>NC_139564.1:6479722-7079722 GCF_965112155.1 Podarcis liolepis
ACCCCCGAATGGATCACGTCCGTAAGTAGAGGTACCACTGTACCTGACTTTTAGAAGACATCTGAAGGCAGCCCTGTTTAGGGAAGTTTTTAATGTTTGATTCTATTTTTAATATTCTGTTGGGAGCTACTCAGAATGGCTGGGGAAACCCAGCCAGATGGGCGGGGTATAAAGAATTATTATTATTATTATTATTATTATTATTATTATTATTAATCTCTGGGGCTGGAGAAACAGCAGGGTGTCAATCCCTAACAGTGGAGTCTTTTCTGTTTTGTCCCAGTGGGGCAGGGCCCCACCAATCTCAGTCTCAGACCCGCCTCACTTATGAGAAGGCGGAAAAGTGGTGTCGAAATCTTGTGGGAGCTCATGGAGCGCATGATGCTGGCACTGTTTCTCCAGTGACAGTGTTGGGGCAGCAGCAGCGACAGGGCAGCCCTCAGGCGGCAGAATGGGGCACGCCAACCCTTCTGGGTCTGCCCTCTGCTAGTCGTAGAACTCAAAAGGATGGGGACAAATCTAGATTTAGTTGCCTCTGCCTATTATAGCCTCTGGCTCCCCCTACTGTTGGCCTCCTTGAGGGCGGCTATGCCACTCTCAATGGGCAGCAGCCACACTAGCGCTTTACCTGCCAAGATTAGCACCTTGAACTTGACCCCGTGGCAAATCAGTGGCTGTAGGGTTGTCAGGAGCGAGACAGCAAAATTTAAGCCCAGAGACTCCTATGTGTCAGAATGAATGAGGTTTTAACGAAATGCTTAGTTATGGCCGCTAGGGGTCAGGATTAGATATGCAGTCGCTAGCCCTTGCAAATAAATGAGTGAAACTTTTAAGACATTACCTTCAAAGTCCAGAAATGGATTTCTCGCACCCTCACCCTGAACGTTCAACATCTTTTAATGTTGTTTTTGTTAGCTCATAAAGTTCACTTAAGATATATAATTGGGAGTTCCTTTTTCTTCCTTTTACATATGTATTCTTTGCTGTTTAAACTGGAGACCGTCTAAAGTTACACTCATGTGGCCTGGCAGCATGCTGAGCAAACAAATTACCAGCTGATTTAGTTACTGTCTGGCTAGGTTTTCGAAAGGATCTGGCTTCGAGATCTGTGACGCAGCAGAGCATGGAAGATTACTGAGGTGCCAGAAATGGGGGGGGGGGGGATCATAGAATCGTAGAATTGGAAGGGACATCAAGGGTCATCTAGTCTAACCCTCTGCAATGCAGGAATCTCAGCTAGAGCATCCCTCAAAGATGGCTTTCTAACCTCTGCTGGAAAACCTTGAAGGAAGGAGAGTCCACCACCTTCCATCCCACGGTCGAACAGCTCTTACTGTCAATAAGTTCTTCCTGATGTTTAATCGGAATATCCCTTCTTGTAGCTTGAAGACATTGGTTTGGGTCCTACCCTCCAGAGCAGGAGAAAACAAGCTTGTTCCCTCTTCCATGTGACAACCCTTGAGATATTTGAAGATGGTGATCATATCTCCTCTCAGTCTCCTCTTTCCAATGCTCAACAGACTCAACTCCTTCAACCGTTCCTCATAAGGCTTAGTTTCCAGACCCTTGATCATCTTGGTTGCCCTCCTCTGCTCACCTTTCAGCTTGTCAGCATCCTTCTGAAACTGTGGTGAAGAAGCTGGTAAAATGTGGTCTTGACTATGCTACCACTCAGTGGATTTGTAACTGGCTGACTGACCGAACCCAAAGGGTGCTCATCAATGGTTCCTCTTCATCCTGGAGAAGAGTGACTAGTGGGGTGCCACAGGGTTCTGTCTTGGGCCCGGTCTTATTCAACATCTTTATCAACGACTTGGATGATGGACTCAAGGGCATCCTGATCAAATTTGCAGATGACACCAAACTGGGAGGGGTGGCTAACACCCCAGAGGGCAGGATCACACTTCAAAATGACCTTGACAGATTAGAGAACTGGGCAAAAACAAACAAGATGAATTTTAACAGGGAGAAATGTAAAGTATTGCACTTGGGCAAAAAAAATGAGAGGCACAAATACAAGATGGGTGACACCTGGCTTGAGAGCAGTACATGTGAAAAGGATCTAGGAGTCTTGGTTGACCACAAACTTGACATGAGCCAACAGTGTGACGCGGCAGCTAAAAAAGCCAATGCAATTCTGGGCTGCATCAATAGGAGTATAGCATCTAGATCAAGGGAAGTAATAATGCCACTGTATTCTGCTCTGGTCAGACCTCACCTGGAGTACTGTGTCCAGTTCTGGGCACCACAATTCAAGAAGGACACTGACAAACTGGAACGTGTCCAGAGGAGGGCAACCAAAATGGTCAAAGGCCTGGAAATGATGCCTTATGAGGAACGGCTAAGGGAGCTGGGCATGTTTAGCCTGGAGAAGAGTAGGTTAAGGGGTGATATGATAGCCATGTTCAACTATATAAAAGGATGTCACATAGAGGAGGGAGAAAGGTTGTTTTCTGCTGCTCCAGAGAAGCGGACACGGAGCAATGGATCCAAACTACAAGAAAGAAGATTCCACCTAAACATTAGGAAGAACTTCCTGACAGTAAGAGCTGTTCGACAGTGGAATTTGCTGCCAAGGAGTGTGGTGGAGTCTCCTACTTTGGAGGTCTTTAAGCAGAGGCTTGACAACCATATGTCAGGAGTGCTCTGATGGTGTTTCCTGCTTGGCAGGGGGTTGGACTCGATGGCCCTTGTGGTCTCTTCCAACTCTATGATTCTATGATTCTATGATTCTAGGTGGTGGCCAGAACTGAACACAGGACTCCACATATGGTCTGACCAAGGCAGAATAAGTGGGACTATTACTTCTCTTGATCTGGACACTATACTTCTTTTGATAAAGCCTAGAATAGCATTAGGGACACAGGTGGCACTGTGGGTTAGACCACAGAGCCTAGGACTTGCCGATCAGAAGGTCGGCGGTTCGAATCTCCGTGACAGGGTGAGTTCCTGTTGCTCAGTCCCTGCTCCTGCCAACCTAGCAGTTCAAAAGCACGTCAAAGTGCTAATAGATAAACAGGTACCACTCTGGCGTGCTGCTCTGGTTCGCTAGAAGCGGCTTAGTCATGCTGGCCACATGACCCGGAAGCTGTACGCCAGCTCCCTCGGCCAATAAAGCGAGATGAGCGCCGCAACCCCAGAGTCAGTCACGACTGGACCTAATGGTCTGGGGTCCCTTTACCTTTATCTAGAATAGCATTAGCTTTGTTTGTTTGCTTGTTGCTGCTTCATACTGTAGACTCATCTTAAGCTTGTGGCCTACTTAGACCCCTAAATCCTTTGCACATGTACTGCTAGTAAGCCAGGTGTCCCCCATCTTATATTTGTGCATCTGGTTCTTCCTGCCTAAGTGCAGAATGTTAACATTTGTTCCTATTGAAATTCATGTTGTTTGCTTTTGCCCAGTTCTCCAATCTGTTACAGTCATTTTAAATTCTGATTCTGTCTTCTGTGGCATTAGCTGCCCTTCCCAGTTTGATGTCATCTGCAAATTGGATGAGCGTCCCCTCAATTCCTTCATCCAGGTCATTTATAAAGACGTGGAACAGCCACAGGCCCTCCTTGTCACTTTTTTCCAGGATGACAAGAAACCATTAATGAGTACTCTTTGGGTTCAGTCAGTCAACCAGCTACCAATCCACTTAACAGCTACCTCATTCAACCCACATTTTACCAGCTTCTTCGTGAGAATATCATGGGGCATTTTGTCAGAAGCCTTACTGAAATCAAGACACACTATGTCCACAGCATTCCCCTCATCCACCAAGCTTGTAACTCCATAAAAAAAAGAAACAAGATTCGTCTGGACCTTATTGATCACAGCACCCTTTTCTAAGTGCTCACAGACCGAATGTTGAATTATCAGAGGTCTCTCAATGTCTAGCACTAGCCATAGGAAGTTTGGGGTGGTCGGGCTCTTTTTCAATAGCAGTACAGTGATACCTCGGGTTACGGACGCTTCAGGTTACAGATGCTTCTGGTTACAGATGCTTCAGGTTACAGACTCCGCTAACCCAGAAATAGTACCTCGGGTTAAGAACTTTGCTTCAGGATGTTGCAGGAAAACCCCCCCAATCATTCAGTTTGTACAATCACAACACACACACACTCACACACGTCATACGCGACGTTTCTGTTATAAATTCATAGTAAATCAACCGTACATTGGATTTACACCGGTCCACTTTTATTTTGCTCCATGAAGGAAGGACTATCAAAGGGGGACAGTTTGATACTGGACGGCCATAACCCCTTAAGTGTACCAACACGTACTCAGGAGCCCTACCCAGTTGGCTTGACAACCTTGATGGTCCCAGACAGAAGACCATCAAGGTCACAAAGGACTTGCATATGGGAGTGGATTCAACATGGACTGGAACAAAGGACAATGATCAGATCTTCCCTCTGGGGGTAGGAAACTGCCAACTCCCCTTTGTCCTCTGGAAATGACTCATGGGTAGGGGGAAAGGAGGAACCAGCCAGGTGACAAGATACTCAGGTTTACCTCCATAACTCCTCCCTTAACCCCTCCTTTTTGTGATGTGTCAATGATGTAGTTGTGATGTAGTTCTAGGGGTGTAGCTTGGGAGATTAGTAACTAATAAAAGTTGGGGTCTTCTTTTGTTCTGGGCTTCCATTTTGTTTCACCTGGTGGCAGGTGGGAGTCCTGTTGTGACAGTCTTCAATAAAGACCAAGCCTACTGGCTACTGTTTTGCTCTGGTATTCCTGACTGGTGTCCTTGTTTTTTTGTCCAAGGGAACCCTCAGATTTCTCTGTTAACAAGGATGAGAACAGAAATCGTGCGGCGGTGGCAGGGCGGCAGTGGGAGGCCCCATTAGCTAAAGTGGTCTTCAGGTTAAGAACAGTTTCAGATTAAGAACAGACCACCAGAACGATTTAAGTTCTTAACCTGAGGTACCACTGTAATGCTCTGGTTCCTAGATGCTGAATACAAGCAGAGGAAAGGACTGTAGCCCAGTGGCATAAAGCAGCTGTAGCAGGAACCCCCCCCCCACCCCAATCATTCTGTTTGTACAAACTTCACACACACTCACACTCACACCCTACATACGCCACATTTCTGTTATAAATTCATAGAAAATCAACCATACATCGGATTTGCACTGTTCCATTTTTATTTTACTCCATATGACAAGGACTATCAAAGGGGGGGGGGTGGCTTGGTTCTGGTCAGCCATAATCCCTTCACCATCCCAGCACATCCACAGGAGCCCTGCTTAGTTGCTATGCCAACCCTGATGATCCCAGACAGAAGACAATCAGGATCACAAAAAACTTGCATATGGGAGTGGATTCAGCATGGACTGAAACAAAGGACAATGATCAGATCTTCCCTCTGGGGGCAGGAAACTGCAGACTCCTTTTGTCTCCTGGAAGTGACTCATGGGCAGGGGGAAAGGAAGAACCAGCCAGGTGACAGGACACTCAGGTTACCACCACAACTCCTCCCTCAACCCCTCCTTTCTGTAATGTATGCATGATGTCAACCCCTTCTGTAATGTATGCATGATGTCAACCCCTCCTTTCTGTAATGTATGCCTGATGTTTCTGGGGGTGGGCTTGACCTAGAGGATGGGAATTTCAAAAGTTTTTATAAGGTCTTGCACACCATCTTTCTGGGTCTTTCCTCTCTCCTGCGAGTGAGGGGAACACCCTGTTGCAACAGTTCAATAAAGGCCAAGCCTACAGGCTGCTGTTTTGCTCCAAGTTATCCTGGTTGGTGTCTTTGTTTTTGTCCAAGGGAGCCCTCGGATTTTTCTGGTAACACAGCTTTCTATTTTCTTGTTAAAATAACGCAGTCTCACAACCATCACGCCCAGTTGCCACTGATAGCCTTGTCCTGCATGAAGTGCCCATTAGTGCGACCGAGCCACTTCACGTGGTCTGAGCCTGGGGTCTCGGCTGTGTGGGACTTGCTTGGGGGCGCATACGGAGAGCCTCTGTCGCCTGGGCCAGATTTTCTGGGTAAGAAAGTCTCCTTTTGTCTCAGGGAAGGTTCTCTCCTTCGTTCCCACAAAGCAACCTTTGTGCCTGGAAGCTGCAATGGCTGCAAAGCAGTTTCTCCGGACTGTGCGAGGAGTTATTGTGCTTTCTCAGCTGGGCTTTTATTTTTAATCCAAACAGGAAGAAAGCCCAGGAAGCCGGCTGAGAGGCCGAGCATGGCAGTGCCTCCGAGGAGGAGGGAGGGTTTTATCAGGCCCTTGAGCCGGTTGATAAGAGACAGCCCAGGAGAGTTGCTTCGGCTGTGGAATGTCGCCCAGATAACAGAAAAGAAAGTCGAGGGAACAGTTTGCGGGTGCCAGTGATCCCTTTCATTAATAGCTCCCTAGTTCTTGGAGTTTGGGGAATGCCAGGAACTCCGTGTGCACAGAGGGGATGTTTCCTTTGGAATTAAAAAAAATTAAGTTCCTATATATATAATAAATGTTCATAAATGTACCAAGCAAACACGTACATAAATATATAAGCCACATGTTTGAAGCAGCACAGGAAAGCTGTCCTGGAGCCATTTTGGCTCCCAAACTGACCAAATGTTTTCTCTGCAAGGTCAAAGGAAAATGGAAAAGCCTCCCCATTCACAAAACCTGTCTTAAGGGTATATTTGTGTATGAATAGGGTGAGCCTGTGACCTGGCTCAGGAACGAAGTGTTTGTCACTACAAAAGACTGGCCAGGCTCCCCAGTGTATCCAATCAAGTAAGCATTAACAGGTAATCTGCCAGACAGGAGATAAACAACAACAGGAGGTAAACAACACACTCAGATTTCTGCTGTAGACCTCCCTTTCTGTGATGTATGTATGATGTTTCTGGGGGTGGTCTTGGACTCCAAGGCGGGAAATTTAAAATGTCTATATAAGGGCGGGCACACCTTTGTTCTGGGTCCTCCTCCTTTCCTGCGTGTGAGGGGAGCACCCTGTTGCAACAGTTCAATAAAGATCAGGCTTACGAGCTGCTTTGCTTCTCAATATTCTCTGGTTGGCCTCTGTTCTTTTCTCCGACTGATGGAGAACCTACAAAGGACTCTATAAGGGCTCTTGTGTCCCCCATAAGGGAATAAGGCCAGATTTTCATTTATTACACCTTCCATAGAATCATAGAACTGTATAGTTGGAAGGGACCACGAGGGTCATCTAGTCCAACCCCCTCCAATGCAGGAATCTTATGCCCAATGTGGGGCTGGAACCCATGACCCCGTGATTAAGAGTCTCCTGCTTTGTAAACAAGGCCATAGAATCGCAGCATCATAGAATTGTAGAGTTGGAAGGGACCCCGAGGGTAATCTACTCCAACCCCCTGCGTGCTCCAATTTATTATTTATTATTTATTGAATTTATATACTGCCCTATACCCAGAGGTCTCAAGGTGGTTCACATGAAAGGATATAAAATAAAAATAAAAACAATAACCCAAGAATAACACCCCCCAAAAGAGCCACATTTTAGAAGGGTATGGGATGTTGATTAAGTCAACCAAAGGCCTGGTTAAAAAAGAACATTTTTGCCTGGTGCCTAAAGGTGTATAATGAAGGTGCCAGGCGAACTTCCCTGGGGAGAGCATTCCACAGGCGGGGAGCCACTGCAGAGAAGGCCCTGTTCTTGTGTTGCCACCCTTCGGACCTCTCAAGGAGGGGGCACACAAAGGAGGGCCTCGGAAGATAATCTCAGGGTCCAGGTAGGTTCATATGGAAAGGGGTGGTCCTTGAGGGATTGCGGTCCTGAGCCGTTTAAGGCTTTATAGGTCAAAACCAGCACTTTGATTGGGCCTGGAAACTAATTGGTAGCCAGTGCAGTTGGACCAGGATCGGTGTAAGATGCTCAAACCATCTTGCTCCAGTGAGCAACTTGGCCGCTGAATTCTGCACCGACTGAAGTTTCCGAACCGCCTTCAGAGGCAGCCCTATGTATAACGCATTGCAGTAATCTAACCTTGAGGTTACCAGAGCATAGACAACAGTAGTTAGGCTATCCCTGTCCAGATAGGGGGCATAGCTGGGCCACCAGCCGAAGCTGATGGAAGGCACTCCGGGCCACTGAGGCCACCTGAGCCTTGAGCGACAGCAAAGGATCCAGGAGTACCCCAAACTATGAACCTGCTCCTTCAGGGAAAGTGCAACCCCATCAAGAGCAGGTGATCTCCCAGACATCTGGTCTAGGGAACTACCCACTAACAGAACCTCAGTCTTATATGGATTGAGCTTCAGTTTGTTGGCTCTCATCCTGTTCATTACCGAGGCAAGACGCTGGTCCAGCACTTCCACTGCTTCACCTGCAGATGTAGAGGAGAAAGAGCTGAGTGTCAGTAGCATATTGCTGACAACGTACTCTGAACCTCAGGATAATCCCACCCAGCGGTTTCATGTAGATGTTAAACAATGTGAGGGTACTCTCCCACTCTGGTACTCTCGCCCACCTGGAAATTCAAACCCTCCACCTGCCACCAGATAAGACGGTATCTGCAAAAGGCCCTCCTGCAAAGTCAGCAAGTGAGACATTCGCAGGGAAACCAAAATGCTTGTTTACAAAGCTATTGTACTACCAACCTTACTGTATGCTTGTGAAACATGGACCACTTACAAACGCCATCTCCAGCTCCTTGAAAAATTTCATCAACGGTGTCTCCAATAGTTTTTACACATCACTTGGGAAGACAGGCGAACCAATGACAGTGCACTGGAAGAAACAAAAATCACCAGTGTCGAAGCAATGATTCTTCAACATCAACTTTGTTGGGCTGGTCATGTTGTGCGGATGCCTGATGATCGTCTTCCAAAGCAAGTACTCTATTCCGAACTTAAAAATGGAAAGTGTAATGTGGTTGGTCAACAAAAGAGGTTTAAAGACTCTCTCAAGGCAAATCTTAAAAAAATGTACTATAAACACTGACAACTGAGAAACACTGACCTGCGAGAGCTCCAATTGGAGAACAGCCTTTACCAAAGGTATCATGGGCTTTGAAGACACTCAAACTCAGGACGAAAGGGAGAAATGCGCTAAAAGGAAGGCACACTTGGCAAACCCTCACCATGATCAACTCCCACCTGGAAACCTATGTCCCCACTGTGGAAGGACATGTGGCTCCAGAATTGGCCTCCACAGTCACTTACAGACTCACTGTTAAGACCATGTTCATGGAAGACAATCTTCCTCAGCTATGAGTGATCGCCGAAGAAGAAGAAGAAGAAGAAGAAAGAAGAAGAAGAAGAAGAAGATTTAAGACGATCTTTTAGGTATCCGAAGCTATGGATGGCATTGTAAGCCAAAACCAGTACTTGAACTTAGCTCGGCAGCTAGTTGACCATTCTTTCAGCAGTGGGGTGATATGCTGCCCCAATATGTGGTCCAATTGCTGCATTTTGCACCCGCTGCACCCCCCAGGGTAGCCCCACAGAGAGGGAACAGCAGTAATCCAGCCTTTGCAACAGTCGTTCCAGCTTTCTGCTCCAGTCTACGATTTTAATTTCAGATATTGCCTGTTTCATTCCGCGTGTCCCACCTCCCCCGTAAACTGCTTTGAGGCATATAGCAGAACACGAGCTATAAAACCCTTAAGTAAGTTAAGTAAGTACATATTTGCATTGGGAGCAAATCCCACCACCACTGTGGCTGCCAATGCAAATATTAGCTTGGAAGAAGGGATTTTCTTCTGCATCATGGCAGGGCTATGTTTCCCTTCCACAACTGCCACAATCCCAATAACCAGCCTCCTCATTTGCATGTAATAAAACCTGAACACTGAATGCAAATATGCTTTTAAAGTCACAAGGCCCTTGCCCATTTTTTGTTTGTTTATTTGTGTGCTTCTCCTTTCCCCAAATGGAGAAACTCATCTCCCCATTGGTCTGCTTGCCGTTTCCTAAATTCTGCATTCTTATTAGTTAACATACCTAAACTTAGACTATGGGAAGGTGTCTACCCAATGTGGGATGCAATATAATGTTTACTATTCGTTTCCATGGCATATTTCTGCGAGCTCTTTGGCTGTCAAGGTTAAAAATAATCTTCCCTGCAATTTTTCCAGTTCACAGGAAATGGGTGCTTTAATGTGAGATGTTTTGCAAAAAAAACACGCGCCGGTGGATGCAAAAAGAGCCCTGCCTTGAGCAAAACCCGGGAGACATCAGCCATACATTCCAATCGGGACGCCATGATACAGTGTCCAGACTGGACAGCATTCTACTCACACAGGGTCTGATTCCCTCAGTAGAATCAACAAACATAGGTAACATTAAAATCACAGATCACGCCCCAGTAGAAGTCACTGTTAAAATAGGAGAAGGAACACTAACCACCCCATCATGGTCCTTCAGTCCCATCCTAACTACAAACAAACAAATTAGAGAGAGTCTCACAAAAACCCTCCAAAACTACTTCAAAGAAAACGATGTAAACAATACAACAACCCCCCTCCTATGGGACGCAATGAAAGCGGTCACCAGAGGAGCTTGCATAAAAGAGAAAACATTCCTTAAAAAACAAACCTCCTCAAAAATTAGCAAAATAGAACAAGACATCACAGTCCTCTTATCACGCTACAAACAAACAGGATCTAAAAAACTCCTCAAACTTATAGAACAGAAAAGGAGAGAACTAGACTCCTTAGAAACCAACAAAACAATGATCAACATTCTATACTCTAAACAACGTTTCTATGAATATGGAGGGAAAAACTCCAGATTACTAGCAAATAGATGTAGAAAAAAAGCACTCAAAACAAGAATACACTGCATCACCAAAAAAGACGGCAACATAACATTCTCCCCCAAAGAAATAATTTCAGAATTTGCAGAATTTTACTCCAACCTATACACCTCTCATAACCCACCAGAGAGAGAAATCAAAAAATTTCTAGCAGGACTGACCATGCCTACCCTAACTGATGAGGAACAGGAATTCATGGATAGCCCTATCACCCCAGAGGAAATAGATGCGGTCCTCAAAAACTTGAAACCACACAAAGCCCCAGGCCCAGACGGCTTCACAGCAGAATTCTATAAGAAATTCAAAGAACCCTTGATGCCCTACATGACCCGCCTATTCAACGACATCATAAAAGGGGGCCCCATCCCCAAAACCTGGACCCACTCCAAAATAGTCTCCATCCCAAAACCACTAAAAGACAGCCTCAAAGTAGAATCATACCGCCCAATCTCATTAATAAACCAAGACTACAAGATATTCACATCAATCTTGGCCAACCGCCTAAAAATCTTCCTACACAAGTTAATAGCCCCAGACCAGACTGGCTTTGTCCCTGGCCGCAATATAACAGACCCCATCAGGAAACTACTGAACCTGATCGAACACAGCAAGGCAACCAAACTCCCATTGACAATTATGTCCCTAGACATACTCAAAGCCTTTGATTGCTTGGAGTGGAAATACATATTAGCAGTACTAACTAACATGAAATTTGGCCCCAACTTCCTACAAATCCTCAAACAAATATACTCCCAAGCCTCAGCAAAATGCAGAACTAACAATATGGATTCTGACACTATAGCTATCCAAAGAGGCACGAAACAAGGATGCCCACTGTCTCCCTTCCTATTTATCCTGGCTCTGGAACCCCTAGCAATCCGCATCCGAGCAGCCACAGACATCAAGGGAGTGGAAATAAAAGGCAGGACCTATAAATTAGGGCTCTTTGCAGATGACCTAATGGTCACAACACCAGACCCCATAAGCACAGCAACCTCCCTAATCAGAGAACTCAACGCATTTGCAATGGTGTCGGGCCTACAGGTAAATTTCACAAAGTCAGAAGCTATGTGCTTCAATACCCCTCCTCACACCCAAAAAGAACTCACGAAGGTCACCAAAATAAAACTTTGCCACACCAAGTTCAGATACCTAGGGGTACAAATAACCAGAAACCTCAATAAATTGTACCTCCACAACTACAAGCCCCTGTGGCGACAAATTAACAAAGACCTAAAGAGATGGAATAACATGAACCTCACTCTCTCAGACAAAATAGCCATGATCAAAATGACCACACTCCCAAAACTAACCTACCTATTCCAAACCCTCCCAATCTGGATCCCCTCAACCCAACTTCACAGTTGGCAGAGAAAACTACACTCTTTCATCTTCTCACATAAAAAACCAAGAATAAGCCCCAAATACCTGCACCTCCCCACCTCAGAAGGAGGATGGGGAATCCCCAACATAGAAGCATATTACAACGCCAACCAAATACGCCATATAATCCCATATATACTAGAAGATGAGACAAAACAATGGGTACACCTAGAGAGGGACACAATTGAAAACACCTGCACCACAGCATACCCACTCCTCCCAAACAAACTAAAGAAAATTCCCACAACACTTAACAGGTACACACAGACCATGCTCAAAGCATGGAAAACACAAATAGGCAAACTATCCCCAACCCCATCCCCACTAATCCCCCTGGCGTACCACCCATTATTCCACCATGCAGCACAAAACCTCAAGATAAAAACCTGGCGAACCAAAGGCTTGTATCGCCTAATAGACTTTTATAAAAATAACAAACCCTTGTCAACACAAGAAATACAAGACAAACTAGAAGACACCCAAATGCCCTGGTTAACACAACACCAACTACATGCCCTCTTAAACAACCCAACAGTAAAATCAGCAGCAACTAGGCCCCTGACAACCTTCGAAAACCTCCTCCTAGCAACAAAGGGAAACGGTAAAGGGATGGTATCCGCAATATACAAAATACTACTCCAAAATCTCGCAAATCCCCTAGACGCAATCAAAAAGCAATGGGAGAATGACATAGGCTATGAGATAAACCCCACTCAATGGACCAGAATGTGGTCTAAACCCCCCTTTAAATCCATATCAACGAAAAGAAAAGAACTCACACTGAAACTCACCTACAGGTGGTACCTAACACCAAGGAAACTAGCGCTAATACACCCAGGAACCTCACCAAAATGCTGGAGAGGGTGCACCTCCACAGGCACATACTTCCACATGTGGTGGGAGTGTCCCAAAATCCAACTATTCTGGACAACAGCCATACAAGAAATTTGTAAAATAACTAAGCAAGTAATAGACACCACCCCAGAATTGGCCCTACTAAACATCTTCCAAGACAACAATGCCCATTTACACCACAAAGAACTCATAACCCACCTGCTCTCAGCAGCCAGAAACACCATAACCAGACACTGGAGAGACCTGTCAGGAGTAGGCATGGACCAATGGTATCAAATAGTATGGGAAACAGCCCTACTAGAAAAATTAACTAATAAACTGAAACTGACACGGGGACAAACAGAAGAAGATGCCTTCACCCCGGTATGGCTCCCCTTTATCACACACACAGCCCAACAGGACAATGACAATAATCCACCAACAGCATACAAATCAATATGGCTAACCTGATCCAAAACACCCACCCACCTCACTCACACACGAAAACAAAGATCACCACAGCCAATCACAAGCAAACAATCACACCCTAGGCCAACCCCAACCTCTCTCACCACCAAAGGAACACAAGTGAACAACACAAGCACGCTGACACCAAACTCTACATACATTAAACATAATAGAAACACCGCCACCCAACCCCACCCTTATCCATCTTCCCTCTCTCCACCCCCCTTTCTCTTTTCTCTCCTTTTTTTATTTTTATTTTTATTTTCTTCTCCCCCTAATGCCTCAACAAATGAAACGGATTTGTAAAAATGTTACATGGGGAAAAATATATATGAGGCACTACACTTCTGTAAAACAAGAAAATCCTTAATAAAATATTTAAAAAAAAAAAAAAAAGAGCCCTGCCTGATCTGATCAGCGGTCTCTCTAGCCCAGTATACGGTCTCCAATGATGGCCAGTTTGATACTGCTATGAAGCTTGGTTATACTTGGTTTTGAGTGTGGGTCCTCCAGGTGCTGCTGGACTCCAACTCCCATCAGCCATAGCCAGCATGGCCAATGGTTAGGGATGGTAGGAGGTCTAGGCCAATAACACCCAAAGGGCCTCAGGCTCCCTGTCCTTGCTGTACAGAATCATAGCATCCTAGAATTGTAGAGTTGGAAGGGACCTGAGGGTCATCTAGCCCAACCCCCTGCAATGCTGGAATCTCAACACGCAGTTGGTCCCCCATCCAATTTGAAATCATACTGGACCCTGCTTAGCTTTGCAAATGTGCTAGCCGTTGTATTGATGCACCCCTGGGACGGAGAAACTGTTTGATTCCCTCTGTTTTCCAAAGGAAATGTTCAAATGATTGTTAAAACAGCATCGCAATGCGTTATATTATGGGAAACGGCTTGCGGAAATGGGTATGCTATGCAAAACCGCATGCAACCCACGCCCCCCCGGTATATCTAGAGAAAGATGTTAAATTTGTTTTTGCAAACTGGTGTGGAAATGTGTTGAATTGAAATTTAAGATTAGAAACAGGCAGATTCACCGATCTCTTAGTTTTACACAGCGGAGCAACTGGCTAAGACTCTGATCTGTAGGTGGCACAGCCCATTCTGGCCCCTACCTGGACTCTACCACCCCATCCCTTTCTTATTCTGCTGCACAGGTAAGTGCCTTTTGTTCAGGAAGCTGTAAGGGTTAAAAGCCACCTGTCACGGAAGCACCGAATTGTAGGGTTTGCAGGGACCCCGGGGGTCATCTAGCCCAACCCCCTTGCAATGCAGGAATCTCAACTAAAGCATCCCTGACAGATGGCCATCCAATCTCTGCTTAATCGTGGATGCTTTAGCTGAGATTCCTGCATTTCAGGGGGTTGGACTAGATGACCGTCAGGGTCCCTTCCAACTCTACAATTCTAGGATTCTAAGCCGCTCTGAAGATAACTGCATATGAAGCCCAAATGAGGCTAGGAGGTCACTGAAGGATCAGGAAAGCGGAAAGGACCTGGGCTCTAATTATTAACACTTTGAACTCCTGGGATGTCCATTTCCAGAGGAAGCCTAACGGCTTGTGAACGCTAATTAAACCTCCTGATGTTTTCACGAGGCAGGAAATTGCTTGGATGTGGAGTATTGACCGAGTTTAAAATTCTGAGGAGCAGAACCACCTGCAGTAACACATTTTCTCTCTCTCTGCCTGTGTACATAGATGGTTTGGAGGCTGCAGCCAGTGCAGAATGTGGTTGCCTTAGCTATTTGGAGCTGCAAGGTGGGTTCAAAGCACATAGGACACTGCAAGGGCTGCCAGTGGGCTACCAGTTCAAGGCACTAGCTAATCCAGAATGCGGCAGCTCGACTGGTGACTGGGAGTGGCCGCCGAGACCATAGCACACTGGTCCTGAAAGACTTTCATTGGCTCCCAGTACGTTTCCAAGCACAATTCAAAGTGTTGGTGCTGACCTTTAAAGCCCTAAATGGCCTCGGTCCTGTATACCTGAAGGAGCGTCTCCACCCCCATCGTTCAGCCCTGACACTGAGGTCCAGCTCCAAGGACCTTCTGGCGGTTCCCTCACTGCAAGAAGCCAAGTTAAGGGAACCAGGCAGAGGGCCTTCTCGGTAGTGGCACCTGCTCTGTGGAACGCACTCCCAGCAGATGTCAAGGAAATAAACAACTATCTGACTTTTAGAAGACATCTGAAGGCAGCCCTGTTTAGGGAAGTTTTTAATGTTTGATTTTATTTTTAATATTTTGCTGGGAGCCACCCAGAGTGGCTAGGGAAACCCAGCCAGATAGGCGGGGTAAGTAATAAGAAACAGCAACAACAACAACAATCTTGAAGTTAAAACAATACAGATCTTATTGAGGAAAAAATATGTGTGTTTCTCGACCTCTTGTTTTTTTCTGGCTCCCCAGCATCTGGTCCCCATGAGATACAGTGCTTCTGGACATGGAGGTTCTATTTTTGAACGCGACGACTAGCAGGCACCGGCAGGCCTGCCTCCCATCAGTCTTGTCAACACTCTTTTCAAACCCTGCTGATCTGCTTGCTTGTGTACCAAATCCTACAAGAAACAAGGACCTAATGTAGCATCTTCCAAGCTTTCCTTGAGCCAGATGGACCAACGGTCTGATTGCACAGAATCATAGGGATCTAGTCCAAGCCCCAGAAATGCAGGAATTGCTGCTGAAGAATCTCCACCCAGCTTCAAAACCCTCCCAGGAAGAAGATTCCACCCCTTTCCAAGGTCATCCACTTCACTGTCAAACTGCTCTTTGTTATCCATTCTTGTGTTATAAGCCATCCATGCAGGAATATGGTTCCAGTTTAGCGCTTCTCAAACCTTTTATTTTCTGGATCACACTTTGCTTGTGCCACACTGAATTTTTTTTTTTAATTGATAAGGGATACATTGGGAAGCAAAAAGAAATGACTCCTAGCCGTGCTTGATTCATAACGCAGAGCACAATTACTTCATCATACGATTATGGGACATTCAGAAAGTATATAAAAATATGTATTTGAGACCTGTCTGTTTTTCATTTGTTTGTTTTTGGCTACAACCTGCATTTGGCTGCCCAATAAAGTCTGATGATGCAGCTACAAAAGAACATGAATCCTTCCCAAAATATAATTAAGGACGAGCCTCTTACATATATATTTTAAATATGTATAAAAACTCAGTGTGAGGTGTGAGCTTGATTTTGCTGGGCAATCTTATTTATATTAGGTCTAATTTGAGACTTAGATGAACCCTTCTCCTCGTCAGCACAAAGAAGCCTTTCTCTTTTCTGATTTTTCGGAGTTGGAAATCCCTGTTTACAATAATATGTCGTGGAGAACTGTAGAAGAATAGCTCATGCAATTCTCCAGCGCTCAGTTTGAATGGCAATTCTCGATCACAATTAGGGTTGCCCTCAGTATCCCGCGATGCTCCTGCTCTGGTTTTGAAAAGACATATTTCCATATTCTGCAAATAAAAAGACATACTGGTATTTTAAGACAATACTATATGACACTGAAATGTTTAAATGTTTCTTTGATTGTCCTTGAATCTCCCCGTCACATTCGTCACCCTCTCATGTCACACCAGGATGTGAGCTTGCTTTTGCATGTATATTTACATTTATGTAATATAAATTTAATAGATTTATATTATATTTCTAGTAGGTCTAATTTGAAACCCCGCAACGGGGTGAGCTCCCGTTGTTCGGTCCCTGCTCCTGCCAACCTAGCAGCTCGAAAGCACATCAAACTGCAAGTAGATAAATAGGTACCGCTCTGGTGGGAAGGTAAACGGCGTTTCTGTGCACTGCTCTGGTTCACCAGAAGTGGCTTAGTCATGCTGGCCACATGACCCGGAAGCTGTATGCCGGCTCCCTCGGCCAATAAAGCGAGATGAGCGCCACAACCCCCAGAGTCGGCCACGACTGGACCTAATGGTCAGGGGTCCCTTTACCTTTACCTTTTAATTTGAAACACTAGTCTCCTCATCAACACAAGGAAACCTTGCTCTTGCTCTCATTTTGGAAAGAGACTGCAAATGAAAAGAATTGTTTTGCTACTATACTATACCCAGTGGCGTAGCGTGGGGGGTGCAGGGGGGCCCGGCCGCACCGGGCACAACATCTGGGGGTTAGGGGGCACAACATCTGGGGGTTAGGGTTAGGGGGCGCAAATCCATGGGTTATGGGGCGCAAATCCACGGGTTAGGGGGCGCAAATTACTTGCCTTGCCCCGGGTGCTGACAACCCACGCTACGCCACTGACTATACCATACTGCGTTGAAATGCCACAGCCTTTGAGAACTACTGGCCTCGTTCCTTAAGAGAACCGCTGGCCTAGTTCCTTTCCTGAGAGCCTTCCCAGAAAAGAATTTCATCATGTCTGTGGCATGGGACAGGAACAGGGAAACTCAGATGTTCCTGGTCTCCTCCTTCTATCAGCCAGGACAGCCAATGGTCAGGAACCATAGGCGCCACCTATGCTTGGCTCTGCGGGCCCAGGTACCCACAAATATTCAGTGAAGACCTCTCCCCCAGGTTCTACTTGGTGGCACATGCATGCTGTGGGGCATGCCTGCATCACATCACCAGCTTGCCAGAACATGCACAAGTGACATCAGCACACTGCGGGGCATGCTGACATCACATGTGCACGCTGCGGTTATGTCGGCACGCCCTGGGCACCCACCGGCGCACCATCCTATCTGGCGTGGCCCTGATACAGTCACAACCTCAGCCACTGCTAGCAAGGTGCATGTGACAGGGCAAGTCAGGCCATGGGCTGAGCAACCCTCGAGTCATCAGAGCTGCCTATTTTTCTCCGAGCCACAACCCAACCTTAACCAAGCCTA
This sequence comes from Podarcis liolepis, assembly GCF_965112155.1. Taxonomy (NCBI): domain Eukaryota; kingdom Metazoa; phylum Chordata; class Lepidosauria; order Squamata; family Lacertidae; genus Podarcis; species Podarcis liolepis. The sequence continues at coordinate 6,497,976 of NC_139564.1, forward strand.
AGGTGGACAAGGAAACGGGTCTTCCTTTTCCCAGGCCTCTTTCCCAGGCTTCAACCGTGTCGTCTAAAATAAGCGTTTTGTGTGTTGTTGTTGTTTCTAGAGGAAGCCGTTGGAGAGGCGGGTGGGAGGAAATGTTTGTGTCCTGATAGACGTGCCACTGGGGAAGTTTATGGGTCGCTTCCTGAGTTCGGTGGAAGGTGTCTTGATTTATTGGAGGTGCCTAAAGCTGGCATCCGCTTCCTCGACAGGTTGGGAGCTGGCTATGTTTCCACACTTCCATCAAAGGCCACCACCCTGTTGGCTATGCGCTACCTCCAGGCGCATACTCTGAGTACTGGTTGCTGGAGAAGCCAAGAAGGAAGGAGATGTTGTGGGCTTCTTGCTTGTGGGCTTCCCAGCAGGGTATCATAGACTGGTTGGGCACAGAAGAATGGTGGGAGAAACCAGCTGGGGTACCCCCAAGGGAAGAAGGCTCAGAGCCAGGGAATTGGTGGTGGGAGAATGATGAATGGCCAGAGGGAGAAGAGGGAGATGGCTGGGAAGAGGTGGTGTCAAAGCCGAAGAGACTGCGGAGAGAATAATTGGGTTCACTCTTCCCACCTTGGGTCAAATCTATGCTTCCAGGTGCCATAAGAAAGCTGCAGAGATAGCGCACGATAGTGTGCACCTCGGAAATTATCTCTTTCAACTTCTGCCCTCTGGAAGAAGGTACAGGGTTATAAAGACTAGAACTAGCCGCCTGAGAAACAGTTTCTACCCAAATGCGATTTTGGTTTTAAACACATTGTAAGGAGTCTGTATGGGAGTATATTGTATTTAAAAATGGGGTATCAGAGTTTTTAAGGGGCTAACCAGACTGGGATAGCAGGCTTGTTGGGTTTTGAATGTCTTATGTAGATTTTTCAATTTCGTTGTTCTGTATGGGACAATGACAATAAAGATTATCGTATTATCGTATCGTAACAGGGTTTAGTGAGCGGGGAGAGTCTGTGGCAGAGAGAAGTTCAGAATCAGAGGCAGAAGCTGAGGCAGGAGAGAGGGGAGGCCAGGGTGAGTCAGTCTGGCGAAGAGACATGGGTGTCTCCCGCTCTTGCCGCAACAAGCTCCAGCCAGTCCTTGTCTCCCAGAACCAGGAGATGCATGAAAAGGACGGGGGAGAAGTTAGCATCACACAGGAGCAGTCTCAAAAATGTGTTCCCAGGGTCACAGCGTGGGTCATGGCAACTTCACACTGTGCCCGTGGTCCAGGATAAGAGCTGTGATGGGGGGAAAGATGGCAATCCTAGACCTTCTCTAGGTCTTCCCGCCTGCCTCCTGCTGTTCTTCCTGGAGCAGGGATGGCTCCTCTGCCTCCAGTGGGATTGTGAGCACCAGTTCTCAAGGAACTGTCCGCCTCTTTGCTGCCATCACCGAGGCCACCAGTCCCAGCGCCCTAACCAAGGGTTGAGATGGTCTCTGTTCTTCTAAGCTTTGCACTGCAGCACACAGACAAGCAAGAGGACTGGGCTCTTATTTCCCTCCATTCATTCTTTCTCCCTCTTCTTAAGCACTGACCCAAATCGCCAAACACCAGGACAAGCTTTCCCTTTGTCCCTTGAGAAAACCAGCTTAGTAAGCTAAGCACAAGACGCAAGCCATCAGGGAGGCGTTTGTGAGGTTAGCTGAGGACACGGTGCCGCCTCCTCTGTATCGGAGCTACCTGATTTTCTGGCTTTAAACTTGACTACAGCTTTACAAGGTGCTGTTGTACGGTCCTTCCCCTTTCTTGGTGGCGCGGAGGGGGGTGGTAGTGGAGGAGAGGATTGGGGTGAGGTGGCTTTTCTTGCGAGCTGTGGAGCAAAGAATCACAGCCATAGGAGCCAACTCTATAGGGCCGAGATGTCTTCAGCGCCACCCATGTATGCTGGGATGGGGCTAAGCCCCGCAATCTTGAGTGGGTGGAGGAGGCTGAAACCTTCCATGCCCACCCACCCACCCACCTGCCTGCCTGCCCCCTCCCCCCCTCTCCCCCCTTGGTCCCTTGTCCTCCACCACGTTGAGAGATACTGACCAAGGCAGAATAGGGTGTGACTATTACTTCCCTTAACATGGTCAGTAGACTTTCGCTCATGCATATAGCATTTGGGGAGATGGGCTGTAGAGCATGGGTAGGCAAGCTAAGGCCCGGGGGCCGGATCCGGCCCAACTGTCTTCTCAATCCGGCCCGTGGACAGTCCAGGAATCAGCATGTTTTTACATGAGTAGAATGTGTCCTTTTATTTAGAATGCATCTCTGGGTTATTTGTGGGGCCTAAGAATTCATTCATATTTATTCCCCCCCCAAAAAAAATATAGTCTGCCCCCCCCACGAGGTCTGAGGGACGGTGGACTGGCCCCCTGCTGAAAAAGTTTGCTGACCCCTGCTGTAGAGGAACAGCCACAGCTCAGGGGTAGAGGATGTGCTGAGGACATAGGAACCAACTCCTGGGTGCTGAGGTCCCTTCGGTCTCCACTCAATAAAATATTTGATCCCCAACCCCCCCGCAGGTTAATGGGCATTGCCATTCGAATGGTGTGCATGTGCCACATCATGTGATCGATTATGCAGAGTGGGGTTTACCTGCCCCCCTATTTTATTCAAGTTGGCACCCCTGGCTGAGAATCGTGCCCCCTTCCTGAAACCCTGGATAGCTGCTACCAGTCAGTGTAGACAATACTGAACTAGATGGCCCCAATGGCCTGGTAAGGCAGCTTCTGATGTTCCGAAATGGCTGGTGTGGTTTGGGGAAAGTGTTCATTTGATCCTCATAACTGCCAAAGCAAAGTGGCTGCTGATTCTCGTTCCCAGTAGCTGGGAAGCCGGTTCAATTCATGAGAAATTTCGGAAACCTCTAATCTGCCGGAGGTGCCCCTCCCTCTCTGCCGCCCGATAAATTAACTCAAGGGTAGAGGAAGCTATTAAGGAGATGAGATGTACAAGGGCTGGAAAGGGACAGGAACTCTCAGATCCTTCCTGATTCAGCATGAGAGAAGCAGAGTGACTCATGGCTCCAAAAGAGAGAAATTGCACGCTCGCAATTCCCAGGTAGCCATCCTGCCTGCAGCAAAGGCTGATCTCCATCTGTTGTGGGTGGAAAACGCCATCCTCATTAAGCTGGCAGGCAGTAAAGAGAAGCTGCGTTGCACTTCCAAGGTAGGATGTGAGGGGAAAGCCCTGGTTTTCCCCTTCTAGGCCACCTGGCTAGTTCAAGAAGGGCTGAGTCAGAAGGCAGGTTTCGTGCTACACTCTTGGCAGAGCGAAATGGTAAAGATTTGCAAGGACTGAACCACTTTTAATGCTCCCTCACCAAAACCCCAAACAGTACACCTGTTTTCTGCTTTGCTCTCTTTATCCTGCTAAAAGGTAAAAGGTAAAGGGACCCCTGACCATTAGGTCCAGTCGTGACCGACTCTGGGGCTGCGGCGCTCATCTCGCTTTATTGGACGAGGGAGCCGGCGTACAGCTTCTGGGTCATGTGGCCAGCAAGACTAAGCTGCTTCTGGCGAACCAGAGCAGCGCACGGAAACACCGTTTACCTTCCCGCTGGAGTGGTACCTATTTATCTACTTGCACTTTGACATGCTGTTGAACTGCTAGGTTGGCAGGAGCAGGGACCGAGCAATGGGAGCTCACCCCGTCGCGGGGATTCGAACCGCTGACATTCTGATTGGCAAGTCCTAGGCTCTGTGGTTTAACCCACAGCGCCACCCGCATCCCCTGTCCTGCTAAAAAGGGAGCCCTCAAAGAGGAAACTGTCCGTCTGCAGTCTGAAATGGGACAGTTGAGCTCCTCGATTCTTGTGAAATGCTGACCTGAAATGATTCAGGTTATACAAAACCAGCAGAATCCAGTGACAAATGTTTCCCTGGATTGCGTACGCACAAAGCCTGCCACCGTAGGTAGGAAGTGGATGCATTCGAGGAGGAAAACCTTTTCCCCAACACCCCCCTGCTGCCTGAAGTGGTACAGTCCAGGAAAAGCTTTACCACTTGATTCTGCTGGATGTAAAACACAGCAAGCTACCTGAGCCCAGGCCATACTGTTTGTCTGTCTGGTTCAGTATGGTATGGACACATCTAAGGTGGGGGTTCAGTTCCAGGGGTTCTTCATATACACAAAAATCACATACAGTGGTACCTTGGTTCTCAAATGCCTTGGAACCCAAACACTGCAAACCCGGAAGTGTTCTGGTTTGTGAACTTTTTCAGAAGCTGAACGTACTCCGGTTTGAGTGTTACTGTATTTTTTGCACCATAACACTCACTATTTTTCTCCCAGAAAGTAAGGGGAAATGTCTGTGCGTGTTATGGAGGGAATGCCTACGGATGGCGGGGGGATCTGCTGCAGTCGTGAGCAGAGGATCCATGGTTCCCCTTCCTTCCCTCCTCTGTGGCTCGCTTTGAAACAGCAAAGCGGGAGAAGAGCCGCTGAGTGGGGAGGAGAGAGGGACAGAGAGCCTGCTTCTTTAAAGGAGTAAAGCGAGTGTAAGCAGCTCCTGTCCGGTTGGTTCCTTTAAAGCAAGCAGGCTCTCTGTCCCTCTCTCCTCCCCACTCAGCTCGCTACATAGCAGCAAAGTTTTTCAGCTCGCTAAGCCGGGGATGAGTGGGGAGGAGGGAGAAAAGCAGAGCCTGCTTGCTTTAAAGGAGCAAAGCGGGAGAGGAGAGGAGCCTTCTCGCCTTAAGCCCCTCTTCTGCATTATTAGCAGCATCCTTCTCCACCCACCCCACGCGTGTTCCTTCTCCCCTTAAACCCCTCTTCTGCATTATTAGCAGCATCCTTCTCCACACACCCCACGCGTGTTCCTTGTCCCTTGAGCGCTTTTCCTTCCCTCCCCACTTAAAACGTGGTTACAAAGCACGGATCCACATGGATCCTCAGGATTTTTGCACTGGGTCACCCCAAATTCACCATCAGATCACATAGCATGTCCATGGCTACATCTTGCACCAAAAAAACACGCACCCACTGTTCCCTGGGGCCGCAGTGGTGCAAAAATGTGGTTACAAAGCATGGATCCACATGGATCCTCAGGATTTTTGCATTGGGCTACTCCAAACTCACTGTCAGATCACATGTATGTGGCCACAGCATGAACCACAAAAATCATACATCCACTGTTTCGTTTAGAATATTTTTTTTCTTGTTTTCCTCCTCTAAAAACTACGTGCGTGTTATGGTCGGGTGCGTGTTATAGAGCGAAAAATACGGTATGCTTCTGATTTGAGTGCCACACTTCTGATTTGGGTATCACACTTCCATTTTGAATGTTACGCTGACGATTTGAGTGTTACGCTGAGGTCTGTCTGTTTTTGCTATTTATTTTGCATTTTTTGTGGCTATTTTGTTTTTCTTTTTGTGACTGCATGGAACCCAGTTCAGCTACTGATTGATTGACTGTGTGACTGCAGTACATTGTTTATTGCCTTCATTTTATGGATCAGTGGTCTCGTTAGAGAGTAAAATTCATGTTAAATTGCTGTTTTAGGGGTTGCTTTTAGAAGCCTCCAACAGATTCATCCACTTTGCATTACTTTCTACAGGAAAGCACGCCTTGGTTTTCGAGTGGAGTTCCGGAGCGGATTAAGTCTGAGCACCAAGGTACCACTGTATACGCAGACCCCTGGAGCTGCCTAACAGCTAGCGGGTAAGGAGTAGAGAAAAAGCTCATTTCATGCTGGGTAACCCAAGCAGACCCAGCATGAAAAGAGTGTTTTAAGTCTAATTATTATTATTATTATTATTATTATTATTATTATTATTATTAATACCCCGCCCATCTGGCTGAGTTTCCCCAGCCACTCTGGGCGGCTCCCAATCAAGTGTTAAAAACAATACATCAGTGTTTCCCAACCGGTGTTCCGCGGCACACTAGTGTGCCGTGGAACGTTGCCTTGTGTTCCGTGGGAGGGAGGCGGGCGAGTCGGGCGGCGAGAGGCGGGGCGGCGGCAGCGAGGAGAGGCCGCCCAGCGCGGGGCTCCCGCCGTCTGCCTGCCTGGCTGCCTGCGAGCTCGGCGGGCAGCGCTTCCGTCCACAGCGCCCGCCTCTCATTCATAGGCGCCCCCCCAATAATTAAAAAAATTATCGCGCGCCTTGGCTCCCTCGTCGCGCGCCTTGGCTCCCGCGGCCGGCGAGGGGAACCCGGGCCGCGCGCGGCTGCTGCTGCTGCCGCCGCCGCCGCCTCTCCGGGCGGGAACGCTGCGGGTGCGCGAGGGAGGAGGGCGGCCCCCGGGGGCTGGGAGAGCCGCGCGCCTTGGCTCCCTCGTCGCGCGCCTTGGCTCCCGCGGCCGGCGAGGGGAACCCGGGCCGCGCGCGGCTGCTGCTGCTGCTGCCGCCGCCACCTCTCCGGGCGGGAACGCTGCGGGTGCGCGAGGGAGGAGGGCGGCCCCCGGGGGCTGGGAGAGCCGCGCGCCTTGGCTCCCTCGTCGCGCGCCTTGGCTCCCGCAGCCGGCGAGGGGAACCCGGGCCGCGCGCGGCTGCTGCTGCTGCTGCTGCTGCTGCCGCCGCCGCCTCTCCGGGCGGGAACGCTGCGGGTGCGCGAGGGAGGAGGGCGGCCCCCGGGGGCTGGGAGAGCCGGGCTGCCGTGGCCGAGAGGGCTGCTCTGCCGGGCGCCGCTGATATAATTTAAGAAAATCATCGCGCGCCTTGGCTCCCTCGTCACGCGCCTTGGCTCCCGCGGCCGGCGAGGGGAGCCCGGGCCGCGCGCGGCTGCTGCTGCCGCCGCCGTTTGTGGTCATGGCGGAGCTGCCGCCTAGGGAGGAGGGGAGAGGGGGCTGGCGGGGGGGCAGGCGGTGAAGGGGGCTTGACTGCCCCTTGCAGGCTCAGGTGTGCACAGGTGGTTCCCTGGCCACCTGCATCTCTGTGTGTTGATCAATTGGAGGGGGGAAGGCAGGTAGAATTTGCAGCCGGAAAGAACCCAAAGGTCATCCAGTCCAACCCCCAGCAATTCAGGACTCACAGCTAAAGCATCCCTGGCAGATGCCCCCCCCCCACCTCTCCCTAAAAGCCCCTTCCCCTGTCTGACTGCTCTCACCACCAGAAAGGCCTTCCTAATGTTTTGTGGGAATCTCCTTTCTTGTTTCTTTATATTTTATTGAGAGTATTACAAGGAGTTAAATTGGCGGGGGGGGGGAGGGGGAATAAAAAGGTTACATGCATTAAAAATAAATAGAAGCAGAGGAAAAGAGCAATAACAAAATAGCAATGGAATATAATTAAGCCTACAGAGCTATATATGCAAATGGATCTACTTATTCTTTCCCTTGAAGATACATTGATTCGTTTGTTACTGTGGTTTCGATCAATACTTTCCAAAGATCTTTACATTTGTCCATGCATGATCTTTGTCTGAAAGCTCATGGGTTGCAGGAGTTGTCATAGGAGGTTATATTTTTGACCTTCCAACTGTTATGGAAATTACAGGGGGGGCACATCTTTAAAGTTGTTAAATGTTGCAAATATGCCTGAATGTACCCTTTCAACTTGACAGCTCAGGGAAGTTACCTAGATAAAATCCTGTAACACAATGTATCAGCCTTAATCATTTTGCAGATGTTAAGGGGGGGGGCAGAGCCTGCAGCCACCATCCCTTTCCGGTGGGGGGGGGGCAGAGGAAAGACAGGAAGCTTTTCCCTGCAGAGTTAGACCCCTTGGCTGCGTGGCCCTGTGGCAAGTGCCTTTACTTAGCAGAGTGCATTCCCCTTTACACAGGAGGGGAGGGAAAAAAATTGAAACTTACACTTTCGTGCGTCCCTCCCGGCGCGACGCTGCGCGCTGACGTCACGGGGCTGTGATGGTGGTGTGCCTCGAGATTTTTTTCATCAAACAAGTGTGCCTTTGCCCAAAAAAGGTTGGGAAACACTGCAATACATCATTAAATATTAAAAACTTCCCTAAACAGGGCTGCCTTCAGATGTCTTTTAAAGATAAGATAGCTGCTTATTTCCTTCACATCTGGTGGGAGAGTGTTCCACAGGACGGGCGCCACTACCGAGAAGGCCCTCTGGTTCCCTGTAACCTTACTTCTCACAATGAGGGAACCGCCAGAAGGCCCTCGGTGCTGGATCTCAGTGTCCAGGCTGAACAATGGGGGTGGAGACGCCCCTTCAGGTATAGAGGTCTTGCTGGGGTGAAGGGCAAGGCTGCTTGGTTCACCAGGAGTGGCAGACTTTGGGCTTTCAAATTCCAGCAGCGCCCTCTGCAACACAAAAATTTGGCACCCCTGTCATCGTTGCAGTCCCCTCTGCGATGCCCTTCCAGCGTGGCACCAGTGCAGGTGAACTGGTCATGCCCCCCTAAATCCGCCTCTGGAAGGAGAGAGGTGCTTGCGTGAGATTTTAGTGGGAGCGCAGATTGCCCTGTGAGGTCTCACAAGAGCCTCCCACAGCTGGTGCACTCAGTTGACCTTACCCGCTGCTCCCGTTGCAGCAAGGCAGAGAGCTTAAAAGCTCTTTCTGTACCAAAAAGTAGGGACTTTTTATCATATGTGGTGGGTGTTCAGTTGTGGGTGAACATATCAGATGACACAGCTCTTGTTTATTCACAGGCCCAGAACACAACTGGGCTGAAGGGTTCAGCCAACCTGCTTATATAGAGCTCAACTACAAAGCAACAGTAACAACCTTCTGTAACTATCCAATCACTGAACATCACTTTCAATTCCTTATTTGCATATGCGGACCTGAGTGAAAACTATCTACAGTATCCCCCTGCCGGCCCAGGGTGATAACTTCAGTACATAACAGTGGGAATGTAGAAAAGTTAAAAAATTTTGGGAAATGATATATATTGAATTGATGAAAATGTTTAAAAGGACATTTGTTAAAAAACCAGAAGCATTTTTGTTAGGGATTGTAGGACAAGACCTGCCAAGGAAAACAAAGAATTTATTTATGCAACAACAGCGGCAAGAATCTTGATAGCACAAGGATGGAAGAATGAGGAAACCCCGACGAAAGAACAGTGGCAAGAGAAATTTATGAACTACACAGAATTGGCTAAACTGACATACAAACTGTGAGATAAGGACAACTGTGACTTTAAAGAAGAATGGGAACTTTTCACAAATTACTTAAAAAGACAACAAAATGAAGTGGACTCCTTGGCAGGTTTTGAATAAACATACAGTGGCGCCTCGCAAGATGAAAAGAATCCGTTCTGTGATTCTCTTCGTCTAGCGGTTTTTTCGTCTTGCGAAGCAAGCCCATTGACGGATTAGCGGATTAGCGCTATTAGTGCTATTAGCGGCTTTTAGCAGCTTATCTGCTGATCGGATCAGCTGATAAGTGGCTTAGCGGCTTAGAAAAAGGGGGGGGGAACCAGCAGGAACTCGCAAGACATTGTCGTCTTGTGAAGCAAGCCCATAGGAAATTCGTTTTGCGAAGCACCTCCAAAACGGAAAACTCTTTCGTCTAGCGAGTTTTCCGTCTTGCGAGGCATTCGTCTTGTGGGGCACCACTGTACACAGATTTATTGATTGACAACATGGTAGACAGATAGTGTGAGGATTTGTATAATTTTATAACATGCAGAGAATAAGATGGGTTGAGAAATCAGAGTCAGGAGCTGAGGGGAGTCTCTGGGGGAGGGAGGGAGGGTTTGGGGGGAAGGGGAAAAATAATGAATATGATATATTTTGATATGTTGTTATGTTGAAATTGCTATAAAAACATTAAAGGGGAAAAAAGCTCTTTCTGTACCAGGTAACCCAAAGCAGATCTGGTGCAAAAAAAAAAAGGGGGGGGGAGAGCTTTTAAGCAGTCCACCTTGCTTTGATTTTACTTGCTCAATTCTAGCCAGCTCTCCTTCAACTGCATATGGTTGGGAAATGATTTATAAGGAACTGAAAAAAATGTTGAAGGTAACTTTTACTAAAGAAAAAGAAGAAGCTATTCTTTTAGGGATAATAGGACAGGATATAATGAAAGACCAGGAAAAAAAATCTGTTTATGTCTGCAACCACAGCTGCCAGGCTGCTTTTTGTGCAGGGATATTGTGCTGAAGTTACTGTCCCACCCAAGGAAGAATGAATGGCAAGCAAAGTCAATGGCCTCTGCAGAATTGGCAAAACTCACGGGAAGAATAAGAAACCAAGAAGAGAGTCTTTTAAAAACGGAATGGGGAAAATTTGTTGATTATTTGAAGACACATTGTAAACAACTTAAAATATTAGCAGGATTGAGGAATGGAGGAAATTTAAAGACTATTTAGTTAAATATGTTAAGCTAAATTAATTGGAAAAGCTTGCAAATACCAGATAGGCCTAGGATTTAAACATGGGGTGTGATGAATTAATATGTTTAATGTTGATTGTAAAGAAAGAAAGATGTTAAGTGATGAAGTTAATTTTATAAGAATATTGGTTTTGGAAAACCGTTAAAATGATATACAATGAAATCCAACCAGGGGGATACGAGGAAGTCACTTAACAATGTTATTAAGTTTGGTTTAAATACGGTTGAGATTTAAGTTTGTTTGTCTATTTGTTTGTTTGTCTAAAAAAGCTTTTTGGAAAATCAATAAAAAAATTGAAAAAATAAAATAAAATATTAGCAGGATTGACATAAGCTCGTGCAGTAAGAAATAATTGAACATAAGGGGAAATTAGTAAACAGGTTTGAACTGGATATGCAGTTATAAAAAGATACAAACGTAAGTAACCACAGAAAGGAGGGGAGGGAAGTCGAAAGAAATGGAGATAATTTTGGGTGTGGATTTATTGTTAAAATATTTGTAAAAGGTGAAAACAATATATGTGTGTGTGTGTGTGTGTGTGTGTGGTTTGTGTGTGTGTGTGTGTGCGCGTGTGTGTTTGTGTTTGTGTATTCTTGATTTGAAGAATGCAAAAAACAAAACAAAGCCACTCTTCCCCTCCTAGAACCAGCAAAGTGACTTTGTGCCTCTTGGCTCAGGACAGTCAGTCCTAGATCTGGTCTGAGAAGCTGCACTGTGGTGGGAATGAATAGCTAGTGACTTGTGTGGGTTCCCCTTTCAGCAGCCTTTCATGAAAGGGCCTCTGTGGTGCACATGAGGCTTCTAGTGCTGCCCAGAGACATTTGGGAAACTCCTAACAATAAGTTCTCCCTTACGACTGTTTTTAAAAATGTGCCTATGCCTAGTTTAATGTTTTCTTATGTTTTTATATATGTCAGAAGCTGCCCAAAGTGTCTGGGGCAACCCAGTCAGATGGGTGGGGTATTAATAATAATAATAATAATAATGATGATGATGATGATGGATGTAGCTATTTTCATTGGATAAATATTGGAGGGCATGTTACTGGCAGAGCTGCACAAAGCCCCAAATAACTTTGGCCCAATGTGTTGTCAGGACCATTTGATTCTTTCTATGCCACCTCCATCTCTGAGATCCTCTGAAAGGTCATTTCTGGTGGTTCCCCATTTCCTGGGGGTTCCAGGGTTCTTCACTAAGGGCTGAGCCCTGACCTGTGGAAAATCCTCTACTTCAAGTGTTTTCAACCTTTTTGAGTCCACGGCTCCCTTGGCCAACTGCAATCTCAGGAGCCCAGTTGTGTCACCCCTGCAGAGCTGGCAGCCTCTCACCCTTGTGGAGTGTTTCCTCAGCCTCCTCTCCTCGCCTCCATCTCCTAGAGAGTCCTCCAGGCTGTGGGAATGTTCAGGGATGCAGGAGAGGATATATTACTTGATTATAGCCTTTCCATCTTGTGTTAACAAGTTCACAATTTAGCAGAGTAACATTCCCCTTTTTAAACTCACAGCAGATGCGTTAGCTCAGGCTCGCTAAAGCCTCTATAATAGCTGTTCTGGTATTTCCCCCTTATTCCCTCATAAAAGATAAGACACGACACAGTCTTCTATAAAAGTATAAAAAGATTTTACTCACATTCTGTTCACAGTTGGATCCCAGAAGGCAGACTTAGCTTAGAAAAGTAACATACACCTGGAAACTATCTCATAAGGAGACAGTCCCTTTGTCCTCTCTTGGATGGAAGCCAAGAGAGCATCTTTGGCTTGGCTCCATCCACTCAATCCACTGGAGACTGCCTTCGCATGAAGGGGAAGTATCTACTGATGGTTTTATTGACATTTGCAATTGTGTCTTATTGATATTTCCTAGGTTGGTTTTATTGGATTTCATGCTATGAGCTACCTTGATATATTTTATGAGAGTGCAGAGCATAAATATTCAACTAACTAACTAACTAAATAAATAAATAAATAAATAAATGGTGCCCATGACCATGAAGTCGCACAGATGGAAGTCTGGTGTCGTGGCCTTAACCGGTAAAGACTTTTATCTCTTCTGATTTTGAATCTTATCAGAACAATGCTGACATCTTACGCATCTTACATATATATTTGGCTCCTACCAGGAGGGTTGGCAGCTTCAGGAAATTCCTTGCATTTTCCTGAGCAATTTTGTAATTCCGCATCTCCTGTTGACATAAGCTGCGGCGCACAGGGGTTTGTTATGGCTGTTTGCTAATTCCCATTCTTGCCAAGTTTGAAACGGATTAAAGTAGAAAATCAGAGTTATCGAGAGTGTGCTTCTCATCTGTAGGATTTAGAATTCTTTCCCCCCTCCTTCCCTCTCTGTAGAATTTGTTCAGTGGAGCAGGGTGGTGTTACGGTCCACCCCAATTTCTGCCGAGCAGTAGCAGAAGTCCGAGGGGGCTTGGCATTTAACCAGCAAGCTTGGGCCCAAGCTAGTTGGTGTCATTTCCAGCCCTTGCTAAATTCATGGAAGTGAGAGCTGAACCATAAAGAAGGCTGATCGCCGAAAAGTTGATGCTTTTGAATTATGGTGCTGGAGGAGACTCTTGAGAGTCCCATGGACTGCAAGAAGAACAAACTGATCTATTCTGAAGGAAATCAGCCCTGAGTGCTCACTGGAAGGACAGATCCTGAAGCTGAGGCTCCAGTACTTTGGCCACCTCATGAGAAGAGAAGACTCCCTGGAAAAGACCCTGATGTTGGAAAAGATGGAGGGCACAAGGAGAAGGGGGCGACAGAGGACGAGATGGTTGGACAGTGTTCTCGAAGGTACCAGCATGAGTTTGACCAAACTGCGGGAGGCAGTGGAAGACAGGAGTGCCTGGCATGCTCTGGTCCATGGGGTCACGAAGAGTCGGACACGACTAAATGACTAAACAACAACAACAACAACAATTGCTTTGATGGTCAGTCTGCGAGCACTTAGAAAAGGCTGCTGCGATTGCTAAGACCCAACATGGGTTTCTCAAAAACAAGTCATGCCAGACAGATCTCATTTTTTGGATAGTGTTACAAGCCTGGTGGATGAGGGGAATGCTGTGGATGTAGTATATCTTGATTTCAGTAAGGCTTTTGACAACGTCCCCCATGATATTCATGTGGAAAAGCTGCTAAAACATGGGCTGGATGCAGTAACTGTAAGGTGGATTTGTAGATGGTTGACTGACCAAACCCAAAGAGTGGTCATCAATGGTTCCTTGTCATCCTGGGGAAAAGTGACAAGTGGGTTGCTGTAGGGTTTTCCCCTGGGCCTGTTGTTATTCAATATTTTTAATAAACGACTTGGATAAAGGAAGATGGTTGGATGAAAACTTCTTATGGGCCTTTTGCATGAAATAGAAAATGAACTTGTAACATCTGGATTTCAAGATTGAAAAGATATTAGCTTACAGAAAATAGAATAGTTGGGTATTAGTGAGTGAATACTAAGCTGACAGACAGAGAACCAAAATACTTTTTATTGTTTTCCATTTTATTTTCTTTTTCTCTCTTTTCCCTTCCCCCTCTTTCTTTTTTTGTCTTTCTCTTCTTCTTTTCGCTCCTGTTTCTTTTTAGATTAGATATTTATAACATTTCATTCTGGTGTATTATAAAAAGATACTTTTTATTGGGTATGAAGTTTTGTATATCTTTTGATAAGTATAAATAGAAATAGAATATTTTTTTTAATAAAAAAAGAGAGAGAAAGGAGGATTGTTCCCCTCCTCATAAAGTAGAGGTGGCCTCAGCGTCACCCAGGGAAGAAAAGTGTTAAGAAGCTCCCTCTCTCTTCTGGGAATTCAAGAGTCAGAAATAATCAGAAGCAGAAACGGATGGATGGTGAAGGTCAAGACAGACAATGGAGATATTTCTCAGAGGATCTGAAAACAGGAAAGGGTGGAGAGGAACAAGGATGACTTTAAGAGGCACGATCACCTACAACTGTCTCTGACCTTGATTACTTCCCCCGCGAGGAAGGAAAGTCCTTCAACGCAGAAGGTGGAGATGTCCAAGGTGGCTGGGAGGAAATGAGGGGGTGGAATGTGGTAGACTGCATGCCCTCCTACATTTCTCAGATGAAAATAGGGAGTCTCATTCCACAATGATAATTTTACTATTTATACCCAGCCCATCTGACATGGTTGCCCCAGCCACTCTGGGCAGCTTCCAACATATATAAAAACATAATAAATCATTAAACATTTAAAAAAAACAACACCCTTCCCTATACAGGATTGCCTTCAGACGGCTCAGGGGTCGGATAACTCCATATCTTCCAAAATTTCTCGAATGAAAATAGGGGCATCCTAAGGAAAATCAGGACATTCCAGGATCATATCAGAAATTGGGATGGTTTCTCTAAATCTGGAACTGTCCCTGGAAAATAGGGACACTTGGAGGATTTGGGAGTGTAGTAATTCAAAAGGACTCTCCAATGCAGGACTTTACTTAAATGCTTATATATACCAATTTTCCCTGCATAGGTCTCAAGGCGGCTTACAACAATAGCATATGCAACACATCCAAATTAAAAACATAAACTAAACCTCCAAAACGTAAAAACTCAAAGATTTACCATCTCAGACACACACATAGGAAGCATTTGTAGAGCAAAGGCCTCCTGAAATGAAAGACTTTTCACCAGACATCTGAAACTCACTAGGGATAAAGGTAAAGGGACCCCTGACCATTAGGTCCAGTTGTGGCCGACTCTGGGGTTGCGACGCTCATCTCGCTTTATTGGCCGAGGGAGCCAGCGTACAGCTTCCGGATCATGTAGCCAGCATGACTAAGCCGCTTCTGGCAAACCAGAGCAGCGCACGGAAACGCCGTTTACCTTCCCACTGGAGTGGTACCTATTTATCTACTTGCACTTTGATGTGCTTTCGAACTGCTAGGTTGGCAGGAGCAGGGACCGAGCAACGGGAGCTCACCCCATCGGGGGGATTCGAACCGCCGACCTTCCGATCAGCAAGCCCTAGACTCTGTGGTTTAACCCACAGCACCACCTGCATCCCTTTTTCACTAGGGATAGTGACTGCTTAATTTCTTGTGGTGGGCAGTTCCGTAGAGTCGGGTCTGCTTGACTCCTCATTGACCTGAGTCGTGCTTCCGGCCTGTAGGCCACCCGCTTCTGATGGAGTTCTCTGCCCCCAGAACATGTGGCCTCCAGAAGTTTGCGCAGCAGGAAACCTGGACCTCAGTCTGGAAAGCTCCCCATCCCTCAGTACTCTTCTCTACATGGACCTTTTACTCAACAAGAGTTTCCGACTTGGAAGGATGTACGCAAACAGACACTTGCCTCTCTAAACAGGTGCATGTTCCTGGCTGGGTGAGAAGGGTTGTCCTTCCTGACTCAGGATCAGACAATAAACACATCCCTTCCTGTAAATACCAGAAGCCTTGGGACTGTTTGTTTCGTAACTGTCGAAGGGAGCACATTGCAGGAGGCAAAGTGAATCCTGGAAGATCACAGACATTTGCTACGTCTGCCCTAGTTCCAGTTGGCAGCTGCAATTCACTCAGGATGCTGTTGGACTCGAGTGATGGTCTAGATGCTACAGTTATGGGATGGAGGCAGCACCCTATGCTTAGGGGTGCCAGACCTCTAGGGCTGACCTGAAGTGTCCAGGTTTGCCTGGGCTGTTCCAGGGGGAGAGCTTAAATCTTCAGATGGGCAAGAGTGCCCTTAATGTTTGTTTAAATAAGAAGAGTGTGCATGCAGCTTTCAAGAACAACAACAACAACAACAACAACAACAACAACAACAACAACAACACATTAGCCCTCAGTTCCCTCAGCCACTCTGGGTGTCTTACAACAAATTAAAGCACAGCAAGACATCAAACATTAAAAGCTTCTCTATACAGGGCTGCCTTAAGATGTCTTCTAAATGTCAGATAGCTGCTTATCTCATTGACATCTGATGGGAGGGCGTTCCACAGGGAGGGCACCACTGCCAAGAAGGCTCTCTGTAGATTCCCGTCTTGCAGGGAGGGAACCATTAGAAGGCCCTCAGAGCTAGACCTCAGTGTCCGGGCTGAACGATGGGAGTGGAGACACTCCTTCAAGTATGCAGGGCCAAACAACACTTTGAATTGTGCTCAGAAACGTACCGGGATCCAGTGTAGATGCTTTAGGACCAGTGTTATATGGTCCTGGTGGCCGCTCCCAGTCCCATACAGTGGTACCTCGGTTTTTGAATGTAATCTGTTCCAGAAGACCGTTCGAGTTCTGAAACATTCGCAAACCGAAAACTCAGTACGAAAGCCTCAAAACGGAAAACTCAATTCGGAAAACTCAATACGGAAGCTGCGTTTCATGTTCGACTTCCGAGGTGCATTCGAAAACCGAAACATTTACTTCTGAGTTTATGGTGTCCTACGCCGAAATGTTCATCAACAAAGACGTTCAAAAACCAGGTACCTGTTCTAACCTTGGATCCTAGAACAATAGACAAGTAGGATCCCAGAATGCAACAACTGATTGGCTTGCAGGAGAAGACCAATCAGGCTCCAGGAGGAAGTTAATCAGCCTATTAGGCTGGTAGGATCATAGAATGCAACAACTGATTGGCCTGCAGGAAAAGACCAATCAGGCTCCAGGAGGGAAGCAGAATCAGCCAATCAGACGGGACTCATTGTGTAAATAATGTATATAAAAGCCTAAGGTTTGGGGGGCAATTCAATCGCTGCAATAAAGAGCATGAAATCACTACAGGACTCCGAGTATATTTCAGTACCACTGTATTTTGGATTAGTTGTAGTTTCTGAGTCACCTTCAAAGGTAGCCCCACGTAGAGCCTGCTGCAGGAGTCAAAGTGGGAGATAACTAGGGCATGTACCACTCTGGCACGACGGGGCACAGGCAGGCAGGGTCTCAGCTAGCATCCCAGATGCCAGCTTTTGCCTCTGGCCCCACCTACCACTAGCATGTGGCCCCCCAGAAGGTTGCTTAGAAGAGAATGCGTTCTCCCCATCCCTGCTATATAGGTATTTGGGTCACAAGCTGTAGGGCTGTGTTGTGCAGTGGGGCAAGCAGGTGTATCCTGGAGCTTTGTTCAAGAAACCCGTGCCCGTGCTTGCTTAGCCTCGCTGGCAGTGACCTTAAAAGGTTAAACGTGGCCCCTTCGGCGGCGGCTGACTAAGCTGTAAAACTGCAAGAGAGGCTTGCGCTGAGTGTTTCCGCCCCGAAAGCGCGGAGCCTGCGGGTTGCAAATGACAAAAGCTCTGGCAGCAGGCCCATCTCCCTCCAGGGCACCTCTCTGCCAAAGAAAAACTGCAGTTGCCTGGAATTGTTTGGCCTGAACTTTTGTTGACTACAGAGCTTTTGGCTTCCCACCGTTCCTTGGGAAACGTCAAGGCTTTAGGCAAGTCTAATCTGCTTTCTGTGGAAGGGTGTTGTTCCCGGGCCGAGTGGGATTTGGGGACGAAAGCAGAGGCCAAAATGCGCACAGTTCCAAGGCTCACTCTTTGGATATATTTAGGGTTATGTTGCAAGAAAGCAGTACATTTTAAGAGCACTTTCTCTCTCTTTCTTTTTCTGTGTGTGCTTAATATAGATGTCAGGGCTATTGGATCTGCTTTGTATTTTGCTAGATCTGCTTGCCAGAGCCATGTGCGTAAGGACGTGAGATTTAGGCTGTGTTGAATTTTCAAATTCCAAAAGTGAGCGGTGCTAAAAAAAAGTTGTAACATGACTTGGGAATTCAGAATATTTTGGTGGATATTATGATGGAAGATTGGGTTAAATTATGGAAAACTGACTTAAAATTTACAGATTGTTCCCTATTGAAGGAGAATTACAGTACATGAAGATGATGTACAGATGGTATACAACACCAGTGCAGTTAGGGAAAATGTACAAAATTAGTTCAAATATATGTTGGAAGTGTAAGGAAAAGAAGGGGACATTTTATCATATGTGGTGGGATTGTAAGGTAATTTTAAAAATTTGGGAAATGATTTACAACGAATTGAAGAAAATGTTCAATTTAACATTTGTTAAAAACCCTGAGGCATTTTTGTTGGGGGTTGTAGTGAAAGACCTGCCAAAAAAGTTGAAAAACATCTTCATGTATGCGACAACGGCCGCGAGAGTTCTGGTAGCACAAGGATGGAAGACTGAAGAAACCCCAACTAAAGAATCATGGCAAGAAGAATTGACGGACTATGCAGAACTGGCAAAACTGACATATAAGCTACGGGATAAGGATAACTGTGACTTTAAGGATGAATGGGAACCCTTCATCTGAAGACGCAACAAAGCGAACTGGACTCCTTGGCAGGTTTTGAATAAACATTCACAAACTTTTTATTGATAATAATCATCTAAATAGTTTAAGGATCTATACAACTTTGTAACATGCAGCAAACAGCATTCTTAGAGAAACCA
Organism: Podarcis liolepis; assembly: GCF_965112155.1. Lineage (NCBI taxonomy): Eukaryota > Metazoa > Chordata > Lepidosauria > Squamata > Lacertidae > Podarcis > Podarcis liolepis. The sequence goes on from NC_139564.1 coordinate 6,516,618, forward strand.
AAGACTGGAACTGAGGGAAGTTGGGGGTGGGGGTGAGTGGGTTTTGTGGGGGAGGGGGGAGGGAGGAGGGAGGAAGAATAGGGGGGATCAAGGATGGTATGTTTTTGGATAATATCTCTTGTTATAATTTTGAATATTTTTAAAAAACAAACCAAACCAAATATTTTGGTTAAATTGGTGCTTTTTTTCCTGGGGGTGCTCAAGGCAGTATCATCCCCCTTTTTTCTAGAAGAAGAGCACTGGTTAAAAGTGTGGCACTTTGTCTAACAACTTTTGGATGTGTAGCAGCAGCGTAGTTTTCTAGAACTAAAGGACTGAATCAAATTAATATCATTTGGTTTTGCTTGTAAGTTAAATGTGCGTAAAATTGCATGGAAATCTCGCCAGTTAATTGCAGTAATATTATTGTTATTAATACTATTATTTATTTAGCATTCCATGACATTTTCAGAAGGCACAATTAAAATTGTTTGGTTTTCCAAAAGCAGTTTATGTGCTTCTTCATCTGATGTAGACTTCCCAAGCTCAGTGTTGTCCAATCACAAAAATAATAGCAGATTTGAATTCTGCACAACCAAAAAGATACAGTGGTACCTCAGGTTAAGAACTTAATTTGTTCTGGAGGTCTGTTCTTAACCTGAAACTGTTCTTAACCTGAGGTGCTGCTTTAGCTAACCAGGCCTTCCGCTGCCGCCATGCAATTTCTGTTCTCATCCTCAGCCAAAGTTCTTAACCCGAAGCGTCTGTAACCTGAAGTGTCTGTAACCCGAGGTACCACTGTATTTTAAAGACCCATCGTGGAAGAAATCTGCCAAAATCAAGTTTCTCCCCCTAAAATGACACGCACATGCACACGCTTAAGAAGAGCCTACTGTTCTCATGCCAAATGCACAACTAGACCAGCATCTTCAGTGGCCAACTAATGCCCACTGCTACTGCTCCTCTCCTGGTTCCTTTCCCAGCAGCCTAAGACTCCTTTGTCTTATCTCTCATTGCCCTGCCCTCTTCATTCTTCTACCTTGGTCTAGGAGACCTGGGGAGAGAGGAGCTGGTCGCAGCAGGAGGGAGAGACACCCTGGCTTCTTCAGCAGCCTCCCTCATCCCTCTCTCCTGGCCCCTCTCCTCTCCTGCCTTTGAGCCTGGACTGCTCTCTGACACAGCCTCCTCCTGCTCACTAAGCCCTGTTGCCTCCGACTAAGCTTTTGGAACCTCCTCGTACAGTCTGCTCCCTCTTCTCCCTCTGACCACTCATTTTTGCCCCACCACCAATCCCCTGGCTCTGAGCCTCCTCCTCCCCCCCGTGGGTTCCCTTGGGGGCTCCCTAGCTGGTGCCCCCCACCAATCCTCAGCATCCAGCCAGACCATGACAACGCTAGGCTGGTGTGTGTGGTTATTTGATGCCATAGAAACTACTCTTAAGTATCTGCTCTGATAATAATAATCATAATCATAATAATCATCATAATAAATTTTATTTGTACCACGCCCTTCCCAGCCAAGACCAGGCTCAGGGCGGCTAACACCAGGTATAAAACAATTGATTAAAATACCACCTCCACATGTGGTGGGAGTGTCCCAAAATCCAACTATTCTGGACAACAGTCATATGAGAAATATGTAAAATAACCAAGCAAGTATTAGAAATCACCCCAGAAATGGCCCTACTGAACATATTCCAAGACAACAATGCCCACTTACACCACAAAGAACTTATAACCCACCTACTTTCAGCAGCCAGAAACATCATAACCAGACACTGGAGAGACCTGTCAGGAGTAAGCATGGACCAATGGTACCAAATAGTATGGGAAACAGTCTTACTAGAAAAATTAACCAATAAACTGAAACTGACACGGGGACAAATAGAAGAAGACGCCTTCACCCTGGTATGGCTCCCCTTTATCACATACACAGCCCAACAAGACAACGACAAAAATCCACCAACAGCATACAAATCAATATGGCTAACCTGATCCAAAACACCCACCCACCCCTCTCACACATGAAAACAAAGACCACCACAGCCAACCACAAATGAACAACCACACCCTAGGCCAGTGTTTCCCAACCGGTGTTCCGCGGCACACGAGTGTGCCGTGAGACGTTGCCTCGTGTGCTGCGAGATGCCTGGAGGGAGGCGGGCGAGTCGGGCGGCGAGAGGCGGGGCGGCGGCGGCGAGGAGAGGCCGCGCCTCCTGCTGCTGCCTGGCGCTCCTCCTCGCAGCCGGCAGCGCTGCCTGGGCGCCTCCGCGCGACTCTGCCTCGCTGGGTTTGGTCTCCCAGCAGAGACGGGTCACACGCGCCCCTCCCTCCCTCCCTCAGCCTGCGCGGAGGGAGAGCCAGAGAGAGGCATCGCTCCTGCGCGGCGGGAGAGGGAGCAGCCGGAGCGATGCCCCAAACGAACGCATGGGACCGGAGGGGAAATCCTCTCCGAGGCGGATTGAGCGCAGCTGAGAGAAGCCTTTCGAGGAGCTGCCGTGTCCCCTGGAAACCCCCTTCCCAGCTCTGCCTGCCTGCCGTGGGGCTCGTATCGCCCTTTAAAGGGCGCGGGAAACTAGAAATGTGGGGACTTGGGGTTTTCCTCAGGCTGAATTCCGAGCTGAATTCCGAGCGAGGGACTGAGGGACGGCGGCAACTGAGGCGGCAGCGAGGATCCGCGTCGAGCCGGGGGCGGCTCCGCGGTGGTGGTGCCGAGCGGCGGGGCAGCGCGTGCAAAAGGGAGGAGCGCGAGACAGTGGAGGAGGAGGAGGCCGGCATGTCCGGGCAGCAGCAGCAGCAGCAGCAGCAGCAACTCCCGGCGACGGCTCCTCAAGCCCCGCCGCCGCCCCCTCCTCCGCCCGCTATCGCCGCCACCACCACAACAGCCGCCGCCGCCTCAGTTGCCGCCGTCCCTCAGTCCCTCGCTCTGCTGCCTCCTCCCACCCCCAAAGCTTGGAGGTTCCCCAGCAAGGGGGAGGGAAAAAACTTTCACTTTTGTGCGTCCCTCCCGGCGTGATGCTGCGCGCTGACGTCACGGGGCGGGGCTTTAATGGTGGTGTGCCGCGAGATTTTTTTTAAGTAAACAGGTGTGCCGTTGCCCAAAAACGTTTGGGAAACACTGCCCTAGGCCAACCCCAACCTCTCTCACCACCAAAGGAACACAAGTGAACAGCAGAGGACCCACGCAAGCAATGCTGGCACAAAACCCCACATATATTGAGTAAAATAGAAACAGCGCCACCCGACCCCACCCCCACTCATATTTTCCCCTCCCCCTCTTTCCCCCTCTTCCTCCTAATGTCTCAACAAATGAAACTGATTTGTAAAAAAAGAAAAGTGTTACGTGGGAAAAAAACAACAAGAGACATTGCACAAACCTTTGTAAATCCAGAAAACCCTTAATAAAAATACACTTAAAAGGTTGATTAAAATACAACTTAAAAACCAGATTAAAATACAACATTAAAATGCAGCCTCATTTCAGTAGAAACTCAAATCAAAAACTTTTTTGGGATGAAAACGTCAAATCTTCACCAAGGCCGTCTATCCAGACTGGTCCTATGTGGGCCAGAAAAAAGCCAAGGAAGTCCCCAAATAGGAGTTCCATCACAGAAGGAGAAAAGAAAAAGGAAAGAGGAAAGAGGAAAGAGGGGAAGGGGATCAAGTTGATTCCAAGCCAAAGGAATTAACTATCTGCTGTGTGCATTCCTTTGGCTGGGGAGCACCCATAACACCAGCTTTTGCCACCCCGATGCCCTCTAGATGTTTTGGGTTGCAATTCATGTCAGCCCCCAGCTAGCGTAGGCGTTGTAGTCCCCAAAACAACTTGGGCGTGGGCACCAGGTTGGAGAAGACCAGTGTGTAGGACCAGGATGGTCTTAACTAAAGGACAACATCTGAAGGGGAGGAGAAGCCCTTTGGCCTTGTCAGGTTTGTGGCAACGTCCATGTGTTTGCTTCCTGGAACAGAGGCTGGCAGTGACTCCCTTTTAAGGCAGCTGTTGCAAATTTGGCCAGCTTTTGTTCACAGCTGCTGAAACTCCACAAGGAAGCCACAGATAGGGTCATCGTCCCTGTCTTCAGTCATCTCGGAAAAGAAGAAGAAAAAGAACCAAAAGAAGAAGAAGAAGAAGAAGAAGAAGTAGCAAACATGTTCTGTTTTGACCTCCAGTGACATGCAATGGCATTTAAAAGGATAAGGGTTGTTTATCAGACTTCAGGAGGAAATCTGCAAAGAATAACATTTACTGCATTCATTTTCCAAAGTCCTTTGTTACTAGAGTGGGCAGATGCGAGCGATGCAGAGGGTTCCTGCGATCACAAGAGGGGATTTTAGCAGGCGTAACTTCTCATCTGAGCTACAAATCCTGAAATTCCCTTTCAGCTATCAAAGTTGGGGGTGGGATTGAAGGGGGGGGGGGACTTTGAGTTTGGTTTGCATTTTAATGTGAGACAACCTGATTTGCACTTTCCAAAAGAAATATATGAATCAGAGCACAACTCGAGTTCAAAATTTGGCTCTTCCCTGAATTTTGCCATGCAGTTCTCCAACCAAAAATAAAACAAAATGTGCGTACGAAAATAAATATTTCATGGGAACGCATGCGCAAAAGGCATCCTATTGGTGAAGATAATGTACAAAAATGCATTGCAAGAGGCAAAATCATCTTCAGAAAAAGGCATATGAGGAGAAACATGCACCAGATTTCTGAAAATTTTTTTATAAGGGCTTTAAAAAGAATTGCAAACAGGTGTGGGAGGGTGGTCAACTGGACTTGAGATTGGAAAAAAGAAGGAACTGGGCAGAACTCACATTGACAGATTCTTCCATTCCTGGTTGCAGAAGCTCTTCCCTCTTTTCCACCTGACCACATTATTCCTTTATCATAAAATTCCAAATTCTGAGCCAGATGATTCATCCATCTACCCCAGGAGTGTCTGTCTACTCTTGTGTCTCAGCTATGATCTTTCTTAGCTCTGAAACATAGAGACGTAACAAACTCAGAAATGGGGGAGTATTCGAGCAGTAGGTTTTGGTATCTGTCCCTCCCCTGATCTATTTTGAATCTGATACACTAAAGATGTGTCAACCTGGTTTGAACACAACACCTCAAGCGAGGATCACAGGTGGGTTACAGTATAAAAACACAAAAGTAGATAACACAATGGGGGACGTGGGTGGCGCTGTGGGTTAAACCACAGAGCCTAGGACTTGCCAATCAGAAGGTCGGTGGTTCAGATCCCCGGGACGGGGTGAGCTCCTGTTGCTAGGTCCCTGGCTTCTGGTATTTGCAGGAAGAGATGTGTTTATTGTCTGATCCAGAGTCAGGAAGGACAACCTTTCTCACTCAGCCAGGAACATGCACCTGTTTAGAAAGGCAAGTGTCTGTTTGCGTACATCCTTCCAAGTCGGAAACGCTTGTTGAGCAAAGGTCCACTTAGAGAAGAGTATTGCTTTCCAGACTGAGGTCCAGGTTTCCTGCTGCGCAAACTTCTGGAGGCCGCATGTTCTGGGGGCAGAGAACTCCATCAGAAGCGGGTGGCCTATGGGCCAGAAGCATGACTCAGGTCAATGAGGAGTCAAGCAGACTCTACGGAACTGCCCGCCGCAAGGAATTAAGCAGGCACTAGGGACGCGGGTGGCGCTGTGGGTTAAACCACAGAGCCTAGAACTTGCCGATCAGAAGGTCTACGGTTCGAATCCCTGCGACGGGGTGAGCTCCCATTGCTTGGTCCCTGCTCCTGCCAACCTAGCAGTTCGAAAACACGTCAAGGTGCAAGTTGATAAATAGGTACTGCTCCGGCGGGAAGGTAAACGGCGTTTCCATGCGCTGCTCTGGTTCCCCAGAAGCGGCTTAGTCATGCTGGCCACATGACCTGGAAGCTGTACACCGGCTCTCTCGGCCAATAAAGCGAGATGAGCGCCGCAACCCCAGAGTCGGCCATGACTGGACCTAATGGTCAGGGGTCCATTTACCTTTACATAACACAATAACAAACAAAACAATACCCCTGGTTTAAAAGACCATAGATTGTTTATTTAACCAATGGACTGGAAGAAGAGGAACGTATTGGCCTGGCGCCTAAAGATATGTAGAGAAGGTGCCAGGCGAGCCTCCAAGGGGAGAGAATTCCACAAATGGGGAGACCCCACAGAAAAGGCCTGTTCCCATGTTGCCACCCTCCAGATCTCTCGTGAAGGGGGCACACAAAGAAGGACCTTTCCCTGCGCTCGCAATCTGACCTCCAGTGACCAGCATGGCTGCCAAATTCTGCACCAGCTGAAGTTTCTGAATTGTCTTCAGGGACAACCCCAGATATAACGCATTGCAGTATTGTAACCTAGAGGTTATCCCTGTCCAGGTAGGGGCACAGCTGGGCCACGTGCTTTTACATGTTCTCACACAGCCCTCCATCCAGCCAAGTCACAATCTAAGTTTAAGGACATATTCCTGCCAGGCAAAAACACTTGAGGAGGTTGCATTGCAAAGTTGGTTGAGGGGTGTGGCCTGGGGAAAGAGAGTGTGGCTGAAGAGGGGTGTGTAGCCTGTGGAGAATCCTCCTGGGGGCTAGGTAGAGAGGTCTTGAGGGCCACAGTGTGCCCCTGGCCTGACGTTTCTCAACCCCTGGTATAATTTTGAGGTTCCTTGCCGTCCACTGTAGCTCTTTAATGAGATGTAATTAATAATAATAATAATAATTTATTTACACTCCACCCATCTGGCTGGGTTTCCCCAGCCACTCTGGGCGGCTTCCAACAGAACACTAAAATACAATAGCTTATTAAACATTAAAAACTTCCCTAAACAGGGCTGCCTTCAGATGTCTTCTAAAAGTCAGATAGTTTTTTATTTCCTTGATATCTGATGGGAGGGCATTCCACAGGGCAGGTGCCACTACCGAGAAGGCCCTCTGCCTGGTTCCCTGTAACTTCTCTTCTCGTAGGGAGGGAACCACCAGAAGGCCCTTGGCGCTGGACCTCAGTGTCCGGGCTGAACGATGGGGGTGGAGACGCTCCTTCAGGTATACAGGACCGAGGCTGTTTAGGGCTTTAAAGGTCAGCACCAACACTTTGAATTGTGCTCGGAAATGTACTGGGAACAAATGTAGGTCTTTCAGGATCGCTGTTATATGGTCTCGGCAGCCACTCCCAGTCACCAGTCTAGCTGCCGCATTCTGGATTAACTGTAGTTTCTGGGTCACCCTCAAACGTAGCCCCACTCAGAGCGCATTGCAGTAGTCCAAGCAGGAGATAACCAGAACATGCACCACTCTGGCGAGACAGTCCGCAGGCAGGTAGGGTCTCATCCTGTGTACCAGATGGAGCTGGTAGACAGCTGCCCTGGACACAGAATTAACCTGCGCCTCCATGGACAGCTGTGAGTCCAAAATGACTTCCAGGCACACCTGTCCTTCAGGGACACAGTTACCCCATTCAGGACCAGGGAGTCCTCCACACCCACCCGCCCCCTGTCCCCCGAAAACACTACTTCCGTCTTGTCAGGATTCACCTCCCTCCTCTCCCCCCAATCTGGCCAGCCAGATGCACAATTTCCTGCTAAATGCCAGAGATGCTTTCATAACCTTTCGCGTCCTCGGCATGACACGTTGCAAAGGACAAGGATGTCCAGGGACAGTTTCCAGAGCAACAAGACGTCAGGGTATGCGCGGCACCCTCGAAAGGAATGCGCTTGTGTCTTACTGCCGGGGTGGAGGAGCTTGCTTGACAGTGGAGAGTCGATTTTTGTATGTCCAGGGATTGAGATGAGACCTGCTGCCAATAGGAAAAGGGAATTTTCCGCCTGAATGGAATGAAACTAAATAGCAAGGTCAGAAATTTTGAAGGAGTTGGTTTTGCAGGGATGGGGTAGAAAGTTTCCTTCAGCCCTGAATTTTTTGAAAATGCAGAAGTTGGGTGCAACTTCATCTAAGGAAGGGACTAAAATATAAAAGAAGTCCTGGCAAGAGAATGAAGGATGTGTCTTTATGCCTCAAGCAGTTACAATTATAGGACCTGTTTTGGGGAACACCTGAGCATTTCAGGGGCAGTTTTCTGCTTCACATTGCAATTTTATTTACTTCCACGTAGGTCCTCTTTTAAACCTCAAACAAGTGCTTCTTGTGGTATATTTTGCAGCTGCAAAAGTGATCAAGACATCAGCAAGACCTTCAAAGAATGATGTGTGAATCTTCAAAATGGGAGAAATTTAAACCTTTGCCAGAGTTTGAATGCCGAATCTGTAATTCAGAGTCATATCTTGAATAAGAACTTACGTCTCCAAATTAGGATCTTCTAGAGATTTATCAATACCTCCTTGGCTATTTTGATTTTGGCAAGCATCAAATCCCATAAATTTTCAAATGCCCCCCCCCCCCCGGCATTATATACTGCTGCATGTCTGCTGAGAAATACTGTCAATTACTAATGCCATTGCATGTCCATTTCTGAGAGTGCTATCAAATACATATGATATTTGCCTTCAGGTGTCAAACACAGACGTCTAATATTTGGCAAATATTCCAAGAGCATGTTGGAGATATTTGACATGAAAGTTTTCACTTGTGAGGAGAACTTTCGGGACCAAATATATTTTGGTTCTGTACCTGACAATCCTTTGAAGCGATTGCATGCATGTATTGAGTACTTAATTTGTTCCGAAGGTTCGTACTTAACCTGAAACTGTTCTTAACCTGAAGCACCACTTGAGCTAATGGGGCCTCTTGCTGCCGCCGCGCAATTTCTGTTCTCATCCTGAAGCAAAGTTCTTAACCTGAGGTAATATTTCTGGGTTAGCGGTCTGTAACCTGAAGCGTATGTAACCTGAAGCGTATGTAACCTGAGGTACCACTGTATACACAATATGTTTGTTTGTGCATGTCACGGGTGCAACTGTAGATGTCAATCCATGTTTGCCAAATTTTTATAATTTTAAAAATATTTTTTTAACAAATAAACATTTCAACAACATTTTAAATTTAGCAATCAACCATTCCACCAACGACTTCCCCTCCCTTCCTCAGTCGTTCCCTCAAAATTCAATTTATGCTGCATATTATAGTTACTCTGTACCTTCACCTTATCACAAAAGAAAAAGTTCACCCCCACTGCTGTTCATACTCAAATCCTACTTGAGTTTTAACATATTTACACTGAGTTTTTAAGTATTCTGCAAACATTTTCCAATCTTCTTTAAAATCATGTGTTTGCCAAATGTAACTGTGTGTATGGTGGTGTCTAAAGTGGGAAAGAGTGGACTAATTACCGTATTTTTCGCACCATTGGACGCACCGGACAATAGGACGCACTTTATTTTAGAGGGGGGAGAACAAGAAAAAAAATTCTCCCCCTCTCTGCCCAGCGCCCCTTCAGTGAAGCGGCAGGAGGCGCTGCACAGAGAGGGGGAGAACTTTCCCCCTCTTGTTTTCCTGCTCTAAAACAAGGTGCCGTTTAAGGTGCGTTCAGGTGGCTACCTTGGAAGCCTGGAGAGCGAGAGGGGTCGGCGTGCACTGACCCCTCTCGCTCTCCAGGCTTCAGGTTTCTTTTGACCTGCTCTTTGGGGCTGGCGGGGGGAAGCCCACCACCAGCCCCAAAGAGCAGGTCAGGGAGCAGCGGAAAGGCGCAGCGGAGAGGCTCCTGCCATAGCCGCACGTCACCTCTCCACCCAGGAGAGGGTCGCGGGGGGTTGCTTTAGCCCTGCGCGCGCTCTCCCGGCTGGAGAGGTGACGCGCGGCTATGGCAGGAGCCTCTAAAGCTGCGTGTCACCTCTCCAGCCAGGAGAGGGTCGCGGGGTGCTTCTTTAGCCCCGTGCGCGCTCTCCCGGCTGGAGAGGTGGCGTGGGGCTGTAGAGGCTCCTGCCATAGCCACGCTTCACCTCTCCAGCCGGGAGAACGTGCGCGGGGCTAAAGCAGCCCCCTGCGACCCTCTCCTGGCTGGAGAGGTGACGTGGGGCTGTAGAGGCTCCTGCCATAGCCGCGCTTCACCTCTCCAGCCAGGAGAACGTGCGCGGGGCTAAAGCAGCCCCCTGCGACCCTCTCCCGCCTGGAGAGGTGACGTGGGGCTGTAGAGGCTCCTGCCATAGCCGCGCTTCACCTCTCCAGCCGGGAGAACGTGCGCGGGGCTAAAGCAGCCCCCTGCGACCCTCTCCAGTCCATAACATCATGTTTGAGGACTGGGAAAGGTTATGGACCACCGGAATGAAATTCACGGCATGTAATGCCTTGAAGGAAAATATTATGAAAATGATTTATAGGTGGTACATGACCCCAGTCAAGCTTGCAAAAATATATCACCTGTCTGATAATAAATGTTGGAAATGTAAGGAGGCTGAAGGGACATTCTTTCACCTCTGGTGGACTTGTCCAAAAGTGAAGGCCTTCTGGAAATGATCTATAATGAGTTAAAAAAGGTATTTAAGTATACCTTTCTCAAGAAACCAGAGGCCTTCCTCTTGGGCATTGTTGGCCAGAAAGTGTTAAAGAAGGATAGAACTTTCTTTATGTATGCAACTACAGCAGCAAGAATACTTATCGCAAAATATTGGAAGACACAAGATTTGCCCACACTGGAAGAGTGGCAGATGCAATTGATGGACTACATGGAACTGGCTGAAATGACTGGCAGAATCCGAGATTTGGGAGAAGAAACAACGGAAGAGGACTGGAAAAAATTTAAGGACTATTTACAAAAACAATATAAGTTGTATGAATGTTAAAAATTTACACAATTCGGAAACTATAGCTTCAGCAATTAGATTTGGGAAACAGGAAATTATATTTTAAGTAAGAAAAGGTCAAAATCTAAGGTAATACTATGTTTAATTTAAGATATAAGTAACTGATGAAAAGTATGTTAAATTTAGAGGTATAGTATTTGAAAAGTACAAAATAAGGTATGAAACAAGGTAATAATTTGCTGATATCTTTATTATAAAGAATGCAGGGTAAGGGAGATGCGAGGAAGTCCAGTTAGTTATATAAAAAATGTGTTGAATGGTTGGTTTTCTTTTCTTCTTTTTCTTTTTTTCTTTTTCTTGTTCTTTTACTTTTTTCTTCAGTGTATGTTTCTAACTTTGTATTTGAAAACTTAATAAAATATTTATTAAAAAAAAAAGAAGAGAAAATCATTTCGCTTTTCTGGGACGCAGGGAAGTCTCAGAGCCGGAGGTTGGGGAAGGGACCCCCTTTGCTCTGCCCTCTTCTCCCGTCTTAGATTCGCATGGGGGTCCCCGCCCGAGCTTGCCTGGCCACCGGGCCACACAAGGGCCGCGCTCTACGCGGCGCACCTTGCTAGCCGCGCAGCTGTCCTCCGCGGCTGCGGAGCGGCCCTGCGCCGGTGCCCAGCCCCTCTGGGCGCCCGCTGCGCTGCCAATGACAAGCGGGCGACGTCGCAGGCGGGGAAGTCGTCGCTTTCTTTCCCGATCCTTCATCCTCCCAGTCTTCCAGCCCTTTTTTGGGTTGGAAGCTGGTCTCGTTCGCCCTTCTCCTTTCTTCACCCTGCGCGCAATTTTCCTCCCTCGTCTCCCTCCCCATTTCTCCTTCCTTCCTTCCTGACTGACTGACTGACGGGCTTGGGCTCAGGCTCGGGCTCAGGCTCGGGCTCGGGCAGCCACAGCGTCGACGGTGTTGGCGATCGGCGGCGCGGGGGGATGGCCCTCCCGGGGGAGCCGGCGCTGCTCAATGGGGTTGCCAAGGAGACAGGCCGGCCGCCCCCCTCCCCCGGCCCGGCGCCCCCCGCCGCGCCGGTGCCCGTTATTGAGCTGGTGCGCGCCGGGCGCCCCATAAAAGCCGCGGACGTGCCCACCGCCGCCTGAGATTATTGGGGGGGCTAAGCCCCCCCAAATGAATTTTTGAGGGGGCTCGGGCCCCCTCAGGCCCCATGGAGTCGGCGCCTATGTGAACTGCAGTGGTTGGTTTCAGTGGTGAAGCAGGAAGACCTGGATAAACCATTGTGCTAAATATTCTTCTGAGTTGGGGCAGAAGATCCGTCCATTTTACTTCCTGCAATGAATTTCTTGGCTATATTCCTTGGCAACTATCCTTTTATTCTTTATGACTTACCCAGGTTGAGATACATTGAAATGGATGGTACCCAGCAATACTTTTGAGATGGCCCCGAGGGAAAAGGCTAGGTGGACTCGTGTTGTTATTTAGTCGTTTAGTCGTATCCGACTCTTCGTCACCCCATGGACCAGAGCACGCCAGGCACTCCTGTCTTTCACTGCCTCCCACAGTTTGGTCAAACTCATGTTTGTAGCTTCGAGAACACTGTCCAACCATCTCGTCCTCTGTCGTCCCCTTCTCCTTGTGCCCTCCATCTTTCCCAACATCAGGGTCTTTTCCAGGGAGTCTTCTCTTCTCATGAGGTGGCCAAGATTCGTGGAGAAGGATTCACAAACAGCCTCGGACTAGGATAATCTGAAGGATTGTCTCCTTCTTCATCAGGAATGTGACCATCCAAAAAGGTGTGGAACTACCTCTGAGCAAGACCTCCTGCACCCATTTTGGACAGTCAATTCAGAAGGGTTTCATTTTTGATTGTACGGAAAGTTAAATCAGAGGTCCAGGAGAATGAATAGGGTCTCTCTCTCACACACACCCTGCTTCTTGGCCATCCTACAAGGTGACCAAGGCAGTTTTCATGCCAAAACGAGACCTACACCCAGAAGTTGCAGTTAGTGCAGAAGGCTGCAGCACGATTGCTGACGGGAGTGAGGCATTGTCAGCATGCAACGCCCGTGCTCAGAGATCTGTATGGGCTGCCGGTTTGCCACTCGGCCAAGTTCAAGGTGTTGTTAAAGAGCTTTCCAAACTGTGTGTCGTGACACATTAGTGTGTCAGCTGCAGTGCGTAGGTGTGTCGCGTGAACGCTGTCCGTGCTCCTCCTGGGGCTTGAAAGGGGTTAATTTAACATCCACTTTGCCAGTAAAACTTAATTACTGTGTTGCGAAATGATGCGTGTCCAAAAAGTGTGTCACCAACATGAAAAGTTTGGAAGGCTCTGTGTTACTATCATACCCTCCAACATTTCTTCACTGAAAATAGGCACGTTGCTAATCATAATCATCATCATCATCACTTTATTATTTATACTCCCAGCCACTTTGGGCAGCTTCCAACGTATATAAAAGGTAAAGGACCCCTGGCAGTTAAGTCCAGTCACAGATGACTCTGGGGTTGCAGCGCTCATCTCACTTTATAGGCCGAGGGAGCTGGTGTTTGTCCGCAGTTTACCCGGGTCATGTGGCCAGCATGACTAAGCCGAAACTAGAGCAGTACACGGAAATGCCGTTTACTTTCCCGCTAGATTGGTACCTATTTATCTACTTGCACTATTTGGCATGCTTTTGAACTGCTAGGTTGGCAGGAGCAGGAACCGAGCAACGGGAGCTCACCCCAAACCTTCTGGTCGGCAAGCCAAAGAGGCTCAGTGGTTTAGACCACAGCACCACCCACGTTGATCCCTCCAACATATATAAACCATAATAAAACATTAAACATTAAAGAATTTCTCTATACAGGGTTGCCTTCAGATGTCTTCTAAAGGCTGTATAGTTATTTATTTCCTAGGTTCAGGGGTTGTATATCTCCATACCCTCCAACATTTCTCCGATGAAAATAGGGATGTCCCATTCCATAATGATAATTTTCCTATTTATACCCAGGCCATCTGACTGGGTTGCCCAGCCACTCTGGGCAGTATCCAACATATATAAAAAACATAATAATTAAACATTAAAAACAAAACATTCCCTATGTAGGATTGCCTTCAAATGGCTTGGGTTTCGAATAACTCCATAACTTCCAACATTTCTCCAATGAAAATAGGGATGTCCTAAGGAAAAGTGGGACATTCTGGGATCAAATCAGAAACTGGGACAGCTTCTGTAAACCCAGGACTGTCCCTGGAAAATAGGGACACTTGGAAGGTCTGTAATACCCATTCTGAATTTGTAAGAACTTGATCTTTAACCGTGGCCTCATCTGTCCTTGGGAACTCCCTGCCTATGGACACCAGACAGGCAACTTTGCTGCAGTCTTTTTGGTGTCTGCTAAAAACACCCTTAGGGACGCGGGTGGCGGTGTGGGTTAAAGCACAGAGCCTAGGACTTGCCGATCAGAAGGTCATGGTTCGAATCCCTGCGTCAGGGTGATCTCCCGTTGCTCGGTCCCTGCTCCTGCCAATTTAGCAGTGTCAAAGTGCAAGCATGTCAAAGTGCAAGTAGATAAATAGGTACCACTTGGGCGGGAAGGTAAACGGTGTTTCCATGTGCTGCTCTGGTTCCCCAGAAGCGGCTTAGTCATGCTGGCCACATGACCCGGAAGCTGTACGCCGGCTCCCTTGGCCTATAGAGCGAGATGAGCACCACAACCCCAGAGTCAGCCACGACTGGACCTAATGGTCAGGGGTCCCTTTACCTAAAAACATTCTTGCTTAGACAAGACTACCCAGATGTTTAGAGGATTGAGTTTCAATCTGTTTTCAGCCTAGTGTTATTTGAACTACTGCATCCTTTGCCAGCCAGATGTTTTGGAACTGGCTGATGGGAGTTGTAGTTCAAAATGTATGGAAGGCCAAGGATGTGCTACTGTCTCCATTAAAAAATGGCAGAAATGTGCCAGGGAGCCATGATGGGCGCAGTTTTCTGACACTTGCCCTACACTTATTAAAGAACTTATCTTCCCCCAATTTTTCCAGGTTCACCTTGTGGTTGCCAAGCAACCACAGGAGATCCTTCATCCTCCACCCACCCAGGAAGTGACTCAGAGGCCCACACCTTCTGGTTGCTAAGCAACTACAAATAGGTTCTTCCTCCTCTGTTTACCTCCAGAGCTGTTACCTGGGGCATTGGAGGGCGGCCATAAGGAGACTGGGGAATGACGTTTATTGTCCATATTTTTTTTTTGCAAGGGAATCATGCCTTGACGCTAGGTACTATGGCACAGTAATGTGCAGGCAGGCCTGGTACCATGCGCCATGGGGTCTGTTATCCAAGTAGGCTGAGAAACTTCTGCATGCGGCCCTTCGGCGTGAGCTTAAGAGAAGAGAATGGCATCTATCATACTGGATTAAACGGGAATCAGGATGAGGGGAGACACAGGCCAGAAGGCGCATGGCACCGCTGGTTCTCAGACCCAGGGTACAGGCAAGCAGATTCAAGTCTCTGTGCCCCACAATATTCTGACAAACCCTCAATAAACTAGGATTTCCGGGAATGCTTGGTGGTGGTGGTGGGGAACTGTGGCAGTTAAAGCGGTACAATAGTGCTTCAGATGTCTGGTGCGGATGTGGCTCTGATAGGGCTGGGAGAGAATCCTGCTTAAAATCCTGGAGTGCTGCTGCCAGTCTGAGTTGACAGCACTGAGGTGGAAGAGCCAACGGTCTGGTGCAGTAGAAGGCATCTTCCTCGGTTCCTATCCGGTGCGGACTTTGGTCTTTGAAATTTCAGCGGTGCCCAAAATTTGCCCCCCGCCTCTCACCTTCCATTCTGCTCAAATTGTGATCCCATAGTTGTGATGCGAATTCATCATGCAAAAGGCTGGGCTGGACTAATCCCTAGCTGGAATTAAGATTGCTGGAAGAAATATCAACAACCTCAGATATGCAGATGACACAACCTTGATGGCAGAAAGTGAAGAGGAATTAAAGAACCTTTTAATGAGGGTGAAAGAGGAGAGTGCAAAATATGGTCTGAAGCTCAACATCAAAAAAACGAAGATCATGGCCACTGGGTCCATCACCTCCTGGCAAATAGAAGGGGAAGAAATGGAGGCAGTGAGAGATTTTACTTTCTTGGGCTCCATGATCACTGCAGATGGTGACAGCAGCCAAAAATTAAAAGACTCCTGCTTCTTGAGAGAAAAGCAATGGCAAATCTAGACAGCATCTTAAAAAGTAGAGACATCACCTTGCTGACAAAGGTCCGTATAGTAAAAGCTATGGTTTTCCTAGTAGTGATGTATGGAAGTGAGAGCTGGACCATAAAGAAGGCTGATTGCCAAAGAATTGATGCTTTTGAATTATGGTGTTGGAGGAGACTCTTGAGAGTCCCATGGACTGCAAGAAGATCAAACCTCTCCATTCTGAAGGAAATCAGCCCTGAGTGCTCACTGGAAGGACAGATCCTGAAGCTGAGGCTCCAAGACTTTGACACCTCCTGAGAAGAGAAGACTCCCTGGAAAAGACCCTGATGTTGGGAAAGATTGAGGGCACTAGGAGAAGGGGACGGCAGAGGACCAGATGGTTGGACAGTGTTCTCGAAGCTACCAGCATGAGTTTGTCCAAACTGCGGGAGGCAGTGGAAGACAGAAGTGCCTGGTGTGCTCTGGTCCATGGGGTCATGAAGAGTGGGACACGACTAAACAACTAAACAACAGCAACAAAGTTGTGATGCCCTGCGGTGACCCCCTAAGCTCGGTGCCCAGTGCGCTGGAACCACTCGCTCTGCCCTAAATCCACCTCTGTTCCTATTCCTTGGAATCAGGGGTGCCAACTTGAATAAAATATTGGGGGGGGGGGACAGATAGGCCCCGCCCCACATAACCGATCACATGACGTGGTACCTGCATACCATTTGAATGGCAATGCCCATCAACTTTGGGGAGGCCCAGCCCCCTCAAATAATTTGTGGGGGGGGGGGCAAAGCCCACTTTGGCCTCTAGGAGTTATGTACTAAGCTTGGATCCTAGATCAATAGGCAAGTAGGATCCCAGAATGCAACAACTGATTGGCCTGCAGGAAAAGACCAATCAGGCTCCAGGAGGGAAGCAGCCTCAGCCAATCTAAGCTTGGATCCTAGATCAATAGGCAAGTAGGATCCCAGAATGCAACAACTGATTGGCCTGCAGGAAAAGACCAATCAGGCTCCAGGAGGGAAGCGGACTCAGCCAATCAGACAGGACTCATTGTGTAAATAATGTATATAAAAGCCTGAGGTTTGGGGGGCAATTCAATCACTGTTTTACAAGCTGTAAAAAAGAGCATGAAATCACTACAGGACCCCGAGTATATTTCAAGTTGGTTCCTATGATTAGAATAAGGAGCATGGCCTGGGCTTGCCTTTTTTCCTGACCTACATAAAGCCTTTCTTTAGACGTAACTGGAGAGACGAGAGCCCACATGTGCAATTGATTGCATTGCACTGGAGAAGCCATAATGATTAGATCACTTCAATGACCTGCCACGAAACGGTCTCCTTTTCCTACTGCGAGCAAAGGTCAAGTAGGAGGCACTTCCTGTCTTCGCTGCCTGACACGTGGCTGCCCTGTCGGCGACTCGTAATCTTCCAGGCCCGCAGCTTGGCAAACCCTTTTCTTTTAATCGAAGCAAGCTTTCGAGTGGTGTGTTTATGCGTGTGTGTGAACAATGCGAGGTATTAAGGAGAGGCCTGGCCAAATCAGCGCGATGCCAAAAGGGTTTTAAAATAACCCAGCCGGCGGCAAAGGAAAATCTTTTCCGTATGGGCTGGGGAAAAGTGTCATCTGAAACTCTTTAAGGGAGTGTTTCCCCCTCGAAGGCCAGGCGTTTCTGCATCTCGGAGGAAGGTGGCATTGATCAGGAACTATCGACAGCAGCGCTCTGGGGAACGGTTGTAGCCCAGTGCATCTTGCGCAGAAGTTTCCTGGTTCATCCTCCGGCTTCTTCAGAAAGGACTGGGAGAGAATCCTGCCTGAAAAGGTGGAGTGCTGCTGCCAGTCAGTGCAAACAGCACTGAACTAGATAGACCAGTGGTCAGATTCATTGTAAGGCAGCTTGCTATGGTGCTGTGACTTGCTTTGCAAGGAGCGTGGAGCTGCTGCTACAACTGACAGCCTCACATACCCTCCAGCACATCTCTGATGAAAATAAGGACGTCCTATTCCATAACAACAACAATTTTATTATTTATACTCTGCCCATTTGACTGCATTGCCCCAGCCACTCTGGGAAGATTCCAATATTTACATATATAAACGTAATACAGTGGACGCTCGGGTTGCAAATGTGTCTGTGTGCGATGCACGTTCGCAACTCGCAGCGTTCGCAACCTGCAGCGTTTGCAACCGGCAGCAGCACATCTGCACGTGTGCGGGTTGCGATTCGGCGCTTCTGCACATGTGCAAAGCGTGATTTAGAGCTTCTGCGCATGTGCGACCGCCGAAACCCGGAAGCAAGCCGTTCCAGTACTTGCGGATTTCGGCAGTCTGTAATAAAAAAAAAACCCAAAAACGCAACTTGAAATGGCTGTAACGTATGACTGTAAAACATTATAAAAAATTCCAGAGACAATAAAAATAATATCAAAGGTCATAGAATGTTTATCGGATCTCTGGTGGAGCACTGAAGTTTGTTAGGTAGCTTTAGGCTCCGCCGAAGTCCTTCGCTTTCTTGGCCCAGGCTACCTCACTAGGTTATTGTGGATTGCGTGGCGAGTTCCTGCCCCCCACCAGGATAAATAAAGACACGAGACACCATAATATAAGGTTAATTGGGCGAATTAGGCCACAACTTTATTGCATTCAGGAATGAGAGGCATTGGCTTAGGCATTGGTCCTAACGACTATCCGGCTCCAGCCCATTTGCTGGAGACACGGGGAAGGGTTAACACTAATCGGGGGAGTCTCCCGCCGAGGCACGTCGACTAGGAGCTCCCCCGGGTCACCGCTCTGGGGCGTGCCTTTGGCCCTCACCTCCATAGGCTTCGGACAGGGCCACGCCCCCCAGAGTCCTTTAACAGACCACCCTTCGCTCACTGGGGGGAGGTGATGGCGTTCCTCCCCCCCCCACATCCTCTTAACCCCTTCTTACCAATGCCTACCTCCAATGCTGAGAAGTTGTGACGAGTTGCTACGAGGTAGGCGAAAAACCAAAAAGGCTAGAAATTGCCAATTGGGAAAAATTCCTACCATGCCCCTTGCGGCGACAGACCGAAGTCCATAGCAAAGTCAAAGACCTACCTAAAGCCCACTTAAAGGGAGGGAGGGTGGGAAAACGTGAGGGCTAGCCAGCAAAAAGAGGGCGAGCCCCCTCTGCGCCGACCCTAAATAGGACAGGCCATGCCCCCCAGCCAGCTGATTGGCTGGCTGGGGGGGCAGGCCTGGCCGGGATTCCCCTGCTCTCGCGGGGGCTGCGACCAGCCCCCACTCACGTGGGGTGGGCGTGAAGCCCGCAACCCCACCTCCTGGGCAAGCCGGAAGTGGCTATACAGTAAATCAAGATCTAAACCGACTGCAACTTTCCTGCTTCCGGGGCTGTCTTCAGATGTCTTCTAAAGGCGGCACAGTTACTTATCTCCTTGATTTGGGGGTCGCAAAGCTTCATACACTCTCTGATGGAAATACGTATGTCCTAAGGGAAAACGGGACATTCCAGGCTCAAATCAGAAACTGGGCTGTCTTCTGTAAATCCGGGGCTGTCCCTGGAAAAATAGGGACACTTGGAAGGTCTGGCCTCATGTGATGCTTCCACCCTCAGTAGCCCTGACTCTGGCACAAGCAGGAGAAAGGCTTCTTGTAGGGACGTCAAGGGGCACACCCCTTTTTGCCTTATAATGTCAGATTCTGCCCTAAATGGGAGCCAGTGTGGTGTAGTGGTTAAGAGCGGTAGTCACTTAATCTGGGAAACCGGGTTCGTGTCTCCGCTTCTCCACATGTAGCTGCTGGGTGACCTTGGGCCAGTCACACTTCTTTGAAGTCTCTCAGCCCCACTCACCTCACAGAGTGTTTGTTGTGGGGGAGGAAGGGAAAGGAGAATGTTAGCCGCTTTGAGACTCCTGAAGGGGAGTGAAAGGCGGGATATCAAATCCAAACTCTTCAAACTCTTCTTCTAAATGGGTAGCAGGGATGTGCACCTCTAAGGGAAGGCCCAGGTGCATAGAACTGTAGAGTTGCAGAGCTGGGATGTGGTTGGAACTGTTGTAAACAAAAATTGCCATTTTCCCTTATGGGGTATCCAAGAACCCATATAGAGTCCTTACGTAGGTTTCCTATTGGTAGGAGAAAATAGCAGAGGCCAACCAGAGAATATTGAGAAGCAAAGCAGCTAGTAAGCCTGATCTTTATTGATCTGTTGCAACAGGGTCCTCACTCACCACACGAAGGAGGGAGGAGGAACCCAGAACAATGGCACGCAAGGCCTTATATAGACATTTGAAATTGCCACCCTGTAGATCAAGACCACCCCCAGAAACATCATACATACATCACAGAAGGGGTGTAACCTAAGACCACCGCTCAGATACATCACACCTACATCACAAAAGGCGGTCTAAAACAGAAATTTAAATGTTGTTTTTCTCCTGTCATTGTTTATCTCCTGTCTGGCAGGTTACTTGATTGGATTGCCTGGGGAGCCTGGCCAGTCTTTTGTAGTGATAAATACTTAGTTCCTGGACCAGGTCACAGGCTCACACCCTATTCAAACACAGACATACCCTTAAGACAGGATTTGTGAAGGAAAAGACAATGGGGAGGCTTTTCCATTTTCCTTTGACCTTGCAGAGAAAACATTTGGTCAGTTTGGGACAGTTTGGGAATCAAAAATGGTTCCAGGTCGGTCTTCCTGTGCTGATCTATGTAGGTGCTTGGTTGGTACACTTATGAACACTGAACATATATCTAAGACCTCAGAATTCCTATCACAGAACCTAAGAATTGCTTTGGCAGAAGTTTATAAGATGAGGCCTGGCATGGATAAAGGAAAGTATTCTCTCTCTTCTTCATCACACTAGATCTCATGGATGTCCATTGAAGCTGGATGTTGGAAGATTCGAGACAGATAAAAGAAAGTTTTGCACAATATGTATTTTTTGTTGGAACCTTAGTTCAACAAAGGCCCTATGTAGTTTTGAGAAAGGCAATGTCTCAAGGTAATGGGGCCTTGAATGGTTCACCTTAACTTTTAATATTTAAAACAATTGCATTTCAATTCTCTCCTTCCTTGGAGGTGTTGCAGGAATTTATGTATAGGTTGGGGGGGGTTGCCCCTCCAGCAGATATCATGCACATGCAGCCCACTACCAAAATCAGCACAATCACTTTTGTGATTTGTCCCCATAAAACACCTCATCACAGTTTCTTCTTATCTATTCAAAGGGCCTTTGCTGCAGGATACCAGATGTAACAATTCGCTGATAAATGTATCTATGCACTGGCTCACTGGGAAAACTTCAGAAATTCATATAGACATGTGAGCTCAGCTACTCAGCAGCTCCTCTGCCTGAGTGATAATTCCTGGCATCCTGATACTGTATGTGAGTGCCAGACAGGTAGCCATTCCAGAAATAACAAACCCAGATGAAGACAAAAGGGTGTGATTCACTTGGCTGGGAAACAGGGAAATGTAAATATTTCTTTTGTTACACTTGATGAGTGTTTGGTGGAGGGCAAGGAGAACCATAGGGCAGGGTCCAGGATGCTCAGACTACTGCTACCAGACCTCCCCTTTCATGATGTAACCATGATGTAGTTTGGGGGGTGTAACATGGGGATTAGCAGGTAATAAAAGTTTGGGGGCTCTTTTGTTCAGGACTTCCATCTTGCTTCGTCTTGCAGTGAGTTGAAGTCCTGTCGTGACATTTTCAATAAAGACCAAGCCGACTGGCTGCTGTTTTGCTCCAATTTTCCTGGTTGGTGTCCTTGCTTTTTTGTCCAAGGGAGCCCTTGGACTTCTCGGTTAACAGTTGTTCTTAAGGAGAGGCTGGACGGCCACCTGTCATGTATGATCAAGATGACATCACTGCATTGCCGGGGGTTGGACTAGATGACCCTTCCAACTCTACAATTCTATGATTCAGGTTTAATTTGGAGGCTCCTATGTGTTTTATATCGCTGTGTTATGCCCTGGCGAACTGTCTTGATTTTCTTTGGGAAATCAGGTGGGATAAGTAGTATTGTTTGGCTGGTGTTGGCAAAGAAAAGGTTTCTAAACGCTGAGTGGGTTCCAAGGGAGCCAGGTGAAAATGAACAGTGAGCAACAGAACCTGCTGCACTGGTGCAACCCTACACCCCAAGAGTAGATTATATCAACCTCCTCTAATGGGATTTCAGCCCTCTGGACAGGCCAGTCCCACAACCCTCCCTCCCTCCCTCCCTCCCTCCATGCGTCACCACAGTCAAAGGTGTCAGCACAAACTGCTGCTGTGCCTGGCAATCATAGTGATGTGGCTCTGTGGCACCAAGAAGTAACTTGGCTCCAGGCTGTGCCATTAGGCGGTGTTTATGCTGAGTCAAGCACCAGGTGTCCATTGGCGCAAGCACAGCTGAACACTTTGAGAGACACAGAGCGGACGACTTTTTGTTCCTTCTCTGTCTCCGTCTCCAAAGCAGCTTGTCACCAGGACCTGTCTTGCGAGACTTTAGAGGGCTACGCCCAAAGAATCCCGTCTGCTCTCTGACCCTCCAGCTGTTCTTTCTACCTGGACAGCTGCACCCAGCTTGTCTCTGCATTTCAGCAACTTCCTTTCCTGTCCTGCTGGGGTTGTTGATTCCAGCTCTTGCGACAAGCTGCACCTAGACTGTCGGTGGGGACAGATTATCACCAGAGCGCAACTCTGGTGCTCAAAGCCTTGCACTGGCTGGCCATGTGCTTTTGGGGGCAGGTTCAAGTTTCTTGTATTAATTCACAAGTCCCTTAACAACTTGGGTCCAGGACACCCGAAGAGACCAAAGGACTGGAGGACAAGTCCAAGGAATGGGAACAAACTGGACCAAAGGTCGGCCCAGGAAAACTCTGGAAAAACAAAAACACATTTTCTTGGAGCCAAATCATTGAAGATGGGTCTCCCTGGGGGTGGTGTTTACTACAAAAAAGGCCGGCTGCAAACAGGGCCATTGGATTGACACTGGTTACATCATCAAGAAATCTCTCCCCAGTCCCTGGAGCTGTTTTGCAACAGCTTTTTAAAATGATCCCTTTTCATCTTAATAAACAATTGATGGAAAGATGTACAAATGTGCATGTGGTGCTTCAGAAAAGGAACAGAAGAACTGGGTGGGCCAGCTGAAAGTCAGGTTGGTGGGGAGAGAATGAGAGCTGACCGAGGGTTTGACTTGAAGAATGCACATCTGTCATGCACATCTGTCATGCAGGCAGCAAAGCTGGGCTTGTTCCGACGGTGGAAAACCCACGCTGGCCTCTCTTGAAGTGTGACGTCTGCCTCTCTCCATCTTTATACCTTTTCCCCGTCTCAGCTGTTTGTGACATCATTCTTGGCAATGCTAGAGATGATTGCGAATCAGAGGGGCATGTCTGAGTGAAGAATGAAACTTTCTTCAAGCGCTTCAGTGCTATAAATAAGGAGAAGCTTCGGATATCAAGGCGGCGCCATTTTCCTTCTAAACTTCCCCCCTGCCCTGGAGGAATCACTGGCGGTTTGAAATTCTGGTAGGATCGGTAGGGAGCAGGTATCATGTCATTTGCAAAATGCTGCTTAGCACCGCAAGGTAAAACAGATGATCTCCTCGGTCTCAATACACCATCATCCCAACCAGTACTAGCCGCACATTTCACCAGTATCAAGCTAGCTCGCCTGGTTTCTGATTCCTATGGGTGTGCTCATGTTGCCAGTTTATTGCTGGAATTACTGGGATCACTGCAGGCTTTGCTCTTGCTGCTGTAGCGTTTGCACCAGACGGCAGTAGCCTGATTTGATTCCCTGCTCCTGTCGCTGCAGAATTTGCCCCAGACAGCGCTGGTTTGGTGTCCTATTTTCTTCTCAGCCCGAGGAGTGAGCAGAAAGAGTTCACTCTACAAGGGCCAGCGTGGACCATACAGAAGAAGCAAAGTATTTTCATACCAGGTCAAACGACTGCTGTTCGATAAGGTAGGTAACAGATATAGGGCACTTCCAGCCCGTTTGGGGTGGGATTCAGTCATGCACTGGTATATTCGGGTTGCACAATTAAAGCCGATTTGGAGCTGCTGTTTTGCCAAAAGATTGGGCTTTTTGCTATAAGGAACGCAACGGTTGGGAGAACTGCAGAATAGCACCTGCTCTGATGCAATGTCATCTAGCCTCTCTGCAAACAAATCAGAACAAATGCTCCTTAAATAGCCAACAGCCTCTAATCTCCCTGCAAACAAATCATGCTGAATGCTCAATGAACAGGATGCCTGGACCTGTCCTGTAGTTGGTAAGACTACTATCCTGCTAATACTTTCTTGGGGGTAGGGAAACGGGAAACTGCCTTATATAGAGTCAGGTCAATGCTCCATCTAGCTATACCAAACTGGAAACAGGTCACCAGAAGATGACATTTCCAGAATTACTTGGACTTACTTCCAAGGCTTGCGCTGCAAGAGCGTGGGCTATGAGACACAAAGTCTTGGGTTCAAATCTCAGCAAAATGAAATGCAGCTTGGGCCCATGAAGATTTACCTGGAAGGAAATCCCACTGCATTCAGCAATACTATTTGCACAGAAATCCTAAGTATATTTATGTAGTAATTGACATTAAAGGTAAAGGACCCCTGACAGTTAAGTCCAGTCGTGAACGACTCTGGGGTTGCGGCGCTCATCTCGCTCTATAGGCCAAGGAAGCCGGCGTTTGTTCGCAGACAGTTTTTCTGAGTCATGTGGCCAGCATGACTAAGCCGCTTCTGATGAACAAGAGCAGTGCATGGAAACGCCGTTTACCTTCCCGTCAGAGCAGTGCCTATTTATCTACTTGTACTTTGACGTGCTTTCAAACTGCTAGGTGGGCAGGAGCTGGGACCGAGCAATGGGAGCTCATTGTGTTGTGCGATTCGAACTGCCAACCTGATCGGAAAGCCCTGGGCTCATTGGTTTAGACCACAGCGCCACCCGCATCCCTAGTAAGTGACATTAGGCAAACCATTATCTAAGCTGCAATTCCTCCCCACCTCCACCTCTATAGCATGGTGGTAATTGTGCTAGCCTACCTTACAGGATAGTTGTAGATTACTGTCTGTAAGATGTTTGGAATAGTTGAAGGACTCAAAGTCAGGTAGATTTGCGGGACTACAAATAATGGCAGGCATTTGATTTTTTTAAAAAAATTCTTGGCCTCATCGCTTGCCTGCTTCCTCAAGGTTCCTCCAGAGAATCAAGTGCTTCAGTTTGGGGACCTGCAAAAACCTGTTTTAGATCTGCATGGAATTCTCTTCAAATCAACTTAGCTGCCAATGGAAATAAGCCATCCACCTGTATGAAAAAATAATAACCTTTCATTGGTTCTGGCATGCACAACGACTCATTTTATGCTGCCTGAAAGGGTTTTGGCACTGAACTGTTTTAGAAAAGAGAAATGACGACTTTGTATTCAGCAGAGTCCTAACAATTTTGTCGTTTGTGTACTAATGCATGCTGTTTGCTAAGATAAAAATCTGAGAATTAAGAAATTCCTTTGGTTACACTGTGGAGTTTGAGGAGGTCAGGGTGATGTGGCAATGGGACGGCCAACTCACATCCCGCAATGTTGCGTCTTGTACACACCCAGATTTTTCCCGTCCCTCAAAGTGGGATTCAAGACACCACTCCTTACCTGATAAGCATCCTTCCTGTTAGAAGATGAGGCTACCTTCAAAATGTGATTGGTTTTCTCTCCCAGTTTGCATAAGCACACTGTCAAACAATGCACATTTATGCCAAGGCTGTGCATGCTCCCAGTGTGCTCACACAGTTGGTTTGTGGCACACGGCATCAGCCACAATCCATATCTATCCTGTATCTCAAGAAATGCTGTGTTCTGATGCATCCCACCCTCTTTCCCAAATGACCTTTGATCGGAGTTGAAAATGTAAGCAATATGAAGACACCAATACTACTTCTTCGCCCACTGGTGTGGCTAGAGAGTGGGTGACTTGAAAACGCATCACACTGTACCGATGTCTATCATGATGTGCAATTGCTATTTGAAACACAGCGTGAAAAACTCCCTGACCTCCTTGCATTTATGCCGGTAATGTGTGCGTAGTCCAAAGATGTTTTGACAGCAACTTCCTTTTTTTTGAATCTGTTGTGCATACATCTGCAGGGGAAAGAAGGAGTCCCTCTAACAGTGAACTCAGGCCAACAGGACTGGAGCCAAAATGGGGCCAGTAAGAAACAAGAGGGTCTGCTTAAGGGAAGTACAAAAACTCTTTGAAAAAGACCTAAGCGGGCAAAAATCTCCCCAAAAGGAGACCAGCAAGGACTGATCACGCCCCGTAGCCACAGAATGTTAACTGTCAGTTGGAAAAGAAAAAATAGAAAAGGCATGTATGCAATGGAATATCCTGGAGAAGGGCCTGCCTGGAATGAACTGGGGGGCTTATTTTTTCATAGAATCATAGAGTTGGAAGGGACCACGAGGGTCATCCCCACCAGTCCAACCCCACCAGGCAGGAATCTTTTTGTCCAACCTGTAGCTTGAACCCCAAACCCTGAGGTAGAGTCTCATGCTATGCTGACTGAGCTAGCCCAGGTTCAACTCTTCTTAAAGGTAAAGGGACCCATGACAATTACGTCTGGTCGTGGACGACTCTGGAGTTGCGGCGCTCATCTTGCTTTACTGGCCGAGGGAGCCGGCGTACAGCTTTCAGGTTATGTGGCCAGCATGACTAAGCCGCTTCTGGCGAACCAGAGCAGCGCACGGAAACACTGCTTACCTTCCCGCTGGAGCGGTACCTATTTATCTACTTGCACTGGTGTGCTTTCGAACTGCTAGGTTGGCAGGAGCAGGGACTGAGCAACGGGAGCTCACGCAGGGATTCGGACCGCAGACCTTCTGATCGGCAAGCCCTAGGCTTTGTGGTTTAACCCACAGTGCCACCCGCATCCTCTTCTTAGGTGAGGATAAATGGCAACATTTTGCTGCAGATCCTGCTGTTAAACTTCTGTTTTTAAAAACAGACCTAGGGCAAACTCAGAACATGCTAAGAGGCACTTGTCCTTAGGTCCTTTCTTTGGTAGGAAACACACTTTGAATGAAGTGTGATGTAATAACTGGAGCGCACTGTGTTTGGATGCCGGAAACCCGAGATTCAACTTCCTCCTCGGCTCTGACGCTTGCTGAGTGAGTCACTCTTTCTCTGCCTAACTTCTTTGCAGGCTTCTTACTAGTACAAAACGTTGCTCTGAGGTCCTTGAGAAACAAGCAACAGATGTAACAAACAAAGAACTGGTTCTGCCCAAGGGAATGGCACTTTGTGCATGCTCCGATGCTGTATCCTTGGGTCTTTTTCTTTCCTCTAGGAAGGAGAAACAAAATCCCACTTAGAGGATAGTCAGTGAGAAGGATGTGCTCCGAGCCACCAGGTCCTTAGGTCGTTTTCTGGAGAGGAGAAAAAACATTTATGGGAAAGGCATCTTTGTATGTGCCCTGCCCGAGTCAAACATAGGTGGGCAGACTTCAAACTTACTGGGTATTTTTTGTTACTAGATCATTGAGATTCCCTAGCTGGATGCAGGTGGAAAACAGCAGTGGGGTATATTCTTAGAATTATAGGGCAGGGTGCCTCTGGACAGCGTCAGAGCTGAGTGCACAGTCCGGTCCTGCAAAAACCCACTCCTGGTTTTCACAGCAAGCTTTCCACCTTCAGAGGAAGAATCATAGAATCATAGAGTTGGAAGAGACCCCAAGGGCCATCGAGTCCAGCCCCCTGCCAAGCAGGAAACACCATCAGAGCACTCCTGACATATGGTTGTCAAGACTCTGCTTAAAGACCTCCAAAGAAGGAGACTCCACCACACTCCTTGGCAGCAAATTCCACTGTCGAACAGCTCTTACTGTCAGGAAGTTCTTCCTAATGTTTAGGTGGAATCTTCTTTCTTGTAGTTTGGATCCATTGCTCCGTGTCCGCTTCTCTGGAGCAGCAGAAAACAACCTTTCTCCCTCCTCTATGTGACATCCTTTTATATATTTGAACATGGCTATCATATCACCCCTTAACCTCCTCTTCTCCAGGCTAAACATGCCCAGCTCCCTTAGCCGTTCCTCATAAGGCATCGTTTCCAGGCCTTTGACCATTTTGTTTGAGATTCCCTAGCTGGATGCAGGTGGGAAACAGCAGTGGGGTATATTCTTAGAATTATGGGGCAGGGTTCCTCTGAAGAGCGTCAGAGCTGAGTGCACAGTCCGGTCCTGCAAAAACCCACTCCTGGTTTTCACAGCAAGCTTTCCACCTTCAGAGGAAGACTATTTTGCTGCTGCTTTTTCATTGGAATGGCTGATTTATTCTGAAATTACCTGAGAGATCTACTAGCAGATCCTGATGCACCTTCAGCAACTCCCATGCTTGATCTGAGGCACCTACTCAGCTCACACAACATGGTAAAATCAGAGTTAATGATTTACCACGATGTAAATGCACTGATCTCGGTCACCTTACTCTCTAGTTGCTCAAAGGAGAAGCAAGCTACAAACCCTGGCTTAGTCTTAGCATTCAGACAACCCACGACTAGCGAGCCAAGAACAAACATTGTCTACAGATGGTGGTGTTCTTGGGAGTAAATAAACTCCTGTTCGGATTTAACATGACTGTGGTTTATTTTCCCTGCACAAGCTTATTTGTAAGATTTCTCACCTGGTTCCAGGGTAGACTAATGCAATATAGTATAGCTATGAAAACACATAGAATTGTTACGATGCTAAAAGAAGTAAAACCATTAAACATTGAAGCGAAGGGTATAAATTCAACGAAACAGGCAGGTCCCACAAAAATGAAACACCTTAACGTGTCAAAGGCCAAGGTAAAGAGGCAATTCTACAGCATATGCTGGAAGCTGTACACTGAAAATGGTAGACACACCTCTGTAGGGAGGGAGTTCATAGAATCATAGTTGGAAGGGTAACCAGAGGTCATCTAGTCCAACCCCCTGCAACGCAGGATTCTTAGCTAAAGAGAGATGACCATCCAACCTCTGCTTAAGAACCTCCAAAGAAGGAGAATCCACAACCTCCAAGGAAGGTGAGTTCCACAATTTGGGGGCTGCCACAGAGAAGGCCCTTCCCTTGGCTGCCTTCCCCACACTTCTGTGGGGAAACTGCTGAGAGTGCATGCTATGTGGATGATAAACCCTGAGGAGGTGGGTAGGGACGGAGAAGCAAAGCAGGCAAGGCCGTTGCTTCTGCAGCAAGCCATTAATTGCGATTAAGAGCGGTAGATTCGTAATCTGGTGAACTGGGTTCGATTCCCCGCTCCTCCACATGTAGCCACCTTGGGCTAGTCACACTTCTCTGAAGTCTCTCAGCCCCACTCACCTCACAGAGTGTTTGTTGTGGGGGAGGAAGGGAAAGGAGAATGTTAGCCGCTTTGAGACTCTTAGGGTTGGGATAAAGCGGGATATCAAATCCAAACTCTACTTCTTCTTCTTCAGTTG
This sequence comes from Podarcis liolepis, assembly GCF_965112155.1. Lineage (NCBI taxonomy): Eukaryota > Metazoa > Chordata > Lepidosauria > Squamata > Lacertidae > Podarcis > Podarcis liolepis. The sequence continues at coordinate 6,545,892 of NC_139564.1, forward strand.
GGACTCCAGTTCCAAACAGCCCGAGTCAGAATGGCCAATGGTCATGGAATGATGATAACTGTGGTCCAAAGCCATAACAATAGAGAACCACAGGCTTCCTACCCAATTTAAGGGGGTGTGGGGGTGGAACTATGGGTGTCCCAAAGTCCTGGAATTTGCCACACACACACACGAATTTGTAAATCTGTCTGTGCTTGGCTACCCAGAGCTGAAATACGTGACTTTTCACGTGTCCTTTCAAACACATGCATTTGTAGGGAATCCCGAACTTGGCAGAGAGAGCAGGCAGGTAGCAGAGCCACAACACACAACCATCCATCATGCGGCAATGGACCATGGATACTGCTCTCCCGGCGCTGGATCACACCCAGGTTCACATGTAGCGCAGAGGAAAAGATCCATGCATACGAAAGCTTATACCCAGAATAAACTTAGTTGGTCTCTAAGGACCAACTGGACAATTTTCTATATATATTTTTTTTTGGCAGAGAGAGAGAGAGAAAGAAAGAAAAGACCTGAAATAGAGGACAAAACTGTATCCATGCAGGCCCTAGCATTTTACACTGAAATACGGGACAATCCTGCGTTGTAAAGGCCAGGTGGGTGCCATATAGCTGCATGGCCCTGGCGCCAAAACACATGGGTGCCCGGCCCCTCTTGTTGGGGGGTTGGGGAGTTTTGTGCGTGCCCCCCCAAGGAGCTGGCCCCTATGGGTGGCAACCGTAGGACTGGATTCCCCTTGGGGTCCCTCCCCAGTCTTAAGGAAGGGCCCAGTGGCCGGCAAACCACCGCCAGAGGCGGGGGAACTCTGCACGCGCTCAGGAACCCCCGTGCGCGCGGATGCAGAAGAGGAGGAGAAGGAGGGAGGCCGCTTAGCTGCGGCTCCGTCGGCTCCGTTTCTCCGCTTTTGCCGGCGCCATGGAGGCCCTTCGGAGCCAGGCTGGGCCCCGAAGCCGGGCCGGCGGCGGCGGCGGCGGCGGCGGCGGGCCCGCCCGCGAGGAGGAGCCGGGCGGTGGGCGGTCCGTGGTCGGCGGCGGAGGCGGAGGAGGAGGCCGGGCCGCCGAGGAGCAGGCAGGCCGCCGGTCGTCGCCTCGCCGCCGCAGAGCCAGCAGCTGCCGTCGTCGCGGGGTCCGCAGGGCGACGCCGCCAGCACCGCCCGCAGCGAAGCCGAGAGCCCCGCTCGCCCCACCGACCCACCGCCTGCCCGCTTCTCCCCCGGCACCGCAAGAGAGAGGTAGAGGCGGACCCCGGGGTGCCCGGCACCCACAGCCGACTCCCCTCTCTTCCTGGAGCGCCCCTTCCTTCCTCCCTTCGCCCCCTCCTCCAGGCAGCTCCTTTCTCTGCTCATTATTGGGGGGCAGAGGGGGAAGGGTCCCCCCTACTCCCGCGAGGCAGGGGCGCCCCCACCCCCACTCATTTCTCCGCAGGCTTGAGGCGCCCCCCAAAAAGAAACCCCCGAGGTACTCTCGAGGACCGTTCTGGGGCGTCCCCCAAATCTTGGGGTACCCCGGAGATACCCATTGTGAGGGGACGCCCCAAATCTTGGGGTACCCCGGAGATAACCATTGTGAGGTGCCCACCCCAATCCTGGGGTGATCTTGAGCATTCTGAGGACGACCACCCATCAGTCTTGGGGTGCTATTGAGAACCGTTATGTGGGGGCTCCCCTAAATATTGGGGTGCCCACTGAGAACCTTTAGGAGGAGAGGACCCTTCCTGCCCACAGTTTTGGGGAAGGGGCTCGTTATCATTTTATCTAGGGACTCCCCCTAGATCTAGGTGTGTGTTTGCGTCGGGCAGTAAAGGCGCCCCCCTCCCCTCTGCTTTATCCTCAGCTTAGGTGGGTGAAGTCCTGTTTCTATTATTCCAGGGGGACCCCTTCCCCATTTCTAATAGGATGGGAGATGTGTGGTGGCCTTATTCTCGCAAGAGGCAATAACCCCCCCCCCCCAATTTTCAGACTGGGGAAAAAAAGAGTTTTCCAGTTATTTCTTTGGGGGGGGGGCTGTGTAGCCCCTCTCCTCAATATCTCCTCAGTCTCATTTCCGTGTGTGTGTGTTCTACCTATTGTCATATGAGGTAGCAAAGCTCTCTTTCTTCCCTTTCCCCTTTCACTTTGATCACTTCTTAGGCTTTTCGCTTTGGGTGGGTGGGAGAAATGGGGATGTTCTTATTTATTTTAAAGGGGAGGGGGGGTGTTTGTTGCACAGTTCCTCCCCCAGAATCTGCTTGGGAGCCTGGAGTGCAGAGGGGTCCTGTTGGAGACTGCAGGTACCTATCCTCCCCTTTCTCTCCCTCCCTTCCCCAATTTAATTTTTTTTTTGGGGGGGGGAGAATAGCATTCCCCTTATCGTTTCAGGTATTGAAGCCCCTGCCCCCAGTATCTCCCATTCGGTAGGGTGGTGTGCTTGTGGTGCTGCTGTTATTCTTTAAGGTGATGAGTGAACCCTTTTGTCAATGATTTCTGAGCCTCCCTGAAGCTCAAGGTTGTTTGTTTGGGGGGGGGGTAACATGGGGGCAGATGTTTGTTTTGTCCCTTACTGTAGACAAGTGCCACCCCATTTGTTTGACGGCTCAGATTGGGGACCAGAAACCTCCCTGCTTAGTTACACCCACAAAGGATCTCCTTCCTTTTCTTTTCACCTTAGTTCCTAATGACACATCTCTCTATTTTTCTCCCTCCCACCGCCCCACCTCCTGCCTTTTTTCAGGATCATTTCCTCTTTCTGTGTCTGCATGAGAGCATGTGAGATTCCAGTAGCAAGAGCAACAACATACCCAGCCCTTTCCCAGAGAATAAAGACTTCTTTATCCTCCCGTTAATTGCCCTCTGATATTATTTCTCTCTCTTTCCCCTTCCAAATGTCACAAAAGATGAAATACGAGAGCAGTCAGTTTCTGCAAGATAACATGTGTACGCTCATTTACAATCAGATGCCCTGGCTTGCTTCTGCAAGGGATGCATGCGCTCAAGATGATGGACACAAAAGCAGAAAGAGAGGGTTTGTGGGGCTTTTTAAATTCACATGCACCAAGCTCCTTCCCTGCCCCCCCTAAATTTATATTAAAACCAGAACAAATGTGAGGTTCTGTGCTGCTCTTTAATAGGTAGGTGGTATTTGTCAATGCTGCAGCGCTCTTAAGGGGTGTGTGTCTCTCTGTTTTCTCCTCTTCTGATTTCTCCTTTACACCCTGCTAACATTAGGTATCCCGTTTGCCTAAAATGTGAAGGAATCGTTGAGCATAGTAGGAGAGATTGGCCGAGTGGTAGATTTCCCACCGTTGTGCTTTTCTTTGGGGTGTGCGTGTGTGTGTGTGTGTGTGTGTGTGTGTATGGATTTGAAGGAAGGAAAGAAGGCAGACATCTGCAAACAAAGCCTTGCTTTCCCCCCAATAAGACTGCTAGAGGAGGGTTTCGTCACTGGCTTCAGCGGCATCAGCCGGGCATGCTTTGTGCTGAGATAATGTGCTAGCCGGGTGTATGTACAGCATTATGTGCTGATGGAAACGTTCCAGAGAATGCCTCGTCTGCGAGAGGGTTGTAGTTCGGCCAGCTCAAATTGCTGATTTATATGAAAACAGCAGCGCAGTTAAAGCAGACAAGAGGGGAAATAAGTCAGGCATACTCAAGATCTTCCATTAAACGTTTGATAATGAACTTAATCCATCGGTCGCATCTAGTCCAGTGCTCTGTTTCCAGCAGGGGACAGCCTGAAACCTCACAAATGGGGGATTGAAGGTGTGTGTCCTTTTCCTTTGTTATTCCTCAAACCCCCCCCCCCCAAGCATCTGGTATTCTGAGTGAAGCTGTCTGCTGTGCCCTTTACCTGTCATTGCTAATAACCATTGGAAGACAAATTCAAGCACGATGGACCTTTTTTGGGGGAAAGTCATGTAAAGCTCAGCCTGCATGTATGGGGAGGTGTATAGGTTCTGGCAGCTGCGTAAGGTTTTTGGTTTTTTTAAGCATGATGTGACAGTGTTGTTTTAGGGTTACTGTGCAAATAGCAACCATGGAAGTGGGTGGGTGGGTGGGTGGGGGGCACCCACAAAGCGCACACGTTTTTCAGCTCTGCTTTGCTGAGAAAAGGTGTCGATCAAGCCCCAGCCTTGTTGCATGTGGGGATTTACATAGCACATTTCAAGTACACCTTTCAAAGCACTTGTACATATGTAATCTCAGTCATGCTAATGATGCTTTATTAATACGTACAGATAAAAATAAGGGGTAAAATGGCCCAGATATATGGACTAGGCAGTTGAGACTTTACAGTGAAGGAGCTGGGGTGTTGCACATTGGCTCTTATTTTATTTTATTTTTACTGGCTACATCCAACTTTCTCCTGGTAACACTCTCCTGCAGTGCAAACCTACATACGTCTACTGGGAAGCAAGTCCCAGCAAGTGGGTCTAGGTTTGCAGCCTTATTCTCCCAGGAAGAACCTGAATTGCTGTCGATAATAAAGGAGCAGCTGGTTAATTTCACCTTACTTTTGATACACCTGGATTTCCTAGAGTTGAGTTAATAAATGTGGGTGTGTTTGGAGACCTTGTTGCGGAGGATATCGGGATTGTACTAACATGTGTAGCCGAAGTGTAGTCACATTGACTGATAAGTTCCACTGAGTTGAATGCGACTTGCTCTCAAGCAAGCACGCACAGGATTGCAGCCTCGGTTTCTTGCCAGTACCTGAACACCATTGGTATAAGGCAAAAATAACCGTTGTTGAACCAGGGAAGGAGCTGTGGTGGTGTTGGGGTGCTGTTTGGAGCTGAGAAGCGCTTGTCGTCTCCCTTGTTTCTTCTGTGCTGTAAACCCCACATTCCATCTCAAAGCTGCTTTTCTTTCTTTTTATCTTTTAAAAGCAGCACCCCCTATTAATACATGCTTGCGTGTCATGTGTAGTTGACCTCTTAGTACTCTAAATAAAAAAAATTCCTTCCAGTAGCACCTTAAAGACCAACTAAGTTAGTTCTTGGTATGAGCTTTCGTGTGCATGCACACTTCTTCAGATACACTGAAACAGGAAGTTGCCAAATCCTTCTATATAGTGAGAAGGTGGGGAGGGGTGTTACTCAGAAGGGTGGTGGGAATGGGAGATTGGCAGATAGCCGAGATGAGCCTGTTGACGACTCTTAACGACTGCAATAGGTCTTACAGGAAAAGGCAAGGGGTGAGAAGGTGAGAAATGGCTTAGTCATGTATAATGAGATAAGAATCCAATGTCTTTGTTCAAACCAGGTCTCTCCATAGTTTTAAGTTTGGTAATGAGTTGCAATTCAGCAGCTTCTCTTAGTACTCTGTGTATGCGCTCATTTGGGGAAGTGATAATGTCTCTCTTTTGGCTTCAGAAGGTTGCAGGTTCAATCCTTGGCATCTCTGAAACCCAGTCTGTGTGTCTGTGTGGGTGGTGCTGACTGGGTAATAATAATAATAATAGTAATAATAGTAATAATAGTAATAATAGTAATAGTAAGAATATGCCGCCCTTCTGACTGTGTTGTCCCAGCCATTCTGGGAAGCTCCCAACAAGGCATTAAGGTGTAAGGGAGCTTCCTATTAATCTGTTCTTTTACTTTCTCATCTGCTACTAAGACCAAAGTTTAGGTCAGAAGGCTGTCCTCCTTTTCACCCTGTTAATCTCATGTTTGCATAGTGCTGCTTTGCTTGGTGTGAAGCACGTTAAATAATAACGTGTGGGGTTAAGTTAAGGACACAGTGGATCTATAGAATTTGGTAGGTTGTAAAAAAAGCTCGTGCTTCTTTTATATCTTGTTTTTGTATTGACACTGATCATTCTTTGTGCTATGTATTGAGCTTTCTTTCATTTTCAAACAGTGCCCCTGGCAGGATAGGTGACAATCTGTAAATGATATTAAAAAATAATACTGTAATGGTTGGAGGAGGGTCTTAACACTTGTTCCATTTTACAGATTGGGCTCAGAGCACAAGGGCTGCTGGCCCAATGACTGCACAGCTAATTTAGAATTACCACATCTGATCTGTTGCAGCTGAAAGAATGCAGTCTTGTTTACAGCTGGTTAGATATTTAAAATATTACAGTATTTAAACATGTGTTGATTGGAGGTACTTGGTTAAACAGCATATTGGTGGATTATCCAAAACACAATGTCTGAATCAAAACAGCTGCACCAATCTGGCTGCAATTTTAAACACACTTGCTAGAGAGTAAGCCTTATTGAACTCTGGGGGAATATATTTCTGCATAAATATGCTTAGGACCATGCTGCCAGTTGTTGTTTTAGCTAAAGGTAGAAAATTGCAGGCACTCGATGACTGCTAAATAATGTTTATGCTTAGGGATGTTAATATCTTTTGAACCCAGGTTTTAAATCAATTTTCTCACTTGGATATGGTGTTTTGGTGTCTTCTAAAAATAGAAAATGTGGTCTAACAAGCAAAAAAGAAAAAAAAAGGCTTTGGTTTTCTGAGAGAGTGTAATCTAACAGCATCTAAATTCCTGCTCTTCTGCTCCTCTTGTTATACATTAACATTTTGAGAAAAGGTCAGCACATTTAAGTCAATTGATAGGTCAAATACTGTCAGTCGACCGGTCAGTTGGCCACCTGTTTAATGATCAGGGTCAGATATTGCCAATATTCCACAAAGGCATGGATGTTCTGCTGTCGGATTGCCCTCGACATTTCATCATGGTCTTTTATTTTGCCAGCAAGGAGCCTTGTGAGAGCATCTTTCCCCCAAGTCAGGCAAACACTGAGCAGCAGTGGAAATCTTAATATGAGAGCAACCCACTTGGATTGGACTGAAGTCCCATCTAGTCCGTCCCCCTTTTTTCCACTGTGGCTAGGCAGAAGCTGCCAGGAAGCCCAGTGGCAGAACTCAAAGGCAATAGTCCTTGCCCCCTGTTGCCACCCAGCAAGTGGTATTCATGTTGCCTCAAAATCTGGGAAGCTCCATTTATCTGAATCTGTCCAACCTCCCCTTTAAAGGTCATCTGAGCCGTTATAGCCCTCGTCACATTTTGCGGCAACAAATTTGGTAAATTTATTATTGTGCTGTGTTAGGAAATATTCAACTTTGTTCTGAATTTATTGGGGGGCAGTACCATTGTGTGATCTGCGGAACTAGTACTACAAGAGAGGGAGAAAAACTTCTCTCTATTCACTTTCTCCACGCTATGCATAATTTTTGCACCCCCTTAGTCATTTCTTAAAAAAGCAAAATACCCCAAAGACTTTAGCTTCCACTACCTGATCATTTTTAGTCGCCCTCTTTCCATACCTTTTCTAGCTCTCTGATAATCTTTTTGAGATGGAGGGACCAGAACCACATGTTATATTATAAATGTGACAGCATTTATCAGTTTCACCACATTTTTAGCTTGGTTTCATTGCAACACAGCCATAGTTAACTATTTTGCTTTTGTGATTAGCATGCACGATGACGGAAGTATTTAGTTTTTGTTCTAATAAATCAAATGCTTTAAAAATCCTTGCCTGTTCTTTAACTGATGCTGGAGTACCCAGTACCAAATTATTTCTTGATGGGTTAAATGCCCAACCATATTTTGAGAGCATTTAGTGGGACGCATTATAACTTAAGATCAATTGAAAGAACCTAATGATTGATGTTATCTCATGTATGGCTTTTAAATTTACAATGCTACCCTATCCATGTCCACTTGCATGTAAGTCTTAGCAAGTTCAATGAGACGTACAGGTATGCTTGCATAGGATGGCAGCCTTAATTTATTTCATTTAACTTGGGGAATCCGGTGCCCCCATCAGCCCCAGCAAGCATGGGCAATATTTTTTGGGGGTATGCATTTATTGTCCAACATCTGGAGGCTTACAGGTTCACCTTTCCAGGCTTAAGAAGACAAGAGTCTGTCTCTGACATTAGGGTCTTAGATGCAATCTAATTTTGTAATATTTGCCGTGGCCCACGGATTCCATTTCCTTTAGGTACTTTTTAGCTTCTAAGCATTTTGAATCTTTCTTTTCTACATGAACCACTTTTTCTACCCATTTAAATTCTTCTCCTCCTCTGAAAGGTGACCTTGTGACAGCTGTTACTGAGAGAGGGAGAGAGAGCGGCTTCTGCATATCTCATCGGTAGTTTCCACGTCAGACGTGTGCAGTTTTACAAATCGAAGTGAATTTGAATGATGAAAACATACCTGGTGGTGCTCCACAGCCAAAGTGGTTCCTCTTCCATTTACTTCAAGGATTTGATAGCCTCCTGGAAAAGCTAGTTGTATTAAGACACGGCTTCAAAGGCATTCTGTGCAGGGCAGGCGGTCATCAAGCTCAGTGGGTGAACACACGGCTTTGTGTTTTGAGCAAATACGTCTCTTTGGGGCCCACCTTTCTTCAAAGCCCTTGCGTAACCTCCACTCTTCTACAACCACAGCAAACTTCAACAAACACACACCTTATTACGCTTGCTTCTCCCAACAGCCTCTTTTCTGTTCTCTTCTTACTTTAGAGTCACACCTCAACAGTGTAAGCTTGTTGGGGCAGGGATCTTTTTTGGTGATGCTGTAAAGCACTGTCCCACTAAATTACGCCGTGTAGGGAACATTTATTTATGTAAGTGGGCAGTCATCACCTCTTGCTTTTGTAATCCAACGCCATATCATTGCGGCAGTTTTTGCCTAGTGTGACGCAGGGCCTGGAGTTACAGGCTGGTTCGTGCAGGTATCCACGAAGGTGAATATCTGAAGCCTCTGAGTGCCTGTAGCATCCACTGAGTGCCTTCTCCCAGCCCTCTGAGCAGCCCTCTGGCAGCAAAGAGAAATAAGGGTGCTGTGGAAGTCATACGAACCAGTTCCTCTCTGTTGCAAGAAGATTCTGGGTCCCGACAGAGGTTGGTTTATGCTGCTGTTGAGATTGATGGAAAGGGGCACCCTGTGAGTGGCTGTAGCAGCTGTCAGAGCTGCTAGCTACTACAGTCATCCAGAGGCATCCAGCTATGTGGAGTCTTGATCATGGGTTGCTGTGAAGACCATTTCTAGGTTATTCCATTTCCATAAACTTACAGTTAAAGAGGGTGGAACTGGTACTTTGGTGTAGTCCTGTCTTTATATGATATTATATTAAAAGGTAAAGGTAAAGGACCCCTGACAGTTAAGTCCAGTCGCAGACGATTCTGGGGTTGTGGTGCTCTTCTCGCTTTACTGGCTGAGAGAGCCGACGTTTGACCGCAGACTGTTTTTCTGGGTCATGTGGCCAGCATGACTAAGCCACTTCTGGCGAAACCAGAGCAGCGCATGGAAACGCCATTTACCTTCCCACCGGATCAGTACCTATTTATCTACTTGCACTTTGACGTGCTTTTGAACTGCTAGGTTGACAGAAGCGGGGGCCGAGAAACAGGAGCTCACCCTGTCGCAGGGATTCGAACCACCAATATTCTGATCGGCAATCCCAAGAGGCTTAGTGGTTTAGACCACAGTGCCTCCCGTATATATTATATTATAATTTATTAAATCTGTATACCCACCTTGATCTGTAGATCTCAGGGGAATTCACGGCATAAAAGCACAATAAAACACAATAAAAACACCACCACCACAAATCAATAAATTCCTTTCCCACAAACACATTTAAAAGGGCATAGGCTGTAAATCAGATCAACCAAAGGCCTGGTTAAAAAGGAATGTTTTTGCCTGGCGCCTAAAGGTGTATAATGAAGGCGCCAGGCGAACGTCCCTGGGGAGAGCATTCCACCGATGGGGAGCCACTGCAGAGAAGGCCCCGTTCTCATGTTGCCACCCTCCAGACCTCTTGAGACACATGAAGGAGGGCCTCAGAAGATGATCTCAGGGTTCGGGTAGTTTCATATGGAAAGAGGCGGTCCTTGAGGTATTGCAGTCCTGAGCCGTTTAAGGCTTTATAGGTCAAAACCAGCACTTTGAATTGGGCCTGGAAACTAATTGGTAGCCAGTGCAATCGGACCAGGATTGGTGTAAGATGCTCAAACCGTCCTGCTCCGGCGAGCAACCTGGCCACTGAATTCTGCACCAGCTGAAGAAGACCCTCAAATGGTCCTTGCAGGGTCCACATAGGCTCATATGGAGAGAGGTGGTCCTTGATTATGTTAGCAGGCTCCAAGGGGTGCTGTGGATTTAGTTGCCCCAAAATGACTGTGATCCCCTCTGTCCACAGATGAGACCTTAGCATCCCCTGCCTTTTGCTGTGTAAGCATAAAAGAGCAGGAAATGGCCAAAGAACCACATTACTGTTGCAGGGGCATCAACGGCTAAGCGCTATGTTGCAACTCTTGCCCGAGTGTACAATTTTCAAACTGCTGATAAGCTCTCTGTGCATCGAAAGGGGAAGAAGCTTTAGTCAGCAGTCTCCTTGAAATGTTAGATATTCTAAAGGGGATTTTAAAAAAAGTTTAAGCATGTGATTTCCCTCCCCACATCCTTATCACTCCCTTGATTAAAAAAAACCCCACGGTCCCCATTCCCAGGGGCTAAGGTGGTTGCCCTCTTTCAAATTTGGATAGTAGTTGAGCCACCGCTCCTTGTACTTTATTCAAATGAGGACCACCTGATCTAATTAGCTGCCTTATCAGCTAGGGGAAGCTAGCCAGGGATTTAGATTTGGAGCAATCTAGGGAGGAGGGAGCCCACTCCATGAGCTCGAGGGCGACCCCAGCGGATGACAAGCAGCTGAGTGAGTTTGGCAGCAGGGCCAGGAGGCCGGGGCAATCTACCCTGCACCATTTGACCTAACAAATTCCACGCTCCCAAGTAAACGAAAGTCGATAAACTACAAAAAAAGGTGCTTGGGGGTGGGGCTTGCTCCAAAGATGCTCGACAGCTGTGTGGCTTATGGCTGATGTCTTGCACAACAGGCCACACACCTTTCACCATTTTCTGCTTGCTTAAAATCGCCGTTCAGGGACGATGAGCATTTTCACAAGCTTATGGCCTCAAAAGGCCGCAGGCAAAACCCCGGAAGTGCTCTGCTGCACCTTGAAAGCTGCAGTCCCAATTAACATTCTGCATCAAAGGCCCAAAACATGTCATTTAGGTTTGCTTTTTTAAAACGTCCCATAAAAAGAAGAGGAGCTGCTTGGACACGCTTTGGTCTTTACACACGCGCACGCACACACATGCACACACTTATACTTGATGTTTGTCGGCCTTGATCATGAATGCTTGTGAGACTTCTGGAAGAGCTAAACATGGTTTTTATCCTGTTCCTCACATCTCCCTATTTTGGGAGTGAAAACACTTTCTTGGAAGATGCGCCTGTTGAGTTACCTAATCTAATTCACATAGCGTGCTGCCAGCGTGCAGGTAATTAGGCTATTCAAGGAGGACAATCCTCATTTCAGCAGATAAAAGTAAAATATCGAGAATTATGGGGCAGTATTCTGGCAGGGAAGAAGGGTGCTCAGGCCTCTTTCCAGAGGAGAATAGGGCGGCACAATGACGACCCTTGTAGCTGGCAGACAAGATGCAGCCTTGGGTGGCCGGATCCTGCCACAAATGCTAGGAGCCCAGTTTTATGCCCTTTTGTCTGGCCTTCAGCCTGTTGCACCTGATCTTGGGGTGTTGGAGTTGGCGTGGCTCTGGAGAACGCAGCCTTCGAGTCGGACTCGGGTGTGAAGATCTGCAGTTTGGCCCCAGTGGTCGGTACACGTGCAGTTGCAGCCAGAATCGCCAGGTCCATCCAAACAGAAATGTATCATGGCTGACCTTTGGGCTTTTGAATGTGCAAAGCCATTGCAGCTTTGAACTTGGCTGACCCCCCACCAGCACCCTGTGAGTCAGGCTGCCATTTCTCTTCACGGTTTTCAGTGAAGCTAGGGGCAAGAGCTTGTGAACCCAAAGGCACCAGGCAAAAATCAGTGTCTTTCCTGCCTCCTCTATTCTTTTAAAAAACTGAGTAATTGTGGTTATAGCCTGAGGCCAACGGGAAGTTCGCCAGAACTCTATAGGCAAGATATGCTTTATATATATATATATATATATATATATATATATATTTGCTTTCGTAGATTTTCACGGGTACAGGAATGCAGGTTTTGGTGTCTTCGGGTGTCTTCCCGTGTAAGAGTTGGGGTGTCTAGGCGACGTTTCGACGAGGTCTCACTCGTCATCTTCAGGCTGGTGCTTTCGGCTTCTTGTTACTGGAACAGAGCAGGATCTCAGTGTTTGAGTTCCTATAAATACTGTTGAGGGGGTGTGGTATATAGCCTCCAACGTTCTGGGCAGAGGGGAAGTTCCCAGGTTAGTGTGTCTTTTCTTCTTTTGTTCCTTAATTACTTGAGGGATATCTTGAGTGATTTCTTGAGTGATATTCTGAGTACCACTTAGGTGGGTCATTAAGTGTGGATTAGTTGCTAAAGCTTTCGTGTCTTGACCTCTTGAGCTTGTGAAGAGTTTTTCTGAGAAGATGGCTGTACTGTACTTAGTTGTGCTCTGGCTTGGCTTCGTGTATAGGGGCGAGCTGTGGTTTTGTGCCCTGTGCCAGCCAGATCTGTGTAGGGATTGCAGAGGGGTGCAGCATCCGGAGGTGCCACTATGGTTTGGCTACTGGATGGAGTCTGTAATTTATCTGTGGAGAGGGTCTGGGTTTGGGTCTGGTGTGGTTGATTGGTGATGGCGTTCTGTGTGCCTCTGGTTCTGGTGTCGGTTTTTGTGGGGAGGGCTAATTTCCAGATGTCTGGCAGGCGGGACGTGTCGTCACGCTTGTTCATGTTGTGGGGGTGTTTCTCTATCTCGATGGCTTCCATGATTATTCTCTTGTGGTGATGTTCCATGTTAAAGAGCAATTTGGAATCTGCAAAATTAATTTCGTGTCCTGTTTCTTTCATGTGTTGGAAAAGAGAGGAGGTTTTTTCTTCTTTTTTGACGGCATTCTTGTGTTCTGCGATACGTGCATTTATTCGTCTGTTTGTTTGTCCAATGTACGTGGCTGGGCAGACTTTGCAGGGTATTTCATAGACCCCTTGGTTTTCCAACTGGATTTTATCTTTGGGGTTTCTGAGGATATTGGCTATTTTTTGGTTGGTGCAAAAGGCTGTTTTGATATTGTGTTTATGGAGGATTTTGCTAATTTTATCTGTAGTGCCCTTGATATAAGGAAGGAGGGCCATGCCATTGTTTTCTTCTGTGTCTTGGTTTTTGGGGGGTGTTTCTTTTTGGATTAGCTTCGTAACCCTGTTTTGCTGGTATCCATTGGCGATTAACACATTTGAGAGATTCTGTAACTCAGTTGTCAAGTGGTCTTTGTCAGCCAGGCGTTTGGTTCTAGAGATGAGAGTCTTGGCTACGGAGTTTATTTGTGCAGGGTGGTGGTGTGATTGTGCATGTAAGTAGCGGTTGGTGTGTGTTTTTTTCCGGTAGATAGTGTGTCCTAAGGAGCCATCAGGTTTTTTGTAGATTAGGACGTCAAGGAAGGGAAGTTGGTTGTTGGCTTCTATTTCCATAGTGAATTGTATTTTGGGGTGTAGGCTGTTGAGATGTGTGAGGAAGCTATCTAGTTTTTCTTTCCCGTGTGGCCAAATTACAAAGGTGTCGTCAACATATCTGAGCCAAAGTTTGGGTTTGTGTTCTGACTTGTCTAAAGCATTGGTTTCAAAGTGTTCCATGTACAAATTTGCGATGACCGGTGAGAGGGGTGATCCCATAGGTGCTCCTTCTATCTGTTTGTATCTTTGTCCATTGTGGATGAAGTACGTGTTGGTTAGGCAGTGGTTGGTCAGGTCCAGGATGTATTCGGGGGGATTGTATTTGTTTTGAATGGCTGTCAAGGCTTCATTAATGGGCACTTGAGTGAAGAGAGATACAACATCGAAGCTCACAAGTAGGTCATCGGGATGTAGGTTTTGCTTCTTTATTGTTTCTATGAACTGGAAGGAGTTAGTAACGTGTGAAGCGATGGATTCTGCATAGGGCTGAAGTTGCTTAGCGAGAAATTTAGCGAGATTTTGTAGAGGTGAGCCTATGGAGCTGACTATTGGTCTGAGTGGTGTTCCTTCTTTGTGTATCTTGGGGAGACCGTAGAGTTTGGGGCATCTGGATGATTTTTCTCTGGGGATGATTCTTAGCTGGATTTCTTCACTGATAGGAGAGGCTTTTATTTTGGATTTGGTGGTTTTTTCCAGATAGGTGGTGGGATCTGTTTTTATAGGTTGGTAGGTAGGGTCTTGGAGTAGATTTGATAGTTTTGCTTGGTAGTCCGATGTGTTCATCACAACAGTGGCATTACCTTTGTCTGCTGGGAGAATGATTATGTTGTTGTCTTTCCTCAGGTTGGTGAGTGCTTTCTGTTCTTCTTTGTGTAAATTGCTTCTGGGTGGTTTGCTGGAGCAGAGGATGTTGGTGACTTCAAGTCTGATTTTATTGGCTTCATCTGGGTCGAAGTTCCTACGCAACTGCCGAGACAACAACTTAATTCCCACATGCTTCCAACTTAAATTCCACTCTAAAACCCCAGCTACCGAAAGGATCCTGAAACGAACTGAACTATCCCTAATCAGAAACGAAATACATAAGAAAAGATACCTACTAAACCAAACCAACAAAGATCTGCTCACTCTTCACCTCAAACTTTGTAACAAAATCCACCCTGCACTCTGGGACAAATGCAAACAACTAGCCGTCTGGAGAGCTGAAACTGAGACCTCACATAAGACAGACAGACACACCAACAAACTCCACAAACTAGAGAAACGCCAGAAGCCCAGCCACCCTCCACAACAACCCATGAAACAAACAGTACATAACATATCAGACAGGATCCTCACCCCAACTGAAACCAAAGTACTCTCCAAAGGTTTCAACTTTGCAGTCGCCCCGAGACGCATCCCCACGGAAAACATCATATGCGGAGTCGAAGCTAGCCTAACCAAAATCGACCCAGATGAAGCCAATAAAATCAGACTTGAAGTCACCAACATCCTCTGCTCCAGCAAACCACCCAGAAGCAATTTACACAAAGAAGAACAGAAAGCACTCACCAACCTGAGGAAAGACAACAACATAATCATTCTCCCAGCAGACAAAGGTAATGCCACTGTTGTGATGAACACATCGGACTACCAAGCAAAACTATCAAATCTACTCCAAGACCCTACCTACCAACCTATAAAAACAGATCCCACCACCTATCTGGAAAAAACCACCAAATCCAAAATAAAAGCCTCTCCTATCAGTGAAGAAATCCAGCTAAGAATCATCCCCAGAGAAAAATCATCCAGATGCCCCAAACTCTACGGTCTCCCCAAGATACACAAAGAAGGAACACCACTCAGACCAATAGTCAGCTCCATAGGCTCACCTCTACAAAATCTCGCTAAATTTCTCGCTAAGCAACTTCAGCCCTATGCAGAATCCATCGCTTCACACGTTACTAACTCCTTCCAGTTCATAGAAACAATAAAGAAGCAAAACCTACATCCCGATGACCTACTTGTGAGCTTCGATGTTGTATCTCTCTTCACTCAAGTGCCCATTAATGAAGCCTTGACAGCCATTCAAAACAAATACAATCCCCCCGAATACATCCTGGACCTGACCAACCACTGCCTAACCAACACGTACTTCATCCACAATGGACAAAGATACAAACAGATAGAAGGAGCACCTATGGGATCACCCCTCTCACCGGTCATCGCAAATTTGTACATGGAACACTTTGAAACCAATGCTTTAGACAAGTCAGAACACAAACCCAAACTTTGGCTCAGATATGTTGACGACACCTTTGTAATTTGGCCACACGGGAAAGAAAAACTAGATAGCTTCCTCACACATCTCAACAGCCTACACCCCAAAATACAATTCACTATGGAAATAGAAGCCAACAACCAACTTCCCTTCCTTGACGTCCTAATCTACAAAAAACCTGATGGCTCCTTAGGACACACTATCTACCGGAAAAAAACACACACCAACCGCTACTTACATGCACAATCACACCACCACCCTGCACAAATAAACTCCGTAGCCAAGACTCTCATCTCTAGAACCAAACGCCTGGCTGACAAAGACCACTTGACAACTGAGTTACAGAATCTCTCAAATGTGTTAATCGCCAATGGATACCAGCAAAACAGGGTTACGAAGCTAATCCAAAAAGAAACACCCCCCAAAAACCAAGACACAGAAGAAAACAATGGCATGGCCCTCCTTCCTTATATCAAGGGCACTACAGATAAAATTAGCAAAATCCTCCATAAACACAATATCAAAACAGCCTTTTGCACCAACCAAAAAATAGCCAATATCCTCAGAAACCCCAAAGATAAAATCCAGTTGGAAAACCAAGGGGTCTATGAAATACCCTGCAAAGTCTGCCCAGCCACGTACATTGGACAAACAAACAGACGAATAAATGCACGTATCGCAGAACACAAGAATGCCGTCAAAAAAGAAGAAAAAACCTCCTCTCTTTTCCAACACATGAAAGAAACAGGACACGAAATTAATTTTGCAGATTCCAAATTGCTCTTTAACATGGAACATCACCACAAGAGAATAATCATGGAAGCCATCGAGATAGAGAAACACCCCCACAACATGAACAAGCGTGACGACACGTCCCGCCTGCCAGACATCTGGAAATTAGCCCTCCCCACAAAAACCGACACCAGAACCAGAGGCACACAGAACGCCATCACCAATCAACCACACCAGACCCAAACCCAGACCCTCTCCACAGATAAATTACAGACTCCATCCAGTAGCCAAACCATAGTGGCACCTCCGGATGCTGCACCCCTCTGCAATCCCTACACAGATCTGGCTGGCACAGGGCACAAAACCACAGCTCGCCCCTATACACGAAGCCAAGCCAGAGCACAACTAAGTACAGTACAGCCATCTTCTCAGAAAAACTCTTCACAAGCTCAAGAGGTCAAGACACGAAAGCTTTAGCAACTAATCCACACTTAATGACCCACCTAAGTGGTACTCAGAATATCACTCAAGAAATCACTCAAGATATCCCTCAAGTAATTAAGGAACAAAAGAAGAAAAGACACACTAACCTGGGAACTTCCCCTCTGCCCAGAACGTTGGAGGCTATATACCACACCCCCTCAACAGTATTTATAGGAACTCAAACACTGAGATCCTGCTCTGTTCCAGTAACAAGAAGCCGAAAGCACCAGCCTGAAGATGACGAGTGAGACCTCGTCGAAACGTCGCCTAGACACCCCAACTCTTACACGGGAAGACACCCGAAGACACCAAAACCTGCATATATATATATATATATATATATATATATATATATGTTTTGCTGCTGCTACTGGAATAGCTCTTTCAAAATTGTGCAACCCAGGCGATCTCGTAGGATATTTGAAGGCGTTTTGGCTTTTCACAGACCCGAGGTGTACCATGCCTCCTACAAGGGCCCAATTGCATAGCCGTCTTGATAAGATGTGGCTTTATTTAGGGGGTCACCTTACCAGCAGAAAAGTGCATTGGAAAATGAAACATTGGTGATTGTAGCAATATGTAACAGAACCCAGAGACCGTCTAGAGTCAGCCGGGACAGCTAATCCGTGGCCCAGTGAGAGGAATGTGATAAATGTAATAAACAAAATCTCCCCTTACAAAAAAGAAAGTTTCAATACGACACACAGGAGTTTCTGGATAGGGAATGATGTTGATATTTGGGGGGTGGGTGGGGTGAGAGTGCTGATTTGGGGAGCTTTTGGACAGAAAATGTGCTGGTCTGTATCTGAAAGCCATAAAATGGAAGTGCCTTAGAAAGCGTTGGGGCAAACCCAAGTGAGCTCTATGCACAGAGTGTTATGAGATGTTCTAGAAGGGCCAAGTGACTTCCATTTTCTCTTCTTCTGCCTGGTTGGGCAGAGCTTAGCCCTTTTAGCAGCTTAAAATGATTCGGGTGGAGATATGTTGCCTTTGAAGCTCATAGAATCATAGAGTTGGAAGAGACCACAAGGGCCATCGAGTCCAACCCCCTGCCAAGCAGGAAACACCATCAGAGCACTCCTGACATATGGTTGTCAAGTCTCTGCTTAAAGACCTCCAAAGAAAGAGACTCCCCCACACTCCTTGGCAGCAAATTCCACATTAAAACTTGTTAGTTCCCAAGGTGCCGAAAGAGCAAAAAATAACATGCCTGTTATGGGGGGCTTTGTCAAAAGTCTTACCAAAATCAAGATAAACTACGTCCATAGCATCCCCCTGATCCACCACGATTGCAACTCTGTCAAAGCTTATTTAGGATCGTAATTTGTCCAGCTTCAGAAGGAGTTAGGAATGCTGGCTGTATACTAGTTTATGTTCTGTGCCTGCGGCTATGAGGTCAGATAGTTTTTAAGCTAGTCATGGTTTGAACTAACTGCCTGACAGCCATAGGCAAATAGAAAATCCAGGCAGGTGAGTTAAGAGGCCTGGAATGCTCTTTTCAGAAGGGAAGTCCCTTTCTTTGCAACCAGCATCAAAATGCAAAGGTCAGGAGGGACAGAGTGGCTCCCCTCCTTTTAAATAGCCCGTTAGGAGGCTAAGAGAAGCCAACTGGGGAACATGGAAATGCAGGTGAATAGTAGGCTGTAAATTTGGTTGTCACTATTGGCAAGTAAACATTTGTTTGCTGAATGCTTTTCAAAATAAAAATAAAAATCAGTGGTGCATTCTAAGGCTTGTAAAGATCTGATTGCACAAGAATCTAGAAATCATTGCTTTTTGTAGCGCTTCGTAACTCCTTTCTAAGAACATTGAGCGTGAACAAAAGGAGAAGCTAAGAAGCTTTTTGGTTACTCTTAAGAGGGGAAAATAAAAGGCAGAGGAACAAAACAGAGCCCTGTTTGGCGTACAACAGTTGGTATTAAAATGCAAGTTCAAAAATGCCAAAAGGAAATAACCTAATTAACACATGGGATGTATTGCCAAGTAATGTGGTTGCAAGCCAAGAATTTAGCAGGGTTTTGATCAGATATGATTGCATAATCAGATAACATCCACTCCGGTGTATTTACAATGAGGAGCTGTTTCTGAGGGCATAAGAAGCGGCTGCGTCGGAAGACAAGCCAGGTTGTCTTCAAAGCAAGAGAGCATTTTTCCGGGGAACGGAAAACAGCAACTGCTTGGCTTTCGGCAGCGCAGCAAAGTTTGCCAAAACGTTTCCCATTAGAAGTGCAATGTGCAGGGTGATGCTGTTTCTCTCGCTTCTCTTCAGAACATCTTTGTAAGGTAAGGTAGGGCTATGCCCCTTAAGTAGATGGATACCTGTGGGCTGCTTCTTGGTCCGACTTCCCCTATGCATGCTTTTATTTAGGGCGTACATCGAAAAGGTGACTTGGAAGGAGAGTCAGAGTGGAACCTCTGAGCTACATATCCCTGCAGAACTTGGGATGTGGGGGAAAGTTGCAGGTTGGTGCATGACCGCCCTGCCCTGCCGCATATTGCAACTTCGTAATTTCTTGTAGCGTTGCAATTAATGGATAGGCCCTTGTCACTTTCTGCTATACGTTCTCTTGGAAGCGCCTTTGTTTTCTCACGCTCAGCTATACTTGTAGAAAAAGCCCGAGACTTTGGAAACAATGGGCTATACCCAGGTTTAGTCACATGAGTTGGCGTGTTGAAATCCGTGGGACTGAGCATAGTCATCCCTGACTTAAATCCCCTTGATCTCGGTGGGTCTGCTGTAAGCATGGTTAAATCTGGTTTCAACTTGATTGCTGCAGTCTGGAGGAGTTCACCGAAAGCTTCAAATGGATGTGTAAGTACTTCTTTAGGGTTTTCTCTGCAGTGATTCACACACACAAAACCACAGCACTTTGTGTTTTAGAGACCTAGTCAGGAACGTTAAGAGAACCTGGCTTGGTTCAGGGATTGTGACCAGTGAGTCTGGGAGCTTAAGAGTTGCATTGTAATAACACATCTAAGGCTTACCTGCGATTGTAGGAAATTTTGGCATGTGTGCATCCTTTTTTTTTTTTTGGTAAGTTGTTCTGAGCAAAAAAGCAATTAACAACAACAACAATGCCAAGGCACTGTTACACACACTAGTCTTCCACAGAGAGCGTGACATTTTAGGGACACAGTGCTTAAGCTAGTTTAGTTTCTTCCGGAGGGAGAGATAATGGAATAATAGAATTGCAGAGTTGGGTCCGAGGACCATCTAGTCCAAACCCCTGCGATGGAGGAATATTTTGCCCAAGGTGAGGCTCAAATCCATGACCCTGAGATTATGCTCTGCTGACTGAGCTATCCCGACTGGAGCTCTAAGGTGCTTCCGTAATAGTTGCGTTTTTAACAACAAAAATACAAGCTGAGCATAGGTGGGCGAGGTAGTTTAATCACTCCCTACAGCAGGTTCACTGCTGCGCTTCAGAATCCCTACTGAGGGACTTCCCCCACGAGTCCTTTCCAGAACCCACCCCTCTCCACTTGCCTCGAGTCTCTAAACTGCAGTTTCTTTTTTGTACATACCTACTAGGTTCTATTGTCTCCAGCTTGGAGTTGGGGAAAGGTGAGCCTTATTCAGAATATTCTATAAAGGTCTTTGTATTGAGAAATGGAGACCTCTTGTCCTGGCCCTTAACATTCATCTGCTACCGTATTTTTCGCTCTATAAGACGCACTAGACCACAAGACGCACCTAGTTTTTGGAGGAGGAAAACAAGAAAAAAAATATTCTGAATCTCAGAAGCCAGAACAGCAAGAGGGATCGCTGCGCAGTGAAAGCAGCAACCCCTCTTGCTGTTCTGGCTTCTGGGATAGCTGCGCAGCCTGCATTCTCTCCATAAGACGCACACACATTTCCCCTTACTTTTTAGGAGGGGAAAAGTGAGTCTTACAGAGCAAAAAATACAGTAATGCTGTGATGAAGCATTGCTCCAAGGCAAAATCCACAATGTTACATCATGGTGATCGGATGTCATAACGTTTACCTTTCGATCTAGGCTTTTATTACTTGAGAATTGGTTCGGGGCAGTGCTAGGTGCTGTATAACTGCACCTGTCCTGCCCTGTTGTACCCAAGAGGGAGGAAACTGAACCAGTTGCTTGCCGAACCCTGCAGTAATGTTTGTGCTGCCCATAGTTCCTGTTGCAGCCCATCTCATGCACACTACGTGAACATGAGTTCCCTTGGAAGAGGGGTTGATCGTTAAACTGCTCTGGGAATTGTAGCTCTCTGAGCAGAACAGGGGTCTCCTAATAACCCTCAACAGATTCCAGTTCCCAGGATTCTTTGGGGGAACTCATGACTGTTTAATGTGGTATGATGCTGCTTTAAATGTATAGTGCAGATGGGGCCTGATTGCTGGTCCATCTGGCCCAGTATTGTCTACCTAGCCTTCCCCAACCTGGTGCATTGGACCACAACTCCCAATATTCCCAGCCAGCAGTGTTGCTCCCTGAGGCTTGCTGGGAGTTGTAGTGCAGAAAATCTGGAGGGGAACGGGTCTGGAAAGTTTGCTGGGTTGTGCCTGGCAGTGGCTTTCCAGGGTCTCCAGAGGTCTGCTACTGTGGTCCTCTTGAACTGGAGAGGCCAGGGATTGAAACTGGGGCCTTCTTCACATACGCCGCATGTGCTCCACCACTGATCTGCTGCCCACCCACATCCAAACCACAATGCAGTGCTGCTCTTAACTCTTTCACAATCCCTGCTGCTCAATTTGGCCACCTGCAAAACATCCCAGCGGCACAGCTGAGTATCTGAGTCCACATGAGGCTTACACTTCTCCCTTCCTGCAAATCCTCTCCTTTCATAGCACAGAAAGCATCTGGATCTCAGTTCAAAGGTGGCTTTGAAGATTGGATTGGTGTAATGGTTTAATTTCGTTTGAGGCTGCACTTGTTTCCTCTTGATCTTTCAAGGCTGCCACGCAGCAGCTGAGAAGCCTGTTCATCTGCATGGTGTTTGGTGGCGTCTGTCTTTAAATTTGCCTTGGAACAGGTGATATAAAATTCCTGGATCTTTTCCTCTGTTCTATATGTGAACCTGGGTGTGATTCAGTGCTGGGAGAGTAGTATCCACAGCCCATTGCCAAATGATGGGTGGTTGTGTGTTGTGGCTCGGCAGCAGAGAGCTCTACTCATATTTTTCTGCACGCCATCTCTTTAAAAAAGGAAAAATCAGGGTGAGAGTGCTCCAGCACCTGAGTAGGGATGCAAACATCTTGAAAAATAAATGTAAAGGGAAGGAAAAAGTCGCATGAAACGGTCAGGCATTTGCTTGTGCTGAGTTGGGGCGACATTGCCCGCTGGAGCAATACACTGGGAGAGATCTCTGCTTCTAAAATAATCAAAAAAGAAAAATGCAATTTTTTTTTTACAAAATATCTGGCAACGAAACTTAAAGTGATCATAAAATGGTGAACGATTGCTTATCGTAAGCTCCCAAGAAAGAACTTAACTTCTGGGATTTAACTTCTGGGATTTTTCTGCTGCAAGGTATCAGGATCGGCCGCCAGCTAAGATGGCTTTGGGGAAAAGGTTGGGATAAATCACGGAGGATAAGTCTATTAACAGTTGTCACTCATGTAAATTCAGTGCTCAAGAGGCGGTATACTGCTAAGTCAGTGGTTCTCAAACTTTTTTTCTCTGGGCTGCACTTTCAGAATGAAAAATTGCCTGTGCCACACTGATTTCTTAATTGATAAGAAATACACTGGAAAACACAACTAGGACTGTCCTCAGTATCATTTGCTGCTCTTTCTCTCATTTTGAAAAAAATACCTTTCCATATTCTCTCATTATATTTTTTATACTATGCTATGCTATACTATAATAACAATAACAATAATAATATTCCCCAGCCACTCTGGGCGGCTTCCAACAAAATATTAAAATACAGTAATGCGTCAAACATTAAAAGCTTCCCTAAACAGGGCTGCCTTCAGATGTCTTCTAAAAGTCTGGTAGTTGTTGTTCTCTTTGACATCTGGTGGGAGGGCGTTCTACAGGGCGGGTGCCACCACCGAGAAGGCCCTCTGCATGATTCCCTGTAACCTCGCAGTGAGGGAACTGCCAGAAGGCCCTCGGTGCTGGACCTCAGTGCTGGACCTCATACTGAAATGTTTAAATGTTCTGTAGATTGTCCTTGGATCTCCCCCCACCCCCGCACTTGCCATCCTCTCCTGCCACACCAGTGTGGTGCACCACACCCGTTGAGAGCTATTGCCCTAAGTGCTATACAGAATCATAGAATGCGGGAATCTCAACTAGATCACCAGTGATAGATGGCCACCCAACCTCTGCTTAAAAACCTCCAAGGAATGGGAGGCCACAACCTTCCGAGGGAGTCTGTTCCACTGTTGAGCAGCTCTTACTGTCAGAAAGTTCTTCCTGATGTTGAGTCAGAATCTCCTGTCTTGTAACTTAGAATCATAGAATCCTAGAGTTGGAAGAGACCACAAGGGCCATCGAGTCCAACCCCCTGCCAAGCAGGAAACACCATCAGAGCACTCCTGACATATTGTTGTCAAGCCTCTGCTTAAAGACCTCCAAAGAAGGAGACTCCACCACACTCCTGGGCAGCAAATTCCACTGTCGAACAGCTCTTACTGTCAGGAAGTTCTTCCTAATGTTTAGGTGGAATCTTCTTTCTTGTAGTTTGGATCCATTGCTCCGTGTCCGCTTCTCTGGAGCAGCAGAAAACAACCTTTCTCCCTCCTCTGTGTGACATCCTTTTATATATTTGAACATGGCTATCATATCACCCCTTAACCTCCTCTTCTCCAGGCTAAACATGCCCAGCTCCCTTAGCCGTTCCTCATAAGGCATCGTTTCCAGGCCTTTGACCATTTTGGTTGCCCTCCTCTGGACACGTTCCAGTTTGTCAGTGTCCTTCTTGAATTGTGGTGCCCAGAACTGGACACAGTACTCCAGGTGAGGTCTGACCATAGCAGAATACAGTGGCACTATTACTTCCCTTGATCTAGATGCTATACTCCTATTGATGCAGCCCAGAATTGCATTGGCTTTTTTAGCTGCCACGTCACACTGTTGGCTCATGTCAAGTTTGTGGTCAACCAAGACTCCTAGATCCTTTTCACATGTACTGCTCTCAAGCCAGGTGTCACCCATCTTGTATTTGTGCCTCTCATTTTTTTTGCCCAAGTGCAATACTTTACATTTCTCCCTGTTAAAATTCATCTTGTTTGTTTTGTCCCAGTTCTCTAATCTGTCAATTTCGTTTTGAAGTGTGATCCTGTCCTCTGGGGTGTTAGCCACCCCTCCCAGTTTGGTGTCAACTTGAAGCCGTTGGTTCAGGTCCTACCCTCCAGAGCAGGAGAAAACAAGCTTTGTTCCATCTTCTATATGACAGCCCTTGAGATATTTGAAGATGGCTCTCATATCTCCTCTCAGTCTCATCTTTTCCATGCTAAACATACCCAACTCCTTCAACCATTCCTCATAAGGCTTGGTTTCCAGCCCCTTGACCATCTTGGTTGCCCTCCTCTGCACATGTTCCAGCTTGTCAACTTCCTTCTTAAATTGTTGACAAGGTTGGGAGCCAGTAACAGGGTAGAGCTTCTAGGTGGCATCTGCCCAGCTTCGGTTGCAAATACAAATCTGGATTTGATGGAACTTTGCTGCAACCCAGCAGGACTCTTCTAATGTTCTTAGCACTCTTGGAATACATGCCTGGGAGACCTTGGGCTCTGCACACTCTCCTGAATAGCGATGGATGCGCTGACTGGCCTGGGAAAAGGAATGGCACATTCCGGGTAAATATTGTGATTAGAGCGCTGGGAAAACGTGATCTCCAGCAGTTCTGAAGAAAGTGTTCCGTGCGACTGCTGTGTGTGTATTGGCACCTGCCGTTTCCTCTCGCTGGTTTCCAGACCCTGAGCATCTTGTGAACTCCACCCGCCTCGCTTCTTCCTCACACCCAGCTGATTTCACATTTGTCCCTGCCTTTTATTTTCAGCTGAGTCACAATGTTGAGCAGCAACATTTTAAAATTTAAATGACTGCGCAAACAAGCAGCACAATTCAGCATTGCTGAGCTAAGCAGTTTGGGATGCTGCTGTTTTTTTTAAAAAAGGCACTTCACTTGAGAATTGCTGCCAGCCCGTCCCAAAACCATCCTGTGGAAAAGGCCGGTCTTTGACTCCCTCTCCTTTCTCCCCGGGGTGACGCTGGCAAAGGAAAGAGTGTCCCGTCACAGCCCTGCGGTCCCTTTGCGGGTAACCTTTCATTTTCCTAGAGAAGGTTGTGAAGGACGACGAAAAGTCCTTTTATAGACTGGCAGACTTTGCTTCCTCCTGAGTCTTTAAAAAAGAGAGAGCAAAATGTCCAACTGGAAAGACTTCGTTCATGTGCAAATTTCCCTTCCCTTTTAAGAAATAATAAGGAAGTTGACCCCGGGGAAAGCCGCCCATTCTCTTTTAGGTCAGTGTTTCTACATTTTGCTGCTCAAAACAAGGCAGGTCAGAATGGTTGGCCAGTAAGATGCCAAAGAAATGGCCACCACATTCATTGAGAGCCAATTTGCTCCAGTGTTCCTTCCTTTGAAACACGACTTCTTCTAATAATGCATTCTAGACTAGTGAGTGTTTTCAGACCTCAGACGACCCGGTGTGTAGAACAGGGGTAGCCAATGCAATGTCCTCCGAAAGCTCCCATCAGTCCCACTCAACATGGCCAATCATCTGGGATGCTAGGAGTTGAAATCCGAAACAACTGGGGAGGACTACACTGGCTACCCCTCCTGTAGAATAAGTCATCCTCTCATTTTGGCCTCCTTCTCCCTCTGTGCATTTCACCCCCCCCTCTTCTGCTCACTCCTGTCTTTATCCTTCTCTTTGAAATGACTTAAACAAAGGAGAACGGTGATGGCATCAGCCTTTCATTAGGTCCCGACTCACCAGTTGCTGATCCATGGAGTTGATGGGTGGAAGTCAGTGTTGTGCTAAAGCGATTGTTCTATCAGTGTGAGCATTTCTGCTTATCAGACCAAGTCATCTCCCGTCTCCTCCCCACTGTGCCCTCTTCCAGGGCATCTCCCCACCTAAGCAGATTTGGGGAGGATGCAAGGGTCGCAGGGGATAAAGAACAGGGGAGAAAGCCCTATTGCACTAGCCAGACTTAGTTACACTCTTCCATTAGCTCAGCAACTTAGCTGAACCCAGCCCAGCACTTTTTACACATTTCCCTAGACTTCCAAATATGACGTGTTTCACCCATGTTACCATAGAGTTGGATAAAGGAACTCAAAGAGAGCGCCCCCTAGTTTGGCTCCCTGCCAGTGCAGGAGACCCACTGCTGCAGCATCCTTCCCCTCTTGCTGAAGAGATTGCACATAGAGAGCTGTATCCAACTAAACTATTCTCGGAGTAGACCCGTTTAAATTAATGGACCGAAGTTCACTGTGCCCATTATTTTCAGTGGGTCTACTCTGAGTAGGACAGACAGTGGAGACAAGCCGTGTCTGCTCCTCCGCTTTTGCCTGAGCTGATCTCTCCAGTTCTGTTTCCTTTTCTTACTATGGCCCCCTTTTTCTTTTGGATTTTGACTGCAGCTCCTGCCTCTTTCTCTCATCTTCCTAATCCCCAGCTGGACTGGATAATGAGCTCCACTTTTGCTGCTAAGTGACCAGGCCCTGAACCCAGTTGTTGGCCCTCATATGTGCTGCTTTGCCGGAGGTTACTCTAACTTGGGCCACTTACATACCGTCGTTTTCTGAGATCTGAGGGCCCTTGTAGACGGGAGGCGGGGGGTTATTTGAGTTCTCCAAGGACATGATTCATGCCTCTTTACCTGGCTGAACATGCCTTAATTTGAGTGTTTGGAGGCTTCTGCCTGCTCTGAGTAGTGTTTTTGGAAGTGCCCCTTGGCAGGTAATATGCTCTGCCCATATGGTAGCAATCAATTCCACCCTCGTAGTCGGAAGTGTTCAGACCATATGCCAACGCGCTTGGTGGCTTGTTAAATAAACTTCTGCTTGTCAACAACTTCGCTGGGGTTTTGTGTGTGTGTGTGTGCGCGCGCTGGAATTGAAAGTGGCCTTGTGGTGATTTGGCTAGGAACAAGTTCGTTTTGCCCCAGGGGCATGGCACCAGTGAAACTAGGTGGAGAGCAGTGGTGGGAATCTGCAAGGCTTTGATCAGCATTTATATTAATAGTTCTTCAGCCCAGAAATTATTCATTTCCTCTCTCCCTTGCTCCTTTCAAGTAGTGAGTGCTGGTGGGAGAAGCTGCCTGTGTGGCGTCGGTGCCAGAGGTTGGCAGAGTTGGGTATCTGTCAGGACCTCCCCCAGCAGTTAAGGGGCCCACTCCCCAAGAGCATTCTTGATTCTTGCGTTCTTGGTTCTCGCTTGACTCTAGGCCCAGTCTGGCTAAGCCCCACATGTGAGGTGCATCTCCAAATCCTCTTTGTGTTCTTCGAGAGAACACTGGGGGCACTCTCTTAAGTTTGCATGTGCCTCTAGGCTCTGCCACATCTGGACTGCTTATGGGGCCCTCTCGGGCAGAGATGCGCAAAGGCTTCCTAGAAGCTGACGCCATCCCTGGCTGATGAGCTTATTATTCTGTATTGGGTGGGAGTCAAGACAGTACAGGGTGCTTTACCGCAGACAAGACAAATAGAGCCCTGCCCTGACAAGCTTACAGTCTGAATTTCAACATCCTGTGTCTGAATGTTCCAGGCTGGGAAACATTCAAACATCAATTAAAACAGCAGGAAAACAGATAAGCAGATAAAGCTCCTGATATTTATATAAACAGCCTGTTATTTTTTACCGGCTCTTTTTTATCTGTGTTTATATTGCCTGTGTTTTTGGTTTTAGAATTTTATGATTGCATTCCACCCTGATACCATGTATTGATGAAAGGTGGCTTTAAAACATTGTCAATAAATGAAAACATTAAAAAAATTAACTGGCACATCAGCTGTAACATAATATTTCATCCCAGCTGTTACTTATTTCATGCCCGATTCACTTTTCCTGTGATCGTGCTGGTCTGCCTCAAAAAATCATTCGTAAAGACATTTCCTCGTCGGGATGTGTTTATTAAACAGTTTTACATCCTGCCATTTCCACCACTTAGGCCTTTGAGGCGGCTCAATGAAGTTGCTTACTGTCTCAGCGGTGGGACTTCCACATGTAGCTCTTATCAGTGCTAGAAATTTCCCAGACGCCAGGCGCGTTTTGCAACTGGCACTGGTCCAATTGTGACCACGTGGAGATACCTGGATGCCAAGCTGGCAACTGGCATCTCCATCTGGCTGGCCCACCCATCCTTCTTAAGCAGGTAAGCAGAAGAGCTTATTTATTGCATTCATATCTCACCCTTTGCCCCAGGGAACAGTGGCTCACCCCCCTCCTCAGTTAATCCCTACAACGACCCTGCGAAGTAGCTTCAGAGGCCGTGACTGGCCCAAGGTCACCCAGTGAGCATTCTGACGGGGTGGGGATTCGAACCCTGATCTCCCAGGTCCTGGTCCGGCACTCTTAACCACTACACCACCCTGCTTTCTTAGAGTAATTCTGCTATGGGGTAGCTCTATCAATTGAGTATGTAGGTCACTATGGGGAAAACAAATTGTCACATAGAGAAGGATCTGAAATGTTTTCCTTGAAGCTTGAATTTGTTCTGGATTGTTTGCTCTGCTCCTGCCAGTGGCTTGCATGATCCCATGTCCTGCAGAAGGTTGTTGAGAAGGGAATGCAGCTCTCGGGCTGAACGGTTTTCCCCGCCCCTGCCTGAAAGCATCTGGAAAACTTGTCCTTGTGGGTTGTGTCGGTGCAGTTGCATCCTCCGCAATGGACTGCTTGTCCCTCTTAAACAGCCAGCGTTGAAAGTCAAAAGCATCAGATCTACAACGCAAAACAATTTCAGTTCACAGAAGCTTTGTGGTTCCCGATGGCCACCCTGCTAGCATCTTCTCTTCCTCAGCATTCCTCACATTCTGAAATGTTGACTTTTCCAACTTTCAAATTTCCCCTAATGTGGGGCGCTAAAAAGTTGTAACAGGACTTGGGGAGTTCAAAAGATATTTCAGTTAGATTAATATAGTTTAGTTTTGCTTGGCAAGTGTGATGTGTGTAAAATTGCATAGAAATCATTAAGTATGATTGCAAAGTATTTGCAGTTATGTATGTATGTGTGTTTGTTTATCAACCAACCAAGCAATCAATTAATCATTACATGACATTTTCTGAAGGTAACATTAAAACTGTTTGGTTTTCTGAAAGCAGTTTATGTGCTTCTTCATCAAAGATAGACTTACTAAGCTAAGATAGACTTACAAAAAAATAACAGCAGATTTTAATTCCTTGCACCCAAAAACATATTTTTAAGGCCCTTCATTTAAGAAATATGCAAAAATTAAGCTTCGCCCCTTAAAATGATGCACCATACTGCATACAAAGGATTCTTTGATTCTCTTATTTTAATATGCACCTGTCCCTGACTCAGTATGTATATTTTAGACAGGATCTAAGCCGCCCGAGGTTCCTTGCCATGAATTCGTTTGGTACCCAGGGGTAGGTCAGTATCGCTCATCCTTAGTATTAGTTACTTACATTACAAGGTTGTCACAAAGGTGGCTACTATGAAGCATTTGAGAGTAAACTTGCACCTTAAAAATGCAGCTATATGGTCATGGTCTTGCAAACAGGTGTGCAAATTTTGGGAAGAGGTGCTAAAGGAAATTTCTGAAACAGTAGCCCTTTAGAACCCAAACTGTGACAGTTTTGGATGCATCAAAGACAGACTTAACATGTAAACCACTCATTGTTTTGCTAGCTGCTCGTTTGACCATATCACAGGGCTGGGACAAGTCATTGGGCTTTTCTCATTTGGTTCAACGTGGTAGCGTTTGTTTTTATTTCTGAGAAATTGACTCATAAACTAAGGGTATCTCGGGGTGCAAAATCCATAGGGTTTTGCAGCCATTTGTTACTTATATAACAGGCCAATCAGGAATGGCAAGTGATGAAAAACGGCTTTATATGGCATTCACAACACTTCTTCTGCGCTCTCTCTGTATCAGGCCAGTTTTTGTTGTAACATCTAATTCATTGTGTAGTCTCTTGAGAATGACTTTGTTTTTATGAGGTAACAGCTGTGAAGCTTGTGTGTCCCCCCCTTCCCTTTATTTCATTTCATATTTCTCTTACTATTATTTTAACTTTGCAGTAAAGTTTTGAAAACTAATAAAACCCTGCATAGAACAATTCTGGCTGACACGTTCAGTGCGACAAGAGTTGCAGCCTGCAGCAGTTCAGAACAGCAGGTGTCGGGATTCACCCAGGCTTCCTTTGTGGAATGCCGATTAACCCGGGAAAAGGGACATTGCACAAAATGTTTTATATGTCGTTCCTGGAGAGGCAGGGCAGGATCCTGCATGTCTCTTTGTGTTTCTCTTGCCCACTGGTGAGAGCACACGGCGTTCTCTTCCAGGCAGCGTGCTGTTTGCCTAAAGAGACAACCTGCCATTTAAGTCCAGTGAGTTGATAATGGCTTAGTACATTCCCACCCTGCCTTTCTTTCATCACAGAACTCCAGGCTGTTATATGGGGTTCCCAAGGCAGTCATCTACCCAGGCGCTGGCCAGATCCAGAACTGTTTGCCTTCTGCAAACTGCATAAAGCGCCAAGATTTCATCACTCCTAATAGCCTTTTTCCTCCAAAGAGAATGCCAGACAGGGTGGACCGGGCTGCTCCTGGGCTAACTTGCCTAAGCAGGATGTGCGTGTGTCATATTTGTAGAGCTCGCTCTGTATGTTTGTCTTCTGCATTTGGGTGGATGAAACCTGAACAGAAGTGGTGTGAGCTGGCTGGAAGGGCAACCCCCCACCCCCGCCCCTTTACAGGTCAAAAATGCCATGCTTCACTTTTGTAGCCCTTCCCAACTGCAAGATTTGGAGCAGGCAACAGGCCACTGTCAGCTAAAAAAAACAACAACTGGCAAAAATAGAAGCACGGACCCTGAATCGGCTTTGGTGCTGGAGCCACGTCAATTCTGCAGTTCTGCAGTTTCAGCATGAGCGTGGAAATCAGCACCAAGCTCCCCAAGAATTGACTTCCACTTTGGGAAATGAAATAGAACACATTTGTATGGGAAGCTTCCTTATACGGAATCAGACTGTTTTGCTCAGTAATGTCTACACTGGACTTTTTAAGGAGGCATTTTCATCCCTTGGCCTTTCTCTGCACCCCCTCCTTCGAAAACACCTCCTCTCCCCACCAAACCCTTGGGTTGATTGTCAGGAAATGCTTGGGGGCTATTAGGGCAACTTCTTCCACTTTTTCCTTTCCTGGTGGTCTTCTCAAGTTTCCAGGTGGCCTTATAGGAATCATCAGATATGACTGAGAGTCGGATGCGACTTTGAAGTCACTTCGGTCTGGGCTCCTGCCTATCTGTTAGTAATGGAGCTGATAGCATTGTCTCTGAGTCCCGGCTAATCTAATCATAGTGGAATAGAATTTCTCCAGGCCACAATGGAACTTTTAGCAAGTTGGGAAATGGCTACAAAACTTGCTAGCTCCCCTCCCTAATTATATTTGTCATTTGTGGCACATGGAATGCCTAGCTGGTGAGAGGGGAGAAAAAGAACCAACTTTCTTCCAGTTTGCTGAAAGTTCCCTACTTGGTTTCCTGGAGGTGATTCCTACTTGCTGCAGGTAACCAGACGAGTGGCTGATTTGCAAGTTCATTAAGGTAAAGGTAAAGGGACCCCTGAGCATTGGGTCCAGTCGCAGATGACTCTGGGGTTGTGGCGCTCATCTCGCTTTATTGGCCGATGGAGCCGGTGTGCAGCATGTGGCCAGCATGACTAAGCCGCTTCTGGCAAACCAGAGCAGTGCACAGAAACACCGTTTACCTTCCCGCCGGAGCGGTACCTATTTATCTACTTGCACTGCGTGCTTTCAAACTGGCAGGAGCTGGGGCCAAACAACGGGAGCTCACCCTGTTGTGGGGATTTGAACTGCCGACCTTCTGAACGGCAAACCCTAGTTCATTATAGACCCATTATTTATTGAAAGCCCCTTTCTACAGTTTCACGCTAACCCGCAGAACTAGTTGTGTGGAAAATACCCAGTGTGGGTGTACCTTGTACGTGCTGGACATCCTGAAAACATTTTAAATGTCTCTCAAAATGTGAGTCCTCGGCTATCGCTTTAAACAACAATATTACATTTTATCGCAACCTGATACGCCTTCAGTTTGTTTTGAAGCCAAGCCTCACCATAGTTCTTTCTGCAGTGTGATGCTGATATTGGAAGAGCTCGCTGGTCCAAGCTTTCAAATTCTTCCTTTGGCTTCTGACGGTACTTATGCAACAACTTCTTTTTAGGGTTCTTTTGATGTCAGCATCTCATTGTGGCATTCACGGATGTCTTGGGCAAGCAGAGCTTGTCTCACTGATTGAATTGGCCCTTGATGTTCTCGGCGCAATGCTTGTATTGATCGCCTCATTCCATTACTTTCCAGCTTTGTTGGCTAAAGATGGGTGAGATGAAGCAGGCTGTGAAAACGCCGCCTTTCAAAACAACCCAAATCTGTCGCATTTGGTTGATACAGGAAATTGCACAAATGGCATTTCAGAAGCGTGATGTGTTTGCCAGCCGTGGTCTGGTTTCCTTTTTTATATTTGTGTAGCTTTTGAAAAATTTGTACAAACAGGTGGGGGCCAATGAAAAAACAGCAGAGGGTAGAGAGGAAGGGGAAAGAAAACATTTTCTTAACACCTCTCTGCTTTTGCCTTTGCACCTCACACCTGGGAGACAGACTCTTTGGCTCTTATTTTCTGTCTTCCACAAGCTCCCTGTCTCGAGCAACTTTCAACATCCACATGGGATGTCTGTAAGACGTTACTTAGAATCATAGAATTGTAGAGTCCGAGGGTCATCTAGTCCAACTCCCAGCGTCTAGCCCTGCAGCCTTTATTCAGCTGACGTGTCTCTGGGATCTTTTCATATTGCCTGCAACTTTTTCCCAGGCCTCAGCCTGCCCTGACACAACTCCTCCTGTGATATCTTTGTCCCAGTGAAACCGACAACTTCCTCTTCCCCCACAGAAGCTGACCGCAGACATTCTCACAGCTTGGCCCCTTGAGTTGCTGCAATCTTGGGAGGCAAATTGCTGTGCCCTTTTACGCGTTTTCTCCATTCGGAGTTGCAGTCTCTGCCGCTGCGTGTGCAATAATGCTACATGGATCTGCAAGAACTAGTTGGGCTACCAGTAGCCCAAGACCAGAAAGCAAAAACAATTCCCCTTCATCTCAGGACTCGTCATGCAAGGAGGATCTTAGAATCATAGAATCATAGAATCATAGAGTTAGAAGAGACCACAAGGGCCATCGAGTCCAACCCCCTGCCAAGCAGGAAACACCATCAGAGCACTCCTGACATATGGTTGTCAAGCCTCTGCTTAAAGACCTCGAAAGAAGGAGACTCCACCACACTCCTTGGCAGCAAATTCCACTGTCGAACAGCTCTTACTGTCAGGAAGTTCTTCCTAATGTTTAGGTGGAATCTTCTTTCTTGTAGTTTGGATCCATTGCTCCGTGTCCGCTTCTCTGGAGCAGCAGAAAACAACCTTTCTCCTTCCTCTATGTGACATCCTTTTATATATTTGAACATGGCTATCATATCACCCCTTAACCTCCTCTTCTCCAGGCTAAACATGCCCAGCTCCCTTAGCCGTTCCTCATAAGGCATCGTTTCCAGGCCTTTGACCATTTTGGTTGCCCTCCTCTGGACACGTTCCAGTTTGTCAGTGTCCTTCTTGAATTGTGGTGCCCAGAACTGGACACAGTACTCTTGTATCTTTGCAGCACCTCAGATAACCAACAGCTGGGTGGGATTTTAGATGGGCATGCTATTCCAGGTTTCAGCTCAGAATTCTCTGCTACTGTGTGGCTCTTTATGCACTCATAAGCGTGGCACACTGTGTAATTTGAACTTGAAATGCTCCTGGCTCCAAGGCCCTATCATCAACTTAGCTTACATGCCACTTAACTTGTTTTAGAAGTTCAGACCTTTTTTTGGCACTGCGTCCTCAATTGTCTTTCCTGCGGATTTGCACAGCGAACGAGGAAAGGGTTGTGTCTAACCCACGGACTCTTCCCTGTCTGGATCAGAGAATGGGGTGGGGTGGGGTATGGACATCTTCTCTGTATTTATGGCCTGCCAACTTTCTCTCTGGTTTTTTTTGGGGGGGGGGAGGGGAGGGGGGATTTCAAGCCGGCATCATCACAGCAGGGGGTTTAGTGGGTGATGGGCTGTTCATGGGTAGTGATAAATTGTCTGCATTTGCTGCCAGCTTGAAACCCTGGAAGAGAAGGGCACATGTCTCATGAGCTGCCTTTGGCTCTGGTGGGTGGGTGTGGCTGCCCCCCCCCCAGTCCTCTTCACCCAACTGTTTGGCCCTCCTGGAGGTAGGGAGGGCTGTTAAAAGAATTTCCTGCAAGATCCCTGGTTCATAATTTCTCTTCTGGACTCTGAAATATTTCTGTGTGTTTCCCTTGTGACAATGAGGTCCTCTCTACCTACTGCCTACAGCTTAGCACTGATAGATGCTCAGCTACAATTTCTCATGTGAAGTGGCTGTGTGTTTTCATATTTAGCTTCCTTGCTCTTTTCCAACCAGGTCAGCTGCCATGCCCCTTATCTTTATGCCCCGAAGCTTATGTTTTGCGGTTGCCAGAGAGGCAGAAGGAAGGCTGAATCATTCCTTTGCTCTGCAGGTTTTTCACAAAATGTGTGTGTGTGGCGTCTGGGTTTTCCTCTACCGCAAGATTGGCACCTCGGGAGGGTCTATATGTCTATAAAAAGACATGCAAGGGCAAAAATGCATGTGAATTTTCTGAAAATATCATCTTTGGTGGATGCTTTTGTATTCACCAAGCCTTTCATTCCGGCAGAATCAGAGGCATTTATATTCCAGGTCGGTCTTGCTTTCCTTTCAGTATCTCCCATTGAGAAGGTTTGGCTCTTGTTTCGGGATCCTCGAGTCCTGGGACGCCAGTGTTTCTCCAGAATTTATTGCTGGAACAGGGAGATTGAAAAGCGACCTGAAGGGAAGGGAAAAGAGGGCGATAGGAAGAGAAAATTGCCAGCCTAATGCTCCGAAACTACTTTGTGTCCCCTTTCTTGGCAGGTTCCTTAGAAAGAGAGCTTGGACGGCATGCAAAGTAGTGAAATATCTGCAGACAGCACTGATGATCCTCTTAGTAGTGGCCTACGGAGAAAGCGACAGCCGCGAATAGTAGTTATCGGTGCTGGGCTCGCGGGCCTCTCTGCGACAAAAACCCTCCTGGAGAATGGTTTCACGGATGTGACTGTCCTCGAAGCGTCTGACCGAATCGGAGGCAGGATACAAAGCGTGAAGCTCGGTAAGGGAATCATTTCCTTGCAACGTGGCTTCCGGTTCTTGACCAGCCTTTGCATAATCACCATAAGAAGGGGACTCAACATTAAGGTCCGTTTAGCCCTTGTGACCTGTTTCTCATGGTGGTCAGTCTCTGGGAATCTCACGGGCAACTGAGCATGACAGCCAAGAGTCCCCCTCCATGGTGTGTGCCCCTTGCACTTAGGTTTAGTGCCTCTGGACCTAGGGGCATTGAGCTATTGTCATTCCCCCTATTTATGATTGTCAGAAGTTTGTGCTGTTCCTTATGTAGCCAGAAACGGCACTATCCATGTATGAGAGGGAGGAATTGGCAGGCAAGGCTTGTGGGGAAACCCCAAAGTAGGCAGAAGTACAAAAACATATTTAGGAGAAGACAATATTGAAGGGGAGGAGGTTCAGAAATAACCCAAAGAGGAGGACCGAGTGAGTTCAGGGGCTGTAGAATGCTGTGGGGATAGGGGTGGCGGGAACGTAATGGAGTGTCCCAGAGGAGGTGCTGGCTGGCTGGCTAGAATGAAACCCCCTACATTTTGTTTAATGTGATGCTTGTTACAGCTGATTGATGTGTCCTCCGTGAATTTGTCCAGTCCGAACAGTGTAGGAAGATTCTCCCTCTCTTTTCCTAGCAAAAATGATAAATACTACTCAGAGTGTTTTATTAGAGGGTGGGGTCCTTTATGCCCAGTTCACTGGGCTCTGCAAATTATCCCAGGATTTACCATGGCCTCGTGCCTTTTCCATTTCATTTTGCTTCAAAAAAAAAAAAAGTTCCTTCGCTCGTCTCGGTGCACGAGGATCACTGTAGTTGTTATCTCAAATGCTCTTTGTTTTCACACGTGGGTTTTCGAGCTGTACTTGCTGCAGCCGGCTTGGCATGCAAATCTAAAGCCGTACCATTGGCCAGAATGGTGACGCGCAGCGTAAACGCCCCCCCACTCCTTCCGCATTTGTGTCCCTATAAATTGCATGCATTCCAGAGGGGAGCGGTGTTGAGTCTGTTACAGCAAAAACAAAGGAGGCTTGTGACTGCTTAAAGGCTTATCTGATCTGTGGCGGCAGAACCTTTCCCGAGCTGAAACCCACACCATCAGATGTGTGAAGCGTTGCTCTCTGCTGGCAGAGAAATATTCCTGAGCTTTGGGAAGAGAGATCACAGACTACCTCTTTCATATTATGGGCTGTTCACACTCTCCTCCATCTCTGTCCGTGTGTAGGGATCGATCTGCAGGCTGAGGATAATATTTTGTGCTTGTTCCATAACACACCTGCCAGCCTCTTTTTATTTTGGCTGGCTATCCGGAAGGGCTAACAGAGACCTATCTAGCATCCTTAGGGTTCAGTGATTAGCACCTGAGTGCCAAAGGTCCCAGGTTCCGTCCCTGGAAGCTCCAAGTAGGGATGAAAAGATTTCTCTATGAAACCTTGGAGCAGCACTGCCTGTCAATGCAGGGCGGGGAACACAGGGGCCAAATGTGCCCCTCCACTTGGCCCTTGGGACGCTCCCTTCACCTCCTCAGCTGTGCCCCACATCCCCAACCCTCACCAGCTGACCGGAGCAAACTTGCGGTAAATCACACCGAGAAAGCTGGAGTGAACTATTAGCAAAACAGGATCTGCGTAATGACCACAGCAACTCAGATGGTGCCCCATGAAGCCATTGCTGAGACTATAGGTCCCGGCCTCCCCACAGCCGGCTATGTCTCCTCCTCTCCAGGGTTTCCTCCCCCCCCCCATGTAATCTAAGACTGCGCCTGTGTGTCTGTGTTTGCTCCTCCCTCTTCATGCCTCTCCTGGTTCTTGGAGGCTAGCAGGAAGGGGAGCTTGTTGCAGCAGGAAGGAGAAATTAAAAGCCTGACCCATTTTTGGCCTCCCTGTTCTCCTGCTTCAGCCTCTGATTCTGGGCTTTTCTCTGCCACAGACTCTCCTTGCTCACTAAGCCCCGTTATCTCTTTGGCTTCCGGCTCTTCCTCTTCCCGCTTTCCCCCTCCGACCACTCATTGTTGTGCCACCACCAATCCCCAGGCTCTGAGCCTTTGTGCCTTGGGGGTCCCCCAGCTGCTGCCTCCCACCATTCCTCTGCATCCATGATGCCAGCTATATTCTGCATCCTCCTTGAGTGTCATTGCCCAGCTGAAATGTGTCCTTGAACCCTGAACAATGCTTGTCTTGCTTGTCTGAAGGAAGGATAGAGAGGAGTCGTGAGGATGGGTGAAACTTTGCTGTACCAAGGAACAGTTAAAGTAATAGAACAACAACAACAACAACAATTTATACCCTGCCCACCTGGCTGGGTTTCTCCAGCCACTCTGGGCAGCTCCCAATAGAATTAGTGATAATAAAAATAATAAAGCGATAAAACATCAGACATTAAAAACTTCCCTGAACAGGGCTGCCTTCAGATGTCTTCCAAAAGTCAGATAGTTGTTTATTTCCTTGATATCTGATGGGAGGGTGTTCCACAGGGAGGGCGCCACTACCAAGAAGGCCCTCTGCCTGGTTCCCTGTAGCTTTGCTTCTCGCAATAAGGGAACCGCCAGAAGGCCCTCAGAGCGGGACCTCAGTGTCCGGGCAGAACGATGGGGGTGGAGATGCTCCTTCAGGTATCCTGGGCCAAAACCATTTAGGGCTTTAAAGGTTAGCACCAACACTTTGAATTGTGCTCGGAAACCTACTGGGAGCCAATGTAGGTCTTTCAGGACCTGTGTTATGTGGTCTTGGCGGCCACTCCCAGTCACCAGTCTAGCTGCCGCATTCTGGATTAGTTGCAGTTTCCGGGTCACCTTCAAAGGTAGCCCCACGTAGAGCGTATTGCAGTAGTCCAAGCGGGACATAACCAGAGCATGCACCACTCTGGTGAGACAGTCTGCGGGCAGGTCATTCATCCACATTTTTGACTTAACACAGAGTCAAGCCATTCGTTTGTCTTTCTCAGTACAGTGGTACCTTGGCTTACATACGCTTCAGGTTACAGACTCCGCAAATGCAGAAGTAGTTAAGAACTTTGCTTCAGGATAAGAACAGAAATCGTGCTGCGGCGGCGCGGCAGTAGCAGGAGGCCCCATTATCTAAAGTGGTGCTTCAGGTTAAGAACAGTTTCAGGTTAAGAACGGACGTCCGGAACGAATTAAGTACTTAACCCGAGGTACCACTGTATTGTCTATACGGACTCTCCAGTGGTTCAGGCAAGTGTCTCTCTTGGAGATGCCGGGGATCGAACCCGAGACCTTCCGCATGCAAGGCAGCTGATCCACCACTGACCCACAACGGGAGGATGCTCTGGGGGAACTTTGGGCAGAGCATGTCCTGGCTGCGCTGCAAATGACTTCCTTCTCTGCCTTTCTCATGACAGTGAGCTGGTTTCCTTTACTACTGTATTTGGCCGTGCCCCTGTTATAATCACCGGAGAAAGGGGCCCTAGTCAAGCCCCCACTTCCTGCTCCTTGCAGAAGCCCTGACATCACGCCCTGCGGTTCAGTTGATAAACACACCAGCAGTAAATTAAAAGCCGAACATCTGAGGGAAGTGGAGGGGAAAGGATGCCTTGCAAGCCCGACATCCGCCCTTTCATTCAGGAGTTGCTGCTGAACGCTTGGCACCGGCCTGCGGATGGGAAGTGGGTCGTCCACTGCCGATACGCTGTGTCAAAAATAGCCCCCCTGGCAGGGTGTGCTGCCAGACAGAAGGGAAGTGCTCCATGCCCCGAGCCCTTAAGGGAGCCATCGCGTCACTCAGTACACCTGCGGGATGTTTCCTGGCTGTGGCCTTTATATATAGAAGGCTTCTCTGCATACAAGAGGGCAGGAGCCTCAAAAAATAGCACAGCTGCCCAGATTTTGTAGCAGATTCTGTGCGCTTCTTTGCTTTTGCACGTTGGGGAGTCTGTACAGTGGTACCTCGGGTTAAGTACTTAATTTGTTCCGGAGGTCTGTTCTTAACCTGAAACTGTGCTTAACCTGAAGCACCACTTTAGCTAATGGGGCTTCCTGCTGCTGCTGCGCCGCCAGAGCACAATTTCTGTTCTCATCTCAAAGTTCTTAACCCGAGGTACTATTTCTGGGTTAGCAGAGTCTGTAACCTGAAGCGAATGTAACCTGAAGCGTGTGTAATCCGAGGTACCACTGTACTGCCCTGGCTCTGTGCAACCCACAACTTCATGCACAAAATTCAGCATTCTTGTAGGGCCGAAGGGCGTGGGAACAGCCACTGTTACAGTTCCCCGTCTACAAGAAGAAGAAGAAGAAGAAGAAGAAGAAGAAGAAGAAGAAGAAGAGGAGGAGGAGGAGGAGTTTGGATTTGATTTCCCGCCTTTCACTCCCCTTCAGGAGTCTCAAAGCGGCTAACATTCTCCTTTCCCTTCCTCCCCCACAACAAACACTCTGTGAGGTGAGTGGGGCTGAGAGACTTCAGAGAAGTGTGACTGGCCCAAGGTCACCCAGCAGCTGCATGTGGAGGAGCGGAGACGCGAACGCGGTTTCCCAGATTACGTGACTACCGCTCTTAACCACTACACCACACTGGCTCTCCTTTCAGTGAGGTGGCACCTTATACTTTGGGACCCCCTATCTGTTGGTAATCTCAAACCTCTCCCATGAGACCTGTCTGACCCCACCCCCATTTCTTCCTGTGATTGCAGAGGCCTTGTTTTAGCCATACACAAGGGAAGTTCTGGCAGAAAACCCCCGCCCTTGGGGGGGGCGCAGGGTTGTTTTGTTATAAAAGTAAAGGGATCCCTGACCATTAGGTCCAGTCGCGGACGACTCTGGGGTTGTAGCGCTCATCTCGCTGTATTGGCCGAGGGAGCCGGCGTACAGCTTCTGGATCATGTGGCCAGCATGACTAAGCCGCTTCTGGTGAACCAGAGAAGCACACGGAAACGCCGTTTACCTTCCTGCCACACCGGTACCTATTTATCTACTTGCACTTTGACGTGCTTTCAAACTGCTAGGTTGGCAGGAGCTGGGACCGAGCAACGGGAGCTCACCCCATCGGGGGATTTGAACTGCCGACCTTCTGATCGGCAAGCCCTAGGCTCTGTGGTTTAACCCACAGCGCCACCCGCCTCCCATGTTTTGTTATATTCCTATGGAAATATCCATTCGTTCCCAGCTCAGGGAAAAGAAAAACAGCAGCAAAAGCATGCTGGATGTAGGTGATTGCAGCCTTTGTTTAAAACATATCCATGACTGCGGTAGTTGTTGCATTAATTGCAGGAGACTGCGTACTTTCCCCCTTCCATGCCTCCAAGGGGTCTTTTAGTCAGCAGGAACATCTGTTGTCTAAAAGGATGTGATTAACGTCACACTTTGATGTTGTACGTTTGCACCAAGCTCATCTGCTTTGAGGACTCTGGCTTAATGAGTTAGTAAACATTACAGGTGGCCTCGGTTATTTTTAGCCTGACTCGTCCCTCTTCTCTGCTTTGCACATCTGATGCTGTACGGAAACGAGGACGTTTCAGCCGGTGTCCTCGGCACTTCTGAAGCCATCGTGAGCATCCCCGGGCGTGCGGCTCTCCTGGCATCTTTGCAAGGAAGGCGGATTGCGGCAGAGCCGATGGTCCCGCCGTCAGAGCGAGTGTCTCGCTTTCATAGATGCCCCCGCCTCAGTGCGCATGGGAATTCCCTTATTTATTTATTTTTTAATTTCATTTTTTACCAACCAGCAAAACACAAACAGTGAAATCCCCCAGGCGGCTGATACATTGGGTATACAATATTCAATAATATACATATTCAATAATATTCAATAATAACATATTCAAATTAACCACATATACACTTCTATATACCTTAACACTCTTCCTTCCACAATAAGGCAATAAGTTGCCGCATTTGGGACTTTTCTGTTCAGAGAAGTGGCGAGTAGCAGGCGACAGGACAGAAGTTTGCAAAATTATGTGTGGCATGGAGAAATTGTCATGGAATCAATAGAGTTGGAAGGGACCACGTGGGTCATCTAGTCCAACCCCCTGCAATGCAGGAATATTTTGTCCAACGTGGGGCTCAAACTCACAACCCTGGGATTAAGAAACTTCAGCTGGTGCAGAATTCAGCGGCCAGGTTGCTCACCGGAGCAAGATGGTTTGAGCATCTTACACCAATCCTGGTCCGAGTACACTGGCTACCAATTAGTTTCCGGGCCCAATTCAAAGTGCTGGTTTTGACCTATAAAGCCTTAAATGGCTCAGGAGCGCAACACCTCAAGGACCGCTTCTTTCCATATGAACCTACCTGGACCCTGAGATCATCTTCTGAGGCCCTTCTTTGTGCGCTTCCTCCTTGAGAGGTCCGGAGGGTGGCAACACAAGAACAGGGCCTTCTCTGCAGTGGCTCCCTGTCTGTGGAATGCTCTTCCCCGGGAGGTTCACCCGACTCCTTCATTATACACCTTTAGGTGCCAGGCAAAAACGTTCCTTTTTAATCAGGTCTTTGGTTGATATGATTTACATCCTATCCCCTTTTAAAACGTGTTTTCTTTTTGGGTGGGGGGACTCTATTGGGTTGTTTTTATTTTTATTATGTATTTTGTGGCTTTATATCTTGAATTTATTCTGTGAACCGACCTGAGACTCCCGGGTATAGGGTAGTATATAAATTAACTTAATAATACGAAAGAAAGAAAGAAAGAGAGAGAGAGAGAGAGAGAGAGAGAGAGTGTCTCTTGGTCTACCAACTGAGCTATCCAGCAGCTACTGGATAGAGAAAACCTTTTCTTCCTCTCTCAAGACACTAGAACTTATGGACATCCAAGGAAACGTGAGTGTTGGCAGATTCAGGATGGATAAAATATATTTGTTCACGTAATTAAACTGCAGAACTTGCTTCCCGAAGAGACAGGTGTGGTTACCAACTAACGGAGGAAGAGAGGGCTATCGATGGCTACTAGCCAGGATGAGAGGCAGCAGTGCTCTGTGGAAGGGAGAGGGCTCTGTGTTCGAATCCTGATTGCTGGTTTCCCATAGGAAACCGTTCCCACACTGTGAGAACAGGATGCTGGACTAGATATGGGCCATTGGCCTGATCCAGCCAGGCTCATCTTAGGTTCCTATGGCAAAGGCTAGTATTGGTCAGTGGGAAGACATGGGGACCATCTCTGTTTGCAGCTGGTTTTCCGTGACAGCCCTTGGCTTTGCCTTTGCCTGAAGGAGCATCTCCACCCCCATCGTTCTGCCCGGACACTGAGGTCCAGCTCCGAGGGCCTTCTGGCGGTTCCCTCATTGCGAGAAGTGAGGTTACTGGGAACCAGGCAGAGGGCCTTCTCGGTAGTGGCACCCGCCCTGTGGAACACCCTCCCACCAGATGTCAAAGAGAACAACAACTACCAGACTTTCAGAAGACATCTGAAGGCAGCCCAGTTTAATAGCTTATTGTATTTTAGTGTTTTGTTGGAAGCCGCCCAGAGTGGCTGGGGAAACCCAGCCAGATGGGCGGGGTATAAATAATAAATTATTATTATTATTGTTATTATTATTATTATTATTATTATTATTATTATTATTATTATTATTTATTATTATTATTATTATTCTTCAAGCATCCTAACGTAGGACTTCCTTCTCTCCCTCCCACCATAGAAAACGCTACTTTTGAACTGGGAGCTACGTGGATCCACGGTTCCAATGGAAACCCCATCTATCATCTAGCAGAAGATAATGGCTTACTCGAAGAGACGACAGATGGCGAGAGGAGTGTGGGCCGCATCAGCCTGTACTCCAAGAATGGGGTGGCTTATCACCTCACCAACAACGGTCAAAGGATCCCGAAAGATGTGGTTGAAGAATTCAGTGATTTATACAACGAGGTTTGTCGCCGATGAGTTCCTAAAGCAAATTTGTAGGCAGTACGGACCCAGCAGAGCAGTTTGCACGGTTTCAGGGTTGACCAGGGAGCTTTTCAAAGAAGGGGTCGCTTAGGTGTGTTCCCCCCACAGAGACACATCTGCATGTAATATCCCCCCCCCCCGTCTCCCTGCTGAAATTACGCTTGAGCAAAGCTTCCTTCTATCGACACAAGGCTTTTCTGAAGCGTAATGATGGCAGAGGGATGAGGGAATGGGGTTGTTTTGGGATCCTGGCAGAGGGCCTTCTCGGTAGTGGCACCCACC
Organism: Podarcis liolepis; assembly: GCF_965112155.1. NCBI lineage: Eukaryota > Metazoa > Chordata > Lepidosauria > Squamata > Lacertidae > Podarcis > Podarcis liolepis. The sequence goes on from NC_139564.1 coordinate 6,589,298, forward strand.
CTGTGGAACGCCCTCCCATCAGATGTCAAAGAGAAAAATAACTACCAGACTTTTAGAAGACATCTGAAGGCAGCCCAGTTTAGGGAAGCTTTTAATGTTTAATAGCTTATTGTATTTTAGTGTTTTGTTGGAAGCCGCCCAGAGTGGCTGGGGAAACCCAGCCAGATGGGCGGGGTATAAATAATAAATTATTATTATTATTGTTATTATTATTATCTCCCTGACAAAATAACACAACCCAGTGGGCCAGAAATGGCGACCCCACTCCCAGCCACAATTTGAAACCTAAGAAGCTTTCAATTGACTGCAAGAGAAGGTTTCTTTCAGGTCTAATAACAATCAAGGAGAGGCATTTTATCCCCTGCTGTTGGTGTGTGTCTCAGCTGGGGGGAGTTAACTCTTTCCTTCCCACTTCTAACACCCCACCTACCCACCCATTGCAGATTGTGTCTCCCCTCAATTAACCTAGGGGCTGGCCTTATTTTGAAGCCAACAGAAGGTCTTTTTTTTAGCCTAATCATTGCAGTGTGTGTGTAAGTGTGTGTAAAACAGAAGGATCTTCCTGGAAATTGCAACTGGTGTTAGAAGGTTAACTCTTGCCTCCCCAGCTATGCTGTACAGGACAGTCATGTCCTACCCCCATCCCCAGTTAAGAGTAAAGGTAAAGGGACCCCTGACCATTAGGTCCAGTCGTGGCCAACTCGGGTTGCAGTGTTCATCTTGCTTTATTAGCTGAGGGAGCCGGCGTACAGCTTCTGGGTCATGTGGCCAGCATGACTAAGCCGCTTCTGGCGAACCAGAGCAGCACACGGAAATGCCGTTTACCTTCCCGCTGGAGCGGTACCTATTTATCTACTTGCACTTTGACGTGCTTTCGAACTGCTAGGTTGGCAGAAGCAGGGACCGAACAACGGGAGCTCACCCCGTTGCAGGGATTTGAACCACCGACCTTCTGATCGGCAAGTCCTAGGCTCTGTGGTTTAACCCACAGCGCCTGTCGCGTATTCCACGCGGCGTTTTCAGCAAAGCATTAAGAGTTCCAGGTTTTTCAGTGCAGTCCTTTTTAATGTGAGTTATATACAGGCATTTACAAATGAAACAGTCCAAACAGAGTACTTACAAACGAATACTCTCCACCACAGCACCACCACACTACAGCACAACCACCAACAACACTGTTAAACAGGCTTTCCTTTTTAAAACAGGTGATAGCCAATTACACTAATCACACTCCTGCTGAGTCACTCTGACCCAGTAGAGTATTGCATCATCCTGTTGAAGCCTGCAGACTTATCCAGTATCCTGCGAATCCCAACACTCCTCCTTAAGTCAAAGGCTTGAGACCCAATAATTCTCTTAAGTCTCGAAATTTAGGAGCATCCAAACATTTTGTATACAAATCTGCCACATTACATTTTGTGTTACAGTGCTGTACCTTTAACACATTTCTTTCCAAAGCATTTTTCACATTTCCGTATCTTATCGCAATATGTTTACTCTTGCTCTTAAAGTTCTGTTGGTTGGCAAGCTGTTGTGCAGCCATGTTGTCACTTAGCACAGTGATTGGCATTTTAGAAGGTATTCCAAGCTCTTTTGTTAGGCAAGCAAACCACTCTACTTGTGATACACATTCGCTTATGGCTGAGTACTCTGCTTCACAAGTACTTGTGGCAACAAATGTTTGTTTCTGGGATTTCCACTGAACCAGGGCATTTCCAATATATATGGCATAGCCAGTGGTAGACTTTCCATTTTCTCTGTCTCCCCAGCTGGCATCAGCGTATGCATACACTTGCTGATCATGTCCTGTATCCAGCACCAGTTTGTAATCTTTTGTGCCTTTCAGATACCTTAGGATTCTTTTAAGTGCTACCCAATCTCTCTGAGCCGGGTCTGCACTTCTTTGGCTTAACATGTGCACTGCCAATGTTATGTCGGGTCTTGTCCAACAACTTAAATATAACAGAGAACCCAACAGAGAATGAAACGCTGTTGCATTCTCACATTTTTGCCCTTCTGGTTCATTTTTGTACTGGGTAGTTATGGGAGTGTCAACCTCATTTGCCCTCTCCATTCTATATGTCTTCAGTAACTTTTCGATTTTTTCCTTCTGACTCAGAGAGTAAACGCCCTCTTCATTTCTCTGAACCTCTACTCCTAAGTAATTCTGAATCTCTCCCAAATACTTCAGCTTGTATTTGTTACCTAGGCTGTTTATAAACCAAGACACTTGCTTTTGTGCAGTTGTTATTAGACAGATATCATCAACATACAAAAGTAAATAACAAACACTTCCTTGCACCATTGCTGAATATAAACAGGAATCAGCCAGGCTTTGTTTGAATCCCATCTTTTTCAAAGTTGTGTCTATGCATTCATGCCATAGACGTGCACTTTGGTGTAAACCGTATAGTGCCCTTTGCAGTTTTAACACCATGCTGTCTTTTTCCAGCTCATAACCTGGTATTTGCTGTAAATATACCTCGGCGTCAATAGGAGCATTTAAATATGCTGAGGCAACATCAAAATGATTAACTTTTAACCCTCTCAGACTTGCCATTGCTAAAACTGATTTTACTGTTTCAGCCTTTGCTGTTGGGGCAAACACTTCATCATAATGTATCATTTTCCTCTGTGTAAAGCCCCGTGCAACCAACCTGGCTTTCCTCTGACAACTACCATCAGCCAGCTTTTTCACTTTAAAAACCCACTTACAACTTATGGGCTTTTTACCTTCAGGCAATTCTGTAGGTACAAACACATTGTTGTTTAGCAGAGAGTTATACTCTGCCTGCATTGCCTTTAACCACGCCTCTTTCTCTAGAGTAGGTAACTCTTGCACTTCTTCAAAGTTTTCTGGCTCAGTTACACAAACCTGGTTTATGGTGGCTGGGAACCCATAACGGTCTGGAGGTTGACCTTTATTACTTCTTGCAGACCTCCTTGGTTCATTAATCTCACCCCCTGGGCTACCTTCAGGACTGCTTTTGGGGTGGATTGACTCTGGAGATCTACCTCCTCCTGTCCCTGTTGCACTTTCTTCTCTCCCCTGCTCCATGCTAGCAGCTGGAGAAAAATGCTCAACCTTTACTTCCTCCCTTTCAGTTTCTCTGGGAGAGCTGCCAATTCTTAGCTTTGTTTCAACTGCCTTATCAGGTATGCTCGGCAGTAAAACTTTTTCTGGCAGCAGGTTTGCATGTATCTTGGGCCAATTTCTTTGCTCATTAAAGCTGGCTGATCTACTATAACTCAAAAGGTTTTTATCATCTTCAAACCTGTAGGCTTTCGTACCACTTTCATACCCAAGAAATAGCAACTGCTGTGCCCTTTTCCCACCTTTTCTCCGGTTTTTCACAGGTATGTCAACCCATGCCTTTGTCCCAAAGATTCTTAAATGTTGCAAACTGGGACTTTTGTTATAGAGAATTTTATAGGGTATGTCATCTAGTACCCTTGACCACAAGCGATTCCCAATATAATTCGCGGTCTTAATACTTTCAGCCCAGTACTTAATTGGAAGATTTGCATCTGCTAACAATGCTTTCATTTGTGTCTGCAAGACACCTCCTCTACGCTCTGCTACTCCGTTCTCCTGAGGCGTGGCCACATTGGTAAGCCTATGTTTAATCCCTTGGGAACGCAACCAGTTTCTTAGGGAGCTTGCCATAAACTCCCCTCCCCTGTCTGATTGAATAGAGGACACCTTTTCACCAAGTTGCCTTTCTACCCTTCTTACCCAGAACTTCAAAGTTTGGGCAACGTCAGACTTTTGCTTTAATGGATAGACCCAGCCAAATCTAGAAAAATCATCCACTAGGATCAAACAATACTTGTTGTGGGAGACACTAGGTGGAAAAGGACCAGTTACATCAGCATGAATCAACTCCAGTGGTTTTTTTTGGTTTCTCTCTGGCTTGCTCTTGCTACTGGGCAAGCCCTGCTTTTAACCTCCTTGCAGATATTGCAGTCTAAGTAATTATCACAACTTTTTATGTTTTTCATCCCCCCACACAACTCCAATGTTTTGTTTAGCACCTTATAGCTAGCATGTGCCAGACGCCTGTGCAGGAGATGAATACACATATCATGGGTCGGGACATTTTGCACATTTGCAACCTTAGATTCACACTGCAGTACATACATATTAGTTCTAAGGCTAGCATTTGCCAACACTGCCCCATTTTGCTTTATCTGGCACTGGTCTCCCACAAAATTTACTTCAAAGCCTGCTTTTGCCAAGTCAGGAATGCTCAGGAGATTGTTTTGCAGACTAGGCACACACAACACATTCCTGAATGTGTGTCCCAGCTGTGGGAACACAACCTCCCCCTCACAAACCACATTAGCTTTCTGGCCCGTAGCAAGACTTACATGTTTTTTGTTTGAAGCCCTAGCATCAGTTAGCAATCCTTTTCTTTTACAAAAGGTTTGAGAAGCTCCACTGTCCAGAACCCACAGCTCCTCATTTTCTTGACCATCTGCAGACACCCAAGCGGTAGACTCCCTCTGCTGCCACTTGTGCTTCCGCTGTTTTTGTTGCTTTCTCGGGCAGTCCCGCAGCAGATGTCCACTGGACTTGCAGCAAAAACACCTTTTTACTTTGTTGACCACCGGCTGGTCTGCAGCAGCTCCTCCTGGCTGTTTCTCCGGCTCCCGACACCTCTGCTCTTCCCGGCTGTTGTTCCCTCTGGGATGCTCCAACAGCTGGGCTGAGGTCATCTTTCGCTCGGCACGCCTGTCCTCCTCTGCATACAACCGTCCGGTCACGTATTCCAGAGTCAGCTTATCAGTCTCTACAGACTCGAGGGAGTTGACCAGCATATCATAGCTGTCATCAAGGGAACTCAAGACTATAAAGACTTTGTCCTCTTCCCCCACAGGCCTCCCTCTTAAGGCTAGCTCCTGGAAACAGCCTGTTAGGAATTTTAGGTGGTTTACCAGGGAGTCCCCCGGTTTCTTCCGACACCGGTACAGTCTCCTGGTCAGTGTTATCAGTGAGCCAGCTGTCTCTCGCACATGGACAGCCTTGAGCGCATTCCATGCCTCACTTGCCGTCACCTTATCAGCTACATAGACTAGCTGGCTGTCGTCCACTCCAAGGATGATCGTAGCCAAAGCTTTCTCATCCTTCTCATCCTCCTCAGGGGGCTGCGGTGGCTCTTCCACCACTTTCCACAGGCCCTCACGCTTGAGGAAGTGTTGCATGCGGACCGACCAGGTGCTGTAGTTCGTGGCTGTCAGCTTCTCCAGCAACACGCCAATTCGGGACTGCTCCATCCCTGCAGCTCACCTCCAGCACTCACGGCTAGATAACTGCCACCTGTACTCTTGCGCAGCGGAAGCGTGCTGGGCCCATAACCCTGTCGCGTATTCCACGCGGCGTTTTCAGCAAAGCATTAAGAGTTCCAGGTTTTTCAGTGCAGTCCTTTTTAATGTGAGTTATATACAGGCATTTACAAATGAAACAGTCCAAACAGAGTACTTACAAACGAATACTCTCCACCACAGCACCACCACACTACAGCACAACCACCAACAACACTGTTAAACAGGCTTTCCTTTTTAAAACAGGTGATAGCCAATTACACTAATCACACTCCTGCTGAGTCACTCTGACCCAGTAGAGTATTGCATCATCCTGTTGAAGCCTGCAGACTTATCCAGTATCCTGCGAATCCCAACAGCGCCACCCGTGTCCCACTCCAGTTAAGAGTGGACGAGAGCAAAAACACCTTTTTCCAGGCCTAATTCACTTCTTCCTCCCTACTTAATTGTCATTTTGCGTGCGGGGAGGGAAAACACGGGTGTGTGGTTGTGCATGTGTGCACTGCTGCAGTTTGTGTGGTGTGCACAACAGATTCCCCAGCTTGCAATTGTTGTTGTTGTTGTTGTTTTTAATAAGTTTTTATTTAAGCTTTTCCCTGTTGCAAAACAAACATATAAACAGAGAAAGGTCTCCAGCCTGCAGTTGTTCGTACAGGCAGTCTCCAGCCTGCAGTTGTTCGTACAGGCACAAGAAAGTCTGGTGACCCTAGCAATCCGTCATGACCCACTTGGGACTGTTGCTCTTAAGTTTGTCTCCGCTGGCCTGGTGGGTTTCTCTTTCGGATCCTCCTTTGGCCAGCCACAGTTCCAGCCCCCACCTGACACCCCCCCTGTCCAAGTTTCAGGGTTTTCTAAGGTCCTGTTTCTTGACTCGTGCAAATCTGCTTTACTGTGCTTTGTCTCATTTTATCCTCTCCGGGTCCTCGAGAAAGTGGATTAGGTAGAGAGGTTGAGACGTGCATGAGGCCACCTAGGGAGAGGCAGTTCATGAGATCCGTCACTCATAAATTGGCACTTTGCTGCCTGTGCATGTGAAAGGGGGAAAGGATCATTTGGAATCACACCAAATAGTGTGATAGCTCTCTCTCCACAGCTGAAGGCAGCGTTGCTTCTGAACACTAGTGCCTGAAAGTTACAGGAGACAGGGAGGGCCACTCTTTTTATACACACACAAACACATATATAAATTTTTTAGCATATCATTTTCAACAATTATTAAACATGCTTTTATATCTTATACAATTTTTTTTTACTTCCATCAATCACGTCTGAAAATTCTCCAATCTTCCCCACTTAATTTACATTTCTTACTTTCACTATTACATTTAAGTATCATAACTAATGTCTCTCTTCTTTATCCTCTTTGCAATATTTCATATATTCCTCCTTACAAAACTTCTTGTAGTCCTACTAGCATAATTTGTTGATTACAGTTGCTTTTCAAATAGTTCGTATATTTCTTCCAATCTTCTGTGAATCTCTGGTCCCGCAGGTTTCAAATCCTTGCTGTCATCTTATCCAATTCTGCGTAGTCCATTAGTTTCGTCCGCCATTCTTCTTTTGTTGGTAATTCTTTTGCTTCCATTTCTGGGCCAACAATACTCTTGCTGCTGTTGCTGCGTATAAAAACAGTTTAATGTCCTGTCTATTAATGCCCTCACTTATAATACCAAGTAAAAATGCTTCTGGGTTAAAAAAAAGTATTATTTCAACATCTTTTTCATCTCATTATATATCATTTCCCAGAAGTTTTTTACTTTCTTATATTCCCACCACATATGATAAAATGATCCTTCTTTTTCTTCACGTTTCCAACATTTATTACTTGTCTTATACATTTTAGCTAATTTCACAGGTGTAATATACCATCTATACATCATTTTCATCATATTCTCTTTTCAAAGCATTACATGCTGTAAATTTTATTCTTTCTTTCCACAACCTCTCCCATTCTTTTAGCTGTATATTATATCCCAAATCTTTGGCCCGGTGTATCATAGCCGATTTCACATCAATCTAGAAGCCTTTTAAAAGAAGATAACACATACAGTGGTACCTTGGGTTAAGTACTTAATTCGTTCCAGAGGTCCGTTCTTAACCTGAAACTGTTCTTAACCTGAAGCACCACTTTAGCCTATGGGGCCTCCTGCTGCCGCCGGAGCACGATTTCTGTTCTCATCCTGAAGCAAAGTTCTTAACCCGAGGTACTATTTCTGGCTTAGCGGAGTCTGTAACCTGAAGCGTATGTAACCTGAAGCGTATGTAACCCGAGGTACCACTGTATTCATGGAGGAGAGGGCTAGCCATGGCTACTAGTCATAATGGTACTGCTTCTCTCTCCATCTCCACAGTTCAGTGCTTCTGAATCCAAGTCACTGGAAACCACAGGAGGAGAGAGTGCTGCTCTTGTGTTCAAGAGCAGCTGGTTTCCCAAAGGCACATTGTTGGCCACTCTGAGAACAGGATGCTGGACTAGATGGGCCACTGGCCTGATCCTGCAGGCTCTCCTTACGTTCTTGCCGGAAGCCAAGAGTGGTAGCTTGCCCCTGTGCATCCATCACACATTTGGCAAAGGGAGGCGGCTCAGTGGGCGGGCATTTGCTTTGAACGCCGAAGGCACCAGGTTCCGTCTCCTGGTGGAGACCCCTGCCTGAAACGCTAAGAGCTGCTGCCAATCAGCGTTGACCATGCTCAGCTAGATAAACCAATGGGCTTACTCAGTATTAAGCCTGCTTCCTGCGTTCCCTGGTGTGGGAGGTGCAGCTTTCCAAATAGATAAGCACCAACATGTGGCTGCACTGAACTGAGCCTTGGCCACAAGACGTGAGTGGAGAGTCAGACCTGGGTTTCCTGCTTTGTAATAATAATAATAATAATAATAATAATAATAATAATAATAATATATATTTATACCCCACCCATCGGGCTGGGTTTCCCCAGCTACTCTGGGCGGCTTCCAACTGAATATTAAAAACAATACAGCGTCAGACATTTAAAACCTCCCTAAACAGGGCTGCCTTCCGATGTCTTCTAAAAGTCTGGCAGTTGTTTTTCTCTTTGACATCTGGCAGGAGGGCGTTCCACAGGGCGGGTGCTACTGCCAAGAAGGTCCTCTGCCTGGTTCCCGGTAACCTCACTTCTCGCAGCGAGGGAACCGCCAGAAGGCCCTCAGCGCTGGACCTCAGTGTCTGGGCTGAACGATGGGGGTGGAGACGCTCCTTCAGGCATACAGGACCGAGGCCGTTTAGGGCTTTAAAGGTCAGCACCAACACCTTGAATTGTGCTCAGAAATGTATTTAAAATAACATGAAGAGGTCAAGCCCTGTACCGTGAGCCAGACTTGATATCTGTCCTTTTCACTTGACGGTTTCTCATATATGTGTGTGTTGGGTCCCACGTTGGGCAAAAGATTCCTGCATTGACCCTCGTGGTCCCTTCCAGCTCTACAGTTCTGTGTTCCACAGTCCTATGTGTGTTTACTCGGAAGGAAGCCCCTCTGTACTGTTCTGTGCTGCTGCCTCCCATGTAAGTTTGCCAAGGGCTCCAGCGTTAGAGGTTTCCAGCACTGAGCCTGCCTGCGAAAAGCTATGGGGGCTACTTTGGAGATGTATTAGTTAGATCCTCTTAGAACATTCCTAGCGCCACTCAAAATGCAGGGAATTAGGGTCATGCAGCTGACTTAAGCTCTCCCCCTCCTCCCTCCTCTTGGGGTTCTTCAGCAATTGGTTCAGATAAGTGTTTGAAGTTTTAAAAAGTAGGCCCTTTTTGTACAAAGGAAAAGGGAAGGGCAGTCGAAAACAGGCTGTGGCTAATTGTGCCTCTGCCCAGTTACTTAATGTATTTTAATGTGGTTTTGCTCTCCTTGTGAACGTGCAATCTTCTTACGGCCAGCGAGCGGCTTATGCAAGCTGCCTGGTGTTCTGCTGAAGCCAAGGGTTGCAGCGACTTTGATGTCTTCGTGTAAGCCAGGGGTTCTGATCTCCCCAAAGCAAGAGGGGTGGTCCCTGGTGAAATCCCCCAGTTCCATTTAATGCAACAGGAGGAGGAAGCTGGGTGCCCCCTTAACTTTTAGCAAGCCTCTGTAGTTGGAAACACCAGGCCCTTGATCATGTTTCTGTAGCTACGTGATCAAGGTCACATCACCCGCCTTGGCTGATTAGTTCCCCCGAATTACTGGCCATCAAAGGTTGTTTTTCTCTCTCTGCTTACCATGCATGTTGACACAGAGCTTATTATCCATGTTCCGGTGGCTAGTTTCATGTGGAGAGCGAATCGGGATGGCAAGAACTCTGTCTGTGGAAAATGCTCAGAATGTTTAGAATTGCAACACTGTTTGAGGCTAAAATGGCCCAGTCTGGGCTGCGTTGCTGCTTTTAAAAGATTGCATTTGCTTCTGCAGCCCAGATAGCCTGGCGGATAGCTCGTTATAGGGTGGGATGGAGCTTCTACGATGTCAGTTTGGTGATTAAATATGTGAAACTCTTTTGAGTTTCTTCTGGCGGTTCCCTCCCTGCGAGAAGCGAAGTTGCAGGCAGAGGGCCTTCTCGGTAGTGGTGCCCGCCCTGTGGAATGCCCTCCCATCAGATGTCAAGGAAATAAACAACTATCTGACTTTTAGAAGACATTTGAAGGCAGCCCTGTTTAGGGAAGTTTTTAATGTTTGATACTTTACTATGTTTTATATATGCTGAAAGCCGCCCAGAGTGGCTGGGGAAACCCAGCCAGATGGGCAGGGTATAAAGAAAACAACAACAGTCAAGGAAGCACTATATAGATGCAAAGTATTTTGTATAATTAGTATTTATGTTATAAGGTAAATGTGCAGTTTCCCCTGGGTTTCCTCTAAATCCCAGGCAAATAGTTTATACAGTTGTACCTTGGAAGTTGAACGGAATCCATTCTGGAAGTTCGTTCGACTTCCAAAGCATTCGGAAACCAGGGCTTTGACTTGCAAGGCATTCGACTTCCAGGGTACGACTGTATCTACACGAGCAAAAGCAGGCATTCATCAGTTGGACTTACGTTTAATACTGTTTTTAGTGTCTGGTTTGCTCTAAGGTAGCTGTGGAACGCACAACACATCTGACGCATTGCATTCCTTGCTAATGTAGCTGTTTTAGAATGTTGTGTTAATATATTTCTAGCTGCAAACATGGAAAATATTTGTATGTCCATAGCTAGTAGATTCTTCTGGTAACCTATAAGCATATTTAATACTCTTGTCCCATAATGAAAGAAACTTTTCCAGCAACCATTTCCTGAAACAGCTGTGCTGGTTTGCATTCCCACCACGTCTGGACGTATGGTGTTGTTAACCCCCTTTGTGTGTCCCCTCTCCCTGTCTCGAGACAGGTCTATAACCTGACTCAGGAGTTCTTCCAGAGTGGTAAACCAGTCAATGCCGAGAGCAAGAACAGCGTGGGCGTCTTCACGCGAGATGTCGTGCGCAAGCGCATCAAAGCCGATCCGGACGACTCGGAGACGATCAGGAGGCTGAAGCTTGCCATGATCCAGCAATACCTTAAGGTATGGACAGCGATGGCGGGAGTTTGCTTGAGACGTTGCAGCACCATATAGCATAGGCTGGCAATAGCAAGTTGGCACGTGGCTGAGATTTTCAACACTCCATTTGTGGAATTCTCTGCCCGGGGCAGTTTGACTGGTGCCTTCATTATACACCTTTAGGTGCCAGGTGAAAATGTTCCTCTTTAACCAGGCCTTCATTGCCCTTTTAAAATCTATTGTTGGGCAGAGGAGTTACTAGGTTGCCCTTGTCTTTATTCCTGTTACGAATTTTGTGTTTTTTCCTGTTGTGATTTTCTGTTGTAAGCCGCACTAGGAGAAGAACAGCCCCCATCTGAAAGCCCTTCTTCTTTGCCCGCTTTTCCCTAGGTGGAGAGTTGTGAGAGCAGCTCCCACAGCATGGACGAGGTGTCGCTCAGCGAATTCGGGGAGTGGACCGAAATCCCCGGGGCCCACCACATCATCCCGTGCGGCTTCATGAAGATCGTGGAGATCCTCTCCCGCGCCATCCCGGAGTCGGTCATCCAGCTGAACAAGCCGGTCAAGTGCATCCACTGGAACCAGTCGGTCAGCAAGGAGATCGAGGGGGTGGCCGACCACAACAGCGACCGCACGGGGGAGCGGGACGTGGGCTACCACGTCTGCGTGGAGTGCGAGGACTGCGAGTTCATCCTGGCCGACCACGTCATCGTAACGGTGTCCTTAGGGGTGCTGAAGAAGCACCACGAGAACATGTTCCACCCCCGGCTGCCCGAGGAGAAGGTGATGGCTATCCAGAAGCTGGGCATCAGCACCACGGACAAGATCTTCCTGGAGTTCGAGGAGCCCTTCTGGAGCCCCGAGTGCAACAGCATCCAGTTCGTGTGGGAGGACGAGGCCGAGGCAGAGAGCCTCACCTACCCCGAGGGGATGTGGTACAAGAAGATCTGCAGCTTCGACGTCCTCTACCCGCCTGAGCGCTACGGCCACGTGCTGAGCGGCTGGATCTGCGGGGAGGAGGCCCTGATCATGGAGAAATGTGACGATGAAACCGTAGCAGAGACTTGCACTGAGATGCTGCGTAAATTTACAGGTCTGCGGCTGCCCCCACTGCCTTTGCGTTTGGGTCCGGAGAGCGGAAAGGTCTGGGCCAGGTGGGGTGGGAGGTAACGCATTTAGAGCTGTCATGACTTTCCCAGAGCATCATGGGAAGTGTAGTTTACTAAGGATGCTGAGGATTGCAGCTCTGTGAGGGTTCTCCCAGCAACTCTTAGCATCCTTCACGAACCACAGCTCCCAGGGTTCTTTGTGGGGAGCCATGATTATTGAAGTGGCACGGGACTGCTTTAAAGGTCTGGTGCGGATGCGACCATGGTAAAATAAGGATATGGGTTAATGTGTCATGCTCAGATTTTAGCTTTTCTACACACTTAATGGGTTGCCTTAGGCAAACATACGTCTCCGCCTCAGTTCACCATGCTTCATTAAAGGGGTGGTACTAATTGCAGGTGTGCAAAGCTCTGCAATTGAGTTCTGACTTTGTTCATCATTATTGATCTTCTCATTACTTAGGACTCTTGGTAAATTTCAGAGGACCCTGGTGCGCAGCTTGGAAAATGCTGCCATGGCTCCTCCTGGGAAAATTATCCCATGAACTTCGCCTGCGGACAGGGTCAGAGCTAGACTCTGTCATCTTTTCCATTCGTGATCACTTGTGCTTGGTGCCCCTTTCATCCCAGAAACTATTTATCTAGGGGGACTTTGATTTCCCCCACACGTTAGCATAATGGATTATTTGGATTTGCTGTCCAAACACCCCAGACTTCAGGCAGGCTACGAGCCATTGACAACTGCGGCTCTTTGTAAACCTGATTAAAGTGGTGCCTTGTTCAAAACAACTTAGTTTCTTGTACACGGCCTTTGTCGGCTAAGCCCTCGGATGTTAGCTGCCTGGATTTTAGGGGAGCCAGAAGCTTTCAAGTTCACAGGATTGCTGTATCTTCTGGCTGCTGCCCAACCATTCAGGTGCTCGCAGGTGCAACTGTGTTCCTGAGGATGATTTTAGCCGTGCTAAAATCTCAGCTCTCCTTTTGATCTTTCCACGTTGCTGGTCTTCTGTGATAGTACTCAGACGGCTTCAGCACTGGAATTGAGCCACACCTTTGGTCTGAGGTCAATAATCAGTTGCCACAAATGCAGTTGCCAGCAGGCCACCCATCTTGGAGTGTGGTGATCTCCTGTTCCATTGCAGAGTGGGGCTCATCTGAGGAAAAGGCTGTAGTTCAGAGATAGAACATCTGCTTTGCAACATCCAGGTTCAGTCGCCAGCACCTCCTAGCAGGACTGTGAATGTCTCCTACCTGGAAACCTGGACAGCCGCTGGTCTGACCTGATAGAATGCAGTTTCCTATACAGTGGTACCTTGGGTTAAGTACTTAATTTGTTCTGGAGGTCCGTTCTTAACCTGAAACTGTTCTTAACCTGAAGCACCACTTTAGCTAATGGGGCCTCCCGCTGCTGCCGAGCCGCTGGAGTACAATTTCTGTTCTCATCCTGAAGCAAAGTTCTTAACCCGAGGTACTATTTCTGGGTTAGTGGAGTCTGTAACCTGAAGCGTCTGTAACCTGAAGCTTCTGTAACCCGAGGTACTACTGTATTCCTTTCTGGAGCTGGAATAAAACTTAAATAGTCATATAAACAATAGATTAATCTCACATTAATCAACGGACAATAAAATTAAACAGTGCACTGATAATTCACAATAAAGTCTAAGCATAACACTTTGCTGCTGCAAACACAGCGAAAACAACCCGAGAGTTGAAAACTCAACTTGATTGGCGTAAGGGGTGAGTGCCTCAGGTTGTCTTTGTCGGTGAGAAAGATCATCGTGTCTCACTGGTCAGCTACTGCCAGTCTTAAGATCTGCAGTCCCCGGTCCAATAAGTGCTGACCTGCCACTGTCTGCCTGCTTCAATGGGTGTATGGAGCTCAGTGTATCACTTGACAAGAGAACTGAATTTCTGCACCAGCCAAAAAAGAACCCAAAAGTTTGACTTCACCCCCAAAGGTGCACCTATCCGTTGTCTCCTGAGATAGACGGATGATAAAAATACAAGAACATAATCAAGGTGGCACCTTTGAAACTAAGTCTTGACCCCAAGAAAAACCCTGAAACAGTACCCCATCTCAGGAGATGGCAGAGAATGCACCTGCTACAGTCCAGTCCCTCAATACTCCAACCCAAGATAAAAACTCATACAGTCATACCTCGAGTTGAAGTCGCTTTGGGATAAGTATTTTCAGGTTGCGTGCTGCGGCGACCCGGAAGTAACGGAGTGTGTTACTTCCAGGTTTCGCCGCTCGCGCATGCACAGACGGTCAAAATGACATCACGTGCATGCGTGGAAGCGGCAAATCGCGACCCACACAGACGCGGGTTGCGTTCGCTTCTGGATGCGAATGGGACTCCGGAACGGATCCCATTCGCATCCAGAGGTACCACTGTACTAGAAACATGGATTGCAGTACACTGATTTCCTCCAGAACATGACTCTTTCAATTAATCCATCCAATGTTTATCTGAACCACCAGGAGTGACTGTCAGTGAAGTGTGTGCATATTTTCACAGGGCCATGCCATATATATCTGGTTAGCTGAACTTGGATTATTTTTCCAGGCCTCTTCCCCTGACGACTTTGCGCCTTCTCTTTCGGTCTAGGGAATCCGGACATTCCGAAACCTCGGCGGATCTTGCGATCCTCGTGGGGCAGCAATCCTTACTTCCGCGGCTCCTATTCCTACACTCAAGTTGGGTCTAGCGGAGCGGACGTGGAGAAACTCGCAAAGCCACTGCCTTATACCGAGAGCTCCAAGACGGTTGTAAGTATTATCCCGGAAACGAACCCCTTGAAAGTACGCTCATTTGAAAAACGGGCTGTTGGGTAGGAAAAAATCCGCAACGAATTATTAAAACTGGGAAGAGTGCAATTTTTTTTTTTTGTCTGGGGTGCAGTAGAAAGGACTAAGGGCAAACGGTCACTTTCTGTCCTATTGCCAATGTTAAACAAATTAATCGACTTAAAAGCCTTTCTAGTTAGCATTTAAAACAGCTTGAGAATTGTAGGCCGGATCCTCCAGTCCCTAAATCTTAGCCCCAAAGAACATGCAAGGGCGATTGCAGGATCCAAGCTATGCGTTGGTCGATGGAACCACTGGGCTAAGCTGTCTTCATAGCATTTATTTAAGATAGTATTTTTATGCTGCCATTTTGTAAACTATCAGGGCAGTGTGTAGTAGTAGTAGTAGTAGTAGTAGTAATTAAGGTTTAATAAGTTCACTCTTTATATTTGGACAACTTTTCTGCTGTACTTTCTTGGAAGGAGAAAAATAATCATTTCCTTAATAACAATTTAAACAATTCATTTAACTATGTATCCATGTTTGTTAACTGATGTGGTTAAACAATTTAAAAACAAAACAAAACTCTGACTGAGTTTTAGCACAGATGCAGAACTTAAAACAAATCCTTATTTCCTGATGAATGGCCTTTGGACTATAATGTAACTTAAATAGAAAACATCTTTAGAAAGATTTTTCCTCCAAAAGCATTTTATTTTAAAAATCCAATTTAAATTAAAAAAGAAAATCTTTGGTTTTATCCACCCTGATTTCCTATGCAGCTTTTTTACACGTTTTACGCAAATTTTGACTTCCCATGTCATGTTACAGCGGTTTTTTTTGCACCCCTCGTTTTTGGAATTTGAAAAGTTCAACACACCCCACTCAGGCAGTAGTATCCTTTGCCCAAGGTGTTCAGGTCTCTCCCCCCCCAAAAAAACCCCCCACCATGCGTTCACGGAACATGGTGCGTTTGTGTTTGTGTGTGTGTCTGCAAAGGGCTGTTGTCTTTCAAGACGCCTTTGGCTCTGCACATCTCATGAAAGCCCTTTATTGCATGAATGGAGAAGCGCCAGCATCCATGCAGTTCCGTGTGTGTTCTTGCCTGCGTCCAGTCCTTGCCTCCCCCTGACATTTTTATCTCTCCAAATATCTTTCCCTGACGTTTGTTCTCTCCCCCTGTCCCCAACCTCTCCCCTCCCTCCCTGGATCTCCAGCCTATGCAGGTGATGTTTTCGGGCGAGGCCACCCACAGGAAGTATTATTCCACTACCCATGGTGCTTTGCTTTCTGGCCAGAGGGAGGCAAACCACCTCCTTGAAATGTACCAAGACCTCTTGCAATGCAGAAGCTGAGAGGGGCCTGAACCACTAACTCGTGATTCCTTTTACGGTTGTGTGTTTAAAGAAGTCTTTCTTTCTTTTTTCCTTTTCTAAAAAAACAAACGAATTAAAAAAACAACACATTTTTATCTTTTTATATCTATATATCTCTATAAAAGTCTTAATTATTTTGACCCGTAGTTGACTGATGGTAGTTTATTTCCATGTACTGTATCTGTCAACAGGAAAAGGTTGCTCTTCCTGTCTGAGTGAAAGCTATCTCTCTTTTTCTTTTCTTTTCTTTTGGTGTAATTTTGATTTCTGATTGCACATCTGGTGCTTCTCTCCCCCCTGCCCCTCTTCCCCAGGTCCCTGGTATTGTAAGTGCCTTCTATATTTCAATAAATGTTGTCATAACCACTGTGCTCTTGTGTGGCTCCATTTCAGCGGGGCTTGTCCAAGACTAGATCACACTCATCAGCGTTTTTCTAGGTCAAAGCATAGCAACCAAAGGAGGAGGGCAACCAAAATGGTCAAAGGCCTGGAAACGATGCCTTATGAGGAACGGCTAAGGGAGCTGGGCATGTTTAGCCTGGAGAAGAGGAGGTTAAGGGGTGATATGATAGCCATGTTCAAATATATAAAAGGATGTCACATAGAGGAGGGAGAAAGGTTGTTTTCTGCTGCTCCAGAGAAGCGGACACGGAGCAATGGATCCAAACTACAAGAAAGAAGATTCCACCTAAACATTAGGAAGAACTTCCTGACAGTAAGAGCTGTTCGACAGTGGAATTTGCTGCCCAGGAGTGTGGTGGAGTCTCCTACTTTGGAGGTCTTTAAGCAGAGGCTTGACAACCATATGTCAGGAGTGCTCTGATGGTGTTTCCTGCTTGGCAGGGGGTTGGACTCGATGGCCCTTGTGGTCTCTTCCAACTCTATGATTCTATGATTCTATGATTCAGTGGCGTCCTCCGTGGTGATCCTGTGGTTCATTGCTTTCTTTGCCGAATTTGGTTTTGCAAGTTCAGCCTTGCAGTTGCTGGAAGCCACAGGTGGGAAGAGCTGCAGTTAGGTCCTTTTTGCATGCTTCCTGCAGGCATCTGTTTGGCCACTGTG
Organism: Podarcis liolepis; assembly: GCF_965112155.1. Lineage (NCBI taxonomy): Eukaryota > Metazoa > Chordata > Lepidosauria > Squamata > Lacertidae > Podarcis > Podarcis liolepis. The sequence continues at coordinate 6,606,460 of NC_139564.1, forward strand.
AGACCAGGATACTACTGGACTAGTTGAACCATTGGCATGATCCCGCAAGGCTCTTCGCATGTTCCTGTGCCCCTTTGTCTTGGAAACGGAAGGTTGGGCCCTGTATATGAGTATAAACCATGCCCGGATAATCTCTCTCTCTCCATCTAACCATTAATTGTTGTGCCTAGACTCACAAAAGCGGCTTGAACGGCTCCTCCAGCAAGCTAGGTAAAGGTAAAGGTATCCCTGACCATTAGGGGTTGCGGCGCTCATCTCGCTTTATTGGCCGAGGGACCCGGCGTACAGCTTCCGGGTCATGTGGCCAGCGTGACTAAGTCGCTTCTGGCAAACTAGAGCAGCGCACGGAAACGCCGTTTACCTTCCCGCCAGAGCAATACCTATTTATCTACTTGCACCTTGACGTGCTTTCGAACTGCTAGGTTTGCAGGAGCAGGGACTGAGCAACGGGAGCTCACCCCTTTCGCAGGGATTCGAACCACCAACCTTCTGATCGGCAAGCCCTAGGCTCTGTGGTTTAACCCACAGCGCCACCAGCAAGCTAGACAACACCTTTTGTGATGTTGTCCTGTTTGGGCTAGCTTAGTTCCCATAGCTGAAACACTGGCTATGAACAGCAGCTCTCCTAGGGCTGGGCGATACCTAGTTTTCACTGTCGTGATATATCACATCACGATATACAGTGGATTCTTGGGTTGCAAACGTGAACCGTGCGGGATGCTCATTTGCAACCCACAGCGCCATGTCTGTGCACACATGGGTTGCGATTTGGCGCTTCTGCACATGCGCAAAGCACGATTCAGCGTTCTGCACATGCGCAACCACCGAAACCTGGAAGTAACCTGTTTCGGTACTTCCGGGTTTCGGCAGTCCGCAACCCCAAAAAATGCAACCTGAAGCGTCTATAACCCGAGGTATGACTGTACTGATATATCACAATGTCTGAAATAAGGATGGAGCTCTGTAGAGGCATTGGCTGGCTTCGCGGTTTTCCCTGTATCGTGATATTAGCATAGCATTCACACATATACACATCATGATTCACGATATATTGCCAGGTCAAAAAGATGAAACCGATATCATGATATGGACTTCAAACTGGTTTGGGACGATATATCAATATATCATCTAGCCTTGCAGCCCACCCTTTGGGGTTTCGCTGTGTGGCAAGCTGATATCCCTTTCTTTGACTCCTTCTGCTCTGCTTTTTGCGAGCAGATGAAACATCAGTCCAGGGAGTTGGCTGCCAGCGGTTTACGGTGTTGACGTTCTTCCTCTTGTTTCGTTGTTTATGAAGCAATGGCTCAGAAATGGCCTGCTTGCCTTTGTAGTCTCATCTCCCATCATCTGTTTCTATACTGCTTCCCCACAAGATGCCTGAAGGGACCTCACTACATCTCCAAATAAATGGTGACAATTCAAAACATGTTAGAAATGGTGATCAGTAACCAGTAAACTCAAAAAATTGGTCTGTACAAAATTGTATGAAACGATGATTAGAATCAGCGAGAACTGCCTCTGTGTCGCATTATTGCTGCTGTCTCTTTAAAAAAAATAATAAAGTTCCTAATCTGGTTATAAAGCTTCGGCATTTCGAACCCTACCTGTGTCTCTCTCTGCCCCCGCCTTCTTTCTGTATAAGCAAATGTTTGCCAAGACACATGTTCCCATTCAACGGCGCGAGGCAAAAGTCAACACGGAAATCCGAGCTATCGTAAGTAAATACATACTGAATATCGAGCAGCTGTACAAGATCATCTCAACGTGGGCCGGGCAGCTAGAACTGGTAACGTCTCGTCGAGGCTTTTGTAACATGGTGTGCGGCAGCCACCGGCCCAGGGTCCAAAAGCGGCTCACTATGGCTGTTGGGAGTGTGGTAACTCTTCTTGCAGCAGTGTGCAGAAAGCAACAGTCTGGGTAAGACTGCTGGTTTGAAGGGCTAAAGGAAGTGGGAGCTGCCCAAATAAAACAATGGAGAAATCCAGGATTTTAGCGTCGCTGGGGCTGGGCTGCATGTCGCAGCCAAAAGAAGAAGCAAGCTTTCCTGCAGAATCTTTATTTTTTTTAATCAAATTTTAAAGCCCAGCAGGTCTGCAGTCAAATCAATGAAGCATAAGTTTTCTTGTATTGCAGTAGGAAGTGCCTCTCCTGGTATGCCCCGTGGAAGACCTTAAGGTCCACAAATAACAACACTTTGGTGGTCCCAAGTCTCAAGGTGGTTAGATTGGTCTCAGCTAGGGCCAGGGCCTTTTCGGTACCGGCCCCAACTTGGTGGAAAACCCTGTCACAAGAGACTAGGGCCCTGCGGGATTTGACATCTTTCCACAGGGCCTGCAAGACAGAGTTGTTCCACCTGGGCTTTGGTTTGGACTCAGTCTGACCCTTATGTTTCCCTCCCCTTATGGTTTTTATCTATGGGCTATTATTAAAATGAGGCTGCATTTTAAATTGCATTTTAACCTGTATTTTAAATTGGTCCCCCCACCCCACTATGTTTTTACTGTAATTTTACTGGTGTTAGCCACTCTGAGCCCAGCTCTGGCCGGGGAGAGTGGGGTATGTATGTATGTATGTATGTATGTATGTATGTATGTATGTATATATATAATATATATATATGCATGCTGGATTTTGGGCTATGTGGGGTTTCTTAAAGTAGGTAGCCCTTCGTTGCAAGAAAGCTTGCCCCACCTCAGCCCGCCTTCCACTGAAAATATTAGCAGGGAGTTGCACTAAAACTGGAATCGCTTGAAAAGTTTTTCTTACAGCCAGCGGAATATAAATTTCATCAAAATAAATGATTTTTTAAAATGTCTTAAAACTTAATAATAATAATAGCATGAAAACGTTGGCAGCATTAAGATAAATTCAACAGTGTAAATAAGTTTGATGAATGTAATAATGGGATACTGAATGGTTTAGTTTTTGTAAAATATGCAGGGATTTATGATATGCAGAATGAACCATAGAAAGAGAAGAAGGGAAGTCAACTGATACTTTAAGGATGTTTAAATGAGTATTCTAAATTGTAAAACAGAAAATTTAATTACACACACACACACACACACACACACACACACACACACACACAACAGCAGCAGCAGCAGCAGCAGCAACAGCCTAAGGTAAACAAGCGGAGAAACTTTTCACATAGTGATAACTGCCTTGAATGTCATTGACTGGTTGGGCATCTCTAGGCAGGGCTGGGAGAGAGACCCTTGCCTTGAGGCCCTGGAAAGCTGCTGCCAGGCCGTGCAGACAATACTGAGCTAGGTGGAGGAATGGCCTGACTCTGTGTTAAGGCAAAAGAGTGGAGGAATGACTTTTAACTGTTCCTTGGTACAGCAGGAGAAGTTTCACCCATCCTCTCGACTCCCCTCTATTCTTCCTCCAGATGAGCAAGAGGCACTGTTCAAGGACAATGGGCAAAAACATTCAAGGAGAATCCAGAATATAGCCAGTGTCGCAGTTGCAGAGGAACGATGGGAGGCAGCAGCTGGGGAAGAAGGGCTCAGGGAAGAAGGCTCAGAGCCTGGGGATTGGTGGTGGGACAACAATGAGTGGTCGGAGGGAGAAGGCTGGGAGGAGGAGGTGTCAGAAGTTGAAGAGGTAACAGGACTTGGGGAGAAGGGAGAGTCTGCAGCATGGAGAAGTCCAGAATCAAAATTGGGAGAGTGGCCGGGGGGAGGTGAAGAGGCAGAGATGAGTCAGGCTGGTGAAGAAGTCAAGGTGTCTCCTGCTCCTGCTGCAACCTCTCTGCTGGTCTCCCAGGACCATGAGAGGGATGAAGCAGGAGGAGCAAAGGGAGATATGGAAGCATAGTCTCAGATTGCTTGGGGAGGGGAAGCCTGAAGAGGAGGAGACTTAGGCAGCTGTGGGAAGGTGGGGACCAACTGAGGAAGAGTTACTGTGCTCACTAGGGCACTCTTCGGCAGATCCTATGTTCCTAGTAAAGAGTTAATTTCGCCTACTCCCTGTGATTTATGGCAGGCTCGCTTCTGACATTGAACTTGGAGAAGAAGCAGGAAGGCAGGGAATCCCCTGATGGGAGGGCACATTCCAGCCAGGCAAGAACATGCAAAGAGGGTGCAAATCAGTGGTGGTGGAAAAAAGAGGCAGTATCCGGCCATGGGATAGAATAGACAGCCACCCGCCCTTAACTTTGCCCTGCTGCCCCCTGGTTCATGCTTCCCCCTCTCCTCCCCATGGAGTCGAGTTTGTTTATAGTGTCCCTGTCTGCGCTGTGTCATCAGCTGAACTGTTTTCTGTTTCCTGAGTGCAAACCTGCCCTTAGGCTCGGGATCACATTTCTCCCGCTGTGCTAAATTTAGCAATTGTTTACAAGCAGGCACATAAAGTTAGGTGCTTCTGCAGACCGACAGAAATAAATGCATGAGCTCAAGAGGTGGTCCGAAAGCCACATGTCAGGGTGATGATGGTAACATATAGCATTTATAGGCCACTTCTGGAATTGCTTTGAGCCCTCTGCGTTATTGTTCCGTTCATATCCCACTTTCCCTCCGAGGAGTTGAAGGTGCTCTCCCGCTCTCTGTTTTACCTGTACAACAATCCTGCGAGGAAGGTGTGATGATAACATATGGGAGAGTGATGGAGGTGAAATAGTTAAACAGGTTGCCCAGTCAGGACCCAGGTGGTGGAGTCAGAGGGACTATAAAACCAGCTCTGTAAGAGGCGAAGGGGGGAGTTCGTTGAGGAGTTGGGTGGTTGGTTGGAGTGGGAGTGAACTGGGCTAGAGTTGTGGGTAGGTTGAGTTAGTGTAACGAAATAGGCTGAGTCAGGAACAGTTAGGGGCTAGGCAGATAAATAAATATCTGAGAGGTGGTCTAGTGAGTGAGAGCAGGTAGCGGAAGTTAGAGGACTGGATAGGCACCCCATGAATGTAATTGACTGATACCGTTTATGAAACCACACGCTTGTTAAACTGCAATAAATAAAGAAAGTTTGACTGGACTCAGTATTGTCCCAGGTAGGGCCTGGGTGGTGGCAGCGAGAAATAAAGTGGTGGCACAGGGATCAATAGGTGGTGAAACGTCCGGGGACCCTGTGTGATCGCCACAGTAGGTTAAGAGTTATTGACCCAACATCACCCAGTGAGCTGTGTAGCTAAGTGGGGGTGGGGGGGTGGATTTGAATCCTGGTCTCCCACACCCAGTGCTCTAAGCACTATGCCACACTGTCTTTATGTGAATTTGGTAATCTTTACAACAAGCTGCTGAGGTAGGTCAACATCAAGTCCTGCCTCTTCTCATGCTGAATGAAGCGGTACCTGAGTTGTGCCAAACACACCTTGTATTTTGATTTCTGGATTTCAGGGGCTTGGTCTAGATGACCCCTAGGCTCCCTTCCAACTCTATACAGTTCCCTGATTTTATTATTATTATCCTGATATGGAGAAGGTGTGTAGGCAGACTTAGAATAGGATGCCTAGAACCCACTTGATGCATTCATGATCACAGCAAAATTTGAACGCAAAACTGAAAGCTCAGTCGGTAGAGCATGAGACTTAATCCCAAGGTCATGGGTTTGAGTCCCGCATTGAGCAAAAGATTCCTGCTTTGGGGGGGGCGGGGGCGGCAGGGTTTGGACTAGATAACCCTGGGAGTTATTGCGCAATCCTATGATTCTATGTCTTAATGGCAAACCGCCTCACAAAATTCGGATCAAGTGCAAATTTAAAAGGATAGCTGTGTGTTGGCCCTCATCCTTTCTGGAAGTGTGAATTTGGTGAGTTCCCAATGAAACGTTAACCATTTTGTTCTCTCAGCACTAGGCTGCATTTGTTGGTTGGTTTGTTTATTTTCTTGATTAATGAATCTCCTTTTACATATGCGCCAAGGCGACTTAACAAGCCTGTCATAAAAGGTAAAGGAACCCCTGACCATTAAGTCCAGTCGTGGCTGACTCTGGGGTTGCGGCACTCATCTTGCTTTACTGGCCGAGGGAACCGGTGTACAGCTTCTGGGTCATGTGGCCAGCATGACTAAGCCGCTTCTGGCGAACCAGAGCAGCACACGGAAACGCTGTTTACCTTCCCGCCAGAGCGGTACCTATTTATCTACTTGCACTTTGACGTGCTTTCGAACTGCTAGATTGGCAGGAGCAGGGACCAAGCAATGGGAGCTCACCCCGTCGCAGGGATTCAAACCGCCGACCTTCTGATTGGCAAGCCCTAGGCTCTGTGGTTTAGACCACAGCGCCACCCGTGTCCCTAACAAACCTATCATAAAACCAGCTTAAAATAACTATAAAAATGGTACAAAAAGATAGCTTTCAGAAATATTACAAAATCAAACACCTAGGCAAAATTACTAGAGCAGGACATAGTTCCAGCTAAAAGAACAGTAACCTGTAAACTAGAGGAGATGGACTTGCAGCAGAAAATGGTGTTGGGCAATGGTACCTGCTCACCTCAAAACCTTGGTTTATTACCCCTCTTAAGGCTTCCAAATTATTTGAATTCCTTAACTTCTTCGGCTCATAGATATGCCTTTATAAAGGCAAGATTCAACACCTTCCCATCGAACGTGCTGAGAAATAGATTTTCCAATGGACAGATATCGCTCTTATGTGATTGTAATTGTGGGGCACCGGAATCGTTGCATCACATAATTTTTGATTGTGCTTTTCACTCATCGGCCAGGAGCAAGTTTCTTGATCCATATCTAAAGGGAATCCCCAATGACTCGAATGAAGCCAAACTGAGATATCTACTAAATGATGAAGACCCCCTAAGATCACTCACGGTTGCCAGATTCTTGATCAGCGTCCTATCCCTAAAGAAGAAAAACGGACTCCTGTGCGGCTCGGATAACCCTTTTAAACCATGATCTATGTTTTAGGATGTAACTGGGTGATACCACCACTGATGTCTTTTATTAACTTATGAGCAGAGGGCGATGTTTATGTTGCAAATTTATTGTAATGTATGTTGTTGGTCTTTTGCTTATTTTGCTTTGGTTCTTGTCTGTTTTCTGTAAGTTTTTGGCTGTTTTAAATTTGGAGGTTTAAGTATATATATGTTGGTGGGAAACTGTCGTGTGACGGGCCAATGGCCGTAATAAATATCAATCAATCAAACACCTAGGGCAGAGGCTTTTGGGATCCAGCTGGTAAAGATTGCCAAAATTAAAAGATGTATTCAAGTGACCCTACTTGGACGTATAAGGTATAAAGCAGCCTCTTAAGTAACCTGCCTCTGAACTCTGTATGGGTCTTCCTTTGCTTTTAAATTGCTTTTATTAATGATTTTCTTGGGTAACAAAAGTACACACACCCTCTATGCTTTCCATTCAAAGACACTTTGCACTTCTCTGCCTTTGCCTCTTGCTTGCCAGCCTACCTTTTTATATTTTAAAATCCTGACACCCCCCCCCCGCCATCTAGCCATCCAAGGATGACTTCTCAGGAAATGGCTCTTGAGTGTGAAAGTTTCTGCAACAATAAATTGGTTAGCTCTTACCTACCAAAGAGCTGTTCCTATGTCCGCCTTTCTGTAACCAGTTCAAAAGTGAACAAATACTGCCATCTTCTGTGCCCAAGAAGGAAACAACTGAGAACTGGAGAAGAGCAGAGGGAGAGCAACTGACTGCTCACGCCAATCAGTTAAAGTCTCTCTTCTGACTGCACCATTCCTTATCCGAAGGTTGCAGAGCCTGTAGCAGCAGCTTTATATCAAAGCAAGAGGGGTCTGTATCATCGGAGGACTTGCAATGCCAAAGTAAGGTTGCACTTTCCAAACTTCGGATAAACGGCCGAGCAAAGGGCAGCTTTGCTCGGTGGTTTGACCTTTGTGGATTGTAGGACAAGATCTTCCTTGCTCATGGAGCTACTGGGATTACAGTTTGTGTGTGCATGTTCAATCAGGATGCAATCCTGCTTCAAGTACTAGCTGGAAACCAGTGATGTAGCATGGGTTGCCATTGACCAGGGCAATACGAGTACTAAAGAAATGAACCTATGCTGCCAATTCTCGTAGTAGACCAGTATAAAATAAGCAGCACATGAGTGGCACACAAAACACTACCAAACCATTCTATGTTCTAAATCTTACATTAATAATCCAAAAATTGAGAGAGCTATGTACAGAAGCAAGAAACAGAAAACTCATTCAAAATGTGTCCAGGAGCCTGGCTAAAGGAACTTTAAAGACTGAAACTTTCTTTTGGACACAATTTGAATGAGTTTTCTGATTGTTTTCTGTTTGTGGCTTCTGTAGTAGATCTTATATATAGCTCTCTCAATTTTTGGATTATAAATATAAGATTTAGAACATAGAATGGTTTGGTAGTGTTTTGTGTGCCACTTATGTGCTGCTTACTTTATACTGGTCATTGACCAGGGCAAGGCAAGTATTACACCCCCTAACCCGTGGTTCCGGTTAGGGCTTCATTGTTGTTGTTTTTTTACAGTTTTCTTTTGAAATTTTGCTCTCCCCCCAAATTCTGCACCCAGAGCAACAGCCCCTCTGCCCCCCCCGTCACACTACACTGCTGCTTGAATCTCACCCTGGGGGGAGAGCAAAAAAAAATGTGATGCGATAGATCTGGCATGCCTTGAGATCTCTGGGCGATCAAACACCAGCCCAAAGCTTGTATTGTTTTAAAATCAGGGTGCCCTGGACTGGCTGGACTGGCTGGATGACGAGGAGTGGTAGGAGGTACCAGCCGGGGAACCCCAAGGGAACCCCCAGAGGAAGAAGGCTCAGAGCCAGGGGGTTGGTGGTGGGACACCGAGGAGAGATTGGAGAGAGAAGATTGGGGAGAAGGAAGTGTTGGATGCGGATGGGCAACAGGGTTTAGTGAGCAGGGAGAGCTAGTGACGGGGAGCAGCTCAGACTCCGAGGCTGAAGCAGAAGGGGGGACGGGGACGTCAAGAAGCTGCAGAAGAATCCAGGGAGTCTCCACCTGCTGTGACAATCTCCCCTCCCTCATGGTCTCCAAGAATGTGCAGAATAATGAAGAGGAAAGAACAGAAGTCGGAGGTGCGCAGATGCAATTTGAAACTGGGAAACATCTGGAAGAGGAGGAGCCTTAGAGAAGGTGGAAGCCAGGGACCTTTAATCCTGGCAACTGCTCCACAGGAGCAAGACCTTCTGGGAAGTGTTACTGGGCTGTAGCTCTTTTCCTTGAAGAAAGAGTTAGCTTCACTGATAATGGAGCCCTGCATCTTTCGTGCTGACCTGCATCTGACTCCAGCCCTGACCCAGGGGTAGAGAACCTGTGGCCCTTCAGAAGTTGCTGAAATACAACTCCCATGACCCACGGTTTGCCCACCCTTGGTAAAAGGTAAAGGTAAAGGACCCCTGGATGGTTATGTCCAGTCAAAGGCAACTATGAGGTTGAAGTGCTCATCTCGCTTTCAGGCCGAGGAAGCCGGTGTTTGTCCACAGACAGCTTTCCCGGTCATGTGGCCAGCAGGACTTAACCACTTCTGGTGCAACAGAACACCATGAAGGAAGTCAGAGTGCGTTGAAATGCCATTTACCTTCCCACCACAGCGGTACCTATTTATCTACTTGCACTGGTGTGATTTCAAACTGCTAGGTTGGCAGAAGCTGGAAAAGAGCAATGGGAGTTCACTCTATCATGGGGATTCGAACGGCTGACCTTCTGATCAGCAAGCCCAAGAGGCTCAGTGGTTTAAACCACAGCGTCACCCACGTCTTAGTCTATGTAGTCCAGTGTGCTCTTTCCATACTGGTCAACCAGTTGCCCATGAGAAGTCCATAAATAGGAATTGAACATCCTGTCTGACAGCAATGGGGATCAGAGGGATATCACTTCTGAACCTGGAGTGTCCGTCCCCCCCATATGACTTAGGAGTTTTGTATTTCTGTTGCGAAGGTCAACTGCTTCCCAATTGATGTGATCCTCCTTTTCGGTTTCCAAATCAGTGTGACTCACCCCCGCACTAAGCTTTCAGGGCAGGTTGGGATGGAAAGAAAGAAAGAGAAAGATGTCCTGAGCCACTGCTAGTGAGACTAAATCGCTTACATAACTCCCAGCTTAAAACACCCCCAAATTAATTTGCTGCATTAAATACAGTGGCATTGATGGAACATCGGTATCGGAGATGAAACATGTGAGATTTTCCCCATCACGATTCCCGCAGCAGCAAAGGAGGAGCTGGGCTTTTAGTATTCCGCTCGAGGGATGCTCTCGGTTAATTTAACACCGTCCAAATGACTTTGTTGGGTCCATCTCATTCCGTGCTAATGATCTTTAGCTCGTTGTTAATATTAGTCATGACAGCTGCAGATCTATGGCTCCCTTCCTGTCATGGCAGCAGCAAATGCAAGTGCAGGGTGGTGAGTTTCACAAAGCAGCCAAACAGCCACTGTGGCTTATTGGTTAGACGGTTGGACTGGGACCTGGGAGACCAGGGTTCGAATCCCTGCTCAGTTCTGAAGCTCACTGTATGACCTTGGGCCAGGCACTCGGGTCTCAGCCCAGCCAACCTCACAAGGGTGTTGTGAGGATGACGGGTAGATGCAGTCATAATCCATGCATCTGTCCTGTTCTTCAATAGGATCCTTGTGAGCAATGGCATTACTTTAATGGCAGGAGCATTGAGGTCTCCTAGCAATGACCTATTTATGGAGCATTCCTCCTCATTTGATTGCACAAAGCGTAGTGTATATCCGGTCTTTATTGAACAATTCATTCTGATTTGTTTATGGGAAAGTTGTATGCAAATGAGTCTTCCATTTGTCCTGATATGCTCACACAAAGCTTATGAGGTGGTTGGTTAATAATAACCAGCCTTTATGGAACAATTTGTTCTGATTTGCTTATAGAGCAGTTATATGACAATGAGCAGTTATCCCACATTCATCCTGTTCGGCTGGCAGGGTGTTTATACGTCTTCCCATTAGTTGTTTATTCGCCCCACACTTTTCAACGCATTTCCCTTCCCCTTTCCAAACTGCAATTTCTTTTTTCTTTCTTCTTTAAAAAGTGTATTGGTTGTATCAGGGCAGAGCTCGACTCCACTTTAACTGCACAAACCCTAGTTACAGATAGGTAGCCGTGTTGGTCTGCCATAGTCAAAATAAAAAAATTCCTTCCAGTAGCACCTTAAAGACCAACTAAGTTAGTTCTTGGTATGAGCTTTCGTGTGCATGCACACTTCTCCAGATACAGTGCAGTGTGCACGCACACTTCTTCAGATACAGATGCACAAACCCTAAGCTCTGATACACACTTGAATCCCTCCCATGAAATAGCCACCCATAAATTCTTCAGGGAATTAGAGTGCGCTGAGAATACACCAGCCCAACTGCTCCCCCCACTCCTACTTTGACAGCCCTGGGTCACCCGGGTGGGTCCATCTCGGGGTGATTGAGGGATTGGTCAGAATCAGCCTGATTTAGTTCTGAAGCCAGCATTTCTCTGGACCAGATTGCAGAGCCCTCTGCACACCCTCTGGCAGTGGATAAAGAACATATATCTCAACTTCTCCAGGGCACAGAGGCGACTTCCCAGCTGCCCTAAGTCTGTAGTGAAGCAACAGAGCAGATGGATGAGCTAAACAGCAGCACTGGGTGTGTGTGGGTGATGGACCTGCTGTCAGGACCTGGAACCCGAGGCCTTGGGGGAGGAAAAGCAAGGAGAGCAGGACCCTCCACAGTGGTGGCTGGTGCCCATTGCAACTGGTGGGGTGGAAGGCAGGGATGTTAGGATTCTTGCCCCGTGCTTGCAGTCATGGGATTGTCGTCTATCACATGCCGCTGTATGTTTTCATTCCACATAGTGGGAAGTGACGGAGACAGGATGTTTCTATCACTGTGTTCCGTGATGTGGGACTATTGTCCTTTGTCCTTTCTCTCATTGCTGTCTGATGAGAAAGAGGAAGGAGCTAAGTCAGAATGCTCCGAGTGTATTATATGTAAATAAAAGTATTGAGCTATTGAGTCTGTTAGGCGAACTGCTAACACCCTGCAGGTTCCGTAAGTGTGCTAATGCCTCTTGGTATCAGTCGCTGTGATGTTCAGGCTGATGAAAGCTTTTAAAGCTCCCGAACGAACGACCAGGAGGGAGAGAACATGCCAGTCGGGCATGTGTCTCTGCCAGGGTCCTACATGCTAGCAGGACGATCCTAACAAGGGAGCCCAACAGCAGGTGGCGCCAGAGCAAATGATAGGCAGAGCCCTCTAATTCTAGTTTTGCTCCCATCCTCTTCCCAGCTGTGTTCTGCAAGGGCAAAAATGAGATGAGGGAGGAAGAGGGAGCCAACAGTTACCACCACCCCCAGAACTGGTTGTACGCTGGAAGACAGCTGGGGATTGGCTGCGAGGCAGACTGGGGTTGGTGAGCCCAGACCCTCCAATTGTCCCCATTTTCAAGGGACAGTCCTGGATTTACAGAAGCCGTCCCGGTTTCACATTTGAGCCTCGAATGTCCTGTTTTTCCTTAGGACGTCCCCATTTTCATCAGAGAAATGTTGGAGAGTATGGAATATGAGGTTCCCAGGGCTCCCCCCCTCCCCCAGCCATTGCCATTATAAGAGAACAAGGAAGATGTTCATGATGAGTTTCGGTACCTCTTTTTCTGGAAAAATAGCACTGGACATCCCTATGCCCATCGGAGAAATGTTGGAGGTTATGTGACAGACCTCACCTGGAGTAGTGTGTCCAGTTCTGGGCACCACAATTCAAGAAGGACACTGACAAACTGGAACGTGTCCAGAGGAGGGCAACCAAAATGGTCAAAGGCCTGGAAACGATGCCTTATGAGGAACGGCTAAGGGAGCTGGGCATGTTTAGCCTGGAGAAGAGGAGGTTAAGGGGTGATATGATAGCCATGTTCAAATATATAAAAGGATGTCACATAGAGGAGGGAGAAAGGTTGTTTTCTGCTGCTCCAGAGAAGCGGACACGGAGCAATGGATCCAAACTACAAGAAAGAAGATTCCACCTAAACATTAGGAAGAACTTCCTGACAGTAAGAGCTGTTTGACAGTGGAATTTGCTGCCAAGGAGTGTGGTGGAGTCTCCTCCTTTGGAGGTCTTTAAGCAGAGGCTTGACAACCATATGTCAGGAGTGCTCTGATGGTGTTTCCTGCTTGGCAGGGGGTTGGACTCGATGGCCCTTGTGGTCTCTTCCAACTCTAGGATTCTATGATTCTATGACCCAGAAGAGCCATTGGATCAGGACTCCTTTGCTGTGTGTGTGTGTGTGTGTGTGTGTGTGTGTGTGTATGTGTTGGGTTGTGGTTCTGTTTACTGGTGTTCACCCATGTAAATTAAAAACAACTCTCCTTGCATGTAATAAACTAACACATCACCCGGGAGAAAGATTTACTGCAGACCTTTCATTGATGTGCTTTTTTTCTATATGCAGGGAGAATTTTAGGAGGGGCAGCGTTAAAAAAATGCTAGGATTTTGTTTGTTTTTATGTAAACTGCTTGGAGATTTTTTATTATATCAAGCAGGGCATTTGTTTGCAAAGAACTTTAAAAATATGGCCCTGCCGCTTGCAATCTGACGGAACTGTCCAGAGCTGCAAAGAGCGATTGTGCCCCGTAATGAAATGTCATCAGCATTCTGATAACTCTTTGGGTTTCCCTTGATATTTCTGAAGCTGTCTTGTATGAAGATTTTGCTTTGCATTTCAAGGGCAACTCAATAGGCTCTTCTGGGAGCTGATGAATAAAGGGGAACACGTCACGTCTTAAACAATGCACTTTTTTTTTCTTTTTTAGGCAGAGTTGTGCGTGTATTTGGTACAAATAAACAAAATAATAATAATGTGCATTCTGGTTTTGCAAAGGTATACATAAATCAATCCAGCAGAGTTTGCATCAAATGACAGGAAGGAAAAACCCACTCTGGCTAATAAATACACTTGCAGATTGTTAAAAGGGAGAGAGAAAAGAGGAACGAGACATGAAATATCCAAAGATTCATTAAAGGAAATGTACACCTATGTACACATCTGTAAACAATAAAATAGAAAGATTATAAAACATCAGTCCAGCATTACAGTGGATGAAGCTTTCTTCCTTCCTTTTGTAGCATTGGTGAGATTTTGCTGATGTATGGAATTCAGTCAACTGTGCTGAGCAGACGAGGGAAATCTGGGGATCAGATAGATCTGACATACACAATCCATATGCTACATCCATTGTCCAACATAGGGCTCTGCATTTGGTCGTTGCTGCTGCTGCTGTTTTCCTTCCCGCTGCAGAAGAGGCAAGTCTTCTGAATAATGAAACAGAGGCTTGCCTCTTCAGCGGTGGGAATTTTCTGCAGCAAAAGGACCAAGAGCAACGTGCGCATAGCCCTGTCCTACATCTGCATGACCCTTCTTCGGATCACTCACTGAGTATGCATTCACAGATTCATGTGCTTATGCATCTATCCCTGGATTCATGGGCTGATTCTTTTTATTGTTAAACTGTTGAAGTGGACTAGAGTGGATTTTCTCAGAAAGTCTGGGCATGTGATCCCTTCAACACCCTGCCAGACTGAGGTTCGCTACAGCAACTTTGCAATATTATTATTTTTTTCTGGATGCAGGCCAATGTGATCTGGATACTTCATTTTCTTTTTTTGAGTATTCACAAGCTTGGCTTAACACACCAGCATTTCACGAGAAGTTGACCTGACACGTAAATTACAAGCAAGCAGAAACAGTTCTATTTATTAGTCCTAACCTGGGCGCTGACTCTTGTGATCTCCCATTCGTAGGTAATCAATGTGATCCTGTTGAGACCGTAATGACTGCATATATGTTTGGTCACTCGAGGCAACGGAAATGTTTGGTTGCTGACGCAATCCAAGGGTGGGGTTGAGGAGTTGGAAGGGACCACAAAGGCCATCTATTCCAGCCCCCTGTGATGCAGAAATCTTTCTCGCTCAATGTGGGGGATCTTTAGGGAAACCTGGTTCTGAACCTCCAAAACATCTGGACACATGCAGATGCTTTGCTCCTATATTCCGTGGGAAGGAGTGCTGGCTAGTGATGAACCTTCTCGTATAAGAGACTGCAGAGCAACTAGCAAGAGAGCATTTTCACAGACTCCACAGCATTGGAATCCACCTTGAGGCCATCCAACCTGACCTCAAGATGTGGGTATACTGTTTCTGACCAATAGCCAGCCTGCCTAAACACCTCATGTAAAGGAGAGCCTCCAAACCCCAAGGTGGTCTATCACACTGCAAAACCTTACCATCAGGATGTCTCCCAAAGTTTAATCAAAATCTGCTCGCCGGCCATTTCTAACTGTTGGCTCCTAGCTTGCACTCTGGGGCAAGAGAGATGCCCGACAGCATATCAGTATATCTGCATGGCAGCCCTTCAGATGTTTGGAGACAGCTATTCTGCCTCCCCTTCCCCATCTTCCCTCTCCCCAGGCTAAACATTCCCAGCTCTTTCTACTGGACCTTGTAGGACTTTATTTACCATCCTGGCTCTTCTCCTCTGAACATGCAGCGGCGTGGAATAGAGAATTAGAATGTGTTACACAAGCTAAACAATGGAAAATTGCTTTAGGATCTATGCAGAATGTTTCCCTCGATCCAAAATTGAGACTGAGCCAGCAAAAATGGATGTTTGGGGTGTATTGGGCTCCACAATTTCTTTATAAGAAGTATTGTCTGATACAGAAAGATGCTGGAGTTGTGATGTGGAAAATGCCACCAGATAGACTCCTTTTGGGTCTGAAGTTGCTGTCTGTATCAATTTTGTGCTGGCAGAACCTTTGATATTTGCAGATGTTCGTGTACTTTTCAATCATATTCCTGTAGCATGTATCAGGACAACTAAAGTGGATTTTCTGAGCTGCTATGGTCACTTAAAGACCTTAACTTTGTGCCTGAAAGAATAAATACCCACCATCTATTAAGCAACAGTCTGAGGACCTCACCACACCCTGGCTAAATTGGAAAACATATTTTCTATGAACTCCAGTCTTGGGTGGATACCAATCTGGGCCTCTGGAGGGCTTACATCAACTTGTATGCATGCTTATTTTCAAATGGATTTTAATTGCATTTTTAATACGAGCTGACCAGGTTTTGTATCTTTATGTTCATTTTGTTTTATTTCCCTTTCGTCGTCGGGGGTTGGACTAGATGATCCGCTGGGTCCCTTCCAACGCTACAATTCTGCACCTAGGATCGGACACAGTTCTCCAGATACAAGCTGACCATCTCTCTTTTACACTCTCTGTGCTTAAAACAGAGTGGCATCAAAGGACAATTGTGGCAGCAGATGGCAGGGCGGGATTCCGTTAACAAATTGTAAGTGTTACATGGGGGCTTAGCTTAGCAAAGCTGCAAACAGTTCATTGTTACTAGAAAGGAACTGCTTCCCCAATTGTGTATGCATTGCAATCACAGCAGTCAATGCTCCAGGAGAGAGCATATGTTTAGTATTCTTGTTAAGAACCTGATTTATCTCCTCCACTCACTGTGCAACATCCGCCATATATATATATTGCTGCCTAGGAAAGCTCAAGTCACAGCAAAGCCCATCTTACAGCAGCTTTTCATGTCATGGGAAAAGAATGGTTGCCTGCAAAAGCTTCGCAGGAAGCACTGCCCTCATGGCACCCAATAATTGCCCTCAATTGCCCTCGATCATGTCCTCACACGGCCAAATACCATTGGCTATATAGCAGCGTGACACCATCATGCTCACAGCATGGTATCTTTGGGCAAGAATGACTAAATGTCCGGTAATTTCCAATGTTTTTAAATACATCTTTCCAACCGACCAAAATGTCTATCTTTAGTTTGGGGGGGGGAGCAAAACTAGAGAATATTCATTTCATCCTGACTATTACCTCAACATTTGTGAAGCATCATGCGCAGAAATCTGTGCATTGCATGGATGCTATCCGTTTTGATCCCAAATCAACAGAAATCCACAGATTTTAGTAGTACTCCACATTAACTGGTTTAAAAAAAAATAAAATTCTACATTCAAGCCTTCCCATTGACCTCAAGTGGAATTTTGACTCTGCGCCAACGGGGTTTTGATGGCCAGTCAAAGTTGTTTCCTTATGAAAACAACTACAGGCGGCGTTCAATGGCTACGATGCTATTTTCAGCGTTTGGGTTTGATTCGTAGTTGCTATGGGCCATGATTTGCTGGCTGCCACCCAGGTCCAAATAAAAAACGAAAGGGATTGTGAGGGGGGAGGAATCACGTTTTGATCCAAGTTGTCCTATTGGGAATTTTGCCAGGGATTTAAGAAATCTGGGGGTTCAGAATTTTGCCAGGGATTTAAGAAATCAGGGTCTACATGCAGTCGCTGGTTCTTTCCAATCATTAATTTTGGCAAATGTTATCTCAGAAACACACGCAGACCAGATGGAGTTGTGTAATCAGGGCCAGTTTTTGCCTGACATTATTGGCTGCCTTGGGGGAAATATTTTGACAAACACCAGAATGGCCGTCTGAAATTCATCTAGTCGGCGTGTGCTGTGACAGCACAGAGAAAAGGGAATAGAAAAATGTACATACAGACCTTTATTGCTGTCCCACCATCTACCTACAGTTCCTTCCTTCCTTCCTTCCTTCCTTCCTTCCTTCCTTCCTTCCTTCCTTCCTTCCTTCCTTCCTTCCTTCCTCCCTCCCTCCCTCCCTCCCTCCCTCCCTCCCTTCCTTCCCAGTGGCATGGCGTGGGGGGTGCAGGGGGGGGGGGCCGGCCGCACCGGGTGCAACATCTGGGGGTTAGGGTTAGGGGGCGCAAATCCACGGGTTAGGGGGCGCAAATCCATGGGTTAGGGGGCGCAAATTACTTGCCTTGCCCCAGGTTCTGACAACCCACGCTACGCCACTGTTCCTTCCTTCACTTTTCTCACTGTAAAATCACAGTTGCTACCCTTGGAACGCAACTGTAATCCTTAGTTTAGAGGTTGAATCAAGCTGGAAACCTTTGCAAGTCCTACCAGTTTTTCCTTCTTTGGTCGATGCTTCTGTTTTGTGCAAATCTAAACACTCTCAGAATTCTGGGTCCTGGGCATGAACTTGTGCTTCCATCAAACCTGTGCTTTCATTCTTGTTTCAAGTTTCTAGTCTTTATGACCACAAAGAGTCACTTGAAAGCATGTGGGCAATGAGAGGCGCCAAGCTGGCTAAATAAGATTTCTGGCAGTCGGGTGGGGATTGCTTTCCACGCATAGAATATGCAGTGATTTCCCCTCACCGTTGAGTGACCGTCATCAACTCATAGACATTTGGGCCTCCATACAAACAGACAATCATAGCAGTTTGGACTCATGTGGAGGGCTGGTTGTCTGCCACACCCAGTGATTGTGGCAAAGTGAATTTTATCACAATTCCCTAACCAAATTGGAAATATTGGGTAGTTTGCAAATTGTGGGATCCAGGGGAGGTGGTTAAATTCTCCTCGCCGTGTGAATGAGTCCACTGGTGAAGCTGACAATCTCTCCAAACGGATTAAGGAGACCTGGTCTCCATCCTTGGTTTTTTTTAAAAAGGTCCCTGTTGTAATACAGAGGTACCTCTGGTTACGAATTTAATTTGTTCCGGAGGTCCGTTCTTAACCTGAAACTATTCTTAACCTGAGGTACTACTTTAGCTAATGGGGCCTCCTGCTGCCACCGCACCGCCGGAGCACAATTTCTGTTCTAATCCTGAGGTAAAGTTCTTAACCTGAGGTACTACTTCCGGGTTAGCGGAGTCTGTAACCTGAAGTGTTTGTAACCCAAGGTGTTTAGAAGCCAAGGTACCACTGTACTGACTTGACCTCACTTCATAGCTAAGTTACATTTGATCTGCTTTTAGGATTTCTGCTGTTTTCGGCATTTATTTTAAATTTAAAGAACATCAGATTTGGGTTCTTCAAAACTCCAGGTAGAAAGCAAGCTTCTAGACCACTTTGTTGCAGGAATAAATTTTGAAAATGGGGACATCTCCTGTTCTCTAAACCTGGAGTGGACAACCTTTTTCAGACAGAGGGCTGCACGCTGGCAGTGGGTGGAGTCAGAGGCAGACATGGGCGGAGCAATGAATGCAAATGCTACCTTTGTACAGTAGGCATGTTTCTGCACATTCACACAAACACACATTGCTCTCCATCTTCCATCCAGAGAAGCAAAAGGCATCGTCAGAATTCAAGGGCACACTTGAGCCAAGCAGAAACACTCGGGATGCAAAGCAGGGACAGTGAGGGGCGTGGCCTGAGGAGAGGGCGTGGCCTGGAGAGTGTTCCAAGGGCCTGATAGGGAGGCCTTGGGGGCCGCATTTGTGTCCCTCAGAAAGTTGCACTCCAAGCAGATATTCCCTCCGTCTTGCTTTCTCCCTCGAAACAACAATGACATGAAAGAGATATTCTGTGTTAAGACTCTGTTCCTCCTCCCCTCTGGATCAAGGGGTGGAGCTTCTGCAAGCTCTCTGATTGGCTACCCTCTTTCCCCCTCTTGCCTGAGGTCACATGCCCTTACCTCTCCTGCTTCCATGTTATGTACTGAGTTGAATAGGATCCAAAATGCAGCAGTCTGATTGGTCCTAGAACAATAGGATCCAGAATGCAGCAGTATGATTGGTCCACAGGAGCCACCAATCCAGCTCCAGGTGGAAGTGAATCCGCAGCCTGATTGGCCTACAGGTGAATCCCGGAATTAGCCAATCACGTGGGGCCCATTGTGTAAATAATGTATATAAAGCAGACATCCTGGGGGAACTTCCATTCCTCCTCACCACTATGAGTTGAATAAAGAGCATGAAATCCACTCTCGACTCCAAGTATATTTCACTCCACATGGCCCAAAATTGCAGTTTTCTGCAACGAAGAGCTCAGAATAAAGAGTAACAGTTGGGCAAATTTATGCAAAAAACCCCCAAACCCGTCTATTGACTTGTGCCATTAATTTATGCATTTCAGAGTTTCTAGGCAAATACTTGGGGTTTCCCCAGTGCCAAGTATGGGGGGGGGGCACAGATTAAAAAGGGTTTCCCAACCCTACCAAGACCACCCCCCTTGCCTATAAGAGAAACAAATACTTCTCACTGCTTTGTCTCCTGTGCTGACAAACTCTTCTTCCATGGACTACCCCAACGCTCATGGGAGTCCGTTGAGCTGGACCTGCCCATGTAGACCTCGAAGGGTCCCATCCAGATCCATGGCGGATTCGACCGCAATATTCTGAGCACCAGTACAAAATGGGGCACCCCAAACCTGGGCTTAAAATCGGGTATTTGCCAACCATCTTTCATTCCGGTGGACTTTGCCCGGTGGAAAGAACAGGTGGCAACTTCTCCCCTCGCAGATTCCAAGTTTGATGACGGCTGAGGGAAAGGACCGGGTTCAAATCAAACAGTTTATAATCTGCCTTATCCTGAGTCAGACACAACTGAATCAGTATAGCCTACATGGCCAGGCAGAGGCTCTCCAAGGTATCTGGCGGAGGAGACATTTTCTTCCTCAGTTTTTGCTACCTGAGACCCTTCTTGGACGGTAGATGGCTTGGGACAGAGCATGGGGCCTTTTGTACTCAAAACTCGGGCTCCCGCACTCGGCTCCCAGGGCATCCACTTGAGTCTACCTGCCCCCCTTTTGACAGCCAACCACCGCACAAGAGACATTGACAAAAGAAAACGGAACCCCAAAGGGCAGAGATCCCTGCTGGCAATTAAATATCCGTCTCCTTAAGCCCGCAGGACTCGGAGTCCGTCAAATCGTCATACATTTGGTACTCAATGCACTCCATGAACTCATTGGGGATCCCGATGGAGACCGACTCCACCTCCGTCTTGTACGAGGCCACAGCGCCCCCTTTGACGGAGCTGCCCCGGATTTTCTGCGAGAGGCTGTTCATTTTTTCCTTCAGCTGGGTGGAGGGCTTCTGGAAAGGGGAAAAGAGTCTCCACCTCTTGAAGTTCAGAGTCCTCCGTTTGCTGGCTCTTTCCAAGCTGCCCGAGTTCAACATGAAGGAGCCGTTGAGCGTGGAGATCCTAGACCTGCGCTCCCTCTCGGAGTTTTGGCCCGACCCGTTCATGGAGGCCCCTCGCCAGTGGTTGTCGTAGACCCTCCAAATGGGCCTCCTCCTCCTCCGGCACTGGCACTTGAGGAGGCGGGTGAAAGCCCTCTTGAACTCTTTGCTCGAGCAAGGGTAGATGATGGGGTTGACGCAGCTGTTGAAGTAGCCCAACCAGAAGATGACTTTGAAGAGCATCCCCGAGGGCTTCAGGGAAGGGAAGAAGGAACCTGGGCGGGAGATGGGAGAGAAAACAAGGCAAGAACGTAAGAATGGCATTGCAGTGTCAGACCACAGACCTTAGCATCACAGAATCTTTTTTTCTTTTAAATTTTAATTATACTTTTCAGATATATACTTTTCACTGATTTTACAATCATTTTGACTTTTTTTATTGGTACACCAAAAAAGAAAACAAAAACAAATGAAAATATTGATAAACACAATATTAATTACAAAACAGTAAAGCAAAAAATGGCCTTTAGCCATTTAGCCATTTAGCCATTTTAAAACTAGACTTCCTTCCCCCTCTTTCTGCAGCTCCTTAAATTTATTTTTAATATCTTCTGCATTATCTAAATTATCTTAACTTACTCATTTACTTATCTTCTTTAAATATATAATCTTATGTAGCTGCAGGTTATTACAGTAATCTTGTCAGTGTTTTTATCTGTTTACAATTTGTCTGTAAATATTCAATAAACAATTTCCATTCTTTTTATAAAAAGTTTGTTCTCTTGATTTCTTATTCTTCTGGTAAGTTTTGCCATTTCTGCATATTCCATAAGTTTTTGTATCCATTCTTCCTTTGCTGGGACTTCTTCTTTCCATTTTGGGGCAAGTAACATTCTCGCCACTGTAGTCGCAT
This sequence comes from Podarcis liolepis, assembly GCF_965112155.1. Classification (NCBI taxonomy): domain Eukaryota; kingdom Metazoa; phylum Chordata; class Lepidosauria; order Squamata; family Lacertidae; genus Podarcis; species Podarcis liolepis. The sequence continues at coordinate 6,628,300 of NC_139564.1, forward strand.
ACATGAATAAATTTCTATACAGTTTAGGTAGTTCTATCCCTCTTAGCATCACAGAATCTTAGAATTATAAAATTGTAGAATTGTAGAGTTGGAAGGGACCCAATGGTCATCTAGTCCAACCCTAGCAATGCTGGCATCTAAATATCCCTTCTAGACATTTGAAAGCAGCCCTGGGTAGGGACGTTTTTAGTGTTTGATGTTTTATTGTGTTTTTAGTATTTTGTTGGGAGCTGGTCAGAGTGGCAATCCAATTAGATGGGCATAATAATAATAATAATAATTTATTATTTATACCCCACCCATCTGGCTGGATTTCCCCAGCCACTCTGGGCGGCTTCCAACAAAATATTAAAATGCAACAGTCTGTTATACATTAAAAGCTTCCTTAAACATTACTATTCCTTATTATTATTATTATTATTATTATTATTATTATTATTATTATTATTATTATTATTACATCCCTCCAACAGTCATGTCTGGAGAGTGAGTGTCGACCCTGCAGAGCCAGAACAGTTCATGCAGAAGTGGAAGGTTTCACCTGGCTCAGGAAAACCCAAGGTTTACAGAAGGATCACATTGCATCCCGTTGCAGACTTCACATGCTCAGTTGCTATGGAGTGCTGACTGCTAGAGAGGGGGACACTGGAAAATGGAAGCGTGTCTGAAGAAAATGGAATATCCTGCAAGAGGGCATGGCTGGCTGGCTAGGACCCTAAACTAGAGCGATCCATGCTGCAGCAACATCTGTTTAACCTGTAACTGTGTCTGGTCTTCTGGGGTTTGAAGCCTCTCCCCCTACACATCAAACACTGACTCTAACTTATTGCATCCCTCAAAACTTATTTACACTGTTGAATTCATTTTAACGCTGCCAGCGTTTTCAGCTGTACACAATTATTTCCCACACATTCTATAAACACTTTCCAATCTTTTTTAAACATATGTTCTTCTTGTTCTCTTATTCTATATGTTAAGTTTGTGAGTTGTGCCTATTCTGTCAACTTAAGTTGCCATTCTTCTTTGGTTGGGACCTCGCTCGTTTTCCATTTTGGGGCTAACAAAACATGAGCTGCAGTAACAGCACACATAAATAAGCTTTTTTGACACCTGGGAATTTCAGCCTGAATTATCCCCAACAGAAAGGACTCTGAATTTTTTTGAGAAAGTACATTTAAACATTTTTTTCAATTCATTATGGATCATTTCCCAATACTCTTTTACCCTTTTACAAGTCCACTACATCGGAAAGAATGTTACCTCCATCTCTTTGCATCTCCAGCACTTATCTGATTCAGTCTTATACATCTTAGCAAACCTACTCTGAGTTAAATACCACCCGCAAATCATTTTCAAGTACTTCTCCTCCAAAGAATAACATGCTGTGAACTTCAAGTCACTTTTCCAGAGTTTTTCCTAGACATTAAAATCTATACTGTGTTCCATATCTATTGCCCAGTGTGTCACTGAAGCTCTAACAAGCTCGTTTTTTTGTTGGGAAGTCCCATTTGATACCTGTGCTCAGACCATCAAGGTGTGGTCCAAGGTAGAATGGGGGTGGGATCCTTTCTGGACCCCAGATCCTGACCCCAGAGTTATGGCCTCAACACATTCCTGCAGGGCTGGATTTAGGTTTAATGAGGCCCTAAGCTACTGAAGGTAATGGGGCCCTTTATACGCCCAGCTGCCCTCGTCAACAACAAATTGTCGCTGTTTTTTGTGTTGAATATATCTGTATAGTAATTTATGGACCTAATAGGTATCTAAAGCCATTTGCACATGTTGCCATGCAACCAGTCCATGCAGAATGTAAAAAAAAAGGTAAAGGGACCCCTGAGCATTAGGTCCAGTCACGGACGACTATGGGGTTGCGACGCTCATCTCGCTTTATTGGCCAAAGGAGCCGGCGTAAAGCTTCCGGGTCATGTATCCAGCATGACTAAGCCGCTTCTGGCGAACCAGAGCAGTGCATGGAAATGCTGTTTACCTTCCCGCCGGAGCGGTACCTATTTATCAACTTGCACTTTGACGTGCTTTTGAACTGCTAGGTTGGCAGGAGCAGGGACCGAGCAACGGGAGCTCACCCCATTGCGGGGATTCGAACTGCCGACCTTCTGATCGGCAAGCCCTAGGCTCTGTGGTTTAGACTGCAGCACCACCCGCGTCCTGACATGCAGAATGTAGGCACCCTATATATAGAAATGAGCAAATCAGTGATATTTTAGGGAGCAGGCTAGCAGGCGGGACCCATTACTTACATCACAGGAGCCTACACAACACAAAACACTGTTGCTGTAGGTAGGTTTTATTTTATTTGTTTTTAATCTTATACTTTGGAAATGTACATCCAGTTTTTTCCTTTAAATTTTTTTTGGGGTCCCCAAGAGAGTTGGGCCCTAAGCTATAGCTTTTTTTTAGCTTATATGCATTTTTAGCTTATATGTATATGGCACTACATTCCTGTGATTATTCACGTCTCTGGATGGATTGCTCATGCAGTGGCACCCATGGCGGCCAGCCCCTGCTTCTTCACCAGAAATGAATCCCCCTCACCCATGCCCTTCCCCTCACCTCCAGGTCATAATGTGATGGAGGGAACCAAGAGGACTCCATCTCCAGCGATGCAGAGACCGAAATCTCCAGGCCCTGATTCACACCTGTCCCAGAGTCTAAAGAGGATCGAATAAATTACAGAGCAACTCTAACCACCCCTACTCAGAGTAAGTCCCACTTGGGTTCATAGAACTGTTGGACAGGATGCCCAGGGTTCAACCCCATGCAAAATTTCAGTGGGATTTACTTCGAAATAAGCGAGATTAGGATTGAAGTCTAAATTTGTTGACTCTAGACTGGCGTCTCCAAACCTCATGGATCAAATCTACACTTCCAGGTGCCATAAGAAAGCTGCAGAGATAGCGCAGGATAGTGCGCACTCCGGAAATGATCTCTTTCAGCTTCTGCCTTCTGGAAGAAGGTACAGGGTTATAAAGACTAGGACTAGCCGCCTGAGAAACAGTTTCTATCCAAATGCGGTTTTGGTTTTAAACGCAGTGTAAGGAGTCTCTATGGGAGTATATTGTATTTAATTATGGGGTATCAGAGTGTTTAGGGGGCTAACCAGGCTGGGATAGCTGGGATAGCAGGCTTGTTGGTTTTTGAATGTCTGATGTAGATTTTTGAATTTTGTTGTTCTGTATGGGACAATGACAATAAAGATTCGTATCATATCGTATCAATACGCTTTAGCATGGCCCCAGGCTGGGGTAGATGGGGTCTGTAGAGTCACAGAAAACAACAGCGACAATTTGTATACCATCCTATACCCGCAGGTCTCAGGGCGGTTACAACACAATATAAAAACACAAAATACATGTGAAAAACAAAAACAAAAAAAGCGAATGTAGAGTTGGAAGGGACGCCAAGGGTCACCTAGTCCAACCCCCTGAAATGCAGGAAGTCTGATGCATCTGGAGGGCACCAGGTTGGGGAAGCCTGGTCTACGTTATAACTGGGAATGGATTGTGTCTGGGTGTTCGTGTGTTAGCCCAGCCTCGGCCGAAACCTCAAGGCGAGATTCTTCTCCCAAAAGCGATAATGAGAGCTGGCCCTAATGCCATTATCCATTCCTGGAGTTTTGCCTTCAGAAATAGAAAGTGGAACGGCTGAGAAGCCAGCAGGGCCAGTCCTTTGATTGTGGCATGATGTTCTTGGATAATTGGAAGAGGCTTTCTTGTGCAAGCATCAAATCCTCTCTTGTCTATTAATCCCCATTTGTCCCCATTAATCCCCCGTTAACCCTCTCGGAGTTCCGGCACGTGGCGTTGCCCATCTCTGTCCAGCAGATGGCTCTCTTGTACTCTGCCCGGCCTCCGTGGCTATTGCCCAGGGAACTCTAAGAATAACTCTCTGACTCAGCCTGACTGTTTTTTAATTTTAGATGAATCATGACGCTGCGTGACTGCGGTGTTAATTTGTATTATGGGTAAATAGCATGCGCTTCCAAGGCACTGGTGCTAAACCCCGGTGTCAAAACAGCTCCGAGGGGAGCGCTTGGCATCGCGGGGCAAGGAAACATCGGAATCCTGAAAGCGAGAACAGAAAACACCATCTCACAAGACAGCCCCATAGTTTGCTGGCTGAGAAAAGGAGCCTCCGGGACCTGTTTGTAGAGGGGAGAAAAAAACACACCCAGCAACATTGTGGGGGTCCTGAATCTGCAGATTCCAGGGCAAGTGATATATTCATTCACAAGAACATAAGTAGACCCTGAATACAGGCTTCAAGCTCTCGTGAGTTGCATTGACAAACCAAACACAGGGAAATTATGTATACAAAGTCAGACCTTTTGGCTCTCCAGCTCAAGGTTGTCTACGTGCCAGAAATGAACCGGATCTGGCGGGTGGGCCAAATCCTTAACTTCCTTACACCTTGCTGGCCAAATGAAAGGTCGATGGGGAAACTCTCTGGCCAAGCAGGTGCCATCACAATGCCATCAGGCAACGGTCCTCAGGACTTCAAAGCAGGCTTGAAGTCACAGAATCACAGAATTGCAGAGTTGGGACCACGGGGATCATTCAGTCCAACCCCCTGCAATGCTGGAATCTTTACGCCCAACGTGGGATTCGAACGCACAACCCTGGGATTGAGAGTCTCATGCTCCACCCACTGAGCTATCCCAGGTGATAGGGTGGTGACTTCAAGCCTGCTCCCTTCAGGGATTGTCTAGGCCAGTGTTTCCCAACCTTTTTTGGGCAAAGGCACACTTGTTTCATGAAAAAAATCTCGAGGCACACCACCATGCCAGATGGGGAAAGGTCACTTTTTACTTATGTAAAAAAAAAATAAAAAAATAGTAACAGCATAGAAGGTAATGGTTAGGCTAGCATCCCTCTTCCAAATATGCTAGGTTTTTATTTGCAGGGAAAGCATTCAGCACTGTCATTTTCCCATCTGCCATCTGAATTGGTACTATTCTGGGTCAATTTACTCTGCTGCATGTGTAGATGAAAATGGCACCAAGTGTGGGGGAGGGAGCAGAACAGGTTTCAGATACAGTATATTAAGCATACACGTACTTCAGATTGAACTGGTTGCTTGCTTTGCAAGTTTTCATTTCCCAAATGACTGCCTTGGCAAGCGCAATACCTACCAGGCTCAACGCCGGTCTCGCGCTGCCGCTTCCCGCGCTCTCAAGGACCCGGGAGGAGGAAGGCGTGAAGGGAATACCGAAGGTGCGAAAACCTCGCGCATGCGCAGGCCTTCCGCCTGCGACAGCCCAGTAGGCCGGCCGAAGTGAGCGACGATGGGATGTGGGAGGGAGCTCGCTCGCCGCCCCGCGTGTGCCTATGTGGGGCACGTTACAGCCCCGTGACGTCAGCGCCACGCAGGCAGCCAGGCAGGCAGATGGCGAGAGCCCCGCGCTGGGCGGCCTCTCCTCGCCGCCGCCGCCCCGCCTCTCGCCGCCCGACTCGCCCGCCTCCCTCCCAAGGCACACCAGGCAACGTCTCGCGGCACACACCGGTTGGGAAACACTGGTCTAGGCAATGTCTAGGCAACACGATGACCATGTACATGCGCAATAAACAATCTTTTATAGAATTCCTTCAAACCATAACAAGTCCAAAATGAAATCTTTAGTCTCAAAGTCTCTGAAAATCTTTGAATGAAGCGAGGTACCAGACTTTGTACGATGAAAGACAAGCTGTGAAGCTTTGTGTATTCAGCAAATATGATGTCCAACACTGAACGGTGATTCCGGATACTGACTACTGTTTTGTAGAATTCTTCGCCAGTGTGGGGGGAGGATATAGAATTGCTTCATAAACCCATCTTATTTTGAATGAATGTATGTAAATGAAAATATCAAACGCTGTGGACCAGTGCTCATGTAATAACGTAGTCACTGCTGCATGATAGAGCCGGGAGCTTCGTGATTTGCTGACTTGCTGATTTTAATCAGCAAATATTAACCAGTAAGGCTGTGAGTAAAAGCACACCCTTGCTTAAAAGTTGCAGTTATTTTGGAGCTGGTATGTTGTTAACTGTACCAGGGAATTAAAAGGAAAAAAAAAAGAAACATTGAAGATGGACGCCCCTTCTAACAAGAGATTTTAGCTTGGAAAGATGTTTAGCCTGGAAAAAAGGGAGTCTGAGAGGAATTTGAGAGCCATCTTCAAATATCCCAGTGGCATGCTTGTTTTTTCCTGCTCCGGAGGGTAGGACTCGAACCCAGGGCTTCAAGTTGCAAGAAAGGAGATTCCGACTAAAAGTTTGGGAAAAAACTTTCTGACAGTAAGAGCTTTTTGGCAGCGGAACAGACTCCCACGAGTAGTGGTGGACTCTCCTTTTTAAGCAGAGGTTGGATGGCCATCTGTCATGGATGATCTGGTTGAGATTCCTGCATTTCAGGGGGTTGGACTAGATGACCGCTGGGTCCCTTCCAACTCTAGGATTCTATGATTAGTCTGTGTTGTTTCTTAAATTGTCACACATCTCCCCAAAAGAGGAGGTCACGTGCTATGCTCTCTCTCTCTCACTTTTAAACAAAACAGCCGAGCTATTATTCTGGAATCCCAGGCAGGGATGCAGCCAGAATCTTTGAGAGGTTTCTTGTGCCGCAATTGGCAAGCCTCAAGTCCCTTTTGGAAGGGCATTTGTTGATCACCAGACTTGCATTCTGGAGCAGCCTGGAACCGACTCCCAAAATACCTTGGTGATGCTCTTTTTTCGCTCTCCCCCTTCAACTCCCTCCTCAAAAGCCAACCGTTCTGTGAAATAAACACCCCCCCTTAACCTTCTTCCCTTCCCCTCATTGCCCCTGCGGTGTGGCAAATTTAGGACTGAAAGTTCCTCCAGGCAATGATAGCTCTGTCAGTAGAGACTCATAATCCCTGTCTTCAAGCCCCACGTTGGGCAAAAGATTCCTGCATTGCAAGGGGTTCAACTAGATGGCCCTCATAGGCCCTTCCAGCTCTATACTATTTAAAAATAGTATAGTATTTAAAAATAAATACTATTTATTTTTTATCCGGCAAAGCAGGTCCAACATCCTCCGGCAAGGCCCACCGGCACTGACACCTGCCCTGGGTCTGCGAGCCACCCTTTTGGATTTCCCACAATGCCCCAGGGCATTATGGGAAAGGTAAAAATGGTGGCTTGCAGCTGGTCCCCGCCATCGCCGAGCAAGTCCACGGTTGGGGGCCCACCGATATAGGAGTGGACCACCAGAGAGCTATTTCCCAGAGAGACATAAAAAAAAAATTACCAATATTTCTGGAGTGAGGATGGACTGTTGTGGTCTTTATTGACCAAATTAGATGCTTTGTGTTATGTACTGAAGTTCTCACCCTGGGCCAGCAAGGGAATACTGTAGATAGTTTTCACTCAGGTCCGCATATGCAAATAAGGGATTGAAAGTGATGTTCAGTGATTGGATAGTTACATAAAGTTGTTACTGTTGCTTTGTAGTTGAGCTCTATATAAGCAGGTTGGCTGAACCCTTCAGTTCAGTTCAGTTCTGGCCTGTGAGTAAACAAGAGCTGTCTGAAGAATCGCTGTGTCGTCTGATATGTTCACCCACAACTTAACACTTTGGGCTGTACCGGTCCACCCTGATTTCCCAAACAGCAGTGGTTTATTCCAGCAGGAAAGTAGCTTGCTTCTACATGGCTTCCTCTGCCCCTTTGGTGGGGAGAAAGGGCCTGGGAAAAGCATTTGGAAAACAGACAAGCCAGCCAGATTTTTTAGACCTTGGCTTGGAGGAAGGGAGAGATGGAGGTTGGGATATATGCAATTCGGCCGATAGCGGCAACTGTGCTCATCCACAACATTCATTTTCATTCAGGTGTTCCTGCTTTACGGAGGGTATTCCTCTGTTCGTTAGGGTCCTCTCTTTAAGGGGCTGTCTTGTCAAAGACCAGAGAATTGGGGGACCTGAGAAGCGGTGCCCACCAAGACCTTAAAACCTGGGCAGCAGACCGATTGCACTTCGACTGCAATTTCAGCAACTGTCTCTAACTCTTTTGCCTCTGTGCATATAAATCGGGGCATGCAAATACAATGCAAATGTAGAATCATAGAATCATAGAATCATAGAATCATAGAATCATAGAATCATAGAATCATAGAGTTGGAAGAGACCACAAGGGTCATCGAGTCCAACCCCCTGCAAAGCAGGAAACACCATCAGAGCACTCCTGACATATGGTTGTCGAGCCTCTGCTTAAAGACCTCCAAAGTAGGAGACTCCACCACACTCCTTGGCAGCAAATTCCACTGTCAAACAGCTCTTACTGTCAGGAAGTTCTTCCTAATGTTTAGGTGGAATCTTCTTTCTTGTAGTTTGGATCCATTGCTCCGTGTCCGCTTCTCTGGAGCAGCAGAAAACAACCTTTCTCCCTCCTCTATGTGACATCCTTTTATATATTTGAACATGGCTATCATATCACCCCTTAACCTCCTCTTCTCCAGGCTAAACATGCCCAGCTCCCTTAACCGTTCCTCATAAGGCATCGTTTCTGTTGTGTGCCCAATATAGCTCCCTCTCTCTCCCTTTTTGGTACCTGCCTGAACGGTGCCTGCACCAGAGTTAGAAAAGCAGGCAGCCGCCTGAGTTTGACACAGAAAAGATTGATGGGTGCATAGCTCCAGGGCTCTCTGCCTGCCTCTGGGGACCCTACCCAGCCTGCAGCCCTCCCTTGCCCTGCCCTGTGCCCTCCTTGAACTTGTTGGCCTGTCTGGGAAGCAGGAGTGCCATCTGGGCCCCACGACTGTGGGTGTCTGGGGTTGTGGGTTCATTACAGCGTGCACGGCCCTGGCACCAAAATGTGTGGGTGCCAGGCCCCTTCATGGGGAATTTGGTGGGTGCTTGGGCACCCAAGGCCCCAGGGAGTTGATACCTATGCTGGGGTGTTCCCTTGAGATGCTTGACTGGGATGTTCCCTTGAATACTGCTTGACTGCATCGAGAGGAAGGTAGGTGTGTCTTTGTGTGCATGCGTGGAAAAAAGTGAGTTATAAATGCAAAAAATGAATGGCGTGTTACCGTCTCCTTTCTTTCCAGTATTAGGAAATGGTCCTAGCTTTGTTGTTTGCCTTTTAAGTCTCCCTGGATAGCTGAGTCAGTGAAGTATGGGACTCTTAATGTCAGGGTCCTGGGTTCGAGTCCCAGGTTGGGCAAAATATTCCTGCATTGCAGAGGGTTGGACTAGATGACCCTCGTGGTCCCTTCCAACTCTACTATTCTATAGACCATAAGCATCAAATACAGCATATAGTTAGAAGAAGAAGACGAAGAAGAAGACGAAGAAGAAGAAGAAGAAGAAGAAGAGGAGGAGGAGGAGGAGTTTGGATTTGATATCCCACTTTATCACTCCCCTTCAGGAGTCTCAAAGCGACTAACATTCTCCTTTCCCTTCCTCCCCCACAACAAACACTCTGTGAGGTGAGTGGGGCTGAGAGACTTCAGAGAAGTGTGACTAGCCCAGGGGTCAGCAAATTTTTTCAGCAGGGGCCGGTCCACTGTCCCTCAGACCTTGTGGGGGGCCAGACTATATTTTTTTTGGGGGGGGGGATGAACGAATTCCTATGCCCCCAGAGATGCATTTTAAATAAAAGCACACATTTTACTCATGTAAAAACACCAGGCAGGCCCCACAAATAACCCAGAGATGCATTTTAAATAAAAGGACACATTCTACTTATGTAAAAACATGCTGATTCCCGGACCATCTGTGGGCCAGATTTAGAAGGCGATTGGGCTGGATCCGGCCCCCGGGCCTTAGTTTGCCTACCCATGCACTAGCCCAAGGTCACCCAGCAGCTGCATGTGGAGGAGCAGAGACGTAAACCCGGTTCACCAGATTACGAGTCTACTGAGTTATCCAGATGACTGGAGATTTGAACCCTGTACCTACCACCTGGAGTGAGTCAAGCAAACCTAGAGACCCCAGGGCTTGAGAGTAGCTCACTTGGTAGACCCTCAATTTCAGGGTTGTGGGTTTAAGCCCCACATCGGGCAAAAGATCCATGCATTGCGGGGGGGGGGGGGGGCTGAAGACTCTTGTGGCCCCTTCCAGCTCTGCAATTCTACAATGATTTTATGAAACAATGAATGGGGTTCTCCGCTTCAAGTCAAAACTCCCTTTTGGCTTCCTCTACTCTTAGCCACCGGGAGTAACTTACAATGAGGCTTCTTAGCGTTCCGCTCAATGTTCCTGGTACGTGACCAAACTGAGATTGATTCATTCTCTACCTCCCTGACGTGGCTGGAGAATGAAGTTTGGTTGTGCAGGGACATGTGTTAGCCTCACTGTCTGTGAATCGGGCTGCTGGCTGATGAATTACTAGCGTGTGACGAAACGCACCGATCGGCTTCCCAGCTGAACACTGCAGGCTTAGAGATGCGAGCGGCTATTCTTGGCTCCATTCATCCCTGGGGCCACGTTCATCCTTAAAGCAACCCCCAGCTCCCATCCATGGCAGTAAATGAATTTGTGCCGGAGGAGAAATTGGCCCTTCTCCTGCGTAGGCCCGAGAGAGCCGTTAAGCTCTTCCGCAGATTAAAATGTCTTTTGGCAAAACAGGGGCCGGTGATATTTATTATCTGCTAAGTGAGATGAGCTGAATGGCCTGGTCACATACAGGACAGTCGCATGCTGGTCGCGAGGGGCTTGCGAGGTGGACGAGCAGGGGCTCAGGCAAGCTCTCTGGGGCTTGTGGTTTGGCCCCAGCATAACCTCACAAGCCCCTGGCCTTCAGAGACACCCTCCCCTTGCAATATGAAATGCAAAGCACAGCTCAGGAGTAGAGCTTTTGCCTTAGGATAATTTGTTGTTGTTCAGTTGTTTACTCGTGTCCGACTCTTCATGACCCCATGGACCAGAGCACGCCAGGCACTCCTGTCTTCCACTGCCTCCCACAGTTTGGTCAGACTCATGTTTGCAGCTTTGAGAACACTGTCCAACCATCTCATCCTCTGTCATCCCCTTCTCCTTGTGCCCTCCATCTTACCCAACATCAGGGTCTTTTCCAGGAAGTCTTCTCTTCTCATGAGGTGGCCAAAGGACTGGAGCCTCAGCTTCAGGATCTGTCCTTCCAGTGAGCACTCGGGGCTGATTTCCTTCAGAATGGAGAGGTCTGATCTTCTTGCAGTCCATGGGACTCTCAAGAGTCTCCTCCAGCACCAGAATTCAAAAGCATCCATTCTTCGGCGATCAGCCTTCTTTATGGTCCAGCTCTCACTTCCATACATCACTACTGGGAAAACCATGGCTTTAACTATACGAACCTTTGTTGGCAAGGTGATGTCTCTGCTTTTTTTCCTATTATCTTAGGACAATAGAATCACAGAATCATAGAATTGTAGAGTTGGAAGGGACCCAAGGGTCATCTAGTCCAACCCCTTGCAATGCAGGAATCTCAGCAAGAGCATTCCTCAAAGATGGCTATCCAACCTCTGTTTAAAAACCTCCAAGGAAGGAGAGTCCATAACCTCCAGAGGGAGTCTGTTCCACTGCTCTCACTGTCAGGAAGACCTTCCTGATGTTTAGTCATAACCTCCTTTCTTGAGGGCACAAGATACAGGTCATAATACAGTGGTGCCCCGCAAGACGAATGCCTCGCAAGACGGAAAACCCACTAGACGAAAGGGTTTTCCGTTTTTGAGCTGCTTCGCAAGACGATTTTCCCTATGGGCTTGCTTTGTAAGACGAAAACGTCTTGCGAGTGTTCCGATTTTTCCCCGCTCCCCCCCCCTTTTCTAAGCCGCTAAGCCGCTAATAGCCTTTTAGCCGCTAATCCGCTAAGCCTTTAATAGCCGCTAAGCCTTTAATAGCCGCTAAACCGCTAATCCGCTAATCCGCTAATAGGGTTGCTTCGCAAGATGAAAAAACCGCTAGACGAAGAGACTCGCGGAACGGATTAATTTCGTCTTGTGAGGCACCACTGTACTATGTTTGAAGATTGTGGAAAACGGATTTAGAATTTGCAGACTGCTCTTTGTTGAAAGAAAACTACATGAAAATGATGTATAGATGGTATATAACACCAGTGCAGATAGGAAGAATGTATAAAACTGGTTCAAATATATGTTGGAAATGCAAGGGAAAAGAAGGGACTTTTTACCATATGTGGTAGGATTGTAGTAAAGTTTTAAAAATTCTGGGAAATGATATACAATGAGTTGAAGAAGATGTTCCAGTTAACATTTGTAAAAAAGCCTGAAGCATTTTTGTTAGGGATTGTAGGAAAAGACCTGCCAAGGAAATTGAAAAAACCTTTTCATGTATGCGACAACGGCGTCAAGAGACTTATTAGCGCAAGGATGGAAGAACAAAGAAATCCCGACAAAAGAACTGTGGCAAGGGAAACTGATGGACTATGCGGAATTGGCGAAATTGACACACAAACTGTGTGATAAGGACAACTGTGACTTTAAAGAAGAATGGGAACCTTTTACAAAGTACTTAAAGAAACAAAAAAACTGAATTGGACTCCTTAGCAGGTTTTGAAGAAGCATACACAAATTTATTATTGGTAACATATAGATAGATAAATTAAGGATCTTTACAATTTTATAATATGCAGAGAATAACATGTGCTGAAAAACCAGAGAGAGAAGCCGAGGGAAGTCTGGGTTGGGTTGGTGTTTTCCTTTTTTGGGGAGGGAAAAATGGGGGGGGGGAATGAGGATGATGTGTTTTTTGATAAATTGTTATGTTGAAATTCCTAATAAAAAATTAAAAAGAAAAGAAAAGAAAAACCTTGTAACTTGAAGCCATGGGTTCGAGTCCTACCCTCCAGACCAGGAGAAAACAATCCGGGGGAAACCCGAATTGTCGTTTACTCTGACTGAGCGCTATGCTCAGCCAGCAGAGCATGAGACTCTTAATCTCAGTGTTGTAGCTTTGAGCCCCACATTGGGCAAAAAGATCCCTGCATTGCAGGGGGCTGGACTAGATGACCCTGGGGTCCCTTGCAGCTCTACAATTCTGTGATTCTAAAGAGCATTTGAAGGCAGCTGGAGAAAAGGAAGTGTGGGTGATCCCTGAGCTGGGATGCGCGAACGATCCAGCCCAGCTGAAATGCCACAGAGACCAAACTTTATGACAACGTCAGCATGCGCATACGTGTGAGCATGGATGATGCAGAAGCATCTTCAGCAACCAGCCTCCTTTCCCCCTCTCAGCCAGCCTCAGTCTCGGCCTGGCCTGCCGCATCTTGGAGGTCATGAGACTTTCCTTGTTTTGTTTAGACTGCCTCTAAGCAGCCCGTGATTGATGCCTCTCCTTTTAGTTAATTGCGTTTCAGCTCTTGATGCTTTTATTGTGACATTTTATGGCTGGCTTTGGTTCTTATTTTTTTTTAAAAAAAGAATGATTACGTTCTGCTTTTATGCCTTCTGCTTTGAGTCTCCAGAATGGCAGCATAAAAACAAAATTAGAAAAATGAAAAAGCATGGTGGTGAAGTCCCCTCCTTGCTGTGCCTCCCTCAGTTATCTGCAGTGTGTTGGGTCTGAGAAACAGGTTTTCTTCCCCTCTTCTCCCCACCTGTTTCCAGCAAATTGCAATTGCAAAACCAGGTGGTGCTTATCGAAGGTCGGGTACTGCCAGCTGCCACCCCTCGTAGCAAGAGCATGTCAGGACTTGACCTTCAGACCTTGCTGCTGTTACATGATCCATGTTCCCTACATTTCAGCCAAGAGGGCTGAGCAGGTTGTGGAGCGAAGGTGTCAGGATTCGAGGTGCCAAGAGTTACTCAAAGACCCTATTCCCCTTCCAGGGAATTTCCTTCATATGTGGTGGACTTGTTGTTTGTTGTTGTTGTTTAGTTGTTTAGTTGTGTCCGACTCTTCATGACCCCATGGACCAGAGCACACCAGGCACTCCTGTCTCCCACTGCCTCCCGCAGTTTGGTCAAACTCATGCTGGTAGCTTCGAGAACACTGTTCCACCATCTCATCTGTTGTCCCCTTCTCCTTGTGCCCTCCATCTTTCCCAACATCAGGGTCTTTTCCAGGGAGTCTTCTCTTCTCATGAGGTGGCCAAAGTATTGGAGCCTCAGCTTCAGGATCTGTCCTTCCAGTGAGCACTCAGGGCTGATTTCCTTCAGAATGGAGAGGTCTGATCTTCTTGCAGTCCATAGGACTCTCAAGAGTCTCCTCCAGCACCATAATTCAAAAGCATCCATTCTTTGGCGATCAGTCTTCTTTATGGTCCAGCTCTCACTTCCATACATCACAACTGGGAAAACCATAGCTTTAATTATACGGACCTTTGCTGGCAAGGTGATGTCTTTGCTTTTTAAGATGCTGTCTAGGTTTGTCATTGCTGGTGGACTTGTACCAAGGTCAAAGCCTTCTGGGATATAATATACAGTGGTGCCTCGCAAGATGAAATTAATCCGTTCCGCGAGTCTCTTCGTCTTGCGGTTTTTTCGTCTTGCGAAGCACAGCTATTAGCGGCTTAGCGGCTATTAACGGCTTAGCAGCTTTAAGAAAAAGGAAACAAACTCGCAAGAACTCGCAAGACGTTTCATCTTGCAAAGCAAGCCCATAGGGAAATTCGACTTGCGGAACGACTAAAAAAAAGGAAAACTCTTTCGTCTTGCGCGTTTTTCGTCTTGCGAGGCATTCGTCTTGCGAGGTACCACTGTATAATGAATTAAAAAAGGTTTTAAAATATAATTTCAACAAAAAAGGCATTTTTGTTAGGTTTAACTGGAGAGGAATTTTTTAAAAAAAGATGTAAATTTCTTTATGCATGCCACAACGGCTGCAAGGATACTTCTGGCCCAGTAATGGAAGCAGCAGGAACTTCCTACATTGGAAGAATGGCAAACAAAGATGGTGGAATATGTAGAGTTGGCAAAGCTATTGGGGAAGATCTGGAATAGGTGCGACAAAATGTTTCAAGAGGACTGGAGCAAATTTATATTTTACATAAAAGAAAATTGAAAACATTTGAAAATGTTTGTAGGTTTGAGTTGAAATGTTTTGTAATGTAAAAATAAGGAGCTGTTTCACATATAACAAGGTGAAATGTTAAAAGAAGATAGAAGGTAAAAGAGTGGTTATAGAAATGCTAAGAATTTATTTAAAGATGTTTGGAAGTCAGAAAGAGGGAGGGAAGGTTGTTGATGCTCTGTTTGAGCAAGGTTTAAGGTTATAGATTTATGTAATAAAATGTGACTAAATATGGAAAACTCAATAAAAATTATTATTATATAAAAAAGAGACTATATTCTCCCTCCAGAGCTACAATTCTCACTGGGGTTTATCAGTCCATCCCTTTTCTCAGGGCGCTCTGGGAACTGTAGCTCTGTCAGGAGACCAGAGGATCGAACAACTCTCCTCGCCCTTAAAAATGACAGCTCCCAGAATTCTTTGGGGGAAGCCTGGACTGTTTAAAGCAGCAGCATGGTGCTTTAAATGTATAATGCAGATGTTTGCTTCATGCTCTGACGGCATGGTATGAATAATGGTGATTTTAGCACAGCGTCGAAGTGACCATGATAATGCTTGGAGCCAAATCTTCCTCTCATTTTTTTTTTTTTTTGCAGCCAAGTCAAATCTGCAAAATTCAAGAAACTTGGTGCAGGCTAGGGGTTAACCTCCAAGTTCACATTCTTAGAAAACCAGAGGGAGGGGAGGAACTTGGAAGCTGGAAAAACAAACACAGAATAGTCTTGGGAGAGGTTCGGCCATCACGGAACTATTTTTCCAAGTCTCCAAGTGAACAGATCGCGCACCCGTTGCATTTGCCCTTTTGTCTGGGGGGATGATTTGCCATCAGTTTTTCCAGGGTCACCTTTTGCTCTTCAGCAGGAAGCGTTTTTCTATATCCCCAGCGAAAAGAGAGGGTTGCGGGGGAAACTGCACACTCTCTGGTTCGATTAATATGAATCAATCGGTTTTGACACAGACTAATCCGGCATATGCCCTCTCTCAATCAGCATGCAAACCGAAGCACGGCTGGCTATCCTTTGAAACTGACAATTCCCCACTGCTGCGATGATGCAGTTCTTCAACACCAAACTGCACAGAAAAATGCCCATGTTCGTGAAAATAATGCACAGAACTCTGCCAAGGGGAGAAGGAATGGCTTGCAAAATTGGGTGTATGAAGCAAACTTGTGTATTATTTGTTGATTTGCTGGACCCTGAGACCCCTGGGTATAGGGTGGTACTGTATATAAATCCAATAAATAAAAATAAAATAAAATAAAAGTAATACAGCAGCAGCAGCAACGAGAACCCACTGCTTCAAAACAGCAAAACATAAAAGCACAGGTAGATACGGCAACTCCATTTCTCAGGGAACATTTTGTGTCTCCTGAAGCCCCTCCTCTTTCAACCCCAAAATATTTGCAAAATTCAGCAAAACCCTGATAAAACTGTGAGGGGAGTCTTGCCAGATCAGACCAAGGAGACGTCGAATTCATATTTTAAGCAGCGTTCAGCCAAATTTCTCTGGGAAGAATGAATATAGGAAGAACCCTGGAATTAGCCTGTTCTCATAGCAGCCAACCAGCTGCCTATGGGAAGCCTCCATAGCGCAACAGCGCCCTCCCCTGGGGAACAAATGCATTAGTCTATGCGCCAAGATAGTCAAGGGCAGGGGTCAGCAACCTTTTTCAGCTGTGGGCCAGTCCACCACCCCTCAGACCATGTTGTGGGCCGGACTATATTTTGAAAAAGAAAATGAACAAATTCCTATGCCCCACAAATAACCCAGAGATGCATTTAAAATAAAAGCACACATTCTACTCATGTAAAAACACCTCGAAGCTACAAACATGAGCTTGACCAAACTGCGGGAGGCAGTGGAAGACAGGAGTGCCTGGCGTGTTCTGGTCCATGGGGTCACGAAGAGGCGGACACGACTAAACGACTAAACAACAACAAAAACACCAGGCAGGCCCCACAAATAACTCAGCGATGCATTTTAAATAAAATGACACATTCTACTCATGTAAAAACAGTCTAATTCCCAGACCGTCTGCGGGCTGGATTGAGAAGGCTATTGGGCCGCATCCGGCCCACAGGCCTTAGATTGCCTACCCCTGGTCAAGGGTCTGGAACCAAGCCTTATGAGGAACGGTTGAGGGAGTTGAGTATGTTCAGCCAGGAAAAGAGGAGAATGAGAGGAGATAGGATAATCATCTTCAGATATCTAAAGGGAAGGAAGATGGAGCTTAGGGTCCCGTCCACTCTACAGTGCTATGATTCTATGTATCCTCTGGCCCCTGAGATGTCTTAAGGCAGCAGAATCAAAAGCCTTTCTATGCTGATATTTCTGTCTGCTTCATTGATCTGACTTATGACATTCTGCTTATTCCCATTTTATTTCCATTCTGAGTTGTTGCAAGTGGCTTTGGAGGCCAGAGACCAAGCCAGAGGCAGTGCATTCATAGCTGGAGGCAGTAAATTCCTCCAAATCTCCAGCTGCTGGCCACTGCTGGTGGGAAGAGGGCTGTTGCGCTCAGTTCTGCTTGCAGTCTTCCCCAGGGCATCTGCTGGACCACAGTTGTGAGAGCAGGACATTGGGCGAGAGGCACCATTGGCCTGATGCTACAGGTTTCATCTTACCCCTTCAAGGAACCGGTGTGATGGCCTGGGACTCTGGCTTGGACTCGGAGCCAGAGGAGTCTCAGTCCGCACTGGATCCTCTGCCTCAGGCGGCAGCCAAAACTAGTCTGGAGCCTGATCCTGAAGAGTCCCAGTCTGCACAGGTTCCCCTGCAACAAGCACCAGCTGGGCTGAGTCAGGGGCCTGAGCCTGCCCTGGCTCCAGATGCGGAGATGACCTCGTTGCCTTCAGCTGGGCCATCACTTACAGCTGCTCCACTACCAGTTGGGTCAGGGGAGGCTGAGGCGGCCCCTGGGTCTAGTAACCCACCGACGTCTCCTGAGCTGCAGAGACAGAGGTCTGAGAGAAGGAGAGAACTGAGTACTCACAGGAGGAGTGCTCGCCTCTGGGCAAAACAGGGAGGTGAGTCACCAGGGGATCAGGACCGCCTGTTACCCCGACAGACATAAATGGCTGCTGGACCCCGCCCCAGGTTGTGGGAGCAAAGCTGCTGTTTGTCTGAACCTGCCTGTGATCCTGTGCCTGCCCTTGCCTGGTTTCCTGTCTTGGCCCTGTCGGACTGACTCCTTGCAGAACCCTTGGATTCGGGACCGGACCTGGACCGCGTTGCTTGGGTTACCCCCGGGCCAGCACAACCGCAACCAGCCAACCCACCAAGGAAGTCAGAGAATGAGTGGACCGAGGACAGGAGAAGACAAGCCTTCCTCTTCCAGATCCACGAAGCAAAAACAGAAGTCCCCCCAAAAGAGGGAGCCATGTGGCCAGAGGGTGGAGTTCTTTACAGCTCCCAGCTGAGACAGCTCCCACACTGTCCCTTTTCAGGCTTGGCTGGGGCGCTTGCCAAAAAGAACACACTTGACTTGCCAAGTCCCCAGCTTTTCGCCAGCTGATTCCGTGTGAAAAAATGCACATAATTTCCCATAATTTTTGATGACAGGGCGGGAGGGGGAGGGGCCATCTCCTTCTCTCCACGTCCTTGGTTGCTCTTCCTTCCCACCTAGAGAACCCAGCCTGGCGAACTAGTTTCCTTGGAAGTGTTCCGTGGAAAGATCTGATCTGAGATGTTTAGCAGCTTGAGAAGGGCTGCTCCATTTTTATTTCATTGGTGGGGAGGGGAGAAAGTGTGGGGAGGGGTAAAACCAGGACGCCGTGAATGGTCCTCCTTGCTACCTTCTGCCAAGGGGGAGACAGAACGGGCTTTGTTTTCAAACTTCTGTGAGACGGATCTCTGCTTTCGTACACAATGAACAACTTCCTCTGGGATTGTTTGGCCATGTCTCCCTTTGTCTCCCTCTCGTTTGGCGCCTCCTTGTTTCATGTGATGCTCTTTGATGCATTTGCAACCTTGGCCCAGACCAGTGCCAATCTCAGCCAGCAAGTTGGCCGGGCCAGTAAAGGAGGTCAGCTCTCAGGAGCAGAGAACATGCTTTGCAGTCAACAAGGACTCGGGCTCTATTGCTGGAACCTCCGGTTCAAAGAAGGGCTAGGGAAGACATGGGCCTGAGACCTGGAAGAGGGTCTCCAAGGCGGTGCCCGTGAGCATCAGTGTGGCCCCTCAGTAGCTCCCAGGGCATTCACAAAAGTCACCAGTGTGATGCAGCAGCAAACAAACAAACAAACAAACAAACAAACAAACAAACAAACAAACAAGAAAAGAGGCAAACAACTAATGCAACTCTAGGCTGCTTCAACAGAAGTCTGTCCAGATCAAGGGAAATAATAGTACCACTCTATTCAGCCTTGATCAGACCACATCTGGAACACTGTGTCCAATTCTGGGTACCACTACCACAATTTCAGAAGGATGCTGACAAGCTGGAACGTGTGCAGAGGAAGGTAACCAGGATGATCAAGAGTCTGGAAATGAAGCCTTATGAGGAACGTTTGAAGGAGCTGGGTATGTTTAGCCTGGAAAAGGGGAGACTGAGAGCAGGTATGATAGCCATCTTCAAATATCTCAAGGGCTGTCACATGGAAAATGGAGCAAGCTTGCTTTCTCCTGCTTTGGAGGGTAGGACCTGAACCGATGGATTCAAGTTACCAGAAAGGAGATTCAGGTTAAACATTGGGAAGAATTTCCTGAGAACAAGAGCTTTTCAGCATTTAAAGGGTGGGACTTCCTCCAAAGCATGCTGGGAACTGCAGTTGGCCCCTCGCCAAACTACAGCTCCCAGAAAACTGCAGTTCCCACAATTCTTTGGGGGCAGTCGGGTGCTTTAAAAGTATGGTATGTACACAGTCTGAGTTTCCAGCCTAAGTTTGTCCTAAAAGGACAGGTTATTGGAGACAGGGGTAGCAGCTGGTAAATGTAGGTCTAAAAAAATAGGGAGATGACCCGCCCCCCCCCCCAATAATGTATCCACCATCTTCTCTTGAGCACCGGGACTTGACTTATCACTGCCACAAAACTTTGCTTAAAAGTCCTGTCCCGTTGACCCTCGGGGACCAATAATGACATTTTTGGAAGCTGCTCAGTTGCTCAGGCTGGAGGAATCCGGGCTGAGTCCCTACAGGGAACACTCTGTTCCCTGTTGCAGCCAAGGGAAGCTGTGTATCTTTCTTGAGATACCTCTCCCAGTGACCCCTTGCGCAGTCACCACTGCCGCCGCCACTATCAGCTCATTCCTGGCAGGCTCCTCAATGTGTGCTCTCCATGAGCATGGGAAGAGGGCCAAGACACACATGTCCTGCCTGCAGCTCTGCCCAAAGGAGGGCGTTCAGTCTTGGGGAGAGGATGCTGGCACCCAATGCTGCCCACTACTTAGCAGGACACGGCCCTAAAATGCCCTAGGGGAAAACCCTCATCCATCACACTTTGGGCGATAGGCTCTAAAGTGGGCCAACCTTCTGGGCTCACTTTCCAGCAGCTCAATCACCAAAGTTTCCCAGGCAAAATTGATGGAACACTAAGACAACCTTGCAAAGAGTTGACCTCATTACAACAGACGCTCAGGTTGCGAATGTGATCCGTGCGGGATGCACGTTCGCAACCCGCAGCATCCGCAACCTGCAGCAGTGCATCTGCGCATGCACGGGTTGCCACTTGGCGCTTCTGCACATGTGCAAAGCATGATTTAGTGCTTCTGCACATGCACAACCACCGAAACCCAGAAGTAACCCGTTCTGGTACTTCCGGGGTTTGGTGGTCCATAACCCAAAAAAACACAACCTGAAGCGTCTGTAACCCGAGGTATGACTGTAGATTTGCAGTTGCAAATCAGTTTCACCATCAAGTATTCCTTCAAATTTCCTTTTTCAAGGTGGGGAGGCATGGTGCACCTGAAGGTCAGTAAGCGAATATCCTGATAGGCTGAAGTGTTTGAATGCTGTCATTGTCACGTGAAATCTAGATCAGTGTTGCTGAAATCAATGGTTTTACAGGCCAGTCCATCTGCTGTCCCAGTGCCCTGAAGGATATCACCTGCCAATGCACCTGCTATTTGTGGTGGCTATTGATGTTCACCTTTGACTGCCAGGCATCTTTCCAAGGTTAGGAAAACAGCAACACCTAAGCAACACCTAAGCAAGTGCCATGTGACAGGTGAGGCCAGAGCTGGGAGTGGCCACCGAGACCATATAACACCGGTCCTGAAAGATCTTCATTGGCTCTCAGTATGTTTCCGAGCACAATTCAAAGTCTTGGTGCTGACCTTTAAAGCCCTAAACGGCCTCGGTCCAGTATACCTGAAGGAGCGTCTCCACCCCCATTGTCCAGCCCAGACACTGAGGTCCAGCGCTGTGGGCCTTCTGGTGGTTCCCTCGCTGCGAGAAATGAGGTTACAGGGAACCAGGCAGAAGGCCTTCTCGGTGGTGGCGCCTGCCCTTGGAACGCCCTCCCAGCAAATGTCAAGGCAATAAACAACTATTTTACTTTTAAAAGAGAACTGAAGGTGGCCCTGTTTAGGGAGGTTTTTAATGTCTGACACTGTATTGCTTTTAGTATTCAGTTGGAAGTTGCCCAGAGTAGCTGGGGAAACCTAGCCAGATGGGCGGGGTAGAAATAAATAATAATAATAATAATAATAATAATAATAATAATAATAATTATTATTATTATTATTATTATTATTATTAGCATTTGCTGTAAGCAGCCAGGAGTCATGGACTGGCTGGACACAGAGGAAAGGTGAGAGGAACCAGCTTGGGAACCACCAAGGGAAGAAGCATAAGAGCCTGGGTTTTTGCGGTGGGAGAAGACTGGGAAGAGGAGTTGTCAGAAGCTGAAGAGATAACAGGGCTCAGTGAGCTGGGAGAGTCTGTGGCAGACAGAAGACCAGGATCAGGGGCAGAAGATGAAGCAGTAGATGAAGGAGGCCAAGAGGCAGAGCTGGGTCTGGCTGGTGAAGAGTCACGGGTGTCTCCCACTTCTGCTGCAACCTTCTCGAGGTCCAAGTCTGGGCAGCGTGTATGGAGGCCCTGGCCTGCCCAGACAACAAGACCCCGCTCTTGGTCTGGCTGATGTGGTCCAAAGGAAAGTAGAGCAAGACATTTGACACCTGCTTGGCTGCACGAGTTGCTGGAAGGAGCCGTACAAGGAGCCATCCAAGTGTCTTAGGAGCTCCACTCCAGATTTGTGTCGGGTTTACTCCTCAGCCGTTTCTTCTCCGGAAGATCTCCAACAAGGCAGAGGAAGTTTAGGATCAGAGTTTTCTTTTTCTTTGATGGGCTACCTTCCCAGGTTGATGAGCCCCATCGCCCCTCACTTCCCTCTATAGCAGCGGTTCTCAACCTGTGGGTCCCCAGATGTTGTTGGACTACAACTCCCATCATCCCTGAGCTCTGGCCTTGCCAGCTAGGGGTTATGGGAGTTGTAGTTCAACATCTGACACGATACGCTAATCTTTATTGTCATTGTCCCATACAGAACAATGAAATTGAAAAAATCTACATCAGACATTCAAAAACCAACAAGCCTGCTATCCCAGCCTGGTTAAAAAGGTAAAGGGTAAAGGGACCCCTGACCATTAGGTCCAGTCGTGACCAACTCTGGGGTTGCGGCGCTCATCTCGCTTTATTGGCCGAGGGAGCCAGCGTTTGTCCACAGACAGCTTCCAGGTCATGTGGCCAGCATGACTAAGCCACTTCTGGCGAACTAGAGCAGCGCACCGAAACGCCGTTTACCTTCCCGCTGGAGCTGTACCTATTTATCTACTTGTACTTTGACGTGCTTTTGAACTGCTAGGTTGGCAGGAGCTGGGACCGAGCAACGGGAGCTCACCCCATCGCGGGGATTCGAACCGCCGACCTTCTGATCGGCAAATCCTAGGCTCTGTGGTTTAACCCACAGTGCTACCCACGTCCCCAGCCCCCTAAAAACTCTGATACCCCGTAATTAAATACAATATACTCCCATAGAGACTACCTTACACTGCGTTTAAAACCAAAATCGCATTTGAATAGAAACTGTTTCTCATGCGGCTAGTCCTAGTCTTTATAACCCTGTACCTTCTTCCAGAAGGCGGAAGCTGAAAGAGATCATTTCCGGGGTGCGCACTATCTCTGCAGCTTTCTTATGGCACCTGGCAGCTTATATTTGATCCAAGGTGGGAAGAGTGCACCCAATTATTCTCTCCGCAGTCTTTACAACCCTGGACAGCATTGTTTTTACCTTACTGTGCAGCTCCCAAACCACACACAGAGACCATAAATTAATACACTCTCAACAGTACAATGGTAAAATGCCACCAACAGGTCCTTTGAGAGATTGTTTTTCTGTAGGATTCTCAGAAAATATAACCTCTGCTGTGCTCTCTTCATCAGGTCTTTGCTGTTTTCTCCCCAGGTTAGGTCATCTCTGAACTCCATTCTCAGAAATCGAAACACAATCTGGGGACCTAAGGGTGAGAAAGGCTGCTCTATAGCGCATGCAGAAACTGCATTCTTGTCCATTGGACCCCCTATCAGTCTCATCTGCTCAATCCACCAGAGGCAGTAATGCTTCTGAATACCAGTTTCTGGAAACTGCAGGAGAGGAGGGTGTGATCCTGAACTCAGCTCCTGCTTTCGGGGCATCTGGTTGGCCACGGTGAGAGCAGAATGCTTGAGTAGGCAGGCCACGATCCAGAGGACTCTTACAGTGGCGTAGCATGGGTTGTCAGCACCCGGGGTAAGGCAAGTAATTTGCGCCCCCTAACCCGTGGATTTGCGCCCCCTAACCCTAACCCCCAGATGTTGCGCCCGGTGTGGCCGGCCCCCCCTGCACCCCCCACGCTACGCCACTGGACTCTTATTCTCTTAAGCAAACACTGCTGGTGGATTCTTTTCTTTTTAAGTTAGGTTTTATGGCCCTCTTCATTTTAAAATCTGTGTTTTAACTGTATTTTTAGTTTTAATAGTTTTTTTTCATTGTTTTAGATTGCATTTTAATTACTTGGTGAACCACACAGCGAACTCAGAGGCGGACGTATAAATTCAGCTCATAAAACAAGTTATTGCACGATTGCTGATTGGCTGGATTTGATACCCAGAAAAGGGAGTCTTGTAATTAGAAGCACAAAAATAGCATTCCGGCATCGGCAAATGGTGAGAATGCTCTCAGAAGCAAGACCTTTGAGAAATGACAGTGGAACGGATCTTCTTGGAAGGAGGTGGACTCTTCTTCCTTGGAGGTTTTTCAGCAGAGATTGGATGGCCATCTGTCATGGATGCTCTAGCCGAGATTCCTGCATCGCAGGGCGTTGGACTGGATGACTCTTGGGGTACCTTCCAACTCTACAATTCTATGATTCTGGGAAGCAGCTCCTACCAACCAAAATCAGTGGAAATAAAGGATACAGAAGGCTTGGTGAGAGAGCTGCCTCTAGTGTGTTCTGCGGTTAATCCATCCCGGGTCTTCAGCACCACTTTGCTCTCCTGAACAAACATCACATCTGACATATGGCGATGCTTGGCATGCTCCTTTTTCAAATATGCCTCGTGTGGGATGAGGTGGGTGGGAAGCTGAACTTCTCAGCCTGGGATCTGGCCACTTTGAACAACCTACAAACAGTTCCGTTGAAAATAAGTTCTGAAAATGTGGGTAACCAGCAGAAGAGTGTCCAGAATGCGGCAGCTAGACTGGTGATTGGGAGATGATATAACACCGGTCCTGAAAGATCTTCATTGGCTCCCAGTACGTTTCCGAGCACAATTCAAAGTGTTGGTGCTGACCTTTAAAGCCCTAAACGGCCTCAGTCCCGTATACCTGAAGGAGCGTCTCCACCCTCATCGTTCAGCCCGGACACTGAGGTCCAGTGCCGAGGGCCTTCTGGTGGTTCCCTCACTGCGAGAAGTGAGGTTACAGAGGGCCTTCTCGGTAGTGGCGCCTGCCCTGTGGAATGCCCTCCCAGCAGATGTCAAGGCAATAAACAACTATTTTACTTTTAAAAGACAAATGAAGGCGGCCCTGTTTAGGGAAGCTTTTAATGTCTGACGCTGTATTATTTTTAATATTTGGTTGGAAGCCGCCCAGAGTGGCTGCGGAAACCCAGTCAGATGGGCAGGGTAATAATAATAATAATAATAATAATAATAATAATAATAATAATAATAATAATAATAATAGCAAACCTTCATTCTGGGACCTGGTTGCAAGACAGGAGATTGCGACTCAACATCAGGAAGAACTTTCTGACCGTAAGAGCTGTTTGACAGTGGAACGGTCTCCCTCCAGAGGTTGTGGACTCTCCTTCATTTGAGGTTTTTAAGCAGAGGTTGGATGGCCATCTGGCATGGATGCTTTAGCTGAGATTCCTGTCTTGCAGGGGATTGGAATGGATGTTCCTTGGGTCCCTTCCAATTCTATAACTCTGTGATTCCGCCAGGGCTTGCTGTGGAATCAGCTGATCAGTGCTGACAGCAAGCCATGCTTGCTGAGCACACTTCAAGGCCTCCTGTGCAGCTGTATCTCTATTTTGTCACAGCTAAAAATTTCTTTAATGCTAAAAGAACTAAGTCAGCATGAGTCTGTGGCCTACAATGACTCATGCAACCTTTCACCAAATTGTACCTGTATATACAGAGTGGTCAATATAAAAAAATTCCTTCCAGTAGCACCTTAAAGACCAACTAAGTTAGTTCTTGGTATGAGCTAAGCCATTTGGTATGAGCTAAGCCACCTTCATGACTAAGCCATTTTTCACCTTCTCACCCCTTGCCTTTTCCTGTAAGACCCATTGCAGTCGTTAAGAGTCGTCAACGGGCTCATCTCAGCTATCTGCCAATCACCCATTCCCACCACCCTTCTGAGTAATACCCCTCCCCACCTTCTCACTATATAGAACGATCTGGCAACTTCTGTTTCAGTGTATCTGAAGAAGTGTGCATGCACACGAAAGCTCATACCTAGAACTAACTTAGTTGGTCTTTAAGGTGCTACTGGAAGGAATTTTTTTATTTTGACTATGGCAGACCAACACGGCTACCTATCTGTAACTGAGAGTGGTCAATGTTAGTGTTGCGTGTGGGTTGGTTGGATGGTAGAAAGCTGGTTGCGTTTGATATGTATAAAGAACAAGAAGAAGAGTTTGAATTTGATATCCCACTTTATCACTACCCTAAGGAGTCTCGAAGCAGCTAACATTCTCCTTTCCCTTCCTCCCCACAACAAACAACTCTTTGAGCTGAGTGGGGCTGAGAGACTTCAGAGAAGTGTGACTAGCCCAAGGTCACTCAGCAGCTGCATGTGGAGGAGCGGGGAAGCGAACCCGGTTCCCCAGATTATGAGTCCACCACTCTTAACCATTACACCACACTGGCTCTCTGGACAAAGCTATTGGTCGTGGTTGAAGAAGAAGACTTTTTAAGAATAAAAGCAGCAATACTCTGCAAGAATACTCTTTCTCAAAGACTCTTTTGTGCCAACTAAGGTCTGAGGACTAGGCAAAGGAGTAAAAAGGAGGTCAGAACCTTTTCTTTTTCAAACACTGGCATATCTGTCCAACACAACCTCACATACAACATTGGGTGTGTCAGGTCTAATTTGACCCGCATGTCAGAGGTTCTCTTCCCCTGGCTGACTGCGACAAGAATATCTAGCAGAGCCACATCATTTTATTTTATTTTTGAGATGGGAAGCTCTGTAATAGCTAATGGCCATTATAGCTCCTTATTCTGAAACGGAGCCATTTTCATTTGTTACGGCAAGGAAAATAAATTTCCACAGAGCAGCTTAACATGTATTATGCTGGGATTTAAAACAGCTTATTGGATGCTGTTCTTTGCTGTCTCCAATATACTTTCCCCTCTTCCAGACACAAAATTATGCCTTAACAACAAATGTGGGAAAACTCTGGTTCATGATGCATTTCCCGTTTAATCTGGAAGATCTCCTGCAATATGAACGAGAGGCAACGATCCTAGTATTGGATGCCTCCCTGTTGAATTAGTTGAGCATGTTTGCACAGTGCAGCTTGTGTTAAG
The DNA here is from genome assembly GCF_965112155.1 of Podarcis liolepis. Taxonomy (NCBI): domain Eukaryota; kingdom Metazoa; phylum Chordata; class Lepidosauria; order Squamata; family Lacertidae; genus Podarcis; species Podarcis liolepis. The sequence goes on from NC_139564.1 coordinate 6,655,285, forward strand.
CACACTGAACACAGATGCCCATTAGCATCTTCCTTTGAATAGACAATTCTGTGGTTTATGCCATCTTGCATATTTTATAAGACCACAATTGTACGTGTGTCTAGTCATACAAAGTCCCTTTGAGTTCAGTGTGGACTATTTATTAATAATATCAGAAATATTAATGTGGGTGGCGCTGTGGGTTAAACCACAGAGCCCAGGGCTTGCTGATCATAAGGTCGGCTGTTCGAATCCCTGCAACGGTGTGAGCTCCCATTGCTCGGTCCCTGCTCCTGCCAACCTAGCAGTCTGAAAGCACATCAAAGTGCAAGTAGATAAATAGGTACCGCTCCGGTGGGAAGGTAAACGGCGTTTCCGTGTGCTGCTCTGGTTCACCAGAAGCGGCTTAGTCATGCTGGCCACATGACCTGGAAGCTGTACGCCGGCTCCCTTGGCCAATAAAGCAAGATGAGCGCCGCAATCCCAGAGTCGGCCACGACTGGACCTAATGGTCAGGGGTCTCTTTACTTTTTTATCAGAGATATTTATTTGTTGCCTTCTTGTGCTAAGGTGCTTCAAAGCGATTTTCACAATTAAACACATAAATAACAAAGACATTAAAACCGGATCCAAAACCAGCAAGAAACAGGAGCTGAAATACGCGTCCAAAAATGTGATTCAGAAGACAAATCCTACCCACTTTACTTAAAGGATGTGTGCAACAAAGGCTGCTGACACAACTAACTACCCTCCCAATTAAAAAAAATCAAAGCCCTATGTGAATAAACACATTTTTGCCCACCACCTAAAACCTGACAATGAGGGTGCCAGGCATGCTTCTCTGGGGTGAGCATTCCACAAATGGGGAGCCACCACTGGGAAGGCCCAATCTAGTGTTGCCACCTCCCTCAGAGAGGGCACATGGAGAATGGACTCAGGGGATAAAAGCAGCATCTGGCTTGGTTCCTGTGGGGAGAGGGAAGTGAGTGTGGATACTGATATGGGACAAAACTCATGGGACCCAGTGGGAATTACTTTTGAGTAAGTTTGTATGGGATTGCATTGCTAGAACAAGCAACTAAGGAAATGTGTTGAATTGGCCGTTGAATCAGGCAATGTATTTTTTAAAAATATTGACATTCTTTAATATAGAAATGTTTGTAAAAACTGCTTGTGCTATGATCTCTCTCTCTCTCTCTGTACATGAAACAAAGTATGTTCCTCTGCTTCAGAATCAGTATATTATGCAATTTATCCCCCCCACTTCAGAACCAGTGTTTATGCATAAATTGCATAACCAATTTATGCAAATGCCATCGCTTAATGAATCTATTAATACTAATCTGCTTCATTAACTGAGATGTCTCCAATTGAGCGAGAGCCCTGATAATTTATACTACTTTTTGCTAATCCCAGGAATGGGCTGTGAATAATACAGACTCATCCCTCTTCAGTCATTTGAAATCTTATCTGGCCACCTCCTGGCTTTGGGGATTTCAGCTGAGGTTGCCCACACACCTTCAAGCCAATATTTGCATCCGTAAGAGCTAGACTATTCTTGGTTTTTTAATCGAAAGCTGAGATTCTCACGAAGGTGAATTCCATGCTCAATATCACATCCCGAGCTCTTTCTGCGTTTGTGAGGAACTGTGGAATCTGCTCAGCCCTGGCAATCTGAAAACTTCCTCATCCAGGTCACCAAAGGAAGGTTGACAGAGCAAATCCGATCCCAGTTCTCTTATTTGACATGCTGTCCTCTGCTTGATTAAGCCTTGAATTTCCCCTTGAATTTCTCATTACGTGTCTCATGTGGTGTCTGTAATTAAGACAGAGTGCAACTTAGCAAACACAGACTAATTTCCAGTCCCCCATCTTTCTGCAGGCTGTCATGCAGGTCGTCTGCACGATGTAAAATATTTCCCTTCGAAAAATGCAGGGACCTGCAATTATCTTTCCTTTTCCTTTTCCTTTCCTTTTTTTAAAAAAGAAGGAGTTGAAACACACTCGCAGACTGAATGAACGACCTTCCTTGCGAATGCCAGCCGCTAAGGAGGTAGAACAATGGCTGCACTTTGAAAAGTAATATTTTTAAAAGGGGAGATAAAGGTTCCCCGTTTGGCATTTTCAGGTTAAGACAAAGGGGAAACGCAGTCCCGAAAATCTGGAAGAACCTCAAATGACAATGAGGCAAACGGTTGCAGAGGTGTAAGGTTGGACTGTTTGTCAAGAACATTTCTTGAAAGAGCTTTAGTTGGGCAGCCCATTGGATGGGGGCTTTCCTTTCCTGTGCAAACCCCAATCACCCACCGACATGCTGATATTATCTGCCACATTCAATTGGAAGTGTGGATGACTGCGGATTCCACAGGGGTCCAAGTGGCTAATGGCTTCTTTCGAACCATTGCCATCGCAGGCGCAGGGCACACAAGCCAGTTGTGTCCTGAGCTTGGCCAGACCTGTGGAGGCCTGAGGTGCGCATGAAGTGGTACAGTCCTGAAGTGTTTGAGTGGGGATGTACCATTTTTTAGACAGCAGGTGAGCAATACCGCTGCACCCCAACATAGACCCTCCAAGTGTTCCTATTTTCCAGGGATGTCCCTGATTTAGAGAAGCCGTCCCAGTTACTGATTTGATCCCGGAATGCCCCACTTTTCCTTAGGATGTACCTATTTTCATTGGAGAAATGCTGGACACTGAGGTCCAGCGTTCTGGCGGTTCCCTCACTACGAGAAGCCAAGTTACAGGGAACCAGGCAGAGGGCCTTCTCGGTAGTGGCACCTGCCCTGTGGAACGTCCTCCCACCAGATGTCAAAGAGAACAACAATTACCAGACTTTTAGAAGACATCTGAAGGGAACCCTGTTTAGGGAAGTTTTTAATGTTTGATGCATTACTGTAATTTAGTATTTTGTTGAAAGCCGCCCAGAGTGGCTGGGGAAGCCCAGCCAGATGGGCGGAGTATTATTATTATTATTATTATTATTATTATTAATTAGAGGGTATGGAGTTATCTGAACCCCAAGGCATCTGAAGGCAATCCTGTATAGAGAAGTTGTTTTTTTAAAAAACAGTTTAATGTTTTATTTTGTTTTTATATATGTTGGAAGCTGCCCAGAGTGGCTGGGGCAACCATGTCAGATGGGTGCGGTATAAATAGTAAAATTATCATACGGAATGGGATGGCCCTATTTTCATCAGACAAATGTTGGAGGGTATCCCAACACATAAACAGGAACCACCCCTCCTTTTAAGTCAAAAATTAGTATGTCCAGAAGAATGGACTGAAAGCTTTTCTCTGGCTGTATTATTATTATTATTATTATTATTATTATTATTATTATTATTATTAGATGGTTATGATTTTATTATTTATACCCCACCCATCTGGCTGGATTTCCCCAGCCACTCTGGGCGGCTTACAGAACATAAAAAATTGTAAAATGTACATAGCTGTCATACACAGGTGACTGCAATTACTGATGGAAAACCCGCTTTTCAGGGATACATCAGAACAAATGGCAGCTTGGGGAAAACCCAAATTCCCTTTAGCTCTGATCAAGCACTAAAGTGCAGTTTTTTCCAGGAGGGTGGCGGAAGCAGCAGAACAAGGAGAGGTGTGGATAAGCCAGTCTGTATATACATATCTTTTTTTTTTTATTGTGCTTTTATTGTGAAATCACTTTGCAGGGAGATGTTTAAATACAGTGACCACCATATTGTGGTAGCCAATGGTTATGAACAAACAACTTGACATGACTCTCGATGTGCATATTAAATAAGAGGCGCCCTATGTGTTGTACAGAACGAAGTGGCAGAATTCTCTACTGTATCACTGTGGGAGGGATATTTGTGTGCGTATGTTTTTGTGTGTGTGTGTTTTATTTTCAAATGCCCAGTGTAGGAAAGCAAAGCAAATTAGCTGCATAAGAAAATGAGCACGAGAGTGTAAAAGTCAACCTAAACCCAGCAGAGCTAGTTCACACCCTCCAACATTTCTCCAATGAAAACACGGATATCCAATTCCATACCCTCCAACATTTCTCTGATGAAAATAGGGACGCCCTAAGGAAAAGCAGGACATTCTGGGATCAAATCAGAAACTGCGATGGCTTCTGTAAATCCAGGGCCGTCCCTGGAAAATAGGGACACCAGGAGGGTCTGCTAGTTTTCTCCTTGGAGGAAGCTTTTGTGCAAATGCAACCACCTCCATCTGAATTTCCTGACAGTAAGAGCTGTTCGACAGTGGAATTTGCTGCCAAGGAGTGTGGTGGAGTCTCCTTCTTTGGAGGTCTTTAAGCAGAGGCTTGACAACCATATGTCAGGAGTGCTCTGATGGTGTTTCCTGCTTGGCAGGGGGTTGGACTCGATGGCCCTCGTGGTCTCTTCCAACTCTATGATTCTATGATTCTAAGTAGGATTGTCTGTTCTACCATGTTAGGCCTATACCACCTCATTCTGCATCATGGGTAGATGCCACCTAAGGCAGGTCAGGCCCAGGGCTTAGGATAGCACAGCAGAGATAAGACTATGTAGCATGATAAAACAGGTCTTAGATGGGAGGTTTGGGGTCTCCCTCCACCCCCAAATCTACCTTTAGGACACCCTCAACCAAGTACATTTTCTACCCCTCGCCTTAGGAGAAGAGTTCTGTCAACGTCCGCTCAACAGTGACACCTAGCAAGGCACAAATGGCACAAATGAATGAAACAGGACTTTCTCCCCAATTACTGTTTCCATGTGTCATTTGACCCAGTCACCATGGCGATCACATCCATTGGGGAAAGGCGAGGCGATGACTCACCCTAAATGGCTTCTTGGAGCCACAACATCAAAACGGAGCAATCTTTAAATCTTCCGTCTGCCCCAACAAGCAGAAGTCGGGAGATTTCCTATGGAGACGTCGACAGCTTTAAAAGGCCTCTGTGCTTTGTGTTTTCATATTTCTTCCCTTGATTGACAGGGCTATTTTAATAAGGCTGAACTCAGAGAAGGCCACTCGTCAGAAAAAAATACGTTAGGCCCTATTAAGGAACTCGACTCAAAGGAATGAGGCACCCACACAAAGTGAGCAATTTGGGGTCCCCAAGTAAACAGCAAATGTGTGTATTTGTGTTCGCGTAGCATAATTCCCATACCCAGTGCTTTTTTTTTCCAGGAAAAATATGCCGGTATTCACCAGCAAGCAACAAGCTTGTTGCGTGAATCATGCTCCAAGAATTTAAAGCTGTTCCAGTAAGAGATCACCGCTACATTTATGATAGCAAATCCTATGTGTGGGCAAAAAACAAAACAAGCCCCACGTTCTTTTACCTGTCCTAATTTTCCCAGCGCGCAGAACATTGGATGGGCCAATTCATTATGCAAGAGAGAAGAAGGTGATCCAGAACGAGAACACAGATTTGGTTAAAATTTGCAATTATGTGTATAGGTGCAATAATGACTATAATTTAAATAGACACACAGTCTGTCTCCACCTGCCAATTGCTGAAAAGCAGCATCAAGGCCTCCGCTCTCTCTCCGACTTCATTTTTAAGCTCAGCTTGGAGTGGAAAGCCTTGAAAGAGAGGTCCCTTTGAACAACAGACTGCCAGATAGGAGACTACATACCCTTCAACATTTCTCTGGTGTAAATAGGGACATCCTATTTAATCCCCTCCAATGAAAAATACAGACATCCTATTCCATTCCCTCCAACTTTTCTCTAGTGAAAATAGGCAACCCAGTCAGATGGATGGCCAATTAATAATAATAATAATAATAATAATAATAATAATAATACGAATACGAACACTAATACTAATACAGTGGTACCTCAGGTTACATACGCTTCAGGTTACATACGCTTCAGGTTACAGACTCCACTAACCCAGAAATAGTACCTCGGGTTAAGAACTTTGCTTCAGGATGAGAACAGAAATCGTGCTCCGGCGGCGCGGCAGCAGCAGGGGGCCCCATTAGCTAAAGTGGTGCTTCAGGTTAAGAACAGTTTCAGGTTAAGTACGGACCTCCAGAACGAATTAAGTACTTGACCCGAGGTACCACTGTAGACTGGTATTTTAATTGTGGCAAAAGCTTTTGTGGCCTTCAGTTGACTCTAGTTCATGAAAGCTTATGCCAGCCCTGTGCTGACTGGAAGCTGATAGGAGATATAATTCAAAAGCCGGCACCAGGTTGGGGGGAGATTGCTTTATACTTTAATGTGCCACAAAATTCCATTTTTCCCCCATAAGAAGATCACTGTCCATCATTCTTAAAGGTACAAATTGTCTGTCTGGACAATGGCTTCACTTCTGAGCAAATCAAAGAAGGTAAGTTGTACGAGAAGCTACTACATACTGCACAAAGAAATTTTTACAAAATACTATTTTTTCCTGGTTTTGGAGGAGCTTATTCATGTCCAGAGACTTATTCACTTCCTAGCAAGGTCCTTTTCAAGAGACAAGGTGCAGGAAGAATTTAGACACTCTTCTGCGGACCGGCCAACTGATAGTCCTGGCAGCACCTGTGCAACAGACTCTCTAACGTTGGGGTGGTAGAAATGAAGATGAGAAAAAAATGATCCATTTGACTCAAATCAGATTGGCTAGACCCAATTTTTTAAGCAACATGGACTAGGTGGGATTTGCGGCCGTGAAGCTACAGCTTCCTTGATTTCATAGTCAATCTGTAGCTCAGGACACTAGGCAGACCCAGTTGTGCCACCAGTCAGGTCTGATTCTTCGCTAGGAGTTCCACTGTCAAACAGCTCTTACCATCAGAAAGTTAATCCTGACGTTGAAATGGAATCTCCTTTCTTGTAACTTGAGTTCAAGTCCTACCTTCCGGAGCAGGAAAAACAAGCTTATTCCATCTTCCTCGTGACAGCCCTTGAGATATTTGAAGATGGCTATCATATCTCCTCTCAGTCTCCTCTTGTTGTTGTTTGTTGTTTAGTCGTTTAGTCGTGTCCGACTCTTCGTGACCCCATGGACCAGAGCACGCCAGGCACTCCTGTCTTCCACTGCCTCCCGCAGTTTGGTCAAACTCATGCTGGTAGCTTTGAAAACACTGTCCAACCATCTTGTCCTCTGTCGTCCCCTTCTCCTTGTGCCCTCAATCTTTCCCAACATCAGGGTCTTTTCCAGGGAGTCTTCTCTTCTCATGAGGTGGCCCAAGTATTGGAGCCTCAGCTTCAGGATCTGTCCTTCCAGTGAGCACTCAGGGCTGATTTCCTTCAGAATGGATAGGTTTGATCTTCTTGCAGTCCATGGGAGTCTCTTCTTATCCAGGCTAAACATACCCAACTCCTTCAACCATTCCTCATACGGATTGGTTTCCAGCCCTTTGATCACCTTGGTCACCCTCCTCTGCACACCTCTGCAATTGTGGTACCCAGAATTGGACAAAGTATTCCAGGTGTGGTCTGACCAAGGCAGAATAGAGTGGGACTATTATTACTTCCCTTGATCTGGACTCTAGACTTCTGTTGATGCAGCCTAGAATAGCATTTCCTTTTCCTGCTGCATCGCACTATTGACTCACGTTGAGCTTGTGATCAAGGGCCAGGAAAACTGGCCTGGGGATCTATTCACCAAGAGGGTATGAAAGCAACTTTGGGCCTGTGGAGGAATATCAACTCCAACTGCAGAGCTTAAGCGTTTCAACTGAACCCGGCGGGTTGCGCCAGTGTAAGAATGGGCTCCCATTCTAAGTCCTTTTCCTGAATAGCTGCCAAGGAAAGGGTTGAAGAGCCTGGTGGGCGGGGGGGGGGGGAGCACGACATCAAAGCCATCTGCTACAGCAGTGGAAAAGGCAAGCATATTGTTAGCAAAAAGGACTGAATGCGAAGCAGCAGATCTGAAGCCATTATATAAATTTATGACACAGCCCACACGCGGATGCCACGAGCAAAAGGCTCTCAAAAAAGGATGTTGCTTCGCAGCCCTGGAAGAGGTTCCGGAAAGGGCAGAGGAAAGGAGAGAGAGCTTTTGGTACACATTTCCTAATAGGAAACGAGAAAAAGGCATTTGCATTTGGAGGGGGGGGGGAGTGTAAAGAAAAGAGAAGTGCGGGGTCACACTCTGTGAATCAGGGCAGAGTATGGCTCAAAGGAAATCTTCCATTTGCTCCTCAAAGTAGGACATGAAAGCGAATCGGGACAGTTAAAGGGAGGGCCATTGCTCACATCACATTTTGCTGGGAAAGTATAGCATTAAGAAGTACAGTGGTTATAGTGTCAGGCTAGGACCTTGGGAGGCCAAGGGTTCGAAGCCCCACTCAGCAAAGAAGTTCACTAGTGACCTTCGGCCGCTCACTGCCTTTCAGCCTAACCTACCTCACAGGGTTGTTTGTTGTGGCGATTAAATGAGGAGGGTGGAGGAATATACCATGTATGCCGCCTGGAGCTCCTTGGAGGAAAAAGTGGGATATAAAATGCAAGAAATAAGTAAATGTCTACAGAACAGTGGCCATTCAGCATGGACTAGCCTTCTTCTCCAGCTGCTTTGGGCTACAATGGTTGGATCATGTTACAGATAGGTAGCCGTGTTGGTCTGCCATAGTCAAAATAAAAAAATTCCTTCCAGTAGCACCTTAAAGACCAACTAAGTTAGTTCTTGGTATGAGCTTTCGTGTGCATGCACACTTCTTCAGATACACTGAAACAGAAGTTGCCAGACCCTTCTATATAGTGAGAAGGTGGGGAGGGGTATTACTCAGAAGGGTGGTGGGAATGGGAGATTGGCAGATAGCTGAGATGAGCCTGTTGACGACTCTTAGCGACTGTAATAGGTCTTACAGGAAAAGGAAAAGCCAATGTCTTTGTTCAGACCAGGTCTCTCCAAACTTTAAACCACGGAGAGACCTGGTCTGAACAAAGACATTGGATTCTTATCTCATTATACATGACTAAGCCATTTTTCACCTTCTCACCCCTTGCCCCCTTGTGGGGGCATAGGAATTCGTTCATTTCCCCCCTCCCAAAAATATAGTCCGGCCCCCCACAAGGTCTGAGGGACAGTGGACTGGCCCCCTGCTGAAAAAGTCTGCTGACCCCTGAGGTAGACCTTGTATCTCATGGATAGGCAAACTAAGGCCTGGGGGCCAGATCCAGCTCAATCGCCTTCTCAATCCGGCCCACGGACGGTCCGGGAATCAGCGTGTTTTTACATGAGTAGAATGTGTCCTTTTATTTAAAATGCATCTCTGGGTTATTTGTGGGGCATAGGAATTCATTCATTTCCCCCCACCCCCAATATAGTCTGGCCCCCCACAAGGTCTGAGGGACAGTGGACAGTGTTCTTAGAACAGCAGGTAGGGAACCATTTCTAGTCAGCAGACCAGATGTTCAGCTCCTTTCCTTAGGCTTTGTTCCTTCTCCTGCACTCCCTTCGCCCCCCTGAAGTTGGCTCAGGGCAGAGGGAGAATTCGGGAGAAAGACCCACACTTCCCAAATCAATATGTGAAGTTCACCCTTCTCTGAATTTTGCGGTGCAGTTATCCAACCAAAGGATGTGTGCAAAAATACATGTGTTAGTCAAAAGCAGCGCCTTTTTTTCCTTAAAAAAATATGTTTAGGGATACTCTCATTTTGACTCAAGAAAACCACCATTTAATAGTTCAAATATGGAAAAATAAATACAGTAAATGGACAAAAGTACAAAGATTCACAAAATGTTTAGAGGCATGGGTCCCCCCCAGGAAAAAAGCACTAGTCAAAAGTGTGCGCACAGTGCATTTTCAGTTGAGAGAAATAGACAAGAAAATGCACGCATTTTCGTGAAAGTTCTTCTTGTATAAAAACATTGCAAACGGATGCAGAAATTGAGCACATTGTGGTTTTTAAAATCAAATGGAGTACAGCTGTAAAGATTAAGTGAAAGGAAAGTAAGGATGATAATTAGACAAAATTAAGGGTGAGGATTTGCTGAACTAAATTTTTGAAATGGGAATGCAGAAAGGGGAGGTATGAGGAGGTCGGTGAAATAAGTTTTATGAAAATAAGGTATTGAAACTATACTTGTTCTTTCTTTTTATTTTATTTTTGTTTGTGTTTGTGTGTATTGATATGTTTGTTATAATTTGTAAAATCCTAATAAATATTTATAAAAAAAACCCAGAAATTGAGCACATTGAACTTAACAAATGAGGAACTGAAATTTGACCCAGGAGAAAAACGGTCAGCAAAGTTTGCTTATGAAAGCAAACGGAGCTACATTTTCTACGAAGATTCAGAGCTCACCTCTTTTGCTTTTTTATATGTGCATAGGAAGACCTGGGCTTAGGATTCTGCTGCTATCGTCTAGTCTGGACAGCTGACCACCCCAGTCTAAGAGATTGAGTCAGATTATCTCACCTCTCCTAGCTATGCAAGGATTGCACACAGCTGTGGGCTAAGATTGACTTTTGCCTGCCAGTTATCCTTAGATACGAGTCTCCTATTCTTCCTCTCCTCAATTCTGGCATAAGAAAGGGCTTCGGGGAGAATGCTATCTTTGAAAAATAATCTGAAGCAATTTCAAAACCCCAAAGATTTTTTGACCTTGATCACTGGTCTTGACATTTGAAAGGTTGGAAAACATAAAACGTATTTTGATTGGGGCCAGTCGCACCTGGGCAATTGTAATTACAAGTTTTGAGAACTTTCCTTGACACTCTAATTGGGCATGTTTGGTCTGCAAATGTCAGCAGCTGTTTCTACTCCCTTCCACAGGACTGTGAAAGGCTGAGGATCACGCACTGCTCTATCTCCTGTTTCTGAACTCAGTCAGACTGTATGGGGGCTTTGCACATGCATGCACATCTCCTGCCCTGAGTGTGGCGCTTATGTAGAATTTTGTAATTCCTTGCAAGTAGAAAGCTAGCAGGTCAAGGAGAAGGTGAGATTAGAACTCACTTCTGTAAAATGCTAGTCTTCTATTTGCACGTGAGCACACACACACACACACACACACACACAAAAGCATCTGAAGCAGGATATACCAGCCCAAATAAGAACTAGACCAGGGGTCTGCAACCTTTAAGACAAAAAGAGCCACTTGGACCCGTTTCCGAAGAAAAAAAACCCTGGGAGCAGCAAAACTCGTCATTATAAAAATAACTTTTTTGTCACTTTTTTATTATTTCTTTGTTTGACCCCTCAGAATTACTCCTCCTCATAGAAATAAACGTTAAATTAACAAGTTACCTTTTTGTGTGTGTGTGTGTTCTTCACTCCCCTTCAAAACAGTGACCAGCGTACATGCCCCCTTTCAATGCAGTGACCAGCGTACATGCCCCTTACAATGTAGCGGGCGGGCGGGAAGGTGACGTCGGGACGGTGCATGACTAACGCACGCACCGCCCCCATGCGACGTCACAGCCAGTACAGCGCCTGCCACAGTGGGGAGTGTCGGGGTGCACAATGTGCCTCCTCCCCTCGCTAGTATCTGCCCTGGAGCTGCGGCAAAGGTGTAAAAGAGCCACATGCGGCTCCGGAGCCACGGGTTGCAGACCCCTGAACTAGACTATAGGCATCCAACTCATAACCTAAGCTGAAAGGATCGGGTTGCCGATGGAAGAGGCCTCTTGAAAACCGTTATGGAAATGTGGCATATGGACAGGAAAAATGAGAAACTCAGAGAAAATGAAACCGACACCCTCGCCCATTCCCAGATCAGGAGGATGGAGGAGAAATTTGGTGCAGTTCACGTTTGAAGGTGAATGTAGCAATTCAAAAGAAAATGCAAACCGAAACACAGCCATCCTTTGAAATCCGCACAAATTTCACAATACAGTTCTCTAGCTAAGTAACGTGTACAAGAAAGAATATGCAGAAATCCCTCATCTTACATGGGTCCAAGGGGTCACACGCAAACATGAAAGTCATGCATAGAAAGGGTTGCCGTATGGGAATTGACGTCTAGGGGAATTAACGCCTAGGGGGAATTTCTGAAAGGTGGTGCTTTGTCATGAAGGCATCAATTTTTTTTGCCTTTTTGGGGGCGTTTTTGTAACAGCTCAACAATTCTGGAGGTTTCCTAAAAAATAAAAAAGCTCAACAACTTTTGGGGTGTGCTGGTTACTACTTTTTGAAATATGTCAACTCCAGTATAGTCAAACCTTTAGATCCACCCCATGGCTTGTGGGGTGAGTGGGTGGGGGAGAGTATCCCAAGCAGTCCCAGAGCCCGTGCTGTGCCAGGGGTGGGGAACCTCTGGCCAAATCAGGGTCACCAGGCCATTTTGGCCCAGCCCCGTCCACCTGCCCTATGCCTGATGTCAGATATGGGGCAAGTAAAGTCACAGCTGGGCCCCAGAGGGAGTTGCAGACCTTGCAGATCAGTTGATAAGCGGAGCCTGCAAAGGTGCTTTGAAGCCCTGACTCTTTGGTGATTGCCAGGGCTTCAAAGGACAACGTGGGGATCTTTGCAAGCACCAGTAATAAGGTGGTCCGATCCATTTCCCCATTCCTGCTCTGTGCCCACCTAGTTCTGAATGGCTCTTTCCGCATGCTCAGAACCACTAGCTGCTCTGTGCAATTAAATGTTGACCTTCCATGATGTGCATTTGAATAAAACATATTGGGTCGGTCAATCCCTTTTTCTTTTTCTTTTTAGAAAAGCCTTCAAAATTTAAAGATGTTTCACAGCTCTTGAACGACGAGCAATGCCCCGTACGGCTGAAAGGAACGACTCTCCTTTGTCTCCGCATTCTGACCCAAAGCCAGCAACCCTCCCTCCGAAACCGCATCATATTTCCAATGGGAAAGCAGATCAAAGGCTAAAAACGGTAATGCAAAGGAGGCACTTTCCAAAACATCCCGTCCGGTCTTGTTATCGAAGTGGGCTGGCGCTGTGCCTGCTCCGCTTGCCAGCCACCCTCTTAAGCCGTATGATAATTCTCTCGGAAAAAGACCCCGCGAGCAGAAATACCAAAGAGCTCGGGGAACCTGGTGAAAGCAGATTGTCCCAGAGCAGTGGAGCAGAACCTCAGAACCGGGTCCAAATGCAGCTCTCCAGGCCTATTTGCGTGGACAGGCAGAGTCCCCCAAACCCTGGGCAGCCCCCGTGTGGAATAACGACTCAAGACAACGTCCCATGGGATTAAAATTGGCCACAACTTTACAGTGGTACCTCTGGTTGCGAACGGGATCCGTTCCGGAGGCCCATTTACAACGTGAAAAGAACACAACCCGTGTCTGCGCATGCACGGGTCACGATTCGGCGTGATGTCATTTTGCGCATGCGGTGAAACCCGGAGGTAACCCTTTCTGGTACTTCCGGGTTGCCTTGGGATGCAACCTGAAAACTCATAACCTGAAGCAAATGTAACATGAGGTATGACTGTTTCAGATGTGGGTGGACCTTGGCTCAGGCAATGGGCATGTATCCCTCCCAGTCCCCCACCGGGGATCTGGGGAACATCAGGGTTATCCACTGTGTGTGTGGGGAACATATGTTCAAGCAGAGAGAGCCCGCACCCATTACGCCGCCGTCGCAGGGGAGAGAAATGACAACCTCTAGGCATACGGCTAACGCCTCCCCTCAAACAACCCCTTTAACGGGGAACCCTGGTATCACCAGCGCAAAGAGAAGTGGGGCGTGGGTCACCGCTACACGCTCACCCTCATTTAGAGAAGATAGATTAAAGGATTCCGCCCAAGGCCTGATACCGCCAAAGTTGTGATGTTTTGCTACGGGAAAGGCAAAACTGCCAATGCAGGAGAATTCCTTTCCGGCCCTTTAACAGTGATCTTGACATAGCAGCGCCCGCGTACCTGTGGAGAAGAGGTTAACCTGCAAAAGAAGTCCTAACTGAGGGTGGGTAGGGTGGGAGCCAACTGACGATTCCCAGGTAAGATCCTCCCCCTATTGTGTGGGCAGGTGGTCCTTCCCCCTACCTGGTCTGATCACCTTGGCGACCCCTCCCCAGGCGGGATTGAGCAACTGGCTGAGGTAGGCGGAGACCTCCAGGTATCCCACCTGTGGAAGGCCAAGCCAAGCCTGTGTTGATGGTGCTGCACAGGGCACCCCCCCATTTAATGTGGGGAGCAGTCATTATCAACACCCCCCTCCCAGAGCCTCCCTAGGCCACCCTCTGCCCACCCCCGCCCTGCTCTGTGATATCCCTGGGTGCTTTTGCCTGTCTGGAATATGTCCCCAAACTGCAATAATGCCTCTTGCTTGCTTGAAGATTGGGGAAAATTGTGGAAAATAGATTTAAAATTTACAGACTCTTCTCTTTTGAAAGAAAACTACATGAAAATGATGTACAGATGGTATATAACACCAGTACAGATAGCAAGAATGTATAAAACCGGGTCAAACATATGCTGGAAATGTAAAGAAAAGGAAGGAAGGGACCTTTTAACATGTGGTGGGAATGCAGAGAAATTAAAAAATTATGGGAAATGCTATATAATGAATTGAAGAAAATGTTTAAAATGACATTTGTAAAAACACCAGAATCATTTTTGTTAGGGATTGTAGGACAAGACCTGCCAAGGAAAATAAAGAATTTATTTATGTATGCCACAACAGCGGCAAGAGTCTTGATAGCACAAGGATGGCAGAATGAGGAAACCCCGACGAAAGAAGAGTGGCAAGAGAAATTGATGGACTATGCGGAATTGGTGAAACTGACATACAAATTGCGAGAGAAGAACAACCGAGACTTCAAAAAAGAATGGGAACTTTTTACAAATTATTTTAAAAGACAACAAAATGAACTGGACTCCTTGGCAGGTTCCGAATAAACATACACACATTTATTAAGAGTTAATATAGTAGATAGATAATAAAAGGATGTATACAATTTTACAGTATGCAGAGAACAACATGAGTTGAGAAATCAGAGAGAGGGCCTGAGGGAAGTCTTGGGAGGGGAAGGGAGGGTTCGTCAGGGAGGGGGGAGGGAAAAGGGGGGGGAATAATGAAGATGATTTGATTTGATAATTTGTTATGTGGAAATTGTTAATAAAAATTATATATATATATAAAAAAGAAAGACAGAGGGATATGTGACTGTCACCTGTCTGTGTATATGTATTATTTTAAAACTTGGTTTATTAATTTTATATTCGGCCCTTGACCTGAGGATCTCTCTCTCTCCTGTTGTACCTTGGATCTTGAACGCCTTGGCTCCCAAACAAATCGGCTCCTGAACAATCAAAACCCGGAAGTGAGTGCTCCGGTTTTCAAACGATTTTCGGAAGCCGACCGTCTAGCGCGGTCGCAAAGTGATTTCATGCTCTTTATTCAGCTCATAGTGGTGAGGAGGAATGAATGAAAGTCCCCTCACAGTATCTGCTTTATATACATTATTTACACAATGGGCTGCACATGATTGGCTAATTCTGGAATTCTACTGTAAGCCAATCAGGTTGTGGATTCACTTATATCTGGAGCATGATTGGGTGGTTCCTGCCAACCAGTCATACTGCTACATTGTTCTAGGACCAGTCAGACTGCTGCATTCTGAATCCTATTGTTCTAGGACCAATCAGACTGCTGCTATTTGGATCCTATTGTTCTAGGACCAATCAGACTGCTTCAGTTTGGATCCTATTCAACTCAGTACATAACACGCGGCTTCCATGGCTTCTGACTGGCTGTTTGGTTTCTGAACGTTTTAGAAGTTGAATGGACTTCTGGAACGGATTCCATTCGACTACCAAGGTACGACTGTATATATATTTGTAACAATACGCACACACAATGTGAGGCTGTCATCACGCAGCCCCCCATTGGAGGGTTTGTAGGGCATCCTCCCAAACCTGGAGTTGCATGAAACCAGGGTAGGGGAGCAAAAAAGAAGGCAGGTCGCACAATAGCAGGGGAAAACGGCTGGTTTAAAGGTAAGAGTCACATCCATTGTTCCAGCCACTTTTGCCTGTGGCCCCATCCACCACCAGCATGTGGTACCCAGGGCTTGCCCAGAAACCTCTAGATGAATATATTGAATGAAAGCCTATCACTCTTTCAAATCAGAACCAGTGAAGGCGGTGACGGTCCTGTGTGAGTGTCTGGAGGCGGTTGGAGGATGGATGGCGGCAAACAGATTGAGATTGAATCCTGACAAGACAGAAGTGGAGGATTCCCTGGTCCTGAATGGGGTAACTGTGCCCCTGAAGGACCAGGTGCGCAGCCTGGGAGTCATTTTGGACTCACAGCTGTCCATGGAGGCACAGGTTAAATCCGTGTCCAGGGCAGCTGTGTACCAGCTCCATCTGGTACGTAGGCTGAGACCCTATCTGCCTGTGGACTGTCTCGCCAGAGTAGTGCATGCTCTGGTTATCTCCCGCTTGGACTACTGCAATGCGCTTTACGTGGGGCTACCTTTGAAGGTGACCCAGAAACTACAACTAATCCAGAATGCAGCAGCCAGACTGGTGACTGGGAGCGGCCGCCGAGACCATATAACACCGGTCTTGAAAGACCTACATTGGCTCCCAGTACGTTTCCGAGCACAATTCAAAGTGTTGATGCTGACCTTTAAAGCCCTAAACTGCCTCGGTCCAGTATACCTGAAGGAGTGTCTCCACCCCCATGGTTCTACCCGGACACTGAGGTCCAGCACCGAGGGCCTTCTGGCGGTTCCCTCACTGCGAGAAGCCAAGTTACAGGGAACCAGGCAGAGGGCCTTCTCGGTAGTGGCGCCCTCCCTGTGGAACGCCCTCCCACCAGATGTCAAAGAGAAAAACAACTACCAGGCTTTTAGAAGACATCTGAAGGCAGCCCTGTTTAGGGAAGCTTTTAATGTTTGATGTATCACAGTATTTTAATATTCTTTTGGAAGCCGCCCAGAGTGGCTGGGGAAACCCAGCCAGATGGGCGGGGTATAAATAATAAATTATTATTATTATTATTATTATTATTATTATTATTATATTATCAGTCAGTATTTACCATAGGCATCAAAAGTTCATTCAAAGCCCAACACTCATCTAAGGACCTCAGAACAGGGCGCATGGGTTGTCTCCCTTTTCCCATCGCAACAACCTTATGAGGTAGGTTAAGCCAGAAGAACACCACCTGAAGCTATCTGAAGGAGACAATCGCCTCAAAGTTTCCCCTGTGCTCAAGTCCAAAGGTCTGACCTGGCACACATCTAACAGACTGTGAGCGATGTGAATTGGTGTGGGGAGAGGGCATAGCGGTGAGGTGGCCCTAATGTGGCAGCTTTGGATTTTTCTCGCCGGGATTCCTACACCGTGCACCAAGGAGCATGCAATGTTTTTGCCATTTTACAGATGGGGAAAACTGAGGTCCAGTGAAGAGAAGCAACGTCTCCTCCAGCTAGCAAGGGAGAAAAGGAAGTTGGAGTCATTAACCATCTTGGCTTCCCAAGTCCCATTCCCAGCACCTTCTGGCTCCCTGGATTTCCTCATCCTAATAATCAGAATGCTCTGCAAGATTCATTATTCCAAGAGTCCGCTTGTCTCTGCTGCAAAGCTGAGAATTCTTGAAGGGCACGCAAGACAGAAGAAATGCCTTTTTCTATTTTGCTACCTGCCAGCGGGATATTGTGTGCGCAGGCATGGGGGTGTTACTGTTGGAGGCTACAGCTCTCTGGCTTTCGACCAAACGTATTAGTGAAAGACGGCATCAACAGAGAGAGCTATCCATAAGGATTAGCATTAAAGAGCCGTTTCCTCCAGTCGAGTCATGGCTGCCCTTTGCTGTGCCAATAAATTACCGGGCATTATGAAATGCGGCTTTCTCTGTTTCGCAGTGGCAGCCTTTGGATTGGTAGAACTGCGATCTGGGGAACAGGGGGCAAAGGACAGGAACCTTCTAGGGAGGTTGCCAGCTGCTGGGGGTGGCTGGAGAGTGCCGGATTATCCCCAAATTTAAATCGGCACTCAGCCGCAAAGCTTAAAGCATGCTCATGAGGCGGTCATCATCTTTCGCGACCTGACCTTCCTCGCTGGGCGTTTATTAGGAAAGATGGAATAAAATAGTAACAACTGGGAAGTGCGGCAAATGATTATCGTGTATCTCCCTCTTTCCCAAGTTTTGGCTGAGCATGTGGATGAGGGGGATGTTATTGGTGTCCGTGGACCACTCTCAATCTTCCCTACCCATGGAAGCACCATAGAATCATAGAATCATTGGAAGGGCTGGCCCTACCATTAGACAGAACGAGATGCTTGCCTCAGGTGGGAGATGCTGGGGGGACAGGCGGGAAACGGTAGGGAGGAACTGGAGAGCCAGAGCTTTGCATGCACTGCATGGCCTCTAAGCAAGCGTCTTGCTGTCAGGTGTGGTGGGAAATGCTGTCCTGTCACCAGGATTGAAATCAGATGCACTGGAAAGCAGGAAGCTGCCTTAGTACAAGTCAGAGCCTTGTTCCTTCTAGCTCAGAGTAGTCTGCACTGACTGGCAGAGGCTCTCCAGGGTTTTAGAGCAGGGTCACTTCTGGCTGTACCTGGAGATGCCAGGAACCGAAACTGGGATCTACTACATGCAAAGCAGATCCTCTGCCGCTCAACTTGGCTGCTAGTCCGGTCAGCTGGTCTGCATGGAATGGGGAAGGAATGAGCATCATTTTCAGCTCAGTCCGTAACATATCTTTCTTTCTTTTTGTATATTTTTTTATTAAGTTTTTCTATTTTACATTTTAGAATATTTATTTAAACAACCTAAAAATATCAGTGACTTCCCTTCTTCTCTTTCCATGGTTCAGTTTGTGTGCCATAAATCCCTGCATATTTTACATAAACTAAATCATTCAGTATTCCATTTTTACATCCATCAAAACTTATTAACACTGTTGAATTTATCTTAAAGCTGCCAACGTTTTCAAACGTACACAATTTTCACCCATATACTCAATAAACATTTCCCAGTCTTCTTTAAACATATACTCTCCTTTTTCTCTTATTCTATAAATTAGATCAGCAAGCTGCACATATTCCATCAGTTTAAGTTGCCATTCTTCTTTGGCTGGGACCTCGCTCGTTTTCCATTCTGGGGCTAACGAAACAAGGGCCGCAGTAGTGGCATATATAAACACCCTTTTTTGACACCTGGGGATTTCCATATGAATGATCCCCAGGCCTGTAACATGTCTTGGTCTGGTCCTGGTTTTTATGATGCTCTTTCGATTGTTTAGATTTTTTGCATACTGCGTGCGTGTGGTGGCCTTTGCGGGAAGGTTGCATAAAAATATCAGGCGCACGGACACCATAATCAAGAATTCAAGAGCAGAAGATGATCCTGGCTCCTGGAGCAAGCCAAAGGGGCCCCAACCTATTCAACATCCTAGTGTCAGAGTTGCGGGATATTAAAAGCACAGTCAAATTCATGTATTGCTAGGTAGGCACATGACAGGAACTGAAACTCACAGTTTCTGTGAGAAACACTCCCACTGTGCCCTGACAGAGGGAGGGTGTAGGTTCAGTGCAGGATTTACGTATAAGCTAAACAAGCTATAGATTAGGGCCCCACTCTCTTGGGGGCCCCCAAAAAAATTAAAGGAAAAAACCCTGGATGTACGTTTCTGAAATTTAAGATAAAAAACAAATAAAATAAAACCTACCTACAGCAACAGTGTTTTGTGTTGTGTAGGTTCCTGTGATGTACCGTAAGTCATGGGCCCCACCTGCTAGCCTACTCCCTAAAATATCACTGGTTTGCTCATTTCTATATACAGGGTGCCTACATTCTGCATGTGCAAATGGCTTTAGATACCTATTAGGTCCATAAATTACCATATAGCATATATTCAACACAAAAAACAGCGGCAATTTTTGTTGACAAAGGACAGCGCTGGACATATAAAGGGCCCCATTACCTTCAGTAGCTTGGGGCCGCATCAAACCTAAATCCGGCCCTGTTAGGTCCAACCAACTTGGGAACACCCTCTTCCTCTTCTGCAAGCAACATGAGAACATCTCTGAGATCAGACACCATTCCTAACTAGACTTAAGTACAGTATGTCTTTGCAACCAAATTACCATTTTAAGGCTGCCTGAACAAATCTGCTGTATCTGTTTCTTTTCAGCAAGTATTCTGAGTAAATGTTTTCCCCCCTCCCTTTTACAAGTCTGTTTGCGTGGTTGTTATTTTAAGGGGGAGAAAAAGGGGGAAATACCAAGAAAATATTGGGACGCGGGTGGCGCTGTGGGTTAAACCACAGAGCCTAGTACTTGCCGATCAGAAGGTCAGCGGTTCAAATCCCCGCGACGGGGTGTACTCCCATTGCTCGGTCCCTGCTCCTGCCAACCTAGCAGTTTGAAAGCACATCAAAGTGCAAGTAAATAAATAGGTAAACGGCGTTTCCATGCGCTGCTCTGGTTCGCCAGAAATGACTTAGTCATGCTGGCCACATGACCTGGAAGCTGTACGCCAGCTCCCTCGGCCAATAAAGCGAGATGAGCGCCGCAACTCCAGAGTCGGCCGCGACTGGACCTAATGGTCAAGGGTCCCTTTACCTTTACCAAGAAAATCCAGTCTGCCTTTGAGCATCCTCAATGACTTAAACGAAAAGGCTAAAGATCTCTAATCAGGTACCCTCCAGATGTTTTTGACTGCAATGAGACTGTGCTGGCTCAGACCAGAGGGCACCGGTTTGGGGAAGGATGGCCTAAAACACTTTCCATGCTTAGGAAAAGGCGTGTATAAATAAGCCTATGCCTTATTATATGTGCCTTGAGCAACTTCCTTCCGATCCAAAGCTTTCCAACCAACTTTTGCTATTTCTCGGCTCGCCGGGGTATAATCAGGAATTAATATACCATGCAATAGTCCCCAAATTTAATTTAATTACTCCCTTCCAGAGTGGATGGCTCGGTGTTAAAACATTTTAAAGGGGGACATTCCGTTTCCAAAGCGCAGGACAACAAATGGCTTTGATGGCAAGCTATATTTCTTTGGGCACAATACCTCCATCAAATAAAAGTCCCCTTTCAGCTGGCAGGCTGTAAATTCAGGCTGCTTAGCCCTTCTGAGTCCATCTATTTCTGCAACAATGCTGGGCTTTAAGAGAGAGAATATATATATCCACTCCGGGGAACAGCTTCACAATTAAAACTCTACAGGCACCATCACTTGAGTGGCTCAGAAGCTTTCCTGTTTATCATCCTGGCCCCCTTTCTTTTCATTCCTGAAGGTGGTGGGAATAAATTAGTGTGTTGGATAATTCTATTTGTTCCAGCAGAGTCAATTAAAAACACACACAAAGGGAATACTGGACAGGTAAACAATGGCGGAATCAGAAGCTGGATTGCATCAGCTGCACCTCCCCACTTAAAAGAACATTAACCCACCTTGTGTTGGGTCAGTGCATCAGGGATGGCTCAGTTGGTAGAGCTGGAGACTCTTAATCCCAGGGTTGTGGGTTCGAGCCCCACATTGGGCACAAAGATTCCTGCATTGCAGGGGGCTGGACTAGATGACCCTTGTGGTCCCTTCCAGCTCTACAATTCTATTAGTCTGTGCGATATTGCAGATAATTACAATGAAAACAGCACAGCACCAGCCCTTTCATTAAAAGCAGTCAGTTCCCCAAAGCCTATTGCAATAAGGAGGTCTTCAGCTGCCGGCAGAACGACAAATAAATTCTGTTTATTTTCAAAATTGCCATGATGCTTTTGTTGTTTTAAACGCAGCCAGTCTTTGCTCCCTGACCCCTGGGGTGACGTCAACAGAGCACAAGAAGACAGCTGCTGGATCAGGCCCATCTAGTCCAGCATCCTGTTCTCACAGTGGGCAACAAGATGCCCGCTATGGGAAGTCTGCAAACAGGGCCCGACTGCAACAGAAACTCTCCTGCTCCCTGTAGTTTCCAGCCACTGGTGCTCAGGAGCATGCTACCTCAACTTCAACATCAACTTCTTTGGACTGGTCATGTTGTGCGGATGCCTGATTATCGTCTTCCAAAGCAACTACTCTAAGGGAGAAGAGGTGGTGGAAGAAGACTGGAAGAAATTTAAAGACTACTTGCAGAAATACTGTAAAATTAATGAATGTTAAAGGGATGTTGGATTGAAAATAAGCGGTATTGGTAAAAAGATTAATAAGAATATGCAAATATGGACTGATAATGGTGGAAAATATACATTTATAATAGGCTAAGATGCGGAGTAAGGTTAAATGATAGAGGGTAAGGACTTGCTGAATTAAATATCTGAACTGGAATACAAAAAGGAAGGTGTGAGGTGGTCAGGAAACTAGTAAATGAAGTATAAGATATGAAAATATTGATTTTTTTTCTTTTTTTGTTTGTTAACTGCTTTCTATTTTGCATTTTTCATGTGTTTTGTTTTTGTATTTTTGTAGTTCTTTTTTCTTCTATTAGGGTTATTCTTTGTTCTTATTCTTTATGTTTAAACTTTGAAACTTTTTATTGTTTGTAAAATTTCAATAAATATTACTTAAAAAACAACAACAACAAAGCAACTACTCTATTCCAAACTTAAAAATGGAAAGTGTAATGCTGGTGATCAACAAAAGAGGTTTAAAGACTCTCTCAAGGCAAATCTTTAAAAATGTAGTGTTAAGTTGTGGGTGAACATATCAGATGACACAGCGATTCTTCAGACAGCTCTTGTTTATTCACAGGCCAGAACTGAACTGAAAGGTTCAGCCAACCTGCTTATATAGAGCTCAACTACAAGGCAACAGTAACAACTTTCTGTAACTATCCAATCACTGAACGTCATTTTCAATTCCTTATTTGTATATGTGGACCTGAGTGAAAACTATCTACAGTATCCCCCTGCTGGCCCAGGGTGAGAACTTCAGTAAATAACATGTAGTATAAACACCGAGAACTGGAAAACACTGGCCTGCGAGTGCTCCAGTTGGAGAACAGCCTTTACCAAAGGTGTCATGGGCTTTGAAGACACTCGAACTCAGGATAAAAGGGAGAAACGTACTAAGAGGAAGGCATGCTTGGCAAATCCACACCGTGATCAACTCCCACCCGGAAACCTATGTCCCCACTGTGGAAGGACGTGTGGGTCCAGAATTGGCCTCCACAGTCACTTACGGAATCACTGTTAAGACCGTGTTCATGGAAGACAATCTTACTCAGCTACGAGTGATCGCCAAAGAAGAAGCAGCTACTTCCGACAGTGGAGGCAGAACTTATCGATCAGGGTTAATAGCCATTAGCTCCTCCAAGAGCTTGTCAAACCCTCTTTCAAAGCAGTGTGGTGTAGTGGTTAAGAGCGGTAGACTCGTAATCTGGTGAACTGGGTTCGCGTCTCTGCTCCTCCACATGCAGCTGCTGGGTGACCTTGGGCTAGTCTCACTTCTTTGAAGTCTCTCAGCCCCACTCACCTCACAGAGTGTTTGTTATGGGGGAGGAAGGGAAAGGAGAATGTTAGCCGCTTTGAGACTCCCTAGGGTAGTGATAAAGCGGGATATCAAATCCAAACTCTTCTTCTTCTTCTTCTTCCCATGCTTTGAAGCTTCTATGTGTACAGGAGGCTCCCTGCTTCAGAAGACTCGTGGAAGACACTTAGTACAGTGATCTGGGGTGGCGAGGAGAACTTGCACGCTTGCCTACAATGCCCTATCAGGCATCTTTTCTTAACATGCATCTAGAACACTCAAATACAGTGAGATCTCCTGCAACACAGGAAGCTGCATCACAGCAAGTCAGTTCACAGGTCCATCTACCTTAGTGTTGTCTACACTGGCCAGCAGCAGCTCTCCATGGTGTCTGGCGGCGTTCACTCTCAGCCCGGCTCGGGGATGCCAGAGATTGCCTTCTGCATACAAGGCAGATGTTCTGTCGCTGAGTCATGGCCCTTAACCCCTTCTCTAAGCCATCCACAAGTAATATTAGAAAAGATAAGCAGCATTAATCCTGAACAGTAAGCTGATGGCCTGGCTAGTTCATCGCAGAGAGAGTGAATGAGAGAGAGAGAGAATGAGAAAAAAACCCATGTTTTTGCTGACATGTTCACTGAATGCTGTTATTGTTGTTATTGTTAGTGGTACCTCCGGTTGTGAAGAGGATTCGTTCCGGAGGTCCGGCCGCATCCCGAGGAATTCGCAACTGGAGGATCGCTGCTGCGCATGCGCATGGTGCGGTTTAGCGCTTCTGCACATGCACGAACGGCGAAACCTGGAAAAATGCTTCCGGGTTTGCCGCTTTCACAACCCAAAGTTTATGTTACCCTCGGGTAAGCCGAGGGTCCACTATATTTAAATTTGTATACAGCCCTAACCTGAAGGTCTCCGGTTGGCTACAGCATAAAATCACAACCTAAAAACACAAAATACATGATTAAAACAAAAACAACCCAGTAAAACCCTGCCTCCCCAAGGGCATTGAATTTCAATCCGCCAAAGACCTGGCTAAAGAGGAACGTTTTCGCCTGGCGCCTAAAGGTGTATAATGAAGGCGCCAACTGAATCTCCCTGGGCAGAGCATCCCACAAATGCGGAGCCACTGCAGATAAGGCCCTGTTCTCATATTGCCACCCTCCAGACCTCCCATGGAGAAGGCACATGAAGAATACACGGATCGGGGACCATATCTGCTGGCCTTAACTTAAACCTCCACACATGCACCCAGAGATCAGAGCAACCATGTCAATGCCAGATGTTTTATAGGACCAGGAAGAATCTTATTGGGCCGCTTGCATCACCTGATCCTTGCTGAGCTAGCATTTCCTGGCCATCCAGCTATCAGGCTGATGCAGAGACAGAAAATCCCCAAGAGAACCTGGGGCACAAGCGACTGGACCACTTCCAATTCTCTCGCTGTTTGGTTTTCCAGCCAACTGTGGCCTCTTCATTTCCACCAACTCAGATCCCTTAATCCTTATTCCAGATAGGTAAACGCTGAGTCATGTCCGCTCCGCCGGACTGTATAAAAATAGCCCAGTCACTTTTTATCTCTTATTCTATCTGATAAAAATGTCCCCGTTAAATATATCCCAGGGAACGTGAAATGGAGCAATAAAAATTCCGGACAACCTTGCTTCCCCAGCTTCTTTCTTTCTTTTTCAATTAAAAGCTTACAGGTTACCAGATGTTTGGCCTGCTGCACTCGCTCCTGGTCCATCTCCAGATAGGACTCTCTGCCCCTCTTGAGAGAAGGGAACGGGCTACCTTATGGCTTCATCAGAGATTTACAAGGGTTTCCAGGAATTTAAGCATGCCCATCTGCATAATTAAGGAGCATCCCATTGACACTGACATCTGCTTAAGATGCGCCTGCCATGTAAATGTTGTCATCTGTCTCCTCCATCCACCCGTTGACTCCTCAAATGGAAAAAGAAGCTCCCTTTCATGTAGAAAAACTGTGCAACAGGCAGCGGGTGATGCAATATTATGAGCCATCCTGTGTCATTTTATCTTGTGAACTGCCCTGAGACCTGTGGGTATAGGGCAGTACAGTGGTACCTTGGGTTACAGACGCTTCAGGTTACAGACTCCGCTAACCCAGAAATAGTACCTTGGGTTAAGAACTTTGCTTCAGGATGAGAACAGAAATTGGGCACCAGTGGTGCGGCGGCAGCGGGAGGCCCCATTAGCTACAGTGGTGCTTTAGGTTAAGAACAGTTTCAGGTTAAGAACGGACCTCCGGAACGAATTAAGTTCTTAATCTGAGGTACCACTGTATCATCATCATCATCATCATCATCATCATCATCGTATAATCATCATCATCATCATCATCATCATCCCTTTCGCATTCTGAAATCATGCAGTCCAGAATTCTAGCAACTCATTTTGCCACCTTTTCTTTGTAATGTATAGGTCAACTATACATTATACATAGGGGAAAATGTGAAGTTCTGCACTTAGGCAGGAAGAATCAGATGCACAAATATAGGATAGGGGACACCTGGCTTACTAGCAGTACATGTGAAAAGGATCTAGGGGTCTTGGTGGACCACAAGCTTAACAAGGGTGATGCAGAAGAAGAAAAAGCTCATGCTGTTCTAGGCTGCATCAACCGCAGTCTAGTGTCCAGATTAAGGGATCAAGGGAAGTACTAGTCCAGCTCTATTCTGCCTTGATCAGACCACACCTGGAATACTGTGTCCAGTTCTGGGCGCCACAATTTAAGAAGGATGTAGACAAGCTGGGTTATGTGCAGAGGAGGGCCTGGAAAACGAGCCTTATGAGGAGCAGTTGAAGGATCTGGGTATGTTTCCTGCTTGGCAGGGGGTTGGACTCGATGGCCCTTGTGGTCTCTTCCAACTCTATGATTCTATGTTTAGCCTGGAAAAGAGGAGAGTGATGTTGGGGATTGAATCAGTGCATTCTGCATTTATGGTACATGCTCCACCATTGAGTCATGGCCCTTCCTCACATTAGGTAGCTGACTGAAGTGGATGGATTCTGAGGACTATGCCAGTTCAGAATGCCGCTGAGTTCCATTTTTGAATGCAGAAAACTCCCTGCATGCAGAAAACTAGAACACCAAGGATAAAGCTTTAGGTGCTAGCTTTTTAGAAGCCAAGTTCTTAAAAAAAATAAAAATCAGCACCCGTCTGCCATTTGATATGGCGTGTTCCAAAATCCTATCCCCCCATCATCTGAGTTAAGTATAGATTCACTCTTTCTTTAGCCTTTCCAAATAGCTTATAAGAAGCCGGGCTAAAAATATGCCCCTTTTAGAGGCTAGCAGACTTCTTGGAAGGTTGATAGCAATAAGTGGAATCAGACAGAAGTGTGAGAAGGAGATCTGCACAAAGTCCACAAGCATAGGCAACCTGCTCATTACGGGACTAAAATCAGGGTAAATCTAAAGGATAATTTTTGCATACAGTATGTCATTTCACAGGAATGCTGAGTGGCCCTTATGGCGGTGCAAAGGCAGAAGTCTTTAACCCCCAAGGCAGGGAGGAAAAGGAGACCACCAACTAATCAGCCATTTCTCCCTTGTTGAACAAACAGCTTTTCCAAATTGCCTCATTAGCCAGGCAAACTTGTCTTGATTAATTGCACAGGTACTTCTTGATGACGGCATCATTACTCTGGGGAGCAGAGAATCTGTGGGGTTGGGAGGGAAGCGGCTCCTGTTACAGATACCCATCAAGGCAAAATGCAACCTTCACAGGTGGCATTTCAAACTTTCCGCAGAAGGCACCAGAAAAGATTCTGCAAGCTCTCCAAATAGCTCAGCCTAGTTGTTGACGAGGACGGTGATATGTAGGAGATTTTGCAACCCAGCTCCTTTCCTGGGGATAACACATGCCAAGATGCATAATAATAATAATAATAATAATAATAATAATAATAATAATAATAATAATAATGATTTCTACCCCGTCCTCCCCAGCCAAGACCGGGCTCAGGGCGGCTAACACCAGATATAAAAACAATTGATTTAAATACAGCATTAAAATGCAGCCTCCTTTCAGTAGAAACTCAAATCAAAAGCTTTTGGGGGATGAAAATGTCAAATCTTCACCAAGGCCAACTATCCAGACTGGTCCTACGTGGTCCAGAAAAAAGCCAGGGAAGTCCCCAAATAGGAGTTCCATCACAGAAAGAGAAAGGAAAAAGGAAAGAGGGGAAGGGGATCAAGTTGATTCCAAGCCAAAGGCCAGGTGGAACAACTCTGTCTTACAGGCCCTGCAGAAAGAAATCAGATCCTGCAGGGCCCTGGTCTCATGAGACTCATCAGGTGGACTCATCAGGTGGGGGGAGCTGTGCACTGTGGCTCCTCCACACGCTGGGATTCATCGAATCATAAAATTGTAGAGTTGGAAGGGACAGCAATGGCCATCTAGGCTGGGTTGGCGCCCAGGAACAACTTGCTGCAGGACAGACCTTGAGCAGGAAACGACAGAGCAACGCAGCTATGCAGCACATAATTAAACTATGGAACTCAATTCTCCAGGAGGCAGTGATGACCCCCAACCCAGATGGCTTTTAAAAGAGGATTGGAGAAATTCATGGAAGAGAACCCTGGCAAGATGCCGCCAGTCAGTTCAGCTAACACTGGGCAAGATAAATGAACGGCCTTCCTCGGTATGAAGCAGATTCCTATGTCTAAAGCTCAGCCGTGGGTAGATTTTGCAAACCATGGTTAGGTTGGAGGCAATTATCCACTCCTACAAACAATGGGGAGAGGCCATAGCTCTGTGGCAGTGCATCTGCTTTCCATGTAGAAGGTCACAGGTTTGATCCTGGGCTTCACCATGTAGGGCTAGGAAAGACTCCCCGTAAGGAGCCCCCGGTCAGCCTAGACCAGGGATGGGGAATCAGTGGTCCTCCCAATATTGTTGGACTACAGCTGCCATCATGCTTGGCCATGCTGGCTGGGGTTGATGGGAACTGGAGTTGAGCAACATGGGAAGAGCCACTGGTTCCCCATGAGGGGCGGACTTTGGACTTCAAATTTCAGCAGCACCCTGTAAAAGCCCAAAATTCGGAGCCTCTCCATGCCTCTCACCTTCTGTTCTGCTCCATTCACTATGTCATAGTTGTGATCTCCTGCAGTGCCGCCTAGGCTTGGCGCCCAGCGTGGCAGAACCGGCCGTGCTGTCCTAAATCCGTCTCTGCCAAACCGGACACAGGGAGCAGTGGATTGACTTGCTAGACAGTCGTCTCCTCTCTAGCTTAATCCAATCATCCCCTTTTTATAATTTTAAAACCATTGCATCTTTTTCTATCATCTGTGGACACGATGAATAATTGCTTCCTCTTTGCTTATCCACGAATCACGAGGGTTAGAATTTAGCATACAAAAAAGTAAAAAATAAGAAGAGAGAGTTTCTTCCAGTCTGCTTCTACAGTTCTTACAGGTTTCCTTGCAACAGAGAGAGCTGCTGAGCTACAGCCCTTCCCCAGCTAGCTTGCTCTTTTCCTCCATTTGCACAGAAAAAATGCATCAAAGAACAGCATTTCCTAAGAAACAGTAGGATATATACAGAATAGATATGGATTGTGGCTATTGTCATGTGTACCCCGGTTCCTAAACCAGCAGTGGCAGCATACTGGATACAAAGTAAGCAGGAGTGTGCACACAGCTTTAGTTTCCAAGATCCTTTAGAAACTCATATGAAAAGGTGTTGTATATGCTTGAAAGCAAAGAGATAAATAAAAGCATTCTAGGGTAGACTGCTTCTAAGCATGGAAGCTCCCTATTAGCATCATAGCAAACAGTCAGTGGGATGGAATAAGGTAATGATCCTGCCAGCCTCCTAAATTTATTTTTGGATCTGCAGTGATTGACTTTCTGATGGCGGAGAGAAGAGGAGCATTTTTAGCATGTCATACTGTGTGATTGCAGAAGATATTGGGATAGGCATGTCTCTTTTCTGAAGGGGAGATTTGCTTGTGTTTGAGTCAGACTCCACCTTTGCCTCACACTCACTTCGTGGCCTTAGGAAAGTCCCTTCTCTCTCTCTCTGGTCCAGTCCTCTATCTAGGCTGCCTTCAGAATGCCATAATTCTATGAGCAAAATAATTCTCAAAAACATACCAGGAAATTTTGGTAGATTGGATTGAAGTGCTCTGTTGCCCTGGCTCAAGAAATCCACTTTGAAAACAAAACAAAAGCAGACTTTTCTTTTTTTGCAGCGAGGAAAGAAACAAGGAAAAGTGTGAGCTAAACAAATGATTAATAGAAACCACCACTTCAAAAGCAAAGTGGGATGAATACAGAATGGACACTCGTCATATAACCTCCCCACTAACATATCAGAACCAATGTGCAATAAAGACTAGAGAGAGTCTCATCTCTGCATGAAGGATGATGGCTCAGTAAGCAGGTTGCTTGGAGGAGTTCTGAGTCCAAACCCAGGCAAATGCCACTGGGAAACATATTAATAAAGGCTAATGTTTCACAGTTGTTTTCCACTGTTGACTTTGAGCACAGAGATTCCATTTAGCTACCAATGGGCTCCCTTGGGTGGGGCAGGGGTGCAATAAGTAGGCTTTGCCTGGCAGGGTCTGTGGCACCCCATCACACTTTGGGGAGGTGTTTTCCTGATGGTGGAAACCAACTGTTTTAGCTTTGTAGCATGGGTAAGACTAACAAATCAACAGCCTGTCTGTACCAGGTGACTTTGGAAAGGCTGCCCTGAATCAGAATGAAGAGGGAAAGTCTCATTGTCATATTTCACAGGGGAGGCAGTGATATTGGTCGAGGGTACCAGGAATCTGGTTGCAATCTGAGCGATGCCTGCCTTTGCAAAGAAGATACCTGGGCACCTCTCTTGGATTTCCATGCAGCTGAGTGCCTGGTGTCCCAGCATCCTTTGCATGGCCGCAAAGGATCTTGGGAGACGCACCTTCCGATGTGCAGTGCAGCCGCATGGGACAGCAAACTGCTGGGTATTCTCCACTCCCCATTCCACCACAGTCCTTGGAGTAGTCAACATCAAGGGGCTTGAGCTCCCGTGCAAATTTGATGGGTGCTTCTTGCTTTCAAATGAGCATGAATCACCAGATGCTGAGTGGTGCTTCAAAAAAGAGCACCGCCTCCCATCTATAGCATGACCCTGCCATGCAGATTAGGGGAAGGGTGGTAGTTCGGTGCTTTGCATGCAGAAGGTTCCTGGTTCAATCCCCAGCATCTCCTGGTGGCAAGCCTTGGAGAGCCACTGCCAGCCAGCTAGGTGTACCAATGGTCTGACATGGGGTAAGGCAGCTGCTTTCGTTTGGGACTGACTGTGGCTCAGTGGCAGAGCCAGATTCAGTCCCTGGCATCTCCGGGTAGGACTGGCAAAGGCTGCCTACCTGGAACCCCAGAGCACCTCTTCTATTTAATATAGACATTGCTGAGCTCAGTGGAATAATGGGTCTGATTCTCCTACAAAGCGCATAGGATGAGATTGGCAGTGAGTGTTTGGATACCACTCGAGTCATATGATAAGCATGGTTTAAAATTTGCATTTTCAGTTAATTAGTTGACAAGTACCAGTATTCCGTAGTATGGCTACTTTTCTGCTTGTATGGCTCATTGCAACATGAGAAAATTCTATATAACTTTGTACGATTATTTATGTCCGTGTGGGACACTGTTACTATGGGATATCAACATACTTTTTTTATATACAAGCAGTTGGGTCTTGGTGATGATTGTGTTTTCTCACTTGCAGGTGGACAGAAACGTTTCAAATAAGGAAATTAAACAAAGAATTGTCCTCTTCTCATCTAGCCTCTGAGCAACTATATTCTGTGGGGTCACAACAACAACAGTCCTGCAAGGGAGGCCACTGCTGGCTTAATTGGACAGGTGGAGTGGCAAGGCCAAAATGTAATGATAAGAAGAAGCTATCCAGAATATCTAATGGGATTCAAGGTTTACTGGATGGCCCACATTGGCTGATAGTTATCCCCACTGCCAGCCTATTTTATTTCTCAGGGAACCTAGAAAAGTAGACTTAACAAGGTTGTAAAGTTCACCCTTGAGGAGCAACTGGAATTCATAATTTATTAATCACATTGCTGGATCAACCTTACTCTAAAGGAGCTCAGGGCGATGTACAATAAAACATTTTTTTTAAAAAAGTATCACAAATAAGACGTAATGGTAAGCAACATACTTTAAAATATCTATCTATAAAGTCAGGACCATTGAAACACACCACATATAAAAATATAAAAGTGAAGACAGATGCAATGTAAGAAGAGAAGACAGATATCATGTAAAAGAGAATTCGCATCATGTGAACATCGCACAACAGAAGTCAAGGTGCCTCACTTACCGAACGACAGCACAAAAAAGAAAGGCAGCCAGCAGAGGATGAAAACCCCGACAACGATCGCAAGAGTTTTGGCCGCTTTCTTCTCCCTGGAGAACTTCAAGAGGCGCACTGAGAGAGAGCTCCTGAAGGTGTGCCCTTTGCCCTTGGTGCTGGCGGCCAGGGAGTCCTCGAGGACACTGCGGCAGTGGATCCTGAGCACCACTTCCATGGACTTCCCACGCTCTTTCTTGACCCCGGCCTCCAAGCTCTTGGTGGTCCTCCTTGCCACCACGTAGATGTTGAAGTACATCACCAGGATGACCATGAGTGGCAAGTAGAAGGAGAAGAGCGAAGAGAAGATGGCGTAGCCCGGCTCCATCGTGATGCTGCAGGTTTCGTCGTTTTCAGGCGGCTCCTCCTTCCAGCCCAAGAGGGGCCCAATGGAGATGACCATGGAAGAGAGCCAGACCACCACTAGGATGATGACCGCCTTCTTCTCGGTCATAATGGTGGGGTACTTGAGCGAGTATTTGACCCCGATGTACCGATCCACAGAGATGATGCACAGGCTCATGATGGAGGCGGTACAGCAGAGGACGTCTACTGCCGCCCAGATGTCGCAGAAGATGCGGCCAAAGATCCACAGGTCCAGAACTTCCAAGGTGGCCGAGAAGGGCAGGACAGTGGTGCTGAGCAGTAGGTCAGCAATGGCCAAGTTGATGATGAAGTAGTTGGTCACAGTCTGCAACTGACGGTTGCAGGCCACCGAGAGGATGACCAAGATATTGCCCACGATGGCCGAGAGGATGAAGAGGGCGAGGAAGACTCCCACGCCCACCGACTGCAAGGTCAACCTCAGTGCCAAGGAGGTGCTGTTGTCGGGGTCAACATCCCCCCCTGCCCAGGACCCGTTGACCCCCTCGGCTTCTTCTCCCGTGTGGTTCCCATTCAAGCTGGCATTAATCCGGTCAGGGAAAGTCATTATTTTTCAAAAGGGGCCAGTCTCCATGGGAGATGGGTTGAGCGTGATGGAGGTGCCTAGGAGATGAGCAACAGGCATGGCTCACTCTCTCCCTGGTACCATCCCCAGAATCACCTATAATGATTTTGAACTCCACACTCCCGAGAGAGAGAAAAAAGTCTCTCTTTTTTGCACACGAGGAGTTTCCTCCCACTTATATCTCTCCTCCTCTGCAATCCTTTTTTTTTTTTTTACACCATCGTTTCCTGCAAAGGTGGACCTCTATCCACGTCACTGCACGCCACCAGGGATGCTGTTGTGTCCCTACTCTTCTCACTTCTTGCACACACACATGAGCAGCAAAATCATCTTGCAAAGGTGCTGGATCTCAAGGAACCCGCTTTCTCTCTCTCTCCTCCCCCGGCAATGCTGCGCGGGCTACCTCTTTCACCTCCCTCCCTCCCTTCCCCCTCTCACCTCTCTGTCCATCAGGTGTGTTTGCGTGTGTGGCCCCTGAGCTGTCCCCTTCGTCCTCAGCCACCTCCTCCACTCAGTAATAAGATAAAAAAGTATTTGACGTTTCTCCTCGTACCTCTCCAACGCACGCGCGCGTTTGCAAAAGTCCCTTGTAAAAAGGCTGAGCAGCAACAACCCCTGTACGCGGGGGTGGGGGGTGGGTGGGAATAAAAAATAAAACAGAAAATTGGGACCGGGGATGGGAAGGCAGCAAATCACTCCTTTAAATAACTCCTGTCGGCCCCCCACTTGTTTCCCCCATCGAGGGTCCTTCATCCAGGAAGATGCGTTGGCTGCGGAGGCTTCGGGAAGAAGGACCGAGCTGGGCGCAAGCGTCGCGTCGTCAGTGTCCAGAACCGGCTGCTTGACATCCTTCCAGCTTGTCGGTCCAGAGGATGCGACGCAGGAGCGCGGAGGGAGAGAGAAGGGGAACGGCGGGGAAGACGCCGCCGGTGCCTCTGCAGCTAAATCCGAGCCCTCTCCAATCGGAGCGGGAGAGAAGTGACGGTTGGGGAGCCAGAGGAGCAAAAGTAGGCTGCGTCCGGGCGCGCAAACTTTGCGCTGGGGGAGCTTTGCGCGCTCTGCGTCTCCTGGGTTGTCAATCTCTCTCTTCCTCTCTCTCTGCAGCGAGATCTACGGCGCAGCAGCAGCGAAATCCAGCAAGTCGCCTTCCTCAACTCCTCCTAGAGGGCTTGTGGCATCCTTCTGCCGGCGTAGGGTGGCCGGAGGGGCTGGCTCTGCAAGTTTGGCAGCGAGGGTGGCTGGCCAACCGCGCGCAGGAGAGGCGGGAGGGAGGCAAAGGAGAGACTCCTCTTAATTTTTAAAAAAGAGGGACGGAGCGCGCGGGGGGCGGTGGGATAACGCGCTGGGTCGTGGGGGGTGGGTGGGTGGGAGGGAGGCCCTTAAAGATATATATATATATATTTATGTACCGAAAATAGCTTCATTGAAGGATTTCCATTTCCTGGGCGAGGCGACCGAGAGACGCTAGAGAGCAGCAAAGGGCTGGTCGACGGCGCTGCCGCTAACGCTAATGCGCTTCTGGTCCTTTGCAAAGCCCTCGGTGTTTATTAGAGAAGCCGTTATTCTGGGATGATCACCTCGGCGGGACTCCCTGCAACCTGTTTGATTTGCTTTACGTGGGAGGAAGCCGGCCGATTTAAGCCTTGCAGCTCCTGTGCTTACAATATATATATTTTTTTAAAGGCGTAAGTGCGTGTCCAAAGGCAGATCTTGTCCGTGGGTTCTTCTTGATGCCAAACCCACCGTTGCAGGCTGTTCCCGGGGCATCCAGACGGTCGTGTGAACATATGCTGGAGAGTCACGAACGGCTGGTTTGCTTGTATACAGTGGCGTAGCGTGGGGGGTGCAGGGGGGCCCGGCCGCACCGGGCGCAACATCTGGGGGTTAGGGTTAGGGGGCGCAAATCCACGGGTTAGGGGGCGCAAATTACTTGCCTTGCCCCGGGTGCTGACAACCCACGCTACGCCACTGCTTGTATACCTGGGAGTTTCTGATCCTCTCCTTCAACTGACTTCAGCCTGCGATTCAGATTTCAATGTGACAAAGGATTGCAATGTGATGGTGACCACACAGAGGTCTGCGCCCCCCATCGCCCAAACATTTTCTTTTACCCTGTGCAATGACTCATTGTGATCAATGGATCTTATTTCCATGTAAACAGATTTCATTTTATTTATATCTTGCCCTTCCTCCACTTGAAGGACCCCTAGAGTTGGATGGAGCGCTTGGAGACCCAAGTCATCTAGTCCCAAGACCAGTCTGGATTGGGGAAGCCAGAAGGACCATTTGGCTCAAACTCAAAGGGTGCCTCAGAACAAGACACTTTTCAAATTTTTGGCACTTGTTTTATTTATTATATTTATATTCCACCTTTCCTCCAAGGAACTGAAGGTGGTATGTGTACGTGGTTCTCTTCCTTCCCATTTTATGCTCACAACAACCTTGTGAGGTAGCTTAGGGGGAGAGAAAGTGGCTGAGGTCACCCAAGTGAGTTCCATGGCTTAAGTGGAGATTTGAACCCAGGTTCCCATCAGTTTGATAAGTTTCTCAACATGTTTTTCTGTGCATCAGACCAAATGGTGGAACAGTCTCTCAGTTTGGAGCTGCAAATTTAAACAAATGAGAGCTGTGCTTTGCTAAAAGGCATTCTTTTTTTTTTTTGCTAATTGATATAGATTTTGTCACATGCTTAATGTCAGCTGTGACGCTGCACGAAAGC
Source organism: Podarcis liolepis (assembly GCF_965112155.1). Taxonomy (NCBI): domain Eukaryota; kingdom Metazoa; phylum Chordata; class Lepidosauria; order Squamata; family Lacertidae; genus Podarcis; species Podarcis liolepis. Next base: position 6,690,554 of record NC_139564.1, read on the forward strand.
AATATTCCCCCTCAATAATTAGTGCAGTTGCACAGGAAAGGCTAAAAAAGCATATGTTAAATTGTATATGTGTGTGTGTGTGGGGGGGGATCAAATCGTGGCACACCAGCTACAAAGATGTTTGCGAACATGACATGAAGGCTGGCAGCATCAACCCCACCGTGTGGGAATCTCTTGCAGACGACCACAGTACCTGGAGACAGACAGTCAGGTTGTGCATCCATAGCAGTGGCCGGAGGAGGAATGACCGCTGTGAAGACCGCAGAGAGAAGAAACGCCATGGTGCACCTGCAGCAGCACAACCGGACGCCTTCCTCTGCCCGAGCTGCAACAAAACATGTCTCTCCTGCATTGGTCTCTGCAGCCTTGGCAGGTGCTGCAACCTTCCAACTGTTTGACTTCACTCCTCCATTGCCTCCCAAGACAGACGGATGCCGACCAACCAACCAGTGCAACATACATTTCCATGGATCAGACAACTGCTTGCGAGATTTCATGGGAAGGAAGGGAGCACTCATCTGCCTGGCCACCCACTCTTCTCTCACTGCCGAAGGGTTGGAAAACATTTGTGGTTCTCCGCTTGTTGGACCCCCAAGTCCCATCAGCCACCACCAGCATCAGTTTTGCACTTGGACAACCAGTTAGGCGTTACACCTCTATGCACTGTTAACATTACAGTGGTACCTCGGGTTACATACGCTTCAGGTTACATACGCTTCAGGTTACAGACTCCGCTAACCCAGAAATAGTACCCTGGGTTAAGAACTTTGCTTCAGGATGAGAACAGAAATTGCACGGTGGCAGCAAGAGGCCCCATTAGCTAAAGTGGTGCTTCAGGTTAAGAACGGACCTCCAGAACAAATTAAGTACTTAACCCGAGGTACCACTGTACCTAATAGCCCACATATTGCAGCGGGTGATGGAATAATAATAAATTTTATTATACCCCACCCTCCCCAGCCAGAGCCAGGCTCAGGGCAGCTAACACCAATAAAATTTCAATAGAAACATAATGGGGGGGGGGGCAATTTAAAATACAGGTTAAAATTCAATTTAAAATGCAGCTTCATTTTAAAAGTACCGTATTTTTCATCCTATAGGGTGCACCTCGGGTTTTTTTTTTGGGGGGGGGAAATGAATAAAAAACAATTATTTCCCCCCCAGCCGCGGCTGCCGCCCCAAGCCTTGCACACACCTGCCCGAAGTATGGGGTGCCCCGTGCTTTGGGCTGCAGGCTGCCGCCCCAAGCCTCGCGTGCCCAGCGGGAACTCCCACCGGGCTTGCAAGGCTTGCGGATAGTTTCCTGAAGCCTGGAGAGCGAGAGGGGTCGGTGCGCACCGACCCCTCTCGCTCTCCAGGCTTCAGCGAAAGCCTGCATTCGCCCCATAGGATGCACACACATTTCCTCTTCATTTTTGGAGGGGAAAAAGTGCGTCCTATGGGGCGAAAAATACGGTAGCCCATAGATCAAAACCGTAAGGGGAGGGAAGACATAAGGGTCAGACTGAGTCCAAACCAAAGGCCAGGTGGAACAGCTCTGTCTTGCAGGCCCTGTGGAAAGATGTCAATTCCTTTTTTTTTTTTTTTATAAAATTTTTATTGGTTTTACAAAATTTTAAAAAGACAAACAAACACTAAAAGAAACAAACAAACACGCATAGTTTCAAACATATTTTCATGTAAACCTCTTTTCTTGGACTTCCCCATACCCCCCCTCTCTGCATCCCAATGTCCATACTTCAACTAGCAACTCCCAATTGTTGCTTTCAAATCTCTGTCATCTTAGTCCTTTTTTTTATATTCTAACCTTATATCCCTGTACCCCTTTGTTTCTGAAAACCACAACATTTTTAACATTCATTAAGTTTATAGTGGTCCTTAAGGTAACTTTTAAATTTTCTCCAGTCTTCTTCCACCGTCTCTTTTCGTTGATCACGGATTCTGCCTGTCATCTCGGCCAATGTCATATAGTCCATCACTTTCATCTGCCATTCTTCCAGAGTGGGTAAATCTTGTGTCTTCCAGTACTTTGCGATAAGTATTCTTGCTGCTGTTGTAGCATACATAAAGAAAGTTCTGTCCTTCTTTGTCACCAATTGGCCGACAATGCCCAAGAGGAAGGCCTCTGGCTTTTTAGAGAAGGTACATTTAAGTACCTTTTTCATTTCATTATAGATCATTTCCCAGAAGGCCTTAATCTTCGGGCATGTCCACCAAAGGTGATAAAAGGTACCTTCAGTCTCTTTACACTTCCAACATTTATTATCAGGCAAATGATAGATTTTTGCCAGCTTGACTGGGGTCATGTACCACCTGTATACCATTTTCATAATGTTTTCCTTTAAGGCATTGCATGCCGTAAATTTAATACCGGTGTTCCATAACCACTCCCAGTCAGCTGACATAATGTTATGTCCAACATCCTGAGCCCACTTAATCATAGCCGATTTAACTGTTTCTTCCTGTGTGTTCCATTTCAACAGCAAGTTGTACATTCTAGATAAGTTCTTAGTATTGGGTTCTAACAGTTCGGTTTCTAATTTTGATTTTTCCACCTGGAAGCCAATTTTCCTGTCCTGTTTAAAAAATTCCATTATTTGACGATATTGGAACCAATTTTCTACTTTATGCTTCAATTTCTCCTGACTTTGTAGTTTGAACTTATCTCCATCCTGTTCTAAGATTTCCCAATACTTCGGCCATCCGACCTCCATATTGAGTTTCTTCACTGCTTTAGCCTCCACTGGTGACACCCATCTAGGGGTTTTATTTTCCAATAGATCTTTGTATCTTATCCAAACATTAATCAATGCTTTCCTAACAATGTGATTTTTAAAAGCACTATTGACTTTGTCATACCAAAGATATGCATGCCAACCAAAGGCATTATTGAAACCTTCCAGATCCAAAATGTCCGTATTCTCGAGGAGCATCCATTCTTTCAGCCAGCAAAAAGCTGCAGCCTCATAGTACAATTTTAGGTCCGGCAGGGCAAAACCCCCTCTTTCTTTAGCATCTGTCAATATCTTAAATTTAATTCGGGGCTTTTTGCCCTGCCAGACAAATTTCGAAATATCTTTGTGCCACCTCTTAAAACATTCCATCTTGTCGAGAATCTGCAAGGTCTGAAACAAAAATAACATTCTAGGCAATACATTCATTTTAATTACTGCAATTCGGCCTAGCATTGACAATTTCAAATTTGACCATATTTCTAGATCTTTTTTAATTTCTGACCAACATTTTTCATAGTTATCCTTATACAAATTCGCATTCTTAGATGTTAAGTAAACCCCTAGGTATTTCACCTTCTTTACCACAGTCAAACCTGTTTCCTCTTGAAATTTCTCCTTTTCCATATCTGTTAAGTTTTTCCCTAAAACTTTAGTTTTTTGCTTGTTCAACTTAAATCCAGCTACCTGGCCAAACTGTTGTATTATTTCTAAAACCCTTTTCGTACTAGTGTTTGGCTCTTGCAAAGTCAATACTAAGTCATCTGCAAACGCTCTTAACTTATAATGTTTAGCTCCGACCTGCACACCTTTGACCTGCTGGTCATTTCTTATCATGTTCAGCAACACCTCCAGAACTGAAATGAAAAGTAATGGGGAAATCGGGCACCCCTGTCGTGTTCCTTTTTCTATCTTAAGTTCCTCAGTCACAACATTGTTTACAATCAGCTTAGCTTTTTGTTCAGAATATATTGCAGCCATACCATTCTCAAAACCCTGGCCTACCCCCATCCCATGAAGATTCTTCCTCATAAAACTCCAAGAAATATTGTCAAAGGCTTTCTCCGCATCCACAAAAATCAATACTGCTTTAGTGTTTATATTCACCTCTAGCTTTTCCAGAATGTCTATTACATTCCTTACATTGTCTGCCAGGTGTCTTTTAGGGAGAAAGCCTGCTTGGTCCTTATGAATCTTCTCCATCAAAACTCTTTTAAATCTTTTTGCCAAAATGTCTGCAAAAATTTTGTAATCCACATTAAGGAGTGATATTGGGCGGTAGTTCTTAAGTTGGGTCTTTTCAGTCTCTGACTTTGGTATGAGTGAAATATATGCCTCTTTCCACGATTCAGGCGCCCTTTTTCCCTCAAGAATCTCATTACACACTTCTCTTAATGGTTGAGTCAACCATTCCTTCAGCGATTTGTAGTATCTAGAAGTCAGTCCATCTGGTCCCGGAGATTTGCCCAATTGCATATTCTGAATGGCAGCCTCTATCTCTTGTTCTGAGATTCTCTGGTTCAAATCCATCTTGCTTTGATGAGAGATTTTTTGTAATCCATATTTTCCAAGGAATTTATCTATATCTTCTTCATTTTGCGGGCCTTGAGTGTAGAGTTTTTTGAAATAACTTAGAAAGCAGTTTCTAATTTCATTAGGTTTAGATATATTCTTTCCATCCACCTCTAGGCTTGTAACTGTATTTAGTTTCTGCCTTTTCTTCAGTTGCCATGCCAGAAGTTTGCCACATTTATTTGCTGATTCAAAGGTCTTTTGCTTCATTTGCTTTATCTTCCATTCAATCTCTTGGTTCATCAATTCCATATATTGTGTTTGATATAGTTTGATTTCTCTTAGAATGTCCTGAGATTTTGGTTTTGTTCTTAATTTTCTCTCTCCTTCCTTTATCATTTCCAAAATCTTCTCTTTTTTCTCATTTTGTTTTTTCCTCTTTATTGAATTTTGTTGAATCAAAAATCCCCTCATAACCGCTTTACTTGCATCCCAGATCACTCTTTTCACCACGTCGGTCCTCAAATTTATTTCAAAATAATCTTTTAGGGTCTTTTGGGGCTTCGTGAGAATCTCCTTGTCTCGAAAGAGGGTGTCATTCATTTTCCATCTAAATTGACCAGTTATTGTGAGTTTCATCTCCATCTTCACGGCGTTATGGTCGGAGCAAGTTTTTGAGCAGATTTCCACTTTCTTAATCTTTGGAGCCATTCCACTAGTAACCCAGATTTGATCGATTCTGGTCCAGGTCATCATTGCTTGGGAGAAGAAAGTTCCCTCTCTCTCCAGAGGGTTCCTTGTTCTCCATATATCTATCAAGTCCATATTTTCTGTCATTTCGAAAAAAGTCTTAGGGAGTCTCCCTTCTTTGCTAACTGTTAGTCTTTGTGCCTTGTCCATGTTGGTGGAGACCACGCCATTCATATCTCCCATGATGATCATATTGTAATCCAAATAGTCAGTGAGGGTTTCATGGAGTCTCTTAAAGAAGTCAGATTTGCCTTCATTTGGTGCATAAATTCCAACCACTAGAAATTTTTCTCCTTGTATTTGTGCTGAAAACTTGTTACTTTAAACTGCCACAGTTATCCAATTTATACTATTTCTTCTTGTATTACACAGTAACCAGGCACTGTGGAAACTTTGTATCAGAGTATCGCTTCACAGGGAAAAGTCAGTTCAGTGTGCTAAAAAGGCAGACCGTTTCGTACTTTCAGATGGGTGAGACGGCAGAGGTTTTTTTTACTTCCAATATTTCATGCAGTTATTAATCCAATTCACCTCCCCTCTGCCCTGCTAGCTAGAGGGGAGATCAAAGGTCCAAATGTCCGGTTTAGCTGATTAAAGAGCGGGTTTAAACGGATGCAAGTTTAGAGCTCCGTTGCTTTCACTTTCATGCAGTCGGGGGGAGGCAGACTTCCTTTGTTTAGATTTCCCCCGTTTTTAGTCCAATTTTTAAAATTTAAAGGGTCCCGATTATTTTTCAGCTCTTACTCACGGGAATTCAGTCCAAATTTTCTTTTCAGGAAGGAATCGGCGCTCTCCGCTTATGGCGACGCGGCTTCACTTCGCAGGCTGGGTAGCGACTCTCAGCACCGCGCTCTCTCCCGATGTCGATCCGTAGCCTTTAAAAAGGCTCTTTCACGGTACCGGGGGGCGCAAAGGTGCCCACCGAGTCTCCTTGCTCTCAGGCTTCAGCGCCTGGGATTTTAGGGGTCCCCCGCTTGCCGTAGCGGGTAAGACCCAAACTTGCGAAGCAGTCCTTCTCCGGAGCTCGGAGCTAGGACCGCCATTAAGCGCTGGCACCGACCGGAAGTCCGGAAAGATGTCAATTCCCGCAGGGCCCTAGTCTCTTGTGACAGAGCGATCCACCGAGTTGGGGCCAGTACTGAAAAGGCCCTGGCCTTAGTTGAGACCAATCTAACCACCAATCTAAATATTTTGGGCACTTTACAAACTTTCTCTGTCTGATGTCTTCATGCTCCAACACGGTGGTGGGAAACCTCAAGCCTGGGGGGATCAATGTGGCCCCCTAAGCCTCACCACCTGGCCCTTGGGACTCTCCCCAGCCACATCACCTAGTGGCCCTGCTCTGCAGCCTCTTTGAAGGCGTTGGCTGCCTGGGACCCTGGTAATGCTTCTTGCTTCCTTTGATACAGAGGGGTGTGGGTGTAGAAATCAGCCTGCAATATGTCAATTGCATCAATTGCTCCACCCACTTTTGCTCCTGGCCCCACCCGCCAGTGTCATGTGGTGTCTGGAAGGTAGTCCAGAAGGGACTGCGGCCTCCATTCTCCCTTTCCTGAAGTCAGTTCTCATAGGCACCCTATGGCAAAGAGATGAGGGCTGGTTCTATCAAATACCAGGGTGGTTTTTTTATAGTGTGTTTATGTGTGTTTTTGCTTAAGAAGGAGGCTGCATGGAAACTCAAAAGCCTGGTTTTGCAGCATGTCTTGTAAACCATTTAGAAGTAGATTAATGATTTGTGTATCTTTTCTTTTCAAATCTGCTGGGGTGGGGTGGGAGTGGTGGGGTGAACAAAGCCCTTGGGACTGTTCCAGTCGCTTTAAGCCCTGACAAAGAATTCATGTGACTCTCAGAATGTTGAGGAATATTTTTTTTTGTCAACAAAATATTAAAAGCCACATTTGATACTGCTTTGCTATGAGCACCCTCCATGTTGCGTTTTCGCTTTGCTGTGGCCTGGGCCTGGCATTTTATGACAATATTGTGGCTTGCACATGCTGTTTTGCAACAAGACAGCCTCAGTTTTAAACCCTGGCATCTAGTGAGGTTTTTCTTTCCAGCTAGCAAAACCTCCATCCTTCTCTCTCCCCAGAGCCCCCATCCTAAGTATTGCTGGGTTCCCTTCTGGAAAGACTTTTTGGATCCCAGAATACACTAATTCCACTTAGCCTGAATTCCAGACTAAGATCCACAGTCTAATCTGGGCTTCAGTGGAAACAGAACTTGGAATGGTCTCTGGGCCTGGTGTGCCAGGATTAAGAAAAAGTATCATGGCTGTGAATAGTGTAGATTCAATAATAAAATTTCCTTAATAAAACAAGTACAAAAGGCACCACAAATCAGTAGATCGGATTTATACATCAATATAGCTGGGTCCCTGCTTCTTGGGAGGAAAGCAATGACAAACCTAGACAGCATCTTAAAAAGCAGAGGCATCACCTTGCCAACAAAGGCTCATATAGTTAAAGCTATGGTTTCCCCAGTAGTGATGTATGGAAGTGAGAGCTGGACCATAAAGAAGGCTGATCGCCGAAGAATTGATGCTTTTGAATTATGGTGCTGGAGGAGGCTCTTGAGAGTCCCATGGACTGCAAGAAGATCCAACCTCTCCATTCTGAAGGAAATCAGCCCTGAGTGCTCACTGGAAGGACAGATCCTGAAGCTGAGGCTCCAATACTTGGGCCACCTCATGAGAAGGTGGAAAGGACCCTGATGCTGGAGAGAAGGGGATGACAGAGGACGAGATGGTTGGACAGTGTTCTCGAAGTTGAGAACATGAGTTTGACCAAACTGCAGGAGGCAGTGGAAGACAGGAGTGCCTGGTGTGCTCTGGTCCATGGGGTCACAAAGAGTCGGACATGACTAAACGACTAAACAACAACAATAGCTGGGTCACCCTTCATGCAAAGGGTGAGTTTTAAGCAGGTACCACAATGCAAATACTGCAGGCACCTATCTGAAGTTCATTGGGAGCATATTCCACATGGCAGGTGCCACCACACTGAAGGCCCTGGTCTCAGTGGACATAAGGCAGACCTCAGGAACATATGACACTACAAGGAGTGTCTCCCACTTGGATCAAAGTCAGGGGCATAAGAACATAAGAAGAGCCTTATGGGTCAGACTCATGCCCATCTAGTCCGGCATCCTTTTCTCACAGTGGCCAGCCAGATGCCCATGGGGAACCTGCAAACAGGATCCAATCACAAGAGCCCTCTCCCCTTCTGTGTTTTCCAGCAACTGGCATTTGGAAGCACTGCTGCCTCTGACGATGCAGGCAGAGAACAGCCAATGTGGCTAGTAGCCCTTGATAGTCTTCTCCTCCACAAATTTGCCTAATCCTTTTTTAAAGCTGTCAGGGGATTGCCATCGGAACAGGGGAGGGAGGCAGGGGGTCCGTTGGGATAGCGAGAGCCTCCAAAAATCCTGAGAAGCAGTTCCTCTTCCAGTGGTGGGGAAAGCCACACCTCCAGTGGAGAAGAGAGGGAAGGACCAGCCGAGCGAGGAAAGGGCTCGAGGATGCTGTGGAGAGCACCAACACCTCACCCAGCCAGGCTGGCCAGGAGGGACCCACGCCACTTCCCTCGCCCACCTTGCGCACAGGGGTGAAACGCAAAGAGGGGAGGCGGAGGCTTGGGATGCCGCAGTTCTTATGTTGGGGGAAAAGCCAGAAGGGGCCACTCCCGGATTCTGCAAGTGACTAGACGGACATGAACTTTGTGGTTCTGCACTGTAAATAGTTTGCACCAATAAACTTGTAAAAGACAGGTCGGAGTGCTGCCTGGTTACTCACGAGCAACCACCGTCAGCACCTGACAAAAGCCATCCAAGCTGATGGCCATCACTGCTTCCTGCAGAAGTGAGTTCCATAGTTCAACTATGCACTGTGTGAAAAAGTACTTTCTCTTATCTGTCTTGAATCTTCCAACATTCAGCTTCATTGGACATCCACAAGTCCTAGACTTATGGGGGGGGGGGGAGAAAGCTTTTCTGTATATGGAAAAGTCCCAAATGCTGCAGCCTTTCGTCCATTCCCGTGATCAGAAAAGGTTGCCTTTTACTGAACCTTTTGCAACATGACAATATCCTTTTTGAGCTGAGGTACCCAGAACTGGGTACTCTGAATACAGTTGTGCCATCAATTTGTACGACGACATTACTGTATGATGTTGGCAGTTTTATTTTCCATTCCTTTCTGAATTTGCTATTTTCACACTTGCTGTACACTGGGATGGCATGCCCACCAAACTATCCACTATGACCCCAAGGTCTCATTCAAGTCCTTAAACTTGGCCCAGTAGCTTATCAGCAGCCAGTGCAGGTCTTTTAGCTGTCTCCTATCAACAGGGTGTCCACTTCAGAAGCATCACTGTGACATTCTGCATTAGCTACATCTCCCAAACCAATGTTCAGGGAAGCCACAGTTAGACTACATTGTAGTAATCCAGTTCTGGAGATTACTAATGCCTGGACTGCTGTAGCTAGACTACCCTAATCCAGGAATGGCCAAAGCTGTCATGTCAACTGCCAGAAGGGACTCCTAACCACTGAAGCCACTTGCGCCACCAGTGACAAAGAGGGTAAAAGGTGCACCACCAAGTGATGTTCCTGATCCTTCACGTGGGATGTAAAACACAGCAGTCAAGTACAACATTCCCAAAATGGACATGCTAGGGGATGCTTTGTAGCAGCCAGGAGAGAACTTCCTGTTTCCTCCTGAGCTGGGACAGAGACTCACTCTGCATGTGACTTGATGTGGGTGTGGCCAGATCTTGGTAGGCGAGCACATGTTCTTTTGCTCTCCTCTCTTCTCCATTTTGTTTTTCTCTATGTGTGAGCAGAAGTGACTGTCTGTCTGCAGTCACTTGGGACTAACTCCCTTATGGGATAGTTCCACATGTATATATACCTTTGTAACCTAAGTCTGCCTTCAGTGATCTAACTGTGAACTGAATGAATGTGAGTAAACTACTTTTATATTCACTTGAATAAGGTTGTGGTGTATATTCTTTTTAAGAGGGATAAGAAGGGATCTTACCAGGAATCTTATATAGAGAGGTTCAGATGAACCTGCAACAAGCAAACCGCTGTGCGTTTAAAGGGGAATGTTTAAACTCTGCTAAGACATAGAACTTGCTAACGCAAGTTAGGAAGGGTAAGTAAACAATATATCTTCTCCTGCCTCCCTGAACATTCCCAGTGTGGTGTAGTGGTTAAGAGCAGTAGACTTGTAATCTGGTGAACCCGGTTCGCGTCTCCGCTCCTTCACATGCAGCTGCTGGGTGACCCTGGGCCAGTCACACTTCTCTGAAGTCTCTCAGCCTCACTCACCTCACAGAGTGTTTGTTGTGGGGGAGGAAGGGAAAGGAGAATGTTAGCTGCTTTGAGACTCCTTAGGGTAGTGATAAAGTGGGGTATCAAATCCAAAATCATCTTCTTCTTCTTCTTCTTCTTCTTCTTCTTCTTCTTCTTCTTCTTCTTCTTCTTCTTCTTCTTCTTCTTCCTCTTCTTCCTCTTCTTCTTCTTCCTCCCACACTTCAGAGATAGTCCAGCTCTATCCAGAGAAGCCCATCAGAGGGAGTGCAAGCTCAACCATTAAAGACCTTATATCATAAATGGGACTTCTGGGATATGCTCAAACCGTGCTAGGTTTGATCTCAGAGTCGGGTTTGGAATCATTTTGCCCTCCCCCAATTGGGACCCAGTTTGACCCAGATTCCAAGTGGGGCAGAATTTGCCACCATCCCTATCCCATCCACCAGCAAGGGAAGCCTTCAGTGTGTGTGTGTGTGTGTGTGTGTGTGTTGCACATTGCCTATCTCCATGTTTCCAGGAGTGCCTTCCGTCTTCAGACACCCGGGACCACCTTCCCTTCTCTTTTGCATCTCAAGCCCCTGACAGTTTATATCTGGCTGCAAGTCTTCATAACAACAGATTGCAATGAAAATGGCTAGGCATTTAATCTTGAGCCTTGTTTACACAAACAGCTGCTTTTCCCACAGATCGAGGCTGAACCAACTAACAGAGCTCCTCCTCCTCCTCCTTCTCCTTCTTCTTCGGCATCTTTATTATTATTTTGCCTGGGGCTCCAGGACTGTCCCCTTGGGGTTGCATTTAGCACCAGCCCACTTAAAGAATTTTAAGTACTCATATTAATGCTTCTTGCCAGAGGGTACCTGCACCATGAATCATGCGCCCCTGCTGAACCTTGTGTGCGAACCGAGATATTCTTGACTGCCATCTCTAAAAGACACAATGCACATCCGAAATAATTATGCACATTTACTTTGCATAAACTTTTGTGGGTTTTCTTTGTGTGTGGGGTGGTGGTGGTATTTCAGAATCTGAAACTTGGGTTTTTGCAGAAGTGACATTTTTGAGGGGGCAGGAGAACAGAAGTCTGAATGGCATGCCAGGTCAGAGTCACTTGGCCTGCGATGGCTCTGCGGTGTGCCTGGCCCAGCTGGATGCAAATGGAACTGGTCCAAAAGCCACAGAGGACCATTGACACCACGATGTCGAGAGTGCAATGCTTTCCCAAGGGCCTTTTCAACTCCAGCTGTTGAGAGGCGGGGAAGGACGAATGACTTGGTGAGCACCGAGTGACAAATGCTTCAAGGGATGCCTTGCTGGGAGGAAAGAGGCGAGGGACCTAGCCCAGAACACAGTTGTCCTGGGGGCTTCTAGCAAGGGTGGGGAACCTTTGGGCCCCCAGATGTTAAATTCCTATGACCCCCAATCATCATGGCTTATAGCCAAGGATTACGGGTGTTGTAGTCAACCTGGGTTGGATAAACACCAACTGAGGGGACCTAAGCTACATCAATAGCTTTAATAGCTGTGGGCTAAACCACTGAGCCTCTTGGGCTTGCCGATCAGAAGGTTGGCGGTTTGAATCCCCGCGACGGGGTGAGCTCCCATTGCTCGGTCCCAGCTCCTGCCAACCTAGCAGTTTGAAAGCACACAAAAAATGCAAGTAGATAAATAGGTACCGCTCCGGAGGGAAGGTAACAGTGTTTCCGTGCGCTGCTCTGGTTTCGCCAGAAGCGGCATAGTCATGCTGGGCACATGACCAGGAAAAACTGTCTGCAGACAAACGCCAGCTCCCTCGGCCTGTAAAGCGAGATGAGCGCCACAACCTTAGAGTCGTCTGTGACTGGACTTAACTGTCAGGGGTCCTTTACCTTTTTTTTTTTAAAGCTTTAACAGAAATGATATTATTCTAACAGAAAGGACAATGAAAATAAAAATAAAATTTTATATTTGCATACTTTCATCCATACCCACTGCATTGTAGGACATCATCGGGAGAAGAAAAGGATAAGGAGTAAACTAAAATGGAGAGGAAGTCCCTAAAATCGTTGGGTGGCATCTTGTACCCCTCCTTTTGGCAACTCTTGCAGCCAAGCTGGTGCCAAACATATTCTTCTGCTTTCATTAGGACCCCATCAAGTGAGGCCAAGAGTGGTCTTGTCTGTGATTCTCCAGAGGTTTGATTTCACCCCTGGAGGTGCACTCCATTCTCTCTCGAGACAGACAGGTGCCAACAATATTTACCCACGGGCAAGACAAAAACAAACAAACAAAGTAGCCAAAACATTCATATTTTATAAGTCTCTCTCTCTTTTTTAACCAGTATGTAAAACTTGAAATTTAGCAATTTGTAGTCACAGATTCATAATTGGAGCCCTAAGCTATGGTGCATAAATTTGGTACTGACCCAAACAGCATCTGTATAAGTTCCTCATCCCTTGTCATTACTGATTGGGAGGTTTCCAATAGAGAGGCTTTCCCAGCAATGCTGTGGATTGAACCTTCCCTTTTGCTTGTTCAGTGGATAATTGTTCTGCAGGACCACGGAGAGCTCCTAAGAACAGCAGAGGTTCTTCCAACAGCAGCCAGTGCTGTACCTTTTTTAAACAAAAGAATAATGTATGGGGGGGTCTGGGTATGGCTGCCCTGTGTGGTGAGCCTCTGAACTGCAGGCAGCTTCTCTGTGAAGAAACTTCTTGGCCTGCCCTGCCCACTGAATCCTTCTAAGAAGGAAGGTGTTTGCTGTTGACTAATGGCCATGCTGGCTGGGGCTGAGGAGAAGGAGTTCAACATCAGGAGGGCACCACATTGGTTACGCCTGCTGTAGGAAATTGCTTTATGCAGAGGTAGACTGATGGCCCCTCCAAACACAGTAATTAAATGGATAATTTGTTGCGGAGTGTGTTAATCTTCACCCTGTAAATCAGTAAAGCTGTTAAGCTCACCAACACGAAACATAGAACACAAACTCTATATTTACATACTTTATGCAGGTTCCAGAGGGATTTCTGTACTTCAAAGTCCTTGCTGAACAAAGTCCACACACAAGTTTTAAGTCAATTTGCACAGAGTCCTGCAGCAGCTTAGAATTCTCCGAGAAGGCTGGCAGTTCTTGGATTCTTCTTCGAAGATGAGCTCTTCTCAAAGTGTTCAGGCAACTCCACAGTTCTGCAATGATCAGCTCCTTCCTGCTAATGACAAGTGACCCACTTCCAGCAACCCACAACCAATGCTGTAATCTGAGCCCTTTTATACACAGAGTTACCCACCTCACCTGCTCCATAACACTGATAGGAAAGTCATGAGATTCAGCCAGGTGTGAGGAATCCATATTCAGGAATGAGTCAGAATGAGTCAGCTCTTTCTTCTCTAATGGAATTAACCCATTACCTGCATTCCTTAACATCATTGGTCCTGATTACTGATTATTGATGATTGAAAGAAAGTAATAGAAGTGGAAAGAAATGGCAATTGAGTAGATTGGAAGTCAAACACAAAGGTGGGGTGAGGGGTGGTGGATGGTGATGGGAAAATGAATTATTTGTGGGATTGAGTGTAGGTATGTTTGAACACTTTTAAGAATTGTATGAAATGTATGTTTGTATGTTTGTATATTTGTAATATATGTGTATTAAAAATTCTTTTTAATATTTTTTTTAAAAAATATATATTTCTGAATATATTTAAAAATATCTCGAAGCGGAGTACGCAAAAGAAGCAGCAACAGACAACTTAAACAAAATACAATGGTACTTTGGTTGTCAAACTTAACTCCTGGAACCGTTCGAAAACCAAGGCGTGGCTTCCAATTGGCTGCAGGAGCTTCCTGCACTCAGTCAGAAGCCACAGAAGCTGCGTCAGACGTTTGGCTTCCAAAAAACGTTTGCAAACCGGAACACCCCCTTTTGGGTTTGCAGTGTTCAGGAGCCGATTTGTTCGGGAGCCAAGCCTTTCAACAGCCAAGGTACCTGTCAGAGGTGTGGGTGTCTCTCTTCACCACGGATGCCACGGGAGCAAATTTTATAGTCTGTATTTACAATGGGTCATTAGCACATCGTTCATCCATCAGAGTCACTCAGTTCAGATCTCTGCTGAGGTCTGCATTTGCCCCTCCAACAGCTCATAAAATGAGCCTCCCATCTTTGCAAATTTCCCCCCTGATTTTGAGCCTGAGCTTAACCTCTGTGTTCCCTGTGAACTTTCCATCTCCCCAGCCCTTTCTGGGTGTGCTGGGCCTGGGGGTAACCTGAGTAACACGGTCCAGGTCTGGTCCTGAATCCAAGGGTTCCGCGAGGAGTCAGTCCGACAGGGCCAAGGCAGGACACAAGGCAAGGTCAGGCACAGGATCACAGGCAGGTCCTGGCAAACAGCAATGTTGCTCCCGCAACCTGGGGTGGGGTCTGGCAGCCTTTTATCTCTGTCGGGTAACGGTCGGTCCTGATCCCCCGGTGACTCACCTCCCTGTCTCGCCCAAAGGCGAGCACTCCTCCTGCGAGTACTCAGGTCTCTCCTTCTCTCAGACCTTTATCTCTGCAGCTCGGGAGATGTCGGTGGGTTACTAGACCCAGGGGCCGCCTCAGCCTCCCCTGACCCAACTGGTAGTGGAGCAGCTGTAAGTGATGGCCCAGCTGAAGGCAACGAGGTCATCCCCACATCTGGAGCCAGGGCAGGCTCAGGCCCCTGACTCGGCTCAGCTGGGGCTTGTTGCAGGGGAACCTGTGCAGACTGGGGCTCTTCAGAATCAGGCCCCAGACTAGGTTCAGCTGCTGCCTGAGGCAAAGGATCTGGTGTGGACTGAGACTCCTCTGGCTCCGAGTCCGACCCCGAGTCCAAGGCCATCACACTGGGCTTATTCCAACCGCTCTCTCCTCATTGCCTCCCCCCCCCCTCGGTCACCTCGTCCACATCTTCCACTCCCAGGCCTCCCCCTCCCTCTGGGGAACTTGAGACCTCTGGTTCGTCCCTGATAGTACCACTGTATAAAAAAAATTATACAGTTACATATAAAAAAGTTGCATTAATACAAAGTTACTAAAAAATATGAATCAATATCATTTCATTTTCCTTCTGACACACCCTCCCTCTCAGCCTCCAGGTGCTCACGCTAGCTCACCCAAAAAAGTCTCAGCCTGGGGGTTGCATAACTAGTCTGACTCAGCATCAAGATGGAGCAGGGGTCTAACCTGGGTTAAAGATGGCTCAAGGTCTGACTTGGCATAAAGATGGATCAGGTGTCAGACTTGCTATAAACCACCTGCCTATGTAAATTTGCAGTTATATTTTTAGACACCTCAAAAGACTTGTCTTGAAATAATCTTTTGCACAAATTCATATGCAGGATTTTTCTTCTTCTTTGTTTAAAAAACATGTTCTAGTTTACCTTCATTAAAAGTATTTCTGGGGCATTCCATCCTGTTTTGCTCTTGAGACGGAAGTGAGAATGTATAGTGAATGATTGCTTGGTTTAATTTTAGGCTGGGTCTGCTCCTTCCCTTTTCCAGCCCATTGCTTTATGTTTGTATTTGCATCTCATATGCATTTGATCAAATGGCCACCATCTGAAGTCTCCATGTGCTTCATGTAAGGAACGGAACACAGAACTGCGGGATGTCGACAGGAGTGATTGTTTTTTAGGCAATTTGTACTTTGTCATCAAACGCCATCAAACACGATGTCAGCTCAGGAATTTACTTCTCCCAACACCGCGGAATGGATTAGAGCAGCTTAAATCTGAGGTTTTCTGCTTTAACT
This sequence comes from Podarcis liolepis, assembly GCF_965112155.1. NCBI lineage: Eukaryota > Metazoa > Chordata > Lepidosauria > Squamata > Lacertidae > Podarcis > Podarcis liolepis. The sequence continues at coordinate 6,706,609 of NC_139564.1, forward strand.
GGATTGCAAATTGCTGTCTTCACCTTCTGAGCCTATGAAGCAGCCATGGAACATTGGCAGTTGCCGTCCGCTGAGTGAGACTGTTGGGTCCATGTAGCTCGGTACTGTCAACACAGGCTGGCAGCAGCTTTCCAGAGTTTCAGACAGACAAGGCGCATTCCCAGCCCTATGTGGGGGTGTCAGGGATTGAAAGAAGGAGCTTTGCCATGGAGATGGTGTGGTTGGGGCAGAGCAGTTCCCCAACCCATGTGCCAGCGGAGACCCAGCTTAGCATTTTGAAAGGCCAAACTGCGTATGGCCCGAATGATGGGAAAGCAATTGAAATGCATGCAACAAAATAAAAATCAAACAGCTACAGGGAGAAGATGGTTCTCATTGGGATTTCAGCGAGTGAGGAGGGAGGCTTAACCCTTCCCTGCCAGCTGCTATTAGTCCCAACACATTATTTGGGCTAAGGGCAGTTTGTGGGAGGGTATTTTTGTCAGGGTAACAATGGGGAGGAAAGGCTTACAGGAGGGTTGGGGGGAACTTATTCTGCCCGAGGGCCACATTTCCTTCTGCGCAACCCTCTAGAGGCTAGGGGTCAGTAGTGGGCAGGACCACAAGAAAAAGTGGGTGGAACAATGAGTGTAAATTTCTTTTTCTTTTTTTATAATTTTAAAAATTAAATTTCCATTTTAACAATCCAATAAAAACCACAATAAAACATTCCAAATTATAATACAATCAAAAAAAGCCAATTATTCAATGCCAAATTATATATCTCTTGTGTGACTTCCCATGCTCTGAAGTTCGGGGAGTGATGATTGAATATAATTACTGCATTTCTTAAATAATAAATAGTCCAAATAAGGCATTTCCGATGTTGATCCTTCAATGAGTGTAAGTTTCACCTTTGTACAGTAGACTAGTTTCAACACGCACATCCTCCACCCCACCAATAGGGGGTAGGAATAGATGACTCCCAGGTCCCTTCCAACTCTATAGTTCTATGATAATAATATGCCACCCATCTGAATGGGCTGTCCCAGTCACTCTGGGTGACTTCCAACAAGCTAAAAACAATAAGCACAGTAAAACATCAAACATTAAAAATTTCCCTAAAACTGTCTTGTAAAAGTCTGATAGTTGTTTATTTCCTTGACATCTGATGGGAGGGTGTTCTACAGGGCGGGTGCCACTACTGAGAAGGCCCTCTGCCTGGTTCCCTGTAGCTTCACTTCTCACAATGAGGGAACTGCCAGAAGGCCCTCGGAGCTGGACCTCAGTGTCTGGACTGAACGATGAGGGTGGAGACTCTCCTTCTTGTTCTATCAAGACCTCTCCTCCTCCCAGAGGGGAGGCGTTGTGAGTGGGAGCCAGTTCCCGCATTGGCAGGGGGGCATTCCCGGCCCCCTACACCAGCCATTCCGGCTGCCGCACTGCGCCCCCACCGCCAGCCAATTGGCCTGGCTTGGGGGCGGGGTTTAACCGCACCTAAGCGGCCGTGGCAGCGCTGCGCCATCACTTTCCTCTGGATTTTCGTCAGGGCACTCACCCAACCCTCCCTTTAGGTCATATCGTTATGGTTGACATTGCTATGGACCTTGGTTTGTTGCCTTGGTTTTCCAAGGAGCCTGGTAGGGATTTTTATCCATTTGGCTAATTGGCTCCCGCCTCTTGGTTTTTCGCCTGTTGTTGTTTAGTCATTTAGTCGTGTCCGACTCTTCGTGACCCCCTGGCCCAGAGCACGCCAGGCACTCCTGTCTTCCACTGCCTCCCGCAGTTTGGTCAAACTCATGTTCGTAGCTTCAACTCATGTTGAACACTGTCCAACCATCTCGTCCTCTGTCGTCCCTTCTCCTTGTGCCCTCCATCTTTCCCAACATCAGGGTCTTTTCCAGGGAGTCTTCTCTTCTCATGAGGTGGCCAAAGTACTGGAATCTCAGCTTCAGGACCTGTCCTTCCAGTGAGCGCTCAGGGCTGATTTCCTTCAGAATGGAGAGGTTTGATCTTCTTGCAGTCCATGGGACTCTCAAGAGTCTCCTCCAGCACCATAATTCAAAAGCATCCATTCTTCGGCGATCAGCCTTCTTTATGGTCCAGCTTTCACTTCCATACATCACTACTGGGAAAACCATACCTTTAACTATACGGACCTTGGTTTTTCGCCTAGCTCGTAGCAAACCATCACAACTTTTTGGGTATTGGCGGTTAGGCATTGGAATATGTGTGCTGTGTTGGAGGGCAGGTCATGGCCATCACCTACCCCTCATATTTTGGGTATTCCGTTAAAGGGATCTCGCGGTTTTGGATCCTGTCTGATGCCCTGCTGGTGGCTAGGGCCATGGCATGACCCCTGGCGATGTCAGGGGGAAGCTTTTAAGTTTTATTTACATTAACAGGCTCCTCTCACTGGCCATTAACCTTTAAAATGATTTCCCGCTGGACGGGGTTGAGTTATGTATAAATCATCTGATCCAGTGCCTAAGCCAATACCACTCACATGCTGTAACCAATAAAGTTGTGGCCTCATTTAGCCCATTAACCTAAAATACATGTGTCCTTGTGTCTTATTCATCCCCAAGTGGGTGGTGGGTTCTTTACTCACAAGTGGCTTTCCTGCTGGTGAGCTTTCTCTAAGCTTTGGGCTGGCTGCTATGGGGAGTAGAAAGCTGCCTATCGGCCCATCTAGTTCAGTCTTGTCCACCCTGACTGGCAGCATCTCTCCAGCTTTTCAGGCTGGGAATCTTCTGGAGAGGCTCTCAGGGATTGAACCTGGAACCTTCTGCTCTGCCATTGAGCCATAGCCCTTCCTAGACCAGGGAACATTAGAGCTCTTCTGATGCTCCTACCCAGATGAAGAGGTCGCTCAGCTGGAGGCCCTCTGATAAGGGAAGCTGCACAGAACCTGTGAGCCAAGACAATGTTTAAAAAGCCTCGTACATCGCTTCCAGCAGAGTGGAATTGACAAATCGGGAAGAGAGAATCTCTCGGCTTCTTGATCAGAGCGATTAGCCACCTGAAGGGAAATAATGGACAGCGCCGCATGAAGGTAAACAGTGGCAGAATGGCGGAGCAAAGGGCTCGTCCACTGCTACAGTCTCTTTTCAAACCGTGGCTTTCTTCCCCTTCTGAGCAATCAAATGTATCAGCCGGCAATCAGCCTCCCACAGCTGCTGGCAGTTTGACTCAAAATCACCGGCAGGGCTCAGATTCTGCCCTCTCCTCCAGCGTGCCTGGCAGCCCCACCGACGGGCAGCTTGCTCCGATGAGAGCCAGACGTGCCTGCAGGTGCAAGAGGCAGCATCAACAAGGCCTGCCCACCTCTGCCCCCCGTGCCAGCGGAGTCCTCTCCCCAGCGGCTTCATTGCCCCAGTCCTGTTTCAGAGGCATCATTGGGCCTCATGCCTGTCCAATTGCTTGCTTCGAAAATCAGCAGGATCAAAGGCAGCAGACTCTGTTCATTATTTTAAGCCGAGGGTGGTGGCATGTTTACATCTGCAGGCCAGGTGCTCAGGGGTTGGTTTCGTGGTGGCAAAGACATAGTCAACCGACGGTGTGCAAAGTTAGAAAGAGTCTCTATGTCAAAGGACCTGTCAGACTGGAAACCGTGGTCTCTCAAGCTCTGCTTTGGAAAAGAATGTGCTGTTCCCCCCAGAGCCTTGCTCAGGCTAAAATCCATGCGTGAGCGTGTGTGTGTGTGTGCCTATTTTTCAAGTGTTGTGTATAGACTTCTACATTAGCAGAACTTGTAAAAGTCACTTGTATTAAGATGAATAAGGTTTTAAAATGGGATTGTTAAGATTATAAGGTTTTATGGATGAGCATGAATAAGCATAGAGTGAAACCAAGAGGGGGAGTGGAGGGAAGTCAATTGAGTTAAGATTTATGATTTGAATTTTTGTTTGTGGGTTTTTTTTGTCATTATAAAATTAATAATTTGTATATATATTAAAAAAATAGAATAAGAGAACAAGAAGAACATACGTTTAGAGAAGATTGGAAAATGTTTATTGAATATATGGGAAATAACTGTGTACAGCTGAAAACGCCGGGAGCGTTAAGATAAATTCAACAGTGTAAATAGGTTTTGATGGATGCAATAATGGAATACTGAATGGTATAGTTTTTGTAAAATATGCAGGGATTCATGATATGCAAAATGAACCATGGAAAGAGAAGAAGGGAAGTCCTTGCCTTGATCCCTTAAGGATGTAAAAGGAGTATTTTAAATTGTAAAATAGAAAATGTAATAGTAAAAAAAGAATCCTCCATGTGCTCCATGAACTCATTCCAACAGGTGGCTGTGATGGCCACCAACTTGGGTGGCTTTACATGAGGAATAGACAAATTCATGGAGGAGGAGAAGGCTATGGATGGCTACTAGCCAGGACGTCTGTGCTCTGCCTCCAGTCAGAGGAAACAGTGCTTCCAAATGCCAGTTGCCATCCAGCAAGTTCTTCTTATGTTTTAGCTTTTTCCAAAGTTATCTGTTTGACTGATACACCATTCAAGAGAGAAGAGAGGCTGGACTCTGCCAGCCAAAATGCATTGATGGAGAAACGCGCGCTTTGGCAGACGTTCTGTACCCAAGTGTGCGGCTGGGATCGCTTGCCTCTGTTGTTTACTATCCGTTACCCGAGTTGACGTGTGAAGTCATTAGCGAGTCGTCCCCCCCCACCATACCCGTTATTTGAATCAATCTTTTTAATCTCCAACCGATAAGGATCCTGAGAGCTAATGAGTCAACCTGACAAAGCCTTACTCTCCAAATGAGTCATGGAAAGCATTGGCGAGAAGACTGGTAACAACATACAGCATTGGCAGGATGGAGGGAAAGGAAGAAAAGAGCTTGGCCGTACCGGCAAAAGCTCTTGCAAGAAGCTTACATCAACACAACAATACTAAGTGCATAAGAACAGCCCATCTTAAACCAATACAGTGGTACCTCGGGTTAGAGACGCTTCAGGTTACAGACTCCACTAACCCGGAAGTAGTACCTTGGGTTAAGAACTTTGTTTCAGGATGAGAACAGAAATCGCACGGCAGCGGGAGGCCCCATTAGCAATACTACTACTACTACTACTACTACTACTACTACTAATAATAATAATATATATACCCCGCCCATCTGGCTGGGTTTCTGCAGCCACTCTGGGCAGCTTCCAAGACAATATTAAAATACAGTAATGCATCAAACATTAAAAACTTCCCTAAACAGGGCTGCCTTCAGATGTCATCTAAAAGTCAGGTAGTTGTTGTTCTCTTTGACATCTGGTGGGAGGGCGTTCCACAGGGCAGGTGCCACTACTGAGAAGGCCCTCTGCCTGGTTCCCTGTAACTTGGCTTCTTGCAGGGAGGGAACTGCCGGAAGGCCCTCGGTGCTGGACCTCAGTGTCTGGGTAGAACGATGGGGGTGGAGACGCTCCTTCTGCTAAAGTGGTACCTCAGGTTAAAAACAGTTTCAGGTTAAGAATGGACCTCCAGAATGAATTAAGTTCTTAACCCGAGGTACCACTGTACCTTGTTCTAGCAGCGGCCAACTCCAATCCATTCTCTACCAAAGTAGGCATCATCGTCCCTTGATGATCTGGCTCCAGAAGTTCTTGCATCTGTTCCCTGGAAGCATACCCATCTTAATCAGGATATGACTTTTTTTTAAAAGAGATTGTCTATACTTTCTTTTTAATGATCCTTTTTCTCTCAGATTTTATTGATTGGTTACCTTTTTATTCTGCCCTCCCTCTGGCTCTTGGGAGACAGGGTCCCATGTTTTATTCCCACAATGGCAATCATCTCCCATCCTAAGCTAGGAGCATCCTCAACTAGGATCCCCCAGTGATTGTCATGGGTGATGGCCTATTCCTGTCTTGCAGAGGATCCCACAGTGTGAGCAACTTGCTATGACAAAGGCTAGAGGTGGGCTGAAGTCTTTGGATGGTAGGCTTCTGGGTGACATTGGGCCCTCAGCCTGGAAATGGTTCCCCACCCCTAATTTAAATTATGGCATTTGACTAATTTCAGAATCCCTGGAACTCTCTCCCACAGGAGTGTGATGCCCGCCAACTTGGAGGCTTCAGACAAATGCCACAGTGCTCCTGAATGCTGGTGTCTTGAAACCGCAGGAGGGGAGAATGCACGTGTGGTCGAATCCTGCTTGTGGGTTTCTCCACAGGCATCTGGTCGGCCATTGTGAGAACAGGATGAGGCTGGACTAGATGGACCACTGGCCTGATCCAGCAGTCTCTTCTTATGTTCTTAACTATTCAGCCATGAAGCAAGGCATGATGGTTGTTCTCCCCCCTGGAATGGGGCCGTCAGCCTGGAGCTTAACAGACAGATCTCTTCAGCAACTGGCGGATAAGACTTCCATTGGCTACAAATAATGATGGCTGTATGCCACCTCAAGGCTATGTACCTCTGAATTAGCAGTTGCTGGGGAATGATAATGGGAAAAGGTTGTCATGAGCTGCTTGTGGACTTCCCAGAGGCACCTGACTGGCCATTGCAGGAACAGAAATCTGGACTAGATAGGCCTTTGGTTTGATCCAATGGGGCTCTGTGATTCTCTCTCAGAGCACATACAGTGGTACCTCGGGTTAAGAACTTAATTCGTTCTGGAGGTCTGTTCTTATCCTGAAACTGTTCTTAACCTGAGCTACCACTTTAGCTAATGGGGCCTCCCGCTGCCACCACATGATTTCTGTTCTCATCCTGAAGCAAAGTTCTTTACCTGAGGTACTATTTCTGGGTTAGCAGAGCCTGTAACCTGAAGCGTCTGTAACCCGAGGTACCACTGTATTTATTTTATTCATGGGCATATGTCTATACCAACATAGAATAACCAGCTGGATCATGCCATCTAGCATCTTGTTCTCGCAGATGCTCTCTCAGAGCACATATTTATTTTATATATGAACATATCTAGCCTTCTGTTCTCACTGTGGCCAACCAGATACCCACATGAACCCAAGAAGTAGAACGTGAGCACCAGAGCCCTCTTTCCTACTGTGGTTTCCAGCAACTGGTATTCAGAAGCATTTCTTCCCCCAGCTGTGGAGGCAGAGCAGAGCCATTGTGGCTAGTAGCCAATGATGGCCCTCTCTTCCATGAATTTATCTAATCCTCTTCTAAAAGCCGCCAGGTGGGTGGCTATCATGGTCTGCTGTGGGAGCAAGTTCCATAACTTGACTATGCACTGATTGAAGCAGTGCTTTCTTTTTATCTACCCTAAAGCATAAAACACCAAGGCAGTATACTACATTAGAACTCCGCTGAAACAAATATAGGTAACCGTTAAAGTTTACAGCCACTAATGAGCTCATAAGCCCTGGGGGGTGGGGTGGGAGTCAATAGATAAAGATGCAATGGAAAAGAAGTCCGCCAGGACTAGCAGAGTCTCTAAAATTTAGTTTGGCCGTGAACTTAACAGCAGCCTGCAGTGACAACGAGTCTCATTTGGAGTTTTTTTTTAAGGCTGTGACATTTGTTGCAGCTGGGGAGGAATTGAAGGAGAGCAGCCTCTGTTGCTACACAGCCCGAAGGTCCATCATCTCATAAAGCTCAGCACCAATAATGCAAAATTCCGGGCTTGCCGTGTTAAACCTTTTCCCCTCAGGTGTTTCGGCACAGAGCCAGCCAATGACATTTGAATATTTGGCAGCGTTTTGGAAAGGAAACACATCCCTGCCGCCCCCGCCGCTCTTATTTACACAGTTGGGGGACATTTGTTTAATGGAAGTTGCTGCAGAAAAGAGGGGTGGCCTCCTTGAGCCCCTGTGATTGGTTTGCAGTATAAAGCCTCGGGATTGGTCAGATCTAGAAGCACAGCTTTTGTTTTTTTTGACCGGGCCACAAAGCCCCTAGCCAGTGGGGGAAAGCTGCCAGTTTTGGGGTCCTGAGTTGGAGAACAGATGCCCTGGTTTGGGGGTTTGTCTAAAGCCACCTGGAGGGTTTGAAAATAAGGTTTAAGCTTGGTGCTAAGTCTCTTATTCTTAAAATGGATGAGCGGTCAAGTTCATCTGAGCCTTTTAATCCTTTTAAAAACAGGGAAAAGAATTCAAGTCAATATTTTTCAGGCTTGCTATCACCGCTGCACTTTAACAATTAAGAGCTGTTTGGATAATAAGGTAACCGCTTTTATTTTAACTGGCATGACCCAAACCAAACACATGCTGGAAGGAATCAGGCCTATGCCAAGGGCGTCTAGACAGCGCCATGCGGGATTAAAACAAATGATCATGGAAGCCAAAGGAATGGATCCTGCCAACGTGAGTGGCATATATTAATTTCTATGTAGCTGCTTGCATGGGTAAGGAAACCCAGCCATCGGGAGGCAGGAATACGGTTGGCTTGCCTGTACTGGGGTGTAGTGGTTAGAACAGGGGGGAGGTAGGCAAAGTGGAGCTCGCTAGATGTTTCTGGACTACAATTCCCATAATCTCTGACCATTGGTCATGCTGGCTAGGGGTTTTGAAAAGCAGAATCCATTCTCAGAGGCCCTGCACTTTCTGGAGCTGTCAGGGAACTGCCATCAGCTCAGAGGCGAGAGGTGGAAGGGCAGCTGGGTTACAGGGAGCTTCCAAAGATGGTGAGAAGCAGCACTTCCTCCGCGGAGGAGGGAAGCCCCACCTCTAGTGGGGAAGGGATGCAGGGCTTGGAGGATGCAAGAGAGAGCCAAGACACTGTGCATGAGCAAAGTGGGGGGGAGGCAGGTCCCCCTTTAGCCACGCCCTCTCTGCACAGTTGGTTTACGCGCAGAGAGGGGAGGCGTCGGATGGGGGTCAAGAGACTACTCTGCTGGGGAAAGTTTAAGGACCACCCACTCCCAGATTCTGCTAGTGACTGAGCAAGACATGGAATTGAGATGTTCTGCACTGTAAATGTTTTTGCACCAATAATAAAGCCTTTGAAAAGACCAGTGGGGATCTTGCCTGTTCGGTCTTGAGCAACCACGCTGATAGGCATAACAGGAACAGTTAAATGTCTTTTTTGAAAAGGGAAAATACATTGCACACACTCAAACACATTATCCGTAGGTGTCCCCCCACACCAAGAAAAAAGGCATTTGGGTCTTCTGAACATCCACAGAAAACCTCAGCTCTGGGAGTGGGGATTTAAAAAAACAACAACTCGCCAGCACTTCTGTTTCTCTGTCTGTCCCCCATAAAGGGTGGGGAAGGTTCATATTCTCTTCTGGGCAGCTTTCCAAAGTCCACCTGTCTGTGGTGCGCAGGGCCAGAAGCTAACATGGGAAGAGCAACAGGTACAAATGTTAGCTTTGTACAGTGGGTGAGTTTCTACTGTCACACACCTTTAACCACCCTCCATCCTAAGAAGCGAAGGGCATGACCTCAAGGACACGTTTCAGCCAGGCAAAAGCACTCAGGATGCAATGCGAGGGCAGTGGAGGGGCTGGCCTGGGAAGAGTTCAGAGGGCCAGTCAGAGAGGCCCTCTGATCCCCTAGGCCTGAAATCCCCCACACCTGCTATACATGAACAGGCTCCTAGTGGAAAGCAGTAATGACCTCTGACAATACTTCACAAAAGCATAAAAAAGAAGAAGCCCGCAGAGCCTTTTAAAAAATTGTATTTGCAAACTTATTTCATTATTATGGACAGAGACAAAATCTGGACATGGCTACAGAAACAGGGTTTCCTGCTTTTTTTAAAAAAATGCACCTGCTGTAGAATCGTCTTTTCATTTATTTTCTCATCAGACAGTGTCTTCCTTTCTAAAGTCCACAGGGGAAACTTCCATGTTTTTATAGTATCTGTCAATGAGCTGTGGGACCATTTACTCTTTATCCCACCCCCAAGACATGCCCTCCTATGTGGTACTCCTGCATCAGGGCAGAAGGGGAAATGGGATTAGCTGGGGATTTTTACAGGAGTCTGTCAAGCAAAGAGCTGAATTTCAGGCAAGCACCTGAGCTGTCAAAAAGGTTCATCCTGATGCAGGTATAAAGCAGGAGGGTGGGTGGGAGGAGGGAGCCACTGAGAAATTGTTGGATGGTTTGCAAATTGTTGGATGGTGTGGTGTTCGTACAGAGCCCCCGGTCGTTTCATGGACTATTGACCTATGCACCACTACTTTAATCTTCCGCTGCCACCAATTTTGTGTGTGTGTGTGTGTGTGGGGGGGACCCAGGGCTCTCCAGTGAAGTACTGAGTCTTAGTCAGGTAGAGTTAACAATGAAGATTAAAGTTTATTTCAAACACAAGCAAGTTTTAAAATATATTTGAAACGCTGTCACTCTATTCCCACTCAGTCTTGTCCCTGTCTCTAACTCACTCTGACTCCTCTATCTTCCCCACCCCAAAGAACCAACCTCACTAACTATCAAAACCTCTGGGCTGAGCTTTAAAATCAGGTAGGCTCCGCCTCCGGGCTTTCTTATTGGTCAACCTATTAACTCTTTCTCTCCCCCAATATAACAGTATCCCCAAAGAATGGGCAAACGCAATAGATGGTTTGTAATTCTGCAAGGCTTCCTGTCTCCCAATTATTCAACAATTGCAAGGGCAGAAAGTGTCATCCTCTCACCCATTTGCAACAGAGCAATCCTGTGCAGGTCTACTCAGAAGTATGATCAGTGCTTTTTTCTAGAAAAAAAGGGTGTCGGTACTCATCATGAAGTTGTTGCAGTGTGTGCTGCACTTTTAACCAGTTTTTTCCTTCTAGAAAAAGGGTGCCGATACTGTGTACCCTTGAGTACCCGCAGGAAAAAAGCACTGAGTAAGATCATTGAGTGCAACAGGGCTTACTCTTAGGTAAAGGGGGGGAAAGGGGCTGCTTCAACCTAATTTGGCCAAATCATCACCATCATGTATTAAATTTGTATACCACCCTTCATCCAAAAATCACAGGGCGGTTCACAACATAAAAATACAAATTCGTTATAAAATGAAACGAAAGCAAAACAAACCAATAACCCCAGTTCCACAGCCATATATTATTATAATATGTCAACAGGCACCAGCCCAATTCAGTTCAGGATCCGGGATTTAGTTGGATCTAATACATAGCCCAAGTATTTTTCTGAGAGACTTCCAGACCTTTCATGAGCAGGGATGGATGAAAGCAGTTGATCTTTTTGAGATTTAACAGGACACTGTGTTCTTTGGAGTAATTCATTCAATATGGATTGGACAGATAGAGGAGGGCCTTTGTTGATAATGTGGTGTGGTTTGAGATACACAGATGAGAAGGAACATATATTCCACAAACTAAATGGCTTGTGCCTTTGAGGGGCTGTCTTTCAGGGGTTAAATGCTGTCCATTTTGTGGAAGCTCTCCCAAGACTTTATGAATGATTGTTATTGAGAAGTATTACACTGCAATATGAGGCCTCTCCATTTGGCCTTGCGGTGTTATTAAAACCCAAGAAAAAAGATGGTGTTGAGGCCCTACCTGTCTCTTGGAGACTTTTGGTTAACCTGGCTCACAGGGAGCTCTCCAGGGTCCTGTTCAGCACTCCTTTGCCAGGCTGACCGCTATTTAGATGGGACTTCTGGAATAACCCTAGTGCTCATCCACACTTCCAATTACCCCACTGCTTTCCCCCAGTGAATCGGAACAAATGGCAATTGGGTTTTTCACAAATTGCTGCTTGTTCTGATTTAGCATTAAATGGGTTTTCATGGGGGAAGTGGCAGGGTAAAGGCAAAACTTCTCAGACCCATGGCTAGAAAGCATGGGAAACTTCTCAGACCCCTGCTTTCCAGCCATGGGACAAACATAACTGTGGACGAGCCTTAGACTGGACTTCTGCACTAATCTTGCTTGACCCATGCTCTTCAAGGCCTAACACCTCTGTGCAGACTTTGCATGCCCCAGACTTGACCTGAGGGAAGATAGGACAGTATTGTTAACTGATGAACAGCACAGTAGCAGTGTCTACTCGGAAGTAGGTCACATTGAGTTCAGTGCTCCCAGACAGGGGCATTGATAGGTATATGAAGGCCTACAACATGAATCTGCATAAACATGTGGGGTTGTATCCAACTAAATCAGAGTCAACCCACTGGAATTCATGGTCATGACTAATTCGAACCCATGGATCACAGTGGGTCTACTCTGAATGACGTAGGCTGCAGTTCTACTACTAAACTGGGAATAAGCCCCACTGAATTCAATAGGACTTCCTTAGGAGCGTTTCATTTATGCTTATTTGCTTTTATATTTAGATCCCACCTTTTCTCTGAAGATCTTGAGGTGGCACGCATGGCTCTTTCCCTGAATCCTCACAACAACACTGTGAGGTAGGTTAGGCTGAGAGACAGTGAAGAGTCCATGGCCAAGTGGGAATTTGAATTCTGGCCTCCCATTTCCTAGTCCAGCACCCTACGCTAGACTGGCCAGGATTGTCCTGTTAGTTGTAGACTACCTACCAACTTCATGTGAACAAATTACCATATTTTTTGCACCATAACACTCACTTTTTTCCTCCTAGAAAGTAAGGGGAAATGTCTGTGCGTGTTATGGAGCGAATGCCTACGGATGACAGGGGGATCTGCTGCAGTCGTGAGCAGAGGATCCATGGCTACAGCCTGCACCAAAAAAATCACGCACCCACAGTTGCCTGGGGCCACAATGGTGCAAAAACAAGGTTACAAAGCATGGATCCACATGGATCCTCAGGATTTTTGCATTGGGCTACCCCAAACTCACCGTCAGATCACATGTCCGTGGCCGCAGCATGAACCACAAAAATCATACACCCACTGTTTCGTTTAGAATATTTTTTTTCTTGTTTTCCTCCTCTCAAAACTATGTGCGTGTTATGGTCGGGGGTGTGTTATAGAGCGAAAAATACGGGTAATGCATCTATATAATAATAATAATAATAATAATAATAATAATAATAATAATAATTTATTATTTATACCCCGCCCATCTGGCTGGGCCTCCCCAGCCACTCTGGGCGGCTTCCATAAAAACCAAAAATACAGTAAAATATCACACGTTAAAAACGTCCCTGAACAGGGCTGCCTTAAGATGTCTTCTGAATGTCAGGTAGTTGTTTATCGCTTTGACATCTGCTGGAAGGGCGTTCCACAGGGCGGGCGCCACTACCGAGAAGGCCCTCTGCCTGGTTCCCTGTAGCTTTGCTTCTCGCAATGAGGGAACCTATATCAATGAGGGAATCTATATCTATATACATGGAACTTTCTGAAGATCTCAGACCCCGCCCCAAAGAGTTGGGGTTTGGGCCCTTTGGGGTACCCTTTAACATTGCTTCCCTCTGAGTTACAGCCTGGGAGAAGTGCTTAGATCAGCAATAAATTCTCTAAACACCACTTAACAGCCACTACCCAGCGGAAAATTGAGAGGTCTGGCTTTCTTTTCTGGTGGATTAGGGTTAAATGAACCTGAAATGCTTCAATTTAGTTAAGCGTCCAAAGTTTTTGCTGCTTCTGCTTTTTTTAAGTCCATAAATTAGCTGGCAAAGGCAGTTAGAATCATGTTTCCCCTCTGCCTTTTCTCTCCCAGGGTGGTTGGATAATCCCATTGCTGCTTCCAAGATGGAACCAGGAAGCAACGAGATACAATTAAAGAGAACGAGAGAGAGCAAAGAGAGGGAGCTGCAAATAGTAATTAGAGGAGTCTTATGTACCAATTTCAACTTGGAGTGATGGAAAATTAAGATTCGGAAGGATGATAGGGAAGAAAATGAAACTGAAGGTCAGTTATAGAAATACATATGCCCATTTTGGTTCTCTATTTCAAATCCTAAATCCACTTCTCCACATTTCTGCAGAAATTTGCGTGCGTTTAAGAAATCCGCATGAAAATTAGTGAGCATTTTAGCATGATTTTCTCCCCCCAAATGCATTTTTGTTTGTTTGCTGTTTTGACATATTGCATTTATTTTGGCAACTGATTCCTTTTAGTATGATACATTTCTGTAAGTTATTTTCACAGGAGCCCTCTCTCCTTCCTGTGGTTTCCAGCAACTGGTATCCAGAAGGATTGCTGTCTCCAAGTGTGGAGAGACAGCACAGGCTTTGTGGCGAGTAGTCTAACCTTCTTCTGAAGCCATCTAGGTTGCCTCCTGTGGGAGAGAGTTCCACAGTTTAACGAAATCCTCTACAGAGAGTTACCCAACATATGGTCTTTGCAGTGTCAGGTAAAAACCTCCTCCTCCTCCCAGACCTTTTAAACCAGGCTTCCTCAACCTCGGCCCTCCAGATGTTTTGTGACTACAATTCCCATCATCCCTGACCACTGGTCCTGCTAGCTAGGGATCATGGGAGTTGTAGGCCAAAAACATCTGGAGGGCCCAGGTTGAGGAAGCCTGTTTTAAATTTAATGTCCTAACTCTGTTTAAATTATTTCCTGGTGCTGCTGTCAAGGTTTTTCATTTTGTCTTTTTTAATTCATTGGTTTTCTTTGCTGGTTTATATTTTCCTCTCCCCCCCCCTCTCTCTGTGTGTAGCAGTGCTACTCTTGTAAACCACCCCAAGTTATTGTAAATAAAATAAGGACATTTTTTTGATCTTATTTTTCTAGAATAACCATGACCACCTTCCTTGCTCTCTTATAATGGCAATGGCGCCCACCTGAGAGATTGAAAGAAAGCCCTGATCGTATCCTTTCTTCCCCTCTCACCAACTCTTTTCTTTTCCTAGCAAATTCCAAAATTGGGTTGTAGCTTTGGAAGTTTTTATTCTGGCTTAAAAAAAAAGAAAAAAGCTGAAGAGAGAGTTCTCTGCCATGCCCGACAGTTGTTTATTTCATTTACACACACTGGGCATGCTAGTAAGAAAGCAATTGTGTCAGCCATTGTAATGAATAGCTGCAAGACAGAGGGAAAGGAAGTCCAGAGGGATAAAAAAAAAAGGAAGGAAGGAAGAGAGAGAGAAAGCACAGTGAAACTTTGCATTCTAAATGAGTTCAAGTTGTGCTTGGGGACTTTGCCCTTCCTGTGAGCCTGATTTTTTGTGAATGGCTAAAGGCACACACACACACACACACACACACACACACACACACACACACACCATGAATGAAATGCTCACAGCAAAAAGAGAAAGGAAAAAGTTAGATGTATATGGACATAGCCACACTGCAGAACAAAAGTGGTCTATTTCCTATTGCCCTTTCTCCCCTACAGGGAACTGTAGGATGGCTGGGAACTCTAGCAAAATGATCAGCAATCTCATCAAACTACTTTCCCCAGGATTCTTGGGGGATGACGACACACACACACAACACACACACACAAATTGTAAAACAGTTATTTGCACCTACAACTGTTCTCTGAGACATGTGACTATATGGGATAGTCTTGCCTAACAAGGAAATAATTCTAGAACGGTGTTCATGGCAGACTCAAGCTGATACTTTGAGTGGGGCTGTCTTTAGGAGTGTCCATTGTTTTATTGAAGTTCTTCGATAAAATGGTTCCCCAGATGTATCAAAAGCTGCAAGTTTCCAACGCCATGAGAGTTCTAATAGCACAAGGATGGAAGACTGAAGAAACCCCAACTAAAGAATCATGGCAAGAAAAATTGATGGATGTCAGGGAACTGACATCAGAGGCACGGGAGAAGGAGAGGGTCTCTGATTCTGCAGGAGAAGGTCCCAGCGCTAGGGGGAGACTCAGCTGGGAAGAAGGGGAAGGGAATAAGTGTAACACCAGGGATCCAGGAGAGCAACGGGACAGGGAGGTGCAGGGGCTCCAGGACTCTTCGCTGGATGTTAGTGAGGAGAGCCCAGGCACCCTGCTGCCCACGCCCACCCTGCGCAGGAGACTCCCACGCAGTGAGAGGCGGAGACGATTGGGCGTCAAACAACTCTTATGTTGGCAGCGCTTTAAGAAACGCCCACAGACAGATTCTACGAGTGACTAAGGGCAGCCACGCTGAGATGGGCTGTGCAGTCCGGAGGGTTTAACCAGGCAAACTAATGCTCAAACGGAGCAGGATTACGCATGAATAACTCCCAACCACTACAATGGACTATGCAGAATTGGCAAAACTGGCATATAAGCTATGGGACAAGGATAACTGTGACTTTAAAGATGAATCAGAACCCTTTGCAAAGTATTTGAAGACACAACAAAGCGAACTGGACTCCTTGGCTGGCTCTGAATAAACATTCCCAAACTTTTTTATTGATGATACAGTGGTGCCCCGCAAGACGAAATTAATTCGTTCCGCAATTTTTGTCGTCTAGCGAATTTTTCGTCTTGCGAATCACGAAATCCCATAGGAATGCATTGAAAATCAATTAATGCGTTCCTATGGTCAAAAAAAGTCCAAACAAAGCCAAATTTGGTACAACAACAGTTTATTAACTGCTATTTAAAGTCACACATACTGTAAAGAGCAGTTCAAAAATTTAAGGGAAAATAAATTAACTTTATAAACAAAACATGTCTTTGTTTTTAGACAAAGAAAAAAAAGTCGCGAGACGTTTTCGTCTTGCGAAGCAAGCCCATAGGGAAATTCGTCTTGCGAGGCAAATCGAAAACGGAAAAACCTTTCGTCTAGCGAGTTTTTTGTCTTGCGAGGCATTCGTCTTGCGAGGTACCACTGTAATCAGCTAAATAGTCTGAGGATCTCTACAACTGTGTAAGATGCAGAGAACAGCATTCTTAGAGAAATCAAAGACTGGGACTGAGGGAAGCCGGGGGGTGGGGGCGGGTGGCTTTTGTGGGGGGAGGGTGGGGGGAGGGAGGAAAAATGGGGAAAAAAATAAGGATGAGATGTTTCTGGATAATATGTTTTGTTTTAATTTTGAATAAAAAAAGTTTTTAAAAAGAAGAAGCTGCGAGTTTCCTAAGCGCGCTCTCTCTCTCTCTCTCTCTCTCTCTCTCTCTCACACACACACACACACACACACTGCTGATAATTGAAATATGGGTGTTAAAACTTTGGGAGGTCGCCCAAATGATGACACCTGTTGTCCTACCTATTTTGCAAATATGGGTGTATAAACTGGATGCACTTGATCCTTTCTTTAGTTTCTGGAAGTAAAGAAACTGGGAGAAAAATGGTTGTGTTTAGTCTCCCCCCCCCCAAGAAAAGAGAAATTCCTGTTGCGAAACCATACAAATCATGTGTTGCCTGATGTATGAAGATGCTTGACCTGCCTGGTCCTCTCCTCTTTTCATTTGTGGAAAGAGAGTACAGATTAACACGCTGTTTGACAAAACGGACGTATAAAAGCTTACTGAGAAGCAGAGGAAGATACTTGAAAGCTTGAGGCCAGGTGGTCTAATCTGCACTCATCTGGAAAGGTGAAGGCCATTTTCAGCCCTGCTGATTCTTCTAAGGGCTGACGGTGGCAACCACTGAAAGCTGATCACAGGTGATGAAGGCTCCTGGTCTTCTCTAGCCCTTGGAACGACATGTCCATTCAGTGAGCTTCAGCTTATCTCACTCCACACGCGCCCATCTCTAGATGGGAACAAAGCATTTTTAAAAAGGAATAATGGGCGAGGGAAGAGGAGAAACTGCAGGTAGGCTGTGAGCTTTCCTTTACTCCCAAGCTGCGTCTCCAGTTGATAACAAGACCTATTTAAGTGTCTGTCAAGACCTGAGATGAATTTTCTGCTGCCCAAGGCAAAGCACTGAGTCTGAATTTCCCCCCAGTAACTTGTGTCAGTCTGACCAAGAGGACAGCTTAACCTCCAGCTTCTGAGGTCAGGATATTTCCACGTGGCCAGCTTTTATGGATAATCACTTGTCTCCAAAGAAGGGTTCTGAAAATCCTGCTTTGCTAAAGAAAATGTGTCTCACCCGGATTGCTGAGAAAAAGTCCTCTGTGTCCTCACTTGAGTCCTGTCAAGAGTACTTCTCTGATGTGTAAATGGATGGTTTCAACATCAAATGGTGCATTATATTTCATATGTCTTATTTCACCTTATCCAGTGGTCAAATTATTATTTATTTGTAAAAATATTTGTATACTGCTATTCATGATTTTTTTTAAAAAAAAATCAAAGCAGTTTATGACAGCATCTACAGTGGTACCTCAGGTTAAGAAATTAATTTGTTCCGGAGGTCCGTTCTTAACCTGAAACTGTTCTTAACCTGTAGCACCACTTTAGCCAGTGGGGCCTCCTGCTGCTGCCACTGCGCCACTGCTGCGCGATTTCCGTTCTCATCCTGAAGCAAAGTTCTTAACCCGAGGTACTATTTCTGGGTTAGCGGAGTCTGTAACCTGAAGCGTCTGTAACCCGAGGTACCACTGTATATACAATAAAGACCATGAGAAAGTTTAGACTCCGAGATCATCAATGAATATAGAAAGATGTTTTCTTAATTGCTGTCTAAGTTTTGTGGCATATAATTTTTTAAAAAGCAGATATTTAAAGGTTCAAGCAGATGGCACCTGCGGAATTTCTATTGCTGTAGGTGCAGGATGATGACACTAAAGACTCAGCTTCTTGTTACTGTTAGATCATAGAATTGTAGTGTTGACCATTTACTCCAAACCCCTGCAATTCAGGAATCACAACTAAATCACAGAAGAGCTTTGCCAACTCAGGGGACCACCAACAGTGCTCTTGCAGATGATCGCAGTGATAGAGCTGGGATATAATGGTTTAAAGGTAAAGGTAAAGGGACCCCTGACCATTAGGTCCAGTCGTGACCGACTCTGGGGTTGTGGCGCTCATCTCGCTTTATTGGCCGAGGGAGCCGGCGTACAGCTTCCGGGTCATGTGGCCAGCATGACTCAGACGCTTCTGACAAACCAGAGCAGTGCATGGAAACGCCGTTTACCTTCCTGCCAGAGCGGTACCTATTTATCTACTTGCACTTTGACGTACTTGTGAACTGCTAGGTTGGCATGAGCTGGGACCGAGCAACGGGAGCTCACCCTGTCACGGAGATTCGAACCACTGACCTTCTGATTGGCAAGCCCTAGGCTCTGTGGTTTAACCCACAGCGCCACCTGTGTATAATGGTTTAGGTGGTCCTTAAAGTCCTCTGGGCATAGGTTGTAAAGTAATACAAGGATCTTGAACCAGGATTGGTAGCAGATGGGCAGCCACTGCAGATGTTTTAACCATGGTGCCACGTTCAAATATAGACAAGGCAATGAGTGTGAATTAAGACCTAGTAACAATGTTAGTGGGTCTACTCTGAGTGTATTTCGAGGTGGGAAGGAGAAATTACCCAGTGGACCCACTGAAATTATTACGTCTAAATTCGCCATGGCCATTCATTTCAAGGGGTCTACTCTGAGCAAAAGTTAGTTGACCAAAGCCATAAGGCTCTTTGCAACCCTAAGAGCTTGCAGGATCCACCTTCACCATCCAAGTCTCTGCAGGGATATAATTTAAAAGTACGTGAATATCTGCGGACAACAAAGCTTTTTCCAAAACAAAGTTAATGTGAACAGTTTCTGACCATAGAGAAGACACCGCAGGGCATGTCCACATCATACTCTTCTTGGAGGTGTTATCAGCATCTAGCCAATTCTCTCTTTTAAAAGTACCATGGAGTCAAATATACCTGGAACATCAATTTTTGTTGAATCAATCTCAATCTTAAATATAAAGAAACACTACATACAGATAGGAAAGCAGGTTTCTGTCTATTGATTTCTGCCTTTGGGGGCCTTTTTGTCTCTGCCAATGTAAAATGCTGGGGGGGGGGGAGAGATTTTCTCCATGGCTTTTCCAAACAAAAACTGATTTAGGGATGCAGGCACCGTTATTGGTATCCCAAAATGTATTAAAACGTAGTTTGTAGCAGAAAAGAACACCCCTAAAATATGTTGTTGTTTTAAGCATTTTCAAAGGTCTGGGTTAATGGTTTTTTGTTTTTGTTTTTTCTAGCTCACTAATGTGGGTATAAAATTTATATTTAAGAAATGTGTTTGATATTCTGAAACTTTTCTGGTACCCCTATATTGATGATTTCCTTGCCGTTCTTGTGTGCTGCTTTGAACATAATTTTGAGGGGAAGCAATGTATAAATAAACTTGATGGTGATGATTTGCATCTGAATTGGCTTTTTCAATTTTTTGATTACGCAAACTTAGCAGTGCTGATCAAAGATAGAGAAAGACAGGTAGCTGCAGTTGAAAAATGGAGACTAAAAAGAGTATGTAAAAAGAACTAAAAATTTCAGGAAAAAGAATACGATATGTGCAATACAATATTTATAATGTATTAGGATAGGATAAGGATGTATAGAGCTATTATTCACATTCATGAGTACTAAGTTTGATGGGACTATATTTCCTTTTTTATCTTTATTTCATTTAATTTTATAACATGGAATATGTGCTCTAAGGTATACAGAATATACAGTGTAGATTATTACATTGATAAAATTCCCGTTTTCCATTCTGTGTCTATCTCATTCTATTTTTGTGACTTCCCTACACCACAACGCAACATCCTTTAATATATTTTGAACTTGTCATTGTGTTATATATATTAGTTACTTTGGCCCCTGAACAATCTTACATTAATTTTTCCTCTCCTTTACGAACTTGGTCTATGCATATCAATAATTTTGTTTTGGAATGATGTTTTGATTTGTGCTTGGAAACGTACTGGGAGCCAATGTAGGACTTTCAGGACTGGTGTTATATGGTCTTAGCAGCTGCTTCCAGTCACCAGTCTAGTTGTCGCATTCTGGATTAATTGTAGTTTCTGGGTCACCTTCAAAGGTAGCCCCACGTAGAGCACATTGCAGTAGTCTAAGTAGGAGATAGCCAGGGCATGCACCACTCTGGAGAGGTAGTCCGTGGTCAGGTAGGGTCTCAGCCTGCCTACCAGATGGAGCTGTTAGACGGCTGTCCTGGACATAGAATTGACCTGCACCTCCATGGACAGCTGTGAGTCCATAATGATAAAGATCCCTTCTCCAGCATCCTCTGGTAGGCCCAGGAATGCCCCTTGTCTAAAACCCTGGAGATCTGCTACCAGTCAGTGTAGACAATATCTGGATGGATGGATCAATGGTCTCACAAGGTTTAAGGCAGCTTCTTCTGTTTCCTGTGTTAGGTTAGCTCTGTCTGCCCACCAGGGTCTCCTGGCTTTGGGTGGCCTGTGTCTCCATCAGGATCTTCCTATGTTCTTATGCTCTTAAGTGACTGAAAGTTCCCCCTTAGTACGTCAGACCCCGCAAGTGTGCATTGCCTGGCTTAAGCGAATCCGCCATTGTCCAACTAACTGTTAGTGTTCAGAGGTGTCAATTTAGGAGCCTTTCATCCCTCTGAGCGTCATCTCCCGGCAGGAGAGTTTTCATCTTGGTGCTCCTCTAAAGTTCTTTGGGCTGGCAAAGGCTGGAGCCGGGTGGGGGATAGAGCCAGGCAAAGCACAAGAGATCACAAGGCATCACGTCCCTAAAATGTGGGCTGGGAGATAAACAGGGACCGGGGAGTAAGCAAAGAGACATTTGCCACCATGGCTCTTTCCCTGAAGAAGAGCTTTATATAGTCCCGGATGTTTATCCTGGCCTTCGCTTGAGAAGATTCATTCCATCCCTTCTCTGCTTGCTTCTGCCAAGACTGTCCCTCTTGCAATGGGAAGGGGAAATCCAGATCCCCTCTACACATGCTGCTGTGTAAAACTCACAGACTCTTCCCCTGACTCTCACAGATTCAGAGTCAGACCCAGTGAGCACCTGGACAGCAGATCAAACCATTACACTGGTCACCCAGTCTCTGCCATGGTGAGATGTACTGTGTTTCTATTTAAACCATCATACTCATTCCTTAATTGACACCTATGCATCTAAATCAGCACATTCAAATGTTATGTAAATCTACATCTCCCTCTTGTCCTCTTTTTTGTCAGTGGCTGCCCTAATGGAAGTTGGCTCTCTCTCTCTGTCTCTGTGACTTCTGTTCCCGTTGACTTTGCAGGAAAGCCCTCTTCACTCCCAGGGTGTCCCGAATGCCAATGAAATAGGCAAAGTCTCCTTGAATGGTCATCTCTTCTTGAAATAAAAAATAAAATAAAAAATTGTCCAGTAGTACCTTATAGATCAGCTAAGTTTGTTCTGGGCATAAGCTTTCGTGTGCATGCACACTTCTTCAGATACACTGAAACAGAAGTCACCAGACCCTTATATATAGTGGGAGGGTGGGATGGGGTTTTTCTCAGAAGGGTAGTTGGAGATGGGTGATTGACTCAATGGGTATGGTAAACCTGTTGATGACAGTTAAGGGCTGCAATTAGTCCTACAGGAAAAAGCAAGGGATAGTATGCAGATGACCAAAAAGCTTTAGCATATGTAACGAGACGATTCAGGGGTCAGGGGTCTGATTCAGGGTCTGAATCAGAGACTCTGGTGTCTTTATGCTATATAGTTTATTTACACATATATGCAACCTGATCCTACAGTGGAGGGCTTCACAGCATTGTCACCCCAAGAGGGTCTTGTTTCTCCCATAGCTGCAGCCCTGGATTCAAACTGGCCCCAGCAATGGCTCTGACTTTCTGTAGCTTGCTGACTTTAACAGACTGCAACCTCCTCCCTCAAGGTCACATTCCTGCAAACTCTAAACCCTAAACCCTGGCTTTTGTTCTTCTAACTAACTCTGGGTAGACCCTACTCACTTGCCATCTGGCACAAAGGCCCTCTCCATAGGTTTCTTAATGGGTCGCTACCTTCCTTTTGTCTTCTTAATGGCTCCTCTCCCAGGTGATTACCAGTCTGCCTTGGCTATTCCAGCAATCTGTGATGAATCCAGAATATGTGATGGATCCAGGAATTAGAAGCGGGGTCCAAATATTGAGCATACCCCTCCAAAAAAATCTCTCTCTCTCTCTCTCTCTCTCTCTCTCTCTCTCTCTCTCTCTCTCTATCATCTATCTATCTATCTATCTATCTATCTATCTATCTATCTATCATCTATCATCTATCTATCTAATCTACCTACCTACCCAGTGTATTTTTCCCCTTAAAAAAAGGTTAGGGGTACTCTCATTTTGACTCAAGAAAATCACAATTTTATAGTTCAGATCGGGGAAAATAAATACAGTAAATGGACAAAGGTACAAAGATTCACAAAATGTTTAGGGCTATGTGTACCCCTTCGTCCCCCCAGAAAAAAGCACTGTACCTACCTACCTAGCTAGCTATCCATTTTTAGCTGTTCTTATTTTGATCTGTGAGCCACCTTGAGTTCTGACCAGGAGTGGTGTGTGTGTAAAAATAAATATATAATAACAATATAATAAAAACTACCAGATGGTAAGGCACAAATGGCAACATGGCAAGGCTATTGCGCAGCAGTTGGGCAAGGAATGTTTTTGTGTGAGAGGCTCTCTTGAGCACCCTGCCACCCTTCTCTACAGGCCGGTGTTGGGATCGTCCACAGTGTTTTACTTTAAGCCTTGGGACGTGAGTTTTCTTATACATTTACTCCCAACATCTGGAAGGTACTCAGCTGGGGAAGGCTGGTGTTCAGCGATGCTTGCAGAATTTAAGATCCTGGAGTTTCTGAGGCCTAGCAGTATTTGGGAAGGTGTTATAGCTTGATGGCAGTGTGTGTGTGTGTGTGTGTGTGTGTGTGTGTGTTGGAAATGCAAAGGCAACAGAAGGCTGTAGGAAGGATGAGGTAATCCTAAGGAGTGTGGATGGTAGCAAAATGCAGCACTTTCTTCCTAATCACAGTAAACAGCATACACGAAATCTTAGCAGGTGGTTCCTGGCCTTATGCTGCAGCTTAAAATTGTATCCTTGTGATTCTAGGCATAGCTGGTTGGGCGGAAGAGCTCTCTTCTCATGCTAGACATCCCTTTTCTTTAAGAAAAGAAACAGCAGATGGATGAGGTTTTCCTAAATACTTGAGGAGTGAAATTCCTTGAATAATCGCTCAAATGTAGCCACAATGCAGAGAAGCTGCTTGTGGTTTTTAATTTTTTAATCCCTTGCTATACGTTTTAACGAAAGGCATCGTAGTCTGGAGCAGGAGAGTTCTGCCAGAGAGCTAGTGCTGTGGTCAGAGAGTTGGGTTCAAATTGAGGAGACCCAGGTTAGAATCCTGACTTAGCTATAAAGCGCCCCAGATAGCCTTTAGCCAATCGATCTCCCTCAATTGATTTTAACCCACGTCACAGAATCATAGAATAGTAGAGTTGGAAAAGACCACAAGGGGCATCTAGTCCAGCCTCCCGCGATGCAAAGATCTTTTGCCCAACGTGGGGTTTGAACCCCTGACCCTGAGATTAAGAGTCTCATACTCTACCGACCGAGCTATAAGTCTGGGGTCTCATAGGGTTGTTATTGAGCAGACAATGATCAGAGGTTGAACCTTGTATGCTGCTCTGAGCAATGTGGGAGAAAGGATAGAGCAGTGGTTCTCAAATATTTTCCTCCAGGCCACACTTTCAGAATAAAAAAATTATTGCGCCACATATTTTTTATATATATATGGTATAAGTTTGACTAAACTGCGGGAGGCAGTGGAAGACAGAAGTGCCTGGCGTGCTCTGGTCCATGGCGTCACGAAGAGTCGGACACGACTAAACAACAACAACAACAACAACATATATTTGGTAAGAAATACATTGGAAAACACAGCTAAGGTTGTCTTCAGTCTCATTTGATGCTCTTCCTTTCATTTTGAAAAGATATCTATCCATGTTTTGCAAAAAAACATACCAAAAAACCCCCATATGATACTGTACTATATTAAACTGAAATGTTTAAATGTTTCTTTGATTATCAGTGAATCTTCCTGCCCCAGTTGCCATCGTCTCCTGACATACCCTTTGAGAACCACTGGAGTAGGGTAATACATAAATAATAATTATTGCCTTAGGTGGGGCTAAGCCTGGGCTAAAACACCATGCAAATATTTGTGTCCTGCATAAACAGCAGCCAATTTTCCGGTATTTTGCTGAGTGCGAGATTTCCCCCCCTGAGCGCTTCACCACTTGCTGTACTGAGTCTTGCCAGGAATGTGGGAAGTGGTAGAGAGAGCCTTGAGCTGCTTCTTGTTGACTAAACTTCCCAGAAGGCTTTGGGAGCACTACAATATGGCGTGAGGTGGCATTTCCCCAAGGCTCCACAGGAAATGTGGAAGGATGGCAGGAAACTGTGGAGGGAACTCTGCAGCCTGAGGCTTTGTGAACACAAATGGTAAAAAGCGAGAAAGCAAATGGAACCCTCCCTGCTGCCCCAGCCTCCTTGTTTAGGACAGCAAGTTGCAACCTCTCCTCAAAATTTCAGAGAAATTTCTATCCCCAAGGAATAGTTGGAAAAAAATTGTTAGGCACAATTGCACATGGGGTCTGTTGTTATTTATTTCCCTCATGCATAACCTCTCAGAAGGCAATCTAAACCAATTTACAGTATTATAACTATGTATAAAACAGTTTATCTACCTACCTACCTGGGAGTCTATGAAACAATGTCAGTACATGCATAACATCAGTTCAAATCCAATACATTTGCTAACTGGTATCTTGTTCATAAAACTGTGCAATGCACCCGAAAATAGACTATCGTCAGGTCAGTTGCAGACAGTCCAACCAACTAGTAATATCACAGAATTGTAGAGTTGGAAGGGACCTGAATTGTCATAAAGTCTGGGTGTCCGCAGATGCTTCTGGGTCACGTGGCCAGCATGACGAAGCTACTCTGGTGAGCCAGAGCCGCACACGGAAACACCTTCCCGATAGTAAGCGGTCCCTATTTATCTACTTGCACCCGGGGGTGCTTTCGAACTGCTAGGTTGGCAGGCGCTGGGACCGAGCAACAGGAGCGCACCCCACTGCGGGGATTCGAACCGCCGACCATGCAATCGGCAAGTCCTAGGCGCTGAGGTTTTACCCACAGCGCCACCCGCGTCCCTTTTTGCATAAGAAATGCAAATATGCTATCAGTTAAGTTCAATGCCTTGTTGTACTCACTTTGAGGATGCTACCAGGATGCCCTCTGCGTGTTAGGCCACAATATACTTTCCTGATTATGACACCAGTGATACGGAAACAATAGGTTTCTTTGCATATATAGGCTGCCTCTTGGTTGGAAGAAGTTCTACAAATGATGGCATCCTCCACGGACAAAGAATACAATTAAAGAATTATGAACTAAGACACTGTGCAGAACCACCTTAACCAAGTTTCCTTGGGCGTAAAAGCCCTCTGTTTTCATTTGGACTTATTCCCCTTGAAATCATTTGATTGCAGTCTCAATCGGTTTACAGCTAAGCTCATGAGCTGTTCTTTTTGGAATC
The DNA here is from genome assembly GCF_965112155.1 of Podarcis liolepis. NCBI lineage: Eukaryota > Metazoa > Chordata > Lepidosauria > Squamata > Lacertidae > Podarcis > Podarcis liolepis. The sequence continues at coordinate 6,732,758 of NC_139564.1, forward strand.
ATCTACGGTGCTGCTCAGCTAATTCATTAGCTAATGCAAAGTGACTCACTGACGTCAGTCAATTCATTCATGACATCAGTTCCTTCAACCGGGCCCTCCAAGAATTTTAACTCAACAAACCAGTGGGAAAATGAACAGAAGATGGACATAACAGAGCTGGGTTTGAGATACCAAAAGAAAATGAATCACAAACTTAAGCCTCTAAATCCTTGGAAGATGACAAGGAGGAACAGCAAAATCAGAAGGCTTTCAAGAGGATGATGGTAATGGATATATCCTCCATCGCTGTCCAAAGTCTTTGTGGGGTAATCTCCTCACGAAAGCATCTGAAACCACCTCTAGCTTTCATCATTTACACACTTTTCCCTTTTCAGCATCTAGACACATAGGGAGCTGACTTCTACTGAGTCAGACCATTGGTCCATCCAGCTCAGTATTGTCTACACGGGCTGGCAGCAACTCTCAAGCAGGAGTCTTTTCAGCCCCACCTAGAAATGCCAAAGATTGAACTTGCGACCTTCTGTGTGCAAGGCTCTCCTTCCAAGCTACTGCCCTTCCCAGATTCTTCTCATCTGAGCAACTCTGTTGATAAAGACTCACTCCACGCAAAATTATTTATTTGCTTACAGTATTTATAGCCCGTTCTTCACTGAATATTTCAGTCCTGGAGTGGGGAACAAAGTAATACAAATAAACAGAGGGGTGGGTGGGTAAATATACAAAGGTTCCAAAATCCCATCAACAAATCCAATAAACAGCAAATTAACAATTCTGTCATAAGGCAAACAGCAATGAGGACAAAATGAAGATTTCCACCAAATACGCAGATAAAAGCAAGCATGCACCAATCAGTGGTCTTTGCAACAGTTTGCAGTCCATTTTCGTTATAGGACAGACCACTTACTTCCTCTCTGTCTCTTACATAAAGAGAGCCCCACCCTGGGCCAGCTCATTCTGTGACTTTTGAGCCACTTAACCTCCCCTCGCCCTCATTCTGCAACCCTCCCAGCCTCTCACTTGAGTGCTATGAATTGTTTCTCACAAGCATCCACAGCAAAAACCTCCCTCCCCTAGCATTGCATCCTAATATGCGAATATTAGAAACTCAAACCTGAGAAAGTGGGGAGAGGACGCTTTCTATGCCTTTGCACCTGGTCTTCTGGGAACTGGCCCTTCTTTTAAGAAGAATAAGAATAAGAATAAGAATAAGAATAAGAATAAGAATAAGAATAAGAATAAGAATAAGAATAAGAATATCTTTATTGTCATTGCCCCCTTCGGGGACAACGAAATTACTTGACTGCTCCATAAAAACACTAATTAAACAATACAGTATAATACAGCAAGGGAGATTAGATGACTTTCAAAGTCCGGGCTTCCCATTCAGGGCCGAGATTGCTCTGGAGAAGAAGCTGTTCTTAAGACGGCTCGTTCTTGTCTTCATCGTCCTGTATCTCCATCCCGACAGCAAGAGCTCGAAGAGACAGTGACCAGGATGCGGTGGATCTTTTACTATGTCCAGTGCCTTCCTATGGCACCTTGTGGCATAAATCTGCTCTAAGGTGGAGAGTGGGCAGCCAACAATGCTCTCTGCTGCCTTAACAACCCTGCACAACCCCATCCTGTCCTGGGTAGTACAGCTTCCGTACCACACACATAAGCCATAAGTGAGCACGCTCTCAATGGCACAGTGATAGAAGGCAAGCAGCAGTTTCTGCGGAAGATGGTTTTTCCTTAGTATTCTCAAAAAGTACAGTCTCTGCTGCGCCTTCTTCACAAGCCCCCTTGTGTTGAGACTCCAGGACAGATCCTCTTGTAATTCAATGCCCAGAAATCTGAACGTTGTTACCCTCTCCACACAGACCCCATCAATCAAAAGTGGCTGGACATTGCTCTTCTGTCTCCTGAAGTCCACCACAAGCTCCTTTGTCTTCCTTGTATTTATGAGCAAGTTGTTAGCTCTGCACAGAGATCAGTGTAGACATAGGAACTTGCCCTATACCAGGTCAGACTTCTGGTCCATCCAGCTCAGTATTGCCTTCTCTGGCTGGCTGTGGCTCTCCAGGAGTTCTTTTTTCTTTGTAAATATTTTTTAAATAATTTCCCACAATTAAAAAAAATAAATCATTTCACATTTCTACCGGATTAGATTTTTACAAATACATTTTCATGAACCTTCTCTTTGAATGTCTGTACTTCCCTCCATACCCTCTTCTGGTTCCTTATATTAACCAAATTCTTTTGCATTTCCATACTTATACTTTCTGAAATATACTCGGAGTCGAGAGTGGATTTCTTGGTCTTTATTCAGCTCACAGTGGTGAGGAGGAATGGAAGTTCCCCCAGAATGTTGCTTTATATACCTTATTTACGTAATGGGCCCCACGTGATTGGCTAATTCCGGGATTCTCCTGTAGGCCAATCAGGTTGCGGATTCACTTCCACCTGGAACTGGATTGGGTGGCTCCTGTGGACCAATCAGACTGCTGCATTCTGGATCCTATTGTTCTAGGACCAATCAGACTGCTGCATTTTGCATCCTATTCAACTCAGTACATAACACTTTCCCAATTATTATCTCCCTTATTCCCCCCCTAATTTTCTACTAGTTGCAAGCGTTTACTTAAAATCCCGCTGATGTGTCAACCTGTTTACAGTATTCTTGCACATAAACAATGAACGATCGTTCGTTCTCCAGGAGTTCAGGCAGGGAACACCCACAACCCTTCTTGGAGGTGCCAGGAATCTAACCTGGGACCTTTCACATGCAAGGCACTTGTGGGATGTAACATAAGCAGTCAAATACAACATTTCCTGTTTGCCTAGAATGGACACACAGGGGAAAGTTGCTTCGACCTGGAGGACTTCCTGTCACACCTGGTCTGGAGCATCCTCCCTCTGCGTGTGTCCAGGTGAGCAAACCTTTCCATTACTTTTAAAATGAAGACTGTTGTGCCATTATTGTTTTTAATAATAATAATAATAATAATAATAATAATAATAATAATAATTTTTTATTTATACCCCGCCCTCCCCAGCCAAGGCCGGCTCAGAGCGGCTTACAAGCAATAATAAAAACAAGATGAATGATTACAACTTAAAAACCAAAATAAAATACAACATTAAAATAATGGAACATTAAAATATTAAAATGTAGCCTCATCGCAGGAGGAGAAGGAAAAGAAAAAAGAAAGAGAGGGAGGGAGGGAATCAAATTGGCTCCAAGCCAAAGGCCAGGCGGAACAACTCTGTCTTACAGGCCCTGCGGAAAGAAATCAGATCCTGCAGGGCCCTGGTCTCATGAGGCAGAGCGTTCCACCAGGCCGGAGCCAGAGTTGAAAAGGCCCTGCCTCTGGTTGAAGCCAATCTAACTTCCTTAGGGCCTGGGACCACTAGGGTGTTGTTATTTATGGACCTTGAGGCTCTCCATGGGGCATACCGGGAGAGGCGGTCCCGTAGGTACGAGGGTCCTAGGCCGTGAAGGGCTTTAAAGGTCAAAACCAGCACCTTGAACCTGACCCTGTACTCCACCGGGAGCCAGTGCAGCTTGAAAAGCACTGGGTGAATATGCTCCCATGGCAAAGACCCCATGAGGAGCCTCGCTGCAGCATTCTGTACCCGCTGGGGTTTCTGGGACAGCTTCAAGGGCTGCCCCGCGTAGAGTGAATTACAGTAGTCAAGCCTGGAGATGACCGTCGCATGGATCACTGTGGCCAGGTCGGGGCAACAAGAGGGAACAAAGGGGATTTACCAGGATCAGTCCAATCTGGACAAGCCAGACTGGATTGCTTAACTCAAATGGCTCTAATGTATCAACTAGCTTCCTGTTATATACAAGGGAATGTGCTCTGTTACTACCTCACTAATATAAGCGAGGAAGGATAATATTTAATCAATATTGTGGGAATGTTCAGGGATGCAGGAGAGGATATATTGTCTGATAATAGCCTTTCCAACTTGTGTTAACAAGTTCACAATTTTAGCAGAATAACATCCTCCTTTTTAAACTTGCAGTGGATGCGCTTGCTTAGGCTCGCTAAAGCCTCTATAATAACTGTTCTGGTATTTCCTCCTTATTCCCTCATAAAAGTTAAGACACGAGACAGTCTTCTATAAAAGTATAAAAAGGTTTACTCACACATCATTCTGTTCACAATAGTTTCCCAGAAGGCAGACCTAGCTTAGAAAAGTAACATACACCTGGAAACTATCTCATAAGAAGACAGTCCCTTTGTCCTCTCTTGGCTGGAAGAGGGCATCTTTGGCTAAGCAGATGTTGCTTCTTCGATGCATGTAGTCAAAGAGAGAGAGAGAGATGGCTGTCTTGCACTGTCCTTTTGTCTTTACCTGCACAGGTGAGGCCATGCCCACCTCTAGTCACATGCAGAGGAAGTCTGTCCCAGCCCAGAAGGAAACAGGAAGTTTACCTGCTGGCTGGACAAACATTCCTCCCCATGTGTAAACATGTTCACTCTAGGAATGTTGGACTTGACTGCTCTTGTGTTTCACATCCCACATACCTCCTACTATCCTCAACATTCCCACAGCACTGAGCTATGGTCCTCCTGCTAGACCATCTAGACCCTAGATGGACTAAGGGTCTGACTTACTTTGAGGCAGCTTGTTACGTTCCCTAAGAGCTCTGCCCCACTTGCCTTCCTCTGCCTTTCATTCCCCACAGCAGCCCCAAACCCCAAACCCAGTGGGAGGGATGTACCTAGGCACTGACCAGGTTGACCCTTGCAAACAGCACAGGCCAGATGGGGGTGGGGAAAGCCAGGACACGTGTTCCAAACTCGACAGCGACACTCTCTTCCTAGGGATCTTATTGGCATGTCCATGGAGAGTGTGTGAGTTTTCAATCTTTCCACACATCAAGAACATCGTCAAAGCAGCTCTGGGTGTTGAAAGCAGCTGCAACTGAGATTGCTGCTGTTTCTCACTGAGCGTCTGTGAGCTCACAGCCCTCACCTCTTTTGTTTGATTTAGAATCCAGCGAGCATTTTCATCCACCGTAGCTGCAAGGGACCAGTTGTCAGTGCCCCGTTTGTGTGTGATGGGAATGAGAGCTGACAATATGCTTGTGGAAAGGAAAAGAGGGGCGGAGATTGCCATCACCTCTGTTTTCCTCCCTGCTGCGAATTAAGTGGGGCTGTAAACACCCCTGTGCAAAATTAAGTCATCCCTTTTAATGGCATTCTTAAAGTTAGAAATCCTTCCCAGCTGAAGGCTCCATAATCACATGCCACAAATGGTAGATTATTTCTTTCTGCTAAAATAGTAGATCCTTTGCTTTCAACTCTTCACTTTGATCGTATTTAAAACCCAGGCACCAAGGAGTCTCGATTACAGTCTTGGGCTTATCCTGGCATCGAACTATTATAGTTTGGCACCCAATATATTAAAATTTGGAAACAAATTTGGAAATTCTCCTAGTCAACCTGGGATTAAGGTGGTATTTGGTTCAGGGCAGAATGAAATAAAAAAACAACAACAATTAACCATTTATGGAACATTCATCTTAAGGGGCTGTAAAATCATGTACCCAGCTGAAGAAGATAGAAGGACTCATGAGCTGGTCTGAGTGACATTCATGAGACTCCCCATACTCCAATAAATCTTGGAATAACATCAGCCCCTAAACCAATGGAAAACTGTTTCTGCAGATATTTTATCCCATGACCTGCCATTTACCAATACAGAACCAAGTTTAGTTGGGAGCAAGGGTGGGATTGAAGGAAACAATCAATAATCAGGAAAAGGTTTATGAGATGTTGAGGAACAGAAATACCATAATTTTTCGTGTATTAGACGATGTTTTTTTAAAATTATAAAAGAATGTAAAAAATTGGGTGTGTCTTATAGTACATGGATAGTTCAGAGAGGGGAATGGCGATTGGTTGCAGCCGCGAGCTGGAGGTTTTCAGCGGTGATTAGCTTCTGCTGCGGCAATTGTGTGGGCCATTGGTGGCTGCTGGTAGTGAGTGGGCAGACGATTGGTGGCTTCAGTGACGCATGCTATTTGCAATCCTCCCCCCCAAAAGCTCAACAACTCTGGGCAACCCCTCCCCCAAAAATCTTAACAACTCTTGGGAATCTCCCCCCATTTTCTAAATTTCGAGTCCCCCAAAATAGGGGTCGTCTTATACGTGTGTGTGTGTGTGTGTTATACATGGAAAAATACGGTATGTGGTAGTCTCTTTTCTGGACTCCATATTGGCCTCCTATTTTTTTTTCTAAACAAGCAGTTTTCCCCTGATGTCTTTTTGTGCTGTAGTGTCTCTCTTCTGTGGAGCACACACACACGGAGAGAAGAAAATGTTCTGTTAGATTCCATTCCTGCTGTTTGCAACGATTTTACATGGAGTTATGTTTTACTATGCTGAATTTTCCACATACTTTTTCCCCCTCTCTGATTATTTTGTTCCTGAGTGAGCTTCAAACTTCACTATTCTATTTGTAATATTTTTTTCTTTCCTTTTTACCTAAACTATTTTTTTGTTGTCTTTGTCCATGGAGTTTTCTTGGCAGGGATACTGGAGTGGCTTGCCGGTTCCTCCTCCAGGTGGATCATGTTTAGTCAAAACTCTCCACTATGACGTGTTCATCTTGGGTGCCCTGCTCGGCATAGTTCATAGCTTCTCTGAGTTATTCAAGCCCCTTCGCTACGGCAAGGCAGTGATCCATGAATAGTGATGTATGGAAGTGAAAGCTGGACCATAAAGAAGGCTGATGGCTGAAGAATTGATGTTTTTGAATTATGGTGCTGGAGGAGACTCTTGAGAGTCCCATGGACTGCAAGAAGATCAAACCTCTCCATTCTGAAGGAAATCAGCCCTGAGTGCTCACTGGAAGGACAGATCCTGAAGCTGAGGCTCCAATACTTTGGCCACCTCATGAGAAGAGAAACCTCCCTGGAAAAGACCCTGATGCTGGGAAAGATGGAGGGCACAAGGAGAAGGGGACGACAGAGGATGAGATCATTGGATAGTGTTCTCGAAGCTACCAGTATGAGTCTGACCAAACTGCAGGAGGCAGTGGAAGACAGAAGTGCCTGGCGTGCTCTGGTCCATGGGGTCACGAAGAGTCGGACACGACTAAACGACTAAACAACAACAAATTTTTTGTTTGGAGTTTCCTGGAAACCACATCCGGGACACCAGATTGATATCTAGCAACCTGCACCTGACACCACAACAGTCTGTTTCCTGGGATTTCCTTCTAGATTGGCAGTGATGTTCTCACCTTGAACTAAAAAGTCAGGGAATTAGGACTGCTGTAGGAAGCTTTAATTAGAGGGCTGGTGGAATTTAGGTGGGTCAATGCAGGATTCAGCAACAATTAGGAAAAGGTAAAGGGACCCCTGACCATTAGGTCCAGTCACGGACAACTCTGGGGTTGCGGCGCTCATCTTGCTTTACTGGCTGAGGGAGCCGGCGTACTGCTTCCGGGTCATGTGGCCAGCATGACTAAGCTGCTTCTGACGAACCAGAGCAGCACACGGAAACGTTTACCTTCCTGCCAGAGCGGTACCTATTTATCTACTTGCACTTTGACGTGCTTTCGAACTGCTAGGTTGACAGCAGCTGGGACCGAGCAATGGGAGCTCACCCCGTCACGGGGATTTGAACCGCCGACTCAGCAACGATTAAGTTGTAGTTATTTTTAATCTTGAATAGCAGCAGAGCCGTGACGAGTGCCAGAGTGTCAGGAGAGATGGATGCTGCAGACCAGTAATGTCTGAAGAGCACTACACTGGCTACTGGGACATGGGTGGCGCTGTGGTCTAAACCACTGAGCCTCTTGGGCTTGCCGATCAGAAGGTCAGTGGTTCAAATCCCCATGATGGGCTGAGCTCCCATTGCTCTGTCCCAGCTCTTGCCAACCTAGCAGTTCGAAAGCATGCCAGCACATGTGGATAAATAGGTACGGCTGCGGCTGGAAGGTAAATGGTGTTTCTGTGCACTCTGGCACTCGTCACGGTCCTCCGTGCACCAGTAGTGGTTTAGTCATGCTGGCCACATGACCCGGAAAACTGTCTGTGGACAAATGCCAGCTCCCTCAGCCTGAAAGCGAGATGAGCACTGCAACCCATAGTCACCTTTGACTGGACTTAACCATCCAGGGGTCCTTTACCTTTTACTTTTTTTTTTTACACTGGCTACTCTTGCCATAGACACAAGTCTTCTTCAGTCTTCATATTCAGGGCTATGAGTCCTGGGCCATAATAATGAGCAATGCATCACCCAATTCCCTTGGCCTCTGCCATTTTAAGAAACTAAAACACTTTTCATCCTTAAAATTAGTTTTCAAAAGAAATTCTTTGGCGCTCCAGGAGCCCTTCACGTGGCCCGATCCAGACATGCTTTGGATCTGGCAGCGAGGGGGGAATTATTTTGATGGTTAACTACCAAAGAAGGTTTTTTGCATTCATGTGTTCCCAAGGGGCATTCCAGAGTGCACTGCGGCACCCCCCTGGACCCGAAGCAAAGTCCCTCGATTCTTGGAACGTGCGTCATATGGCAGATTTGCATTTTGGAGCTGAGGGTAGGTGTGTTGGCAAAGGAGACGCGGGAGAGAAGCCAGAATATCTGCAGGCTCTTCCATCTGCGAACAAACAATTGAAATTGCCAGACAAACGGGATTAAGCTGGACCATACATGAATTCCCTGCATGATCAGCGTCTAGGAGAAATTTCATCCTCCTACTTTGGATTTGCAGGGGTGGCCAAGCTTTGTGCTCTCAGAGCCTGGTAGACCCTTCTATTTTTTGTCTTCTCTGCAAGCTCCTTGATGCCCAGGATCTGTCACCTCCTACATTATTTCCTAAAACGGTAAAGGTAAAGGGCCCCTTACAGTTAAGTCCAGTCAAGAATGACTCTGGGGTTGCAGTGCCCATTTTGCTTTGCAGGCTGAAGGAGCCGGCGTTTGTCTGCAGACAGTTTTTCAGGGTCATGTGGCCAGCATGACTAAGATGCTTCTGGCGAAACCAGAGCAGCGCACGGAAGCGCCGTTTACCTTCCTGCTGGAGTGGTACCTATTTATCTACTTGCACTTTGGTGTGCTTTTGAACTGCTAGGTTGGCAGCAGCTGGGACCGAGCAATGGGAGCTCACCCTGTTGCGGGGATTCGAACCGCCAACCTTTCGATAGGCAAGCCCAAGAGGCTGAGTGATTTAGACCACTCCGCCACCCACATGCCTACTTTATTTCATATAATCATAGAATTGTATGCAGGAAGGGACCCTGCAGTGCAGGATATGCAGCTATTCCATACAGGGATCAAACCTGTGGCCTTGGTATTATAAGCACCATGCTGTAACCAACTCAACTCTTCATTCATTCAGTCATTCATTCATTCCCCACTTTTTCCCCTGACAGGGACTTAGGGTGGCTGACAGATAAAATAAGAATAGCCCTCCATCTTGAGAACTGTCTAATCATTCCTGCTCTCTTGTTGCTGTTCTTGAATGAATTAGCAGCCTATAAGAGGAATTGTTCTCTTTTCCTTTGACTCTTAGGGAACCTTTGATGAGGAATGAGATTGGGACCTTTTTGAAAGTACACAATTTCTGCTGGGCTAATAACACTCTTAAAGAACTCCAAATGATCAGTGAGACAAGATTTACCTTTGGAAAAGGTGTATTCTCTAGGGGTTGTTCACAGCTTACATTCAACAAGCATACAATTTGTAAGGCATGTTAGGGGAGGCGTAGTAAAGGTAAAAGGTAAAGGACCTTTGGACAGTTAAGTCCAGTCAAAAGCGACTATGGGGTTGCGGCGCTCATCTTGCTTTCAGGCCGAGGGAGCTGATGTTGGCCACAGACAGCTTTCTGGGTCATGTGGCCAGCATGAATTAAACTGCTTCTGGTGCAATGGAACACCGTGACGGAAGCCAGAGCACATGGAAATGCTGTTTACCTTCCCACTGCAATGGTAACTATTTATCTACTTGCACTGGCATGCTTTCTAACTGCTAGGTTGGCAGGAGCTGGGACAGAGCAACGGGAGCTCACCTTGTGCTGGGGATTTGAACCTCTGACCTTCTGATTGTTAAGCCCAAAAGGCTCAGTGGTTTAGACAACAGTGCCACCTGCGTCCCATGATGGAGGGGTAGTACCTCTGGTAGGGGACATGTCATGCTCCTTCTGGGGTAGTTTGTCCACCTTTGGTACACACCCTGCACTCAGCTCTCACCTGTGACTCCTAGAAGCTGTGAGCATGCGGCAGTGGCCACACCCCAGGAAAGACTTCGACTGGCCAGCTAAAGGAACTGAGAGGAGCTGATGGGTCTCAAATCCTCAAGTTAGGGACTTCCCCTTCATGTGAAGACTGGCTCCTGTAGTGGAGGAGATCTATAGTAGGTTCAATGATCAAGAAGGCAGTTTCTGCACGTGCTGCAGAGGGAAGTGAGGGGCAGCTTGTGCCTGCGCTCAGTGTAATGTGTGAAGAAGACTTCTGCCCACCTTCAAGGTTCCTTCTGTGCATTCCTGCATCTTGCACCCTTCCATATTTCCTTCTTTAGGTTTAGGAATGGGCCTGCCTACTGCATTCCCAAATCTACTTGCTGATTTTCTCCTTCAACTATTAATACAAAGAAAATACGCAATTAGATTCTTTCTAATGGATGTTTGGAATAAGTTATCTGAAAGCTTCAGGAGTGGTAAACAAGTATGAAAAATGGAAAGTTAAATTCAGACTGGAGTGATATAAACGGCAATTAACAGTTTCCCGCTATTCCTCTCTGCGCACAGTTGGTGGACACAGTCGTCATTTTTTGAACACAATGGCGATCTCCCTGCAATTGTGGAAATGCGAAATATTAATCCCAAATCTCCTGTCAATTAAATAGCGAGCAGATCTAGCTTTTGCATAACTTTAGAAGTTCTCCTTCTTCACTGAGTTGCAGCTTTCAACAACCTGCCATCTCCACCCGCCCTCCTTATTTCACAGGATCGAAATGTTCACACACTTCAATCATGTTGTTAAAACACTGAATTTTACAATCTTGTCGTTGGATCCAGTTCGTCTCCTTTCCTGCTTCCCTCTCTCCCTCTTTGGGTTTGCAAAGCCTTTCGAATGCCGGCAGTTTACTGTTGCTCGTCTGTTCAAAGATAAAAAGGAGTCCATTAATCTTTCAGGGAGATATGTTCAAAGCAGGGACATTTTTTTTTTGGTGGGGGAACGATCTGTCAATAACATTTTTCTCTTATGCAATGCAGAAAACATCTGTTTTACATCAGAACATGTAATTTCGGCACTTACATAAGGTTGCGGTTGAAGAGTCGAGTGTTTTAGCTGCTTCTATAGTTAGAACATAACAAAGGGCCTGGCGTGGCGGTGGAGGAGGCTGAATTATGGCTTAATAAAAACCCATTAGCAGTGAAGAGGGCGACTAAATAGTTCAGACGGAAAGTCAGATTAGCCCAGAACCATTCCTTTCTGGAATGGCTTTTGGAGCCGTAAAACATGGACCTCAAACATGTGTTGTAGTTGAGCAAATGAAGTCAGGAAGAGAGAGCCTGCATTAGTCAATTGAGCCATAGCTCAGTGGCTGAGCATCTGCCTTGTCTGCGGAAGGTTCTGTGTTCAATTCCTGGCATCCCAAGGCAGGGCTGGTGTCAGGCTTCAGGGACTCAGCTTCTTCCCCTCCTTTGGCAGTAGATAAGCAGAACAAAAAGGAAGGAGTCTCCTATCAGTTAGAGATTTCAATGATCACAGCAAGAGAACAAAGCACCCATTCCTCAGAATGAAGGCGCTCCCAATTAAGGGTTCCACCCACTTCGCCCCTAGTCACCCATGTCACTTCTGTGTCTTGCAACCTGATCTCGCAACCACTTTGATTTCTGTGCTGCCGCCTTATCTGCCCTCCTTGACCTTGGGCTGATCGGTGACACTTTCCAGCAACATTGAGTCTGTTAGCTCTCTCTCTTCCAGTTCTTCTCCTCATAACTGTTCACCCCCCAGTTCTTCCCAACTTCAGTCTTCTGAACTATGCCCCTCTGCAAACCATTGTTCCAAATCTATACTGTCCCACTGCTCCTGAGAAGATTCAGGATCCTGATTAGGAGCAGGGGGAGGGGGAGGGGGAGGGGGAGACTCCTACCATTCCTCCTCAGAGCCACCCTCCTCCACACGGTCCCTGACAGCTGGAAGGAATCCTGGAGAGCCACTGCCAGTCAGTATGGATGATCCTGAGATAGATGGACCAATGGTTTGGTTCGGTATAAGGTGGCTTTCTAAGCTACACATAGCTCCACCTGTTTTGAAAATCTAGTACACAATACCCTAATACGAAAGCATCACAAACCCTCCCGGCAGGTCTGCATTATTGAAACTGTTCTGACTCGGGCTAGTCTCCAGGTTCAAGTTATATTAAGCATTTTTCAGAACGCAAGTATTAATAATGCATATCTTATTAATAACACTCCGGCATAGGTTTGACTCCGAGCGCCCAGGAACGATATTTGTCTAATCCACTGGCACTGCAGTTTTCATACAAGAATGACATTAACACAGCAGATTCCAGAGGCGTAGCTGTGTTTGCTGCTCTCTCGCTCTCTCTTTCCGTCTCCGTCAGAATCTCCTGGCACCTCAAAGACTAATAGATTTATTGCGCCTTTTGTAGATTAGAGCCCGTTTCATTAGATGTGTGGAATATCATATTCAGTTTGACAATGCATTTCCCTGCGTGGGCACAGCGCACAAACAGGTGCAGCAAGACAGAGAGAAAGACGAATGGGGAGTAGGGAGAGAGATTGTAAACTGTGGTGCCAAAATGCAGGAATTATAGTCTGTGACCAGGCGTATGCAAGATAAGCATGTTGCTTGTTCAGAACAACAGTCATTCACAATGATCTAATCTAGGCATGATGGCTATGGTCCACCTTCACTGTTGGAGACAGGGTGCCCCTGAAAGCCAGTTTCTGGGAATCTGTAATTCAGAGAGCATTGTTGTGCTCAGGTGTGGCTTTTAGGCTTCCCAGGGGTATCTGGCTGGCCACTGTGAAAGCAGGATGCTGGACTAGATGGGCTGGGCCATTGGCCCTGATCCAACAGGACTCACGTTCTTCCTGGTTTAACTCATCTGATTTGAAAGCCAACAACATCAATGAAATCCTTCGTTTCAGCTCAGTTCTGAATGGACAGAATCAAGATGATTGACAATCTCCGGTTCATCAGTTTGACACTGGAATCTCATTTTCTTCCCTTTTCAAGGAATTGTGACTTTCCGAACACCAGCAGGTCATGGAAGGTTGCCATGTTCTCCTTCCAAATACTCATTTTACAGAGGAAAAACTAGTGGTGCACAGAACATCCCTGAACAAGAGGCAAAAAATTAAATACAGGCAAAAAACCACGAGAGTCCTCCTCACACCTTTCATTCTCAGAAACCCACTGCATCCTGTCTCCTCCATGTCCAAATGACTTTTGATAGGCAGTTCGTAAATTCACCAATTTTGACTGCTAATGAAATAGTAAGGGGTGTCTAGCAGTTAGAAAACTGAGCAATTTCGAGTGGATTACTCAGTTCCCTTTTTACCCAGGAAATCCATTGTCAATACTTTGTTGTTGTTGTTGTTGTTGTTGTTGTTGTTGTTGTTGTTGTTGTTGTTTAGTCATTTAGTCGTGTCCAACTCTTCGTGACCCCCTGGACCAGAGCATGTCAGGTACTCCTGTCTTCCACTGCCTCCCGCAGTTTGGTCAGACTCATGTTTGTAGCTTAGTTGGAGCTAAGTATTCTACCCTATTCCTTGTTCTTCTACCATATCTCGCCAAGCCCAGAAACTACTTAGACTTGTGCTTTGGTGGGTCTCCATGGAAAGTCAATTCTAGCTGTGAGAGGACCACCAAGAACATCTGTGTTGATGCCTTACATTACTCAGAAGAAAGAAGAAGAAGAAGAAGAGGAGGAGTTTGGGTTTGATATCCCGCTTTATCACTACCCCAAGGAGTCTCAAAGCGGCTAACAAACTCCTTTCCCTTCCTCCCCCACAACAAACACTCTGTGAGGTGAGTGAGGCTGAGAGACTTCAGAGAAGTGTGACTAGCCCAAGGACACCCAGCAGCTGCATGTGGAGGAGCGGAGACGTGAACCCGGTTCACCAGATTACGAGTCTACAGCTCTTAACCACCACACCACAATGGCTCTCTACTACTCACTGACTTTCAATGAAATCCCTTTGCCCACACTTTGACTGTTCCCAGGTTCAGCCAAATACATACCTCAAGTGACAACTAGCGCAGGTCATTTGAGATCCAAATCCCACAGAAGGAATATTCTGGCAGATTCGTCTATGCATATGTGATTATTTGCAGCCATCAGTACACATGAAACCATGAATCAGGCTTCAGTCTTTATCTGTGCTATCATTTTTAAAGTTCAGGAGTTAGCTGGGTTTTCTTTTTTTCTTTATTTACATCTATATTTATTTATGACATCGAAAAGCATAATAACAAATGCCAAATAAAATAAAAGTAGAAAGAGACAGCGAGAAACTGAACATCGTAAATTAATGTCATAAACTTCCAAATTACACAAATGTGTTTAGATTATCCTATACTTTATTACTACAGTACATTATAAAGATATAAATACCGTATTTTTCGCCCTATAGGACACACCGGCCCATAGGACGCACCTAGTTTTTTGGGGGGGAAATCAAGGAAAAAATTTTTATTTCCCCCCCAGGTTTGCGCAGCCATCCCCAAGCTAGAAGAGGGAGATGGAGCGCTCTGTCTCCCTCTTCTGCCTTCAGGGACAGCCTCTCTAGCCTCCGTGGGGCAGTGGCTTGCCGCGCTGTCCCCCGAGCTTATGGGGCTGGCCAGCCTCCAGATCAGGTCCAGGAATAGCGGGGTGGCGGCGCTCCGCCTCCCCGCTATCCCCCGAGCTTGTGGGGCTGGCGGCGGGGGGGGAAGAAGTAAGCTTGCTTCTCCCCCCCCCGCCAGCCTTCAGACCAGGTTGGGGAATAGTGGGGTGGCAGCGCTCCGCCTCCCTGCTATCCCCCGAGCTTGTGGGGCTGGCGGGGGAGGGGAGAAGCAAGCTTACTTCTCCCCCCCCGCCAGCCTCCAGACCAGGTCGGGGAATAGCGGGGTGGCGGCGCTTCGCCTCCCCGCTTTCCCCCGAGCTTGTGGGCTGCAGGCTGCTGCCCGCAAGCCTTGCGAGCCCGCGGGACCTCCCGCCGGGCTTGCAGGGCTTGCGGATAGCTTCCTGAAGCCTGGAGAGTGAGAGGGGTCGGTGCGCACCTACCGCTCTCGCTCTCCAGGCTTCAGCAAAAGCCTGCATTCGCCCCATAGGATGCACACACATTTCCCCTTCATTTTTGGAGGGGAAAAAGTGTGTCCTATAAGATGAAAAATACGGTAAATATGTTGTCTTCCTTCACTGGTTCTCACCATAAGTGTAAGGTTAAGCATGCTGTGTCCCAGTTTTTAATTATCCAATCTTTCAAGGATGGCGTTCTTTCTATCCTCCCCAATTCTGACAAATAATAATTCTGGAAGCAGTTATGAGATGTTGCATTAATTCCCTGTCCTCTGTTAGTCTCTTTAACATATTCAAACAGGAGAATTGGGGGGCCAATGGTTAAAGTCAGTGCTTTTTTCCTTTAAAAATGTTTAGGGGTACTCTCATTTTGACTCAAGAAAATCACCATTTTATAGTTCAAATGGGGAAAAGAAATACAGTAAATGGACAAAAGCACAAAGATTCACAAAATGTTTAGGGGTATACCCCTGCGTCCCCCCAGAAAAAAAGCACTGGTTAAAGTATAAGCAGTTATTACTTCAATTTCCATTGCTGTATCTTCCCAGAATCTTTTGACCTTAGGACATGCTCAAGATATATCCCAGCATTTGCAAGGAGTAAGATGATGTTTGTGGGTGCAGCAGAGGGGGCTTCTGAAGCACAAAAATTATATAAACTGGAAATGGAAACAGCGATCAGTGTGGTCCCATCTACTGGAAGAAGTTACACCAATTCGCAGCACTGCTGAAGATCCGGAATGAACTCATTTCAATCACAGCCAGAGAGCATTTTTGAATTGCGGAACAGGGCGGGGTTAGACAAGGCACCCCATCACAGATCGAGATTTGTTTCCTGCATGTCAGAAATAAACAAGAACACATCCCGCCAAGGTCCAATATATTTTTGTCACTTTTTCTGACAGGCAATTTTCTCCTGGGCCTTTGCTTACCTCGAGGGGAATAAAGAACCTTATTTTGTTTTCAGAGGGCTGTTGTGGTGAAACACAAGGGTCCTCTGGCTTTCAAGGCCCAAAGGACTTGAACTCTCAGGTTTGGCTTAAGCAACAAAGAGCAGAAGTGAAATGCAATAAGTTTGGGCAACTGTAAGGCCTGTCAGGCACCTTATTCTGGGATCACGTCAGCATACAAAGTTGGTTCACAGCAGAGCTTGAATTCCAGGTGTATTTGTGTGCACAAAGGCTGTTCCTCAAACTCTTTGGGATGCCTCCTCCCTCAAGCTGCTGTTTTAGAAAGAGGTAGAAGGCACAATCTAGCTTGCTTATCTGAATTCAAGGAGTCTCCAGTCTCCACCATATCTGTCCTTGCCTTCATGTTTGCTTGATGAGGGCAGACTGGTCAGAAGATACCAGGTTGGCACAAGCTGATGGGTAGCAGTAGTCCATGGAAGTGCAGGTCAATTCTGTGTCCAGGGCAGCTGTCTACCAGCTCCATCTGGTATGCAGGCTGAGACCCTACCTGCCCGCTGACTGTCTTGCCAGAGTGGTGCATGTTCTAGTTATCTCCCGCTTGGACTACTGCAACGTGCTTTATGTGGGGCTACCTTAGAAGGGAGAGGAGACCTGTCTCCTATACTTTTTGTGAAGGTTCACTTACTACTGTTAGCTAAAATAATATGGCAAGCAAAATTATCCCAGGGCTGGTGTAACCTCTTTTTAGTTTAGGCAGGGAGCACGTAAGGGATGTCCAACATGCATTGTTGTGGTTGTTTAGTCATTTAGTCGTGTCCGACTCTTCGTGACCCCATGGACCAGAGCATGCCAGGCACTCCTGTCTTCCACTGCCTCCCGCAGTTTGGTCAAACTCACGCTGGTCGCTCCGAGAACACTGCCAACCATCTCGTCCTCTGTCGTCCCCTTCTCCTTGTGCCCTCCATCTTTCCCAACATCAGGGTCTTTTCTAGGGAGTCTTGTCTTCTCATGAGGTGGCCAGAGTATTGAAGCCTCAGCTTCAGGATCTGTTGGGAGAAGACAAAAGATGGAGCTTATGCATTTCATTAAATTTGCCCACAATTTAAGGATGGGTTCACATACCTATATTTGCAAACTTCATTTTCTGGAAAAATTGGAGTCAGGGTGCATAACGTTAGCTGAGTAACTTGAATAACCCAGATGGAGTCCAGAGAGAACACAATCTGAGTGAAACTGAATGAAAACAGTACAGTGGTGCCCCGCAAGACGAAATTAATTCGTTCCGCAATTTTTGTTGTCTAACGAATTTTTCGTCTTGCGAAGCACGAAATCCCATAGGAATGCATTGAAAATCAATTAATGCGTTCCTATGGTCAAAAAAAGTCCAAACAAAGCCAAATTTGGTACAACAACAGTTTATTAACTGCTCTTTAAAGTCACTCATACTGTAAAGAGCAGTTCGAAAATTTAAGGGAAAATAAATTAACTTTATAAACAAAACATGTCTTTGTTTTTAGCCAAAGAAAAAAAGTCGCGAGACGTTTTCGTCTTGCGAAGCAAGCCCATAGGGGAAATTCGTCTTGCGAGGCAAATCGCGAACGGAAAAACCTTTCGTCTAGCGAGTTTTTTGTCTTGCGAGGCATTCTTCTTGCGGGGCACCACTGTATATAATATGAGGAGAAAGAAACAGAGTGGCTTTTGTCTTATTTACCAGGAAGATATTCAACAATGCATACAGGGGGAAAACTCCCTCAGAACTACACAGCCAATCAGCAAGGGTCATGCCTGAGGCAACACTACCACCTGTTTGGTTGACTGACTAACCGTTAGCAGAATTAACCCTTAGGTTACCAACGGAATTATCCATGCTGCTGTGCTTCCAACTCATAGTTTGAAGAAAGTGTACAGGAGGAAGATTTTTCACCATCACCACTATCTCTTAATACAGTGGAACCTCTGTTCCTGAACACCTTTGTTGTTGTACGTTTTGGTTCTCAAACGCTGAAAACCCGGAAGTAAATGCTTCCGTTTTTGAACGTTTTTCGGAACCTGAACATGCAACGTGGCTTCCACTGAGTGCAAGAAGCTCTTGCAACCAATGGGATACAAGAATGCATTATATTGGGGGAAGTTGCAAAAAAATAAATAAATGTATATTAGGCAACTCTCCATATAAATATTATGAGAAACTCACGCTAAAGTGCTGATGAATTTTGATGAGGGCTTAAAGCAAACAGTTCAGAAACTGCTGTGGAGATGTTGAGAACTGAACTCAAGGTTATAAGAAATGCAGAGATGTTGAAATGGAGAGCTTCACCTATCTCTAGTTAGACTAGTTTCCCAGAGCTGTACTGGCTTTAGCATTCATTAGGCCTCTCCATATCTTCCTATCTGCTGCTTTTGTCTTCAGTGAGATACAGAGGATCTGGTGGGAGGAGAACATCAAGAGACTGCAAGTAATTTAATAACAAAGAGAATTGGGTTTGCCAGCAAAGTGGAAGGACGTTGAAGGTCACCCATCAGCAGAATGGTTAAAAATTTCTTGAAGTGGCTCTTAAAACTGTAATTAGGCCTATACATCCCCATAAGCTCTTGTGAAAGAAGCAAAAGGCTAAACAAGGTAAGAATATATTTTGAAACTTGGAATCAGTTTGTAATTTCCTGGAACTCAGGGTTCAAGCAGAGTGTATGCTTGAAATTTCAATTTGTAAAAATAGAGTGAGGATGCATTTTGCTCTGAAAAGAACTTAAGTGTTAATTAGCATTCTTGTTGCTTCTGATAGTGAAATCCTTGCTGTAGTAACTGAAGGAACGAGTCAGGAGGGTGGGAGGGTGGGATGAAGTATTGTATGTGGAGTGAATCTTATCATATACAGTGGTGCCCCGCAAGACGAATGCCTCGCAAGACGGAAAACTCGCTAGACGAAAGAGTTTTCCGTTTTGGAGGTGCTTCGCAAAACGAATCTCCTATGGGCTTGCTTCGCAAGACGACAATGTCTTGCGAGTTCCTGCTGGGTTTCCCCCCCCCCTTTTTCTAAGCCGCTAAGCTGCTTATCAGCTGGTCCGATCAGCAGATAAGCCGCTAAAAGCCGCTAAAAGCCGCTAATAGCGCTAATAGCGCTAATCCGCTAATCTGTCAATAGGCTTGTTTTGCAAGACGAAAAAACCGCTAGACGAAGAGAATCACAGAACGGATTCTTTTCGTCTTGCGAGGCACCACTGTATAGCAGGGGTAGTGAACATTTTTCAGACTGAGGTTCAAGTGCCCATCTGGGAAACTTTTGAAGGACCACATACATAACAGCAATGGGCATGGCCAGAGGAAAAATGACTGGAGTATAATCATTAATTTTATCTTTATCCAGTAGGCTAAATGTGGAGGGGAAAGATCACAGAATTCTGCTCAGTGTGTAACTTGAGCTCGAACAGCATACAAGATATGAAGATGCTTGTTTGCCCAGATTGGAGGAGGATTTCAACTGCACCTGTGATTGTTGGAACCAGTTTCCAACCTTTCAAAGTGCTGGGCAGTCATTGCCAAAGGACCACCTCTTAGAGAAGTTCAAAATCCCTTCACCGTGATGTGCCAATACATATTGACAGATCAGGACTCGTCTCCTATGAACCTGCCTAGGATCCAAACATCTTTTTAAACCTTAGCAGCAGCCTGTGGTGTCCCTGTGCCAGACTCAAGAGCAGGTGCTTAGTCCTTCCTGCCAATTGAAATCGTTGCCATCTAAGTTGCTAAAACCCTGGGGGAGGGGGAGACAGGTACTAGGGTTGCCATAGAAAAATTCAGGACAAAAAAAGTTGTTGAGCTTCATTTGGGAAATGAAACTCAAAGTTGTGAGCAATCAACCTCACATAAACTGGAAAAAAGATAGGAACAAGAGCAGTTAAAAGCAACCAAAAGGGAGGGAGAAAATGAAGCAGAACAGATCTTGCATTGTGGGCCTTCAGTTTAGGCCTGGCTTGTGGCAATCAACCTCGAAATCCAGGACATTCTCTGAAATTGCTCCTGGATGCTATTTTCGCTGGTTAAATCCCGGACAGGTACCATATTGCATTTGCCTTTTGCCTCCCGGTGGGGCTACTAGAAGTGGGGGTTTTGTTGATTGAGAAAACTGCATGGGGGAGGATTCGACACCTGCTCCTCCACTGCACCTCCTTGCACCGTAGGAACATAAGAGGAGGCTGCTGGATCATGGCCTGTCTAGTCCTGCATCCTGTTTGCACAGTGGCTGAACAGATGCCTATGGGAAGCCTGCAAGATGGATAGGATCACAACAGATTGTTTCCCACCTGTTACTCCCAAGTGGTATTCAGGGGCACAATGCCCCTGACAGTCAAGATAGAGCACTGTGACCATGGCAAGTAGCCATTTATAGTCTTGTCTTCCATGAATGCCCAATCCTCGTTAAAGCCATCCTAACTGGTGGCCATCACTGTCCCCTGTGGGAGGGAGTTCCATAGTTTGATGACCCACAGATTAACATGGCTGCGTTGAAGATATATTGGCCATGGCCCCGATCTGGTGGAACGCTCAGTCACAAGAGACTAGGGCCCTGCGG
This sequence comes from Podarcis liolepis, assembly GCF_965112155.1. Taxonomy (NCBI): domain Eukaryota; kingdom Metazoa; phylum Chordata; class Lepidosauria; order Squamata; family Lacertidae; genus Podarcis; species Podarcis liolepis. The sequence continues at coordinate 6,753,502 of NC_139564.1, forward strand.
GACTTGACATCTTTCCACAGGGCCTGCAAGACAGAGCTGTTCCACCAGGTCTTTGGCCAAGGCATAGTCTGACCTCCTCTCTCCTTCTGTAAACCTCATAGAACTCTAACCCAATGGTTGCCATTAATTTGATTCTGAATTGATTTTAGAATGTATTTCAATTAATTGACTGTGATTTTATGTTAACTGTGCTATTTTTACTGTTGTTAGCTGCTGTAAGCCCGGCTTTGGCTAGGGAGGGTGGGATATATATATATAAATAAATAAATAAATAAATAAATAAATAAATTTATCTGTTGGGGCTGTGATAATGGATGCCATGCATCGGCTGTTGCTCGGCCCTCAGAGTAAAGGAGAACCTGATATTGGGGGAAGGCTGACGGAGAGATATCTGTTGCCCCATTGGCCTTATTTTTGGAAAGCCAGATAATTAAGATTCAGGGATTTGGGACATTGTACAGCTGTACCTTGGTTTTCAAACAGCTTAGTTCTCGAATGTTTTGGCTCCTGAACGCTGCAAACCCGGAAGTGACTGTTCTGGTTTGCAAACTGTTTTTGGAAGCTGAACATCCGATGGGGCTTCTGCGGCTTCCGATTGGCCGCAGGAGCTTCCTGCAGCCAATCAGAAGCTGTGCTTCAGTTTCTGAACGTTTTGGAAGTTGGACGGACTTCTGGAACAGATTCTGTTTGATTTCCAAGGTACAACTATACTTTATTTGAATGGTACCAACAGTGGATTTGATATCTCACTGAGCTGTAGATTTCATGCCAGATACAAAACCGTTGACATATCCTAACATATCCTGAGGGCTTTGGCCCCTTTCTCAAATGTCATTTCCTGACAATAGGGTGCCACTCATGTAATCAGCACAAATCAAGTCAGATTAGGTGTCCCCCCCCAGCTCCTGTAGCGTTGCTCTTTTTTAATATATATATATATATATATATCGAAACGTCGCCTAGACACCCCAACTCTTACACGGGAAGACACCCGAAGACACCAAAACCTGCATTCCTGTACCCGTGAAAATCTACGAAAGCAAATATATATATATATATATATAAATAAAATTAAAAGGAGCTTTATTATCATGGCAGCGCTTGGTGGTGGTGGGGAGCCAGCCGCATCCATTTGCCCTCCCCGGTTATTTCTGGGTGCAACTTCTGTCGCTTTTCGCTCAGAAGTTCTTCCCAGACTGCAAGTCCCCCCTGCAATTAACCGTACCTGCAATTTTGCAGTCACCCAAAATGTAGAAAGCCTGACAAGCATCCAGAAGAATCAAGCAGAGGAGGCTGGAACATCACCCAGGAGGAGGGAAAGAGGAGGTCCTATCCTGGAGAAAAGTCTCATTCTAACAAAAGATCAATCAAACCCTTTTTAGCAGGCAATGGGCTCCCTCTTCCATCTCTCATCCCTTACCCTCCGCAAACAAGCCTATGAGTCAGCTCATTACAAGGCCTTTAGGAAATCCATGTGTGCATGTGTGGGCAGGGGAGATCTTGAGTGGGTTCATTTCTGGGGTATTCCAACACACTGAGACTCAGATTACACAGAGGAGAGTGGGCGAAATTGGCCTGGTTCTACCCACTCCATGCTTCCCAGAGGACAAAAGTGGTGCTTCAGACCTCTCTCATTGGCCCTTGAAACTCTCTCCCGGATGACCCTGCTCTGCATCCTCCTTGGCTGCTTTTGCCTGGTTGTATTGCATGTTGGAAGGGACGCGGGTGGCGCTGTGGGTTAAACAACAGAGCCTAGGACTTGTCATTCAGAAGGTCGGCGGTTCGAATCCCTGTGATGGAGTGAGCTCCCGTTGCTCGGTCCCTGCTCCTGCCAACCTAGCAGTTCGAAAGCATGTCAAAGTGCAAGTAGATAAATACGTACCATTCTGGTGGGAAGGAAAACGGTGTTTCCGTGCGCTGCTCTGGTTCACCAGAAGCGGCTTAGTCATGCTGACCACATGACCCGGAAGCTGTACGCCGGCTCCCTCGGCCAGTAAAGCAAGATGAGCGCCGCAACCCCAGAGTTGGCTACGACTGGACCTAATGGTCAGGGGTCGCTTTACCTTTACCTTTAATGCATGTTGGACATCCTTTACCTGCTCCCCGCCTAAACTAAAAAGGAGTTACACCAGCCCTGGGATAATTTTGGTTGCCCCCATTCTTCATCTCTTTGAGGAAGAGGTGGAGAAGGAACTAAAGCAAGGGATGGAGGAATGCAAATATGGTGACATCTCCCCCTGTCCAAAATCTGACAACATCCTGAGGATACCACATGGAGGCATACCCCTTCACAATGTCCTTCCCAGCACTGTTTTTCTGCTTTTACTGTACACCTTCCACATTTTCCCCAGGCTTTCCTCTATGACCATGGGAACTAGAAACTTGAATTTTCAAAAAACGTTTCTATTCATCAATGAAAATTATTTGAGGGCCCCTTGCTACACAATTGTCATCATGGGCGAACTTCTTATATTCAGCCTCTAGTCATTCCTCTTGTTCAGCCATTACTCCTTAGAATATTATCTGCTTAGTCTAGAGAAATCTGCCCATAACTTGGCATTATCTTAAAGCCCGTTCAGACTAAGGGCAGGATGTCATCATAAAGCATAATCAGAGAGAGGGCAGTGTTCCCTAACCTCACTTTTCACCCATTATTTTTTGGGGGGGGCAGGGGGAGGGAGAATGGTGTCCACTACAAACCAGGATAGCTGCCCCCTGGTATGTTTTCTCTTCTCTCTATCCGTTTTGCACCCCACCTCAAAAACCATCATCTGTAAAGATGCAGCCAGTGCAGTAAAACTGGGACTGGGCATTTTGGCTCGGTCCTATGTGCAGCTCTTGACCTACTCTTGCCAAGAGGAGTGCAGAACACTGAGACTGCAGCAGAAAAGATTGTCAAAGACCTGGCAGGCCCCAGTGAATGGCTGGTGGACTGTGCTTGGCTCAGAGGATCACAAGATGCACAGTCCGTATCCACACTATAAACAGGGAGTTCGAGTCCGGCCACTCCATCACCCAGCTGGCAGTAGCAGGTATCCAAGCGAGCCATTATGACTTCTGATCTGGACACAATCCATCTCCATTCACAACCTCCAAGTGGCATTCGGATGAAAGTTTGGTTTTTATCCGCCAAAATATCTTGCCGGTGGTGATATTTGCTGGATGCCAGACTGAGTATTACAGCTGCGACTTCCTAAGTCCAAATACCTGGTGCTTAGTCTTCAAAGAGTACTTTTGTTACGCTGCAGTGCCTGGAGATAAATAATTCCGTCTAGACACAATGCTAGCACTGGATTCCTGGGGATTTTGTGCTGTTAATGGTTCTTCAATCAATATACAGCCTGCCGCTCAGATCATAAGCTATAAATACAATATTTGGCTCTACCTTTTTTGCTGCACACTATTTTAAGGTGAAAGCAGGTACAATTCCACATTTCATTACTCTCCTAATATGTAGATTGGATTGTAAGTTGCCTCAAGCATTTTTACAAAGTGGGATTTAAAATGAAAATGAAAACGTTGTGTGAAATATTCTCCCCTCCCCACACGCCATTCCTTGGGGGCTTGTTCACACATGCAGCGTCAAGTGATGTCTTGACTGAGGGAAGGAGTCAACACATATCACACATCAGCAAGAGAGCTTTCATCACCTCGCAAGTGATGGTTCTCAACTGAATCGGTTCACACATTCAGCTGTGAATTGTTCATCACGTAGTGGCCGTGTGAAATTAAACGGAAGGGCCGTGGATCAGTAGAGCACATGTAGAGCGCATGCTTATCATACAGCAGTTCCCAGGTTCAGTCATCAGCATCTCTGCATAGGGCTGGGAAAGACCAGAGTAGGGCTGCTGCCAGTCAAGGTAGACATTACTGAACTAGACGGGCCAATGGCCTGGACTTGCTAGAAAGCAGCTTTCTATGATTCTACCTTCCTAAATTAGCCCTGGGGACATGCATCACCCCAATGCACTAATTCAGCTGTGTGGCATGACTTCAAAAAGAAGATGGGAGGTTAAGCATCTACGGTCTCCTTTTTCTTGGATCTGGGTTCCTTTGAACCAGCTATCCTAGTTGGAATGTGTGCAGTGGAGGGCAACCAAGATGATCCAGGGTCTGGAAACCAAGACTTGTGAGGAACAGTTGAAGGTATGTTTAGCCTGGAAAAGAGTTGAATGAGAGGAGATATCATGATATCTTCAAATATCTGAAGGGCTTACACATGGAAGAAGAAGCAAGCTTGTTCTCTCCTGCTCTGGAGGGTAGGACTCAAACCACTGGATTCAAGTTACAAGAAATGAGATTCAAACTAAACATTGAGAAGAGCTTTCTAAGCACAAGAGCTGTTCAGCAGTGGAACAGATTCCCTCAGGAGGCTGTGGAACCTCCTTTCTTGGAAGTTTTAAAGCAAGAGTGTGTTTCTACAATTCTATGACCTCAGATTCTCAGTTTACAAATGCGTATCTCTTACCTGATTTATCACCATATTCTGTAACAATTCATGAATGTGTGAAGTGACTCTAATGAAAAGCAATGTGTTGTAAGTTGACAACAAATGTATCAGAGGAACAATGGGATCAAGGAAAAAAGAAGTTCAAGAGATATCAGCATTGTGGCCAAAAAAAAGTGCTTCTTTTGGATGTGTGGTGCCATCTTCTTTTGCCCATCGCTCCATATATTTTGAAAGGAAGCCATGGCAAACTCACCTTGCAAGGCAAACTAACTGTCAGCTCTGGATAGAAAGGGGGGGGGGACCTTATATTTAGGCTGCTTTTTCATCAAACAGGTGAATCAGTCAATTTTGGCTTCTCTGTTTTCCAATTACTTTCAGCATCTTAGCATGAATTTCTCCTAATATGCCAACATTTGCAATACGTTTCCCCTGATAAAATGCATTGTTGTATCTCATTTCCACAAACGTGTATTTCTTATATGTGAAAATGCATTTACCAAGGTAAAATGTGCATTGACACTTGGCTGAAGAACTGCATTGCAAAATTTAGTGTGAATTTTGGAAGTGTGAACTTCAAAGCACCACTGGTTTGTTTGTTTGTTTGTGTGTTGTTTCAAAAGGTGCAAATTTAAGTCTGTTTGCCTTTAAATTGTGAACTGATCCCAGTTTCTCCCTCTCTCCCTGCCAGCAGCGTCAATTCTCTGAGTGGTTGCTTACTGTTGACTCCTGAATTATCTCGGAGAAGGGGGTGAATTTTAATTTGCAATTAAAACTTTATTGCCCATATTAATGGAGTAAAGCTTGCCAACTTTCAAATAAAGCCAAGAAGAAATGTGTGTCAGATCAACTGGAAAGGACTCATCTTTGTGTGCGTGGACTTGCAATGCAGTACAAGGAATTAGTTGCAAAAACCTGCCTTTTTGAACCACTAGTTCTCTCTGCCTCCTGTAAAGCTGCGCAGATAATCCAACCGCTTGGATGATTCATCACCTAAGATCAGTTGCGGGGGAAGGATGTCTAGGCGCCAGCAAGCCTCACAAAAGATGACAGCTTGGAAGGAGTTTTTTGGGGAGGGGAGGGAGGTCTCTGTATATTTATTATTTAGAAAGGTGTTTGCTTGATTCCACCTTGATCCTTTCAGAAACCCAAATTAGCTAATGAATGTCATTGGGAGGTGACTTATCCCAGTGAGATTTTAGCTCTCCTGAGGAGTCTTTTCATCATTTTAATTAAGTGCGGAATGCCAGTGTTGACATTACAGGGGTGTAGCTTCTCCGTTTCCTTCAATAAACAAGATTAACTTGGGACATATTAGGAGACAACGGGAGGGGAGCAAAAATGGAAACAAAAATAAGCCTTTCTTTCTTGTGGAAGACGTCAACCTGGGTTGAAATGGACACACTGGGTGTCCCTGCGTCCCCCCAGCCTCAGTTTCCCCTATGTCTTTTTTCTCCACCTCCTTTTGATAACTTTTCTCAACTCCCAATTAAAGGGAGTAGACTGGCACATTCAACACATCCAACTTTGCAGATGGGCACCAAACAATGACCTTCATCTTGTGTTTGTTTGCCATCTTGCCATCTCCTTTCTTGGCTTTCCAATCTCATGCTCTTAGAGAAAGTGCTGCAGATCAGAGCATCCTCCCTTCAGAAAACTGGCACGACCACTGTGTTTTTTGTTTGTTTGTTTGTTTTTAGATAGATAAAAACTTTATTTGCATTAGCCAATGGCCATAGCAACAATAAAACATTCCAGTATATGCAGAAAGGGAAATTTGATATAAGAGCACAATTTAAAGTCCTGAATCAGCAGTCAGTTAGTGGCCCTTATTCTGATTGCCCCTGCTATGAACCTAGCAACCTTTGCTGTTATCTGCTCATTTTGATCTGATAGAAGAAAGGACATTGTGGCAGTGGTTGAGCGCCCTGGGATGGTTAGTACGAGTGGGGTGATGATCTCGTCCCTCAGGTCTTTGTAGAGAGTGCAAGACAGGAGGAGGTGTGCCGCTGTTTCGGTGCTACCATCTCCACAGGGGCAAAGACGTTTCTCAGTCAGGATCGTTTGGAATCGACCCTCAAGTACCGCAGATGGCAAAACATCCAGTCTTGCAAGTATAAAAGCATGTCTGTATGTTGGGATAAAAAGTTTGTGCAGACATGGGGCCAGATAATCAAAATAGAAAAGTGGGAAATGAACATACCAAGGGCAGAATTTCCTTATAGTGGCCAGGTTGTTCTGATCCTCGATATCTTTTAGACATTGACCAATTGTTTGCTTTAGTAGGGCCCATAGAGAGTAGGTGTTGTGGGGATAGGCCACAAGAGTGAAGTTTTTGATAGACAATTTTAAGCCAGGCACTTTTTGGGGGGTCTTGAAGTACTAGGGATAGTAAACCAGGGGGGGGGGGGGTGAGTTTAGGCGGAGCCAGAAGTTAAGAGTTCTTTGCCAAGTCCATACTTCTACTGAAGGGAGACTTGCCTCCAGTTACAATGATGCGTTTGGGATGCATGGCGGTACAGAAATAAATCTGCCTTAGAAACTTTGATTGAACAGCTTCCAAAGTCCAAATCTGAGCCCCGTATAGTAGCTGTGCTAGGGGTTTAGCTTGGAAGACTTCTAGGGCTGATGGTATATGTTTGCCACCCTTTGTATGGAAAAAGCGAGTCAAAGTCTTGGCACTTTGGGATGCTTTTTCTTTTGCACATTTTTGGTGTGCTCCCCATGACCCCGTGGACTGGAAGATAAGGCCCAAATATTTGAAAGCTTTGACCTGTTCAATTGGCTGATTGTCCATACACCAACTGTGGGGCCTATATGTTCTTGAGAAAACCATAACTTTGGTTTTCTGATAGTTTACAACCAGATGACCGCTGTTTATCTTTTTCTTCTTCTGATGGGCTGCATGTATTGAGCTTTGGGTCCTGCAAGTATGTCATAGTTGCTTAGATCCTAGAGCTCCGTTAGCTTAACAACAGAGCAAAGAGCTCAGTACTTTGGCACACTATTTAATTCTAGTCTTCTGGTGTCTTTTTATTTTCTTAAAAAAATTATTATTATTATTTTAAAATACACCACTTTCAGATTTCTTGTTTGGAAAGGTAGTTTAGGAATGTTTTATATATATATAAAGTTACAGTTCACATCCAGGACAGCGCATTAATGACCTCATCCTAAGAAAAGTTTTATTATAATAAAGAAACACGAGCTTTTGTTTGAGCAAAGGGGAAGGAGCACATTTCTAATGTGTTTTGCTGCAGTATGACTTGTTAGATTGGTGTTGTCGCATCAAGTCCCAGAGCAGGGCCCCTAAGCTGCCTTAAATTGTAATGGATTGCATTTCCATATTATCAATCATGTATCACAGTTCAGGTGTCTTGACTGTAAACCACGATGGCTCTTTTCTGGCTTCTGACTCCAAATGTGAGCTCAGTCCCAATCCAGTCATTTCCTGTTATCTCCAAGGTTCAAGATGTGAGCTCCATAGCTTATGCATTCAAAGTTGTGCCAAAGGAAGCATCAGCAGGCTTGAGGGAAAAGTCTATCCTCCCCTCAAAAAAGTCTGCAGGGGGAAAAAACACCCCTCACATCTAGTGAGGACTGAGCACTCTCATTGGCCACAGAATGCTGAGAGTCTTTTGGGAGGGGAAAATTGAGATCCAGGAGCAGGAATGGAATGGAGTTTCTGGAATCCCCATGCTGCAACATTGTGTTGCAGTTCCCAGTTGTCCAATCTCATAGAATCATGGAGTTGAAAGGAACCCAAGGGTCATCTAGTCCAACCCCTGCAATGCAAGACTCTCAGCTAAAACATCCATGACAGATGGCCATCCAATCTCTGCTTAAAAAACTCCAAGGAAGGAGAGTCCACCACCTCTCGTGGGAGACTGTTCCACCGCCAAACAGCTCTTTCTCTCAGAAAGTTGTATATAATAATAACAATAACAGCAGCAGCAGCAGCAGCAGCAGCAACAACAACAACAACAACAACAATTTATTATTTATATCCCGCCTATCTGGCTGGGTTTCCCCAACCACTCTGGGCAGCTTCCACCGAATATTAAAAACAATACAGCGCCAGACATTAAAAACTTCCCTAAACAGGGCCACCTTCAGTTGTCTTTTAAAAGTAAAATAGTTGTTTATTGCCTTCACATCTGCTGGGAGGGTGTTTCACAGGGCGGGCGCCACTACCGAGAAGGCCCTCTGCCTGGTTCCCTGTAACTTGGCTTCTCGCAGTGAGAGAACCAGCAGAAGGGCCTCGGCGCTGGACCTCAGTGTCCGGGCTGGATGATGGAGGTGGAGATGCTCCTTCAGGTATACTGGGCTGAGGCCGTTTAGGGATTTAAAGGTCAGCACCAACATTTTGAATTGTGCTCGGAAACGTACTGGGAGCCAATGAAGATCTGTTTTGAATGTTAAGTCGGAATCTCCTTTCTTGTAACTTGAAGCCATTGGTTTGAGTCCTACCCTCCAGAGCAGGAGAAAACAAGCTTGATCCCTCTTCTACGCGACAGTCCTTGCAATATTTGAATATGGCCATCATCTCAGTGCCAGGCAGCCCCAGTATTCTTTCAATGTTTAATTCCATTATGTATAATTGGTTACAATCGGTCTTTGTACATTTACTATCGAGGACCGTGTTAATTGATTTTAGACAGATGCTTGCAATAAGGGGATGTTGAAGATCAAGAAGTTGATTTAAACAAATACGCTTAACGGGATAGGATAATTAAATATTATCTTCCACCTGCGGTTCAAACTCTCTGTGACCCAAACCGCCATTCTGAGGAAACAGAAGTGATGCAGGACTGACCATATAAAAAGATGGCAGCTCAACACAGGCAATTCCCCACTTGGAAATGACCTACATGTGCACAACCGCTGACACACACACTGTTTTCGGCACCGAAAGGGGGTGTCAGGAACTGGACTGAGGAGAAATAGTGGGAGCCACCCTGCCTTCTCCTGAACCTTCCCAGGGGCAGGAGGACACTATTGATTTAGAACAGTGGTTTGCAGAGGAGCATAGTCCAGAGGGGAAAAGCTGGGAAATACTGGGTGAGGAGCAGCTAGAAGAGGAAACACCAGGAGAGAGACAGTTGGCAGATTCAGTGTCCTTGGATAGCATTCCTGACCCCCCCCTTCACCTAAGACTAGATGGGCTTTGAAAATGATAGAACAGAGAGCTCAGTGGCAACAAGATCAGATTACCCAACATAGGAGTGATGTAGATTAATGTGGATAGAGGGGGGTAAACCTGTACTGGGAGCAACACCATTTCTAGAAGATATGCATTCCTTTGTCTCTTGCTGTGATTGTTAAAGAAACTAACTGGTAAGAACGCTCCTTTCATTTGATCTGCTTATTTACTGCCACTGGGGGAGGGATCTGATTCCCCAAAGCCTGACAGGGGGCAAGGGGCAGAATGGGGCAGGTGTGGAATGGACTGGGGTGGACCGTAAGGGACTTCTTCATGTCCCACTAACGCACATGGTGGCTAGGAATGGAAGTCCTGCTTAAGTGGGGATTCCCCTGTATAGTAGAGGACATCCATTGCATACAAAAGGTCCCAGGTTAAACCCTGGGCATTTCCAAGTAGAGCTAAGGAGGACTGCTATCTGAATCCTTGGAGAATTGCTCCCCAGCAATGGAAACAGACAATAGTGAGATAGCTGGACCTATAGTCTGGCTTAGTATAGCACAGGCTTCCTCAACCTCGGCCCTCCAGATGTTTTGAGACTACAGTTCCCATCATCCCTGACCACTGGTCCTGCTAGCTAGGGATCATGGGAGTTGTAGGCCGAAAACATCTGGAGGGGTGAGGTTGAGGAAGCCTATAACAGCCTAAGGCAGAAGGAGCACTATGGACCCTACCTCCATTTTCAATGGGCACCTTAGTCCTGAATGGCCTTGACTCCAAAAGTGTGTCAATTCAAGTAGTGTTTAGCCACCATTAATTAAATCACAGTGGGGTCCCAGATCCAAGGTTATACAGTCATACCCTGGGTTACAGCCACTTCAGGTTGCGTTTTTTCGGATAACGCACTCGCCGAAACCTGGAAGAACTGGAATAGGTTACTTCCGGGTTTCGGCGGTTGTGCATGTGCAGAAGCGCCAAATCGCAACCCACGTGTGCGCAGAAGCACCGCTGCGGGTTGCGAATGTGCATCCTGCACGAATCACGTTCGCAACCGGAGCGTCCACTGTAGCTGCAGCATGAAGGACCAAACTACTCTTTATGCAATGCGTAACCAGGGCCAGTCCTAACATTAGGCAGGGTGAGATTGTCTCAGGCTGCAGGTGCTTGGGAGACAGCAGGAGCAGCCTTCAGCCAGTGTGTGATGGCCTGGGAGTCTGATTCAGAGGCTGAACTGGAGGAATCCCAGCCTGCACAGGAGTCCCCGCCTCCAGGACCAGCTGAGCCGGGGCAGGGGCTTAAATCTGAAGGGCCCTCACCAGTGCCGGATCCTCAGGAGCAGACACCAGATGAATCCACTACGGCCTCGGTCCAGTATACCTGAAGGAGCGTCTCCACCCCCATCGTTCTACCCGGACACTGAGGTCCAGCACCGAGGGCCTTCTGGCGGTTCCCTCACTGCGAGAAGCCAAGTTACAGGGAACCAGGCAGAGAGCCTTCTCGGTAGTGGCACCCTCCCTGTGGAACGCCCTCCCATCAGATGTCAAAGAGAACAACAACTACCAGACTTTTAGAAGACATCTGAAGGCAGCCCTGTTTAGGGAAGCTTTTAATGTTTGATGTATCATAGTATTTTAATATTCTTTTGGAAGCCGCCCAGAGTGGCTAGGGAAACCCAGCCAGATAGGCGGGGTATAAATAATAAATTATTATTATTATTATTATTATTATTATTATTATTATTATTAAGGTGATTGAGGACCCATTGCCTGCAGGTGCTCCTCTCCCAGCTCTGTCAGGAGAAGGTGAGGCTGCCTCTGGGTCCAGTAACCCTCCAGCCTCCCCTGAGCTGCAGAGGCTCAGGGCAGAGAGGCGGAGGGAACTAAGTTCTCTCAGGAGGAGTGCTCGCCTTAAGGCCAGGGGAGGTGAGTCACCTGTGGGCCGGGACTGCCCCAGGCCTCAGAGGAGATAAAGGCCAGTCAGCCCAGTCCCAGGTTGCGGGAGCAACATCGTTGGAAACCTGTTCCTGCCAGCACCCAGACCTGCTCTTCTGGAGTTCCTGACCATGCCCGGCTCCTTGCCTTGGACCCCGCTTCGCCCTTGACGGACAGCCTCCAGACCCTCGACCCAGGACCGGACTCAGACCACGCCGCACGGTACCCCCCTTCCGGGACCAGCACAGCACACAGTGCTTCTGATTCCCCCCAGCCATTGCCTTTGGCTGCCACATAGCCTGTCCTGGGTAGGCGTTGGGGGAAATGTTGATTTTGTTCACATTTGCCTAGTTCCCTGTAACCTCACTTCTCGCAATGAGGGAACTGCCAGAAGGCTCTTGGAGCTGTACCTCTGTGTCCAGGCTGAACGATGGGGATAGGGATGGAGGTGCTCCTTTACGTATACAGTGGTGCCCCGCAAGACGAATGCCTCGCAAGACAGAAAACTCGCTAGACGAAAGGGTTTTCTGTTTTTGAGCTGCTTCGCAAGACGAATTTCCCTATGGGCTTGCTTCACAAGACGAAAACGTCTTGCAAGTTTGTTTCCTTTTTCTTAACACCATTAATACAGTTGAGACTTGACTTTGAGGAGCAACTCATAGAACGCAGTGTACATAGTAGCCTTTTTTGAGGTTTTTAAAGACTTTGGTGATTTTTGAAGCTTTTCCAAAACTTCTTTTGCAGCCATTTGGTAAGTTAAGCTTTTAAAACTTTTTTGGGGGGTTTTGGATTTTGGGTTGGGGTGTTTAGAATTCAAGGACTTGGTGTTGGGAAGGGGTTTGCAAGAATCTGGAAGCTTGGGTGTTTTTTCCCCTGAATTTTTATGATTTTCTGTGACCATTGGGCCACTCTGCTGTTTCTAAAAAAAAATTCTGGGTTTGAATTTCTGTGTGGTGGGTGGCTGGGGGAACAGTTGGGGAGGGGTTTGCAAGAATCTGGAAGCTTGTGGGTTTTTTTCTGCATTTTTATGATTTTCTGTGACCATTGGGCCACTCTGCTGTTTTTTTTTTTAAAAAATGGGTTTGAATTTTGAAATGCTCTTTACAGTATGTGTGACTTTAAAGAGCACTTAATAAACTCTTGTTGTACCAAATTTGGCTTTGTTTGGACTTTTTTTTGACCATAGGAACGCATTAATTGATTTTCAATGCATTCCTATGGGAAACCGTGCTTCGCAAGACGAAAAATTCGCTAGACGAAAAAAATCGCGGAACAAATTTATTTCGTCTTGCGAGGCACCACTGTACATGACTAGGGCTATTTAGGGATTTAAAGCTTGCTAAGACGCTTTGTGAACAGCCTCCCCTTCTCCATTAAACAGCTTGCATGGGCTGGCCAGCTACTCCTCATGTTGCCATTGATGTGGCCACCTATTGGCAGCCATGCAAACTGCAGAGCGTGATGACATTTTACATTTTTATGTATATAGGAAGATTAGTCAGGGCAGGCTCTACCATTAGGCAGCGTGAGTGAGATGATTGTCTCAGATAAGACACAGGATTATATTGGCTGCCCCCCCCCCGATGTTTACATGGCCACACGTCCTGGCCCCCAACACCAGCACGAGCTTTCAGCGGCCCAAACTTTTACCAAGCATCGGCGCTGATGGTTATGGCTGCGGTTGAATTTTGTTTCATCATGTGTTTTCCCTGTTATCTTTTATTTTATGCTATTTCTGCTGATTTATTGCTGGGCGTTGTTGCTGTTCTTGTGGTGTACAGCAATTTGATGAGTTAGTTTTGTATTGTCTTATTTGGAAGCTGGATTGTGATTTTTGTTTGTGTTTAAACTGAAAGGCAGAGTATAAACTGCTTAAATAAAAGAAATAAATCTTTGGCAGAATTGTTTTTGCTGTCCTACCAAGCAGAAAGTTCCATTTTTCAACAGCTTTATTAGTTGTTTTCTAAAGTCTCCATGTGTATGCCAGCACAAGTGCTATTTTGTTTTAACCAAATGTCAATGTTGCACATGCTAAGTGTGTCCAGTTATTTTAGAAGACAATGTTTGACTATTTGTATGCATGTTATGTAAGGGACGCAGGTGGCGCTGTGTGTTAAACCACAGAGCCTAGGATGTGCCGATCAGAAGGTTGGCGGTTCGGATCCCCGTGATGGGGTGAGCTCCCATTGCTCGGCCCCTGCTCCTGCCAACCTAGCAGTTTGAAAGCATGTCAAAGTGCAAGTAGATAAATAGGTACCACTCTGGCAGGAAGGTAAACAGTGTTTCCATGTGCTGCTCTGGTTCACCAGAAGTAGCTTAGTCATGCTGGCCACATGACCCGGAAGCTGTACACCGGCTCCCTCGGCCAATAAAGCGAGATGAGCGCTGCAACCCCAGAGTCGGTCACGACTGGACTTAATGGTCAGGGGTCCCTTTACCTTTACCTTACGCATGTTACGTATGTAGCTACAGTCATACGTTTGCTTCATGTTACGTTTTTCAGGTTGCGTCCTGCGGCGACCCGGAAGTACTGGAAATGGTTACTTCCGGGTTTCGCTGCTTGCGCATGCGCAGTCACACTAAATCACACTTCGCGCATGCTCACAAGCACCAAATCACGCTGCGCACCTGCGCAGATACGGTGCTTCATGTTGCGGGCTTTTCATGTTGCGAACAGGCCTCTGGAACAGATCCCATTCGCAACCAGAGGTACCACTGTACTATATATTTTGTGAAGGTGTTTGCCTGTCATTCCATCTGTCTTCCATGGATTCGACATCTTGTGGAACCGTAGAAAATTCTACTTTCTACATGTTTCTAGCACTGAAATGATATCCTTCAAAGTCTGTGAGTCTGGATGGATGCATCTGCCAATTGTGGTTTCTTTTGCATTTTCATTGTTCTGATCTTAAAATCAGGTCAGCTCATTTTCACACCAATGCATGAATTTTTCTTTTGGGGAAAATTTGGCACAAAAATTCATATGCATTTAGGCGCACATTTCAAATAATTCTTCCACCTTTCTATGCAATTTTGCCTAACCTACACTATTCATGCAAGGAATTTCCCCTAATATACTGCAACCTTTACATAATTTCCAGTAATACATGCATCCTTGTGCATACTATTTGGTTGGAGAACTGCAATGCAACGTTTGGAGAAATGCAGATGTCAAAGGATTGCTGTGTTTTAGTTCACTTACTGGTTCAGGAAGGATGAATTGGAATTAGCTCACATTAATATGCAAGGGACGCGGATGGCGCTGTGGGTTAAACCACAGAGCCTAGGGCTTGCCGATCAGAAGGTGGGCGGTTTGAATCCCCGCAACGGGGTGAGCTCCCATTGTTCGGTCCCTGCTCCTGCCCACCTAGCAGTTTGAAAGCATGTCAAAGTGCAAGTAGATAAATAGGTACCACTCCAGTGGGAAGGTAAACGGCGTTTCTGTGCGCTGCTCTGGTTCGCCAGAAGTGGCTTAGTCATGCTGGCCAGATGACCCGGAAGCTGTACGCCGGCTCCCTCGGCCAGTAAAGCGAGATGAGCGCCACAACCTCAGAGTCTTCCACGACTGGACCTAATGGTCAGGGGCCCCTTTACCTAATATGCAAATGGAACAAATTTCTCCCCCAACTACTATTTGTAGGCAAGGCCTGATGAAATGTCAGAACACTGCAAAAGATTCATGGTGGTGAGGAGCAGGGGCCTCATGCCGTACTTCCTCTTCCCTTAAAATCAAATAGTACTGAAATAGTAGAAACACACATTTTTAAAAAAATCAGTTCAATTCTACAAACTACAAAGATGTCCAAAGGACTGGCTCCAAATTTCATAGCACTAAGGAATTCCTTTTGAGGTTGGATGGTTTTTTTCACTCTTCGCTGCCCTCCACAAGAGACAATGCATTTTCAAGTAGCGTATTGATGTAGAAATCTATTTTATTCATGAATCATTGATGGGAACAGCTGAAGAATTATGGAGGATTCCCCCCCCCCCAAGGCTGATTGCCTACTGTGCTTGATCTCTTTATTATTATTATTTAAATCCTCCAACACTTTTGTCTAAGCCAAGGATATTGAGCTTCAAACCTGGGTGTTCAGTCCAGCCCTTAAGATTTCTCCAGCTGGCCTTTGGGACTCTCCCCAGGCTACAGACCTTCCTGCACTACACCCCTCACTCAACACTCCTGCTTGGGTGTTTTGGCCTGGACTAAAAGGCATCCTTGGACTCTGATTATAGAATCATAGAATCAAGAGTCGTCTAGTCCAACCCCCTGCAATTCAGGAATCTCAGTTATTGGTTGCCTGGCTAGATGATAGAAAGGGATGTGTGAGTTAAAGAAACTAACCTACAGTAGAAAGCTAAAAAAAGAAGAAAAAGCATATTCATTGCTCAGCTCACTTTTGTCTCAGGCCCCGCCCACCACTGACATGTGGTTTCTGATAGGTTGTCCAGAAGGGAATATGGCCCCTGGGCTGCAAATGGGTTCCCCATCAATAATCTAAGGCTGGATCTACACTGACCTGTTTAACGTTATCAGAACGATATTAGATATACAGTAGACACTCGGGTTACGTTACTCTCGAGTAACGTAAACTTCGGGTTTCCCCACTCGCACATGCGCAGAAGCGCTCTATCGTGTGTGCGCAAAAGCGGCACCTCTGGATACGGATTTTTCAGGGTGTGCACGGACCCCTGGAACGAATTAAATTCATATCCAGAGGGTCCACTGTATCGTTCTAAAACCTCATGGGGCAGACTTGTAAACTAAAAGCCTTCCTTAGCTTGTTTTGTCCGTCAAGACGTAGTTTCCATACTTCTGGTTCTTGGTTGTTCTGCAGAGCTCTCTGGCCTCATATTTTGACAACGCATTATGAATGTTAAAAGCAGAATACAACGTGTCCATCTATGTTATGAAAACCAACACTTCCTTAACATTATGTCAGGGACTGGACTGAACAGGAGGAATGGGAAAAGAACCCTCGGTCTGATCAGCTCCTCTCAGAAGAGAAGAAGGAGTGGGAAGTTTCACCTTCCCTGTCTCCAGCAGTTTCAGGAGGAGAGGGAGACAGGGATGATGTGCAGCTGAATAAGGAAACCCCTAGTTACGAAATAGTGCTGGTGGTGGAGGAGGAGGAGGAGGAGGAGGAGGAGAAGTTAGAGAGCAGACAGCAGAGACCTCCCTGGAGGGTATGGGAGACCCTTCTGGTCCAAGGGCTCGCTGGTCCCTCTGCTTTCAAGAAAGCCACTTCCGCCCTTCGGAGGAGTTGGAGTTGTGGGCTTCACAACCCCAACCCCGTGCAATGGGGGGGGGGTTTCCTGGCCACGTCACCTCCTGGCCAGCCAATAAGCTGGCTCTGGGGGTGTGGCCTGCCCTATTTAAACCAGGACACAGCCGGGGATCTCCCTCTTTGCCGCCTGCCAGCTGTTCCTGCTTTCTTGGTATTGGCGGTTAGGCAATGGTATTGCTCTGTAGATGGAAGAGGGGAGGTAGCGCCATCACCTGCCCCGCATATTGAAGGGGAGTCTGATAAAGGATTCTGGGGGTTGTGGCCCTATCCGAAGCTTGGGGAGGTGAGGGCCTAAGACAAGCCCCCTATTGGTGACCCTGGGGGAGTTCCTAGTTGATGTGCATCAGCAGGACTCCCCCTACTGGTGATTAACCCTTCCCGTACTTCAAGCAGACGGGCTGAAGTCGGATATAGTCGGTTAGGACCAATGCCTAAGCCAATACAGCTCGTCACCTGTAACCAATAATGTTGTGGCCTTATTTAGTCCATTAACCTTAATAATTGTGTCATGTGTCATTATTTCCACTAGGGGCGGGGCAGGAACTCACCACGCAGCAGAGAATGCAAAGGCATGTGACTTCCTGTAGGTTTCCAGGAAGTTGTGGGAGACGGACAAGGAGGGACTCAAAGTAGCCAACGTCTCCTGTGCGTGGAGACATGGATCTTTCATCTTGCAACCAGATGACTGAATAAAAAGCCATAAAATATGAACTGTTTGTTCTTCCTGCCTCTGAGGCTGCCAGGGGAGGAGAGGATACTCCACGCCTGACACATTATAAACCATGAGTGTAGATAAACCCCTGCGTTCAGTCTGTTCTTCTTAAATATGGATGAGGTAGGCTTATCTCTGGGGCATCTGAACCATGTGCTCTAGGTTAGAATTCCACACTGATCCTTAACTCACTTCTAAAGGGAACTACCTCTGGGTCTGGCTGGCGGGTAGCCTTGAAGCGGATGACACATGCTGGCTGCCTCTTGACACATGGATCAAGGGACATGTGGCCCATGGCGCAATGACTTTGATATCTGAGGCACAGTGGATTATTTTTATGGCGCACAACAGGAAGGGAAATGGATCAGTGGCGATGGTAGGATTAAGTGGAGTTGGAAGAGATCAATTCTGTGGGCTTGGGGTGGGGCAGGGGGAGGGTGTGCAATGTCAGACAGGATGCAGGCTGTGTCTGGGAGACAATTGCATGAAGAAAGACGGAGCAAAGCCTCACCTGTCAGGCACGGCAGGTGAAAAGGAGATGAAGAGCTCTATGATGCCATTAAAGTCTCAAAGAGAATTTCAGAAGTGTCAGGCAAAGGGAGGAGGGGTATTGAAATCTATAGTTAGCCTCTTCACATGAAAAGGAAGAAAGGTGTTCTCTTTGAGCATGAATAGGCCATGTCAAAGAAGCTGTGTATATTTTCCCTCTTGACAGAATTACGCTCAAAGAAATGGGAAAAACAACAAACCAGCAACAAAAAAGGGCCTGGGCATAAATGTGAAAAGGAGAGACACAACATCAGAGCATTCTGGATCAGGCCCATGGCCCATGTAACCCAACATCCTGATCTCACCGTGACCCACCAGATACCTGTGGGAAGTCTGCTCGTATTCCAAGGTGGGCAGTGTTGTGACCAGGCCTTGGTCCACACCAAGGGATTCAACAAATGGCAGGCTGGATCATCCAGCTGCCGGCTAATTGGCCAATGCCAGCAGAGGTTCATACTTTGCCAATCATTTCATGAAAGATGGAGTTGTCATGGTGCATTGATTGCCATGTCAAGTTATAATAAGTCCGCTGTGAAAAGGGCTTCAGTCTGCTCAGAGACATGTCTTATAACCATCCTTGACCTCAGAAACGAAAGAATGAAACTTCTTATCCTTTCTATACAGTGGTACCTCGGTTTTCGAATGTCTCCATTGATGAACATTTCGGTTTATGAACACCGTAAACCTGGAAGTAAATGCTTCGGTTTTTGAACAGGCCTCGGAAGTCGAATATGCAATGCGGCTTCTGCTGAGTGCAAGATCCTGAGGCCTAGCTGTCAGTTGTTGAATCCTCAGTTTTTGAACGTTTCAGAACTAGAACGGTCTTCTGGAACATATTACATTCGAAAACCGAGGTACCACTGTATTTGAATTTGTGGAGGAGGGTGAATTAATCATTAGATCTATCATCTACCTACTATCTATCTATCTATCTATCTATCTATCTATCTATCTGGCACCACACACACATATACAAAGTATTCTAAATTTCATTTGCATTCAAGAGTTTAAAAAAACAGGCAGGGTAGCTTCGGGCTGGCAACATCTAAATGCAACAGCAACAACACAAATAAACAATGTGCGTTTTTTGGCATTGTAGATTGCAAATGTCTGCTGGCCGGTAGATTCCCTTTTGCTCCCATCATGCTTTGCTGCTGCTGCTGCTGCTGCTGCTGCTGCTTCTTCTTCTTCTTCTTCTTCTTCTTCTTCTTCTTCTTCTTCTTCTTCTTCTTCTTCTCATCATCATCCCGTCTTCCTCTGCAGACCAGGACTCAAGGCAGCTTAAACAAATTAAAACAACACAGATAAAATACAAAACACTAAAAACATATGAAATATAATCTTTTTAAAGCAATTAAATGCTAACAGCCTTGTTCGGATGATTGATGAATATATGGATGGGGTGGAGGTCAGGATCACACCTGATCCCCTATCTATATGCACTTACCTGTACAGAGCTGTGTCTATAGTCCCAGTCCCCAATTTTTGGACTTGATGATCCTCATGGTTCCTTCCAATTATAAAGTTCTACGATTCTATGATTCTATCTGCCCCTCACATCCCTCTCCAGGATGTGCAGAAACTGCTTTCTTGATTGTTGGACTCACTATTGGTCTCGTTGTTTCAATCCTGTCTACATATGCAGGGGAGGTCCCTAACTCACCAAGAGTTAAAGACCCATCACACCCCCTCACCTGGTTTAGCCAGCCAACCGAAGCCATTCCCGGAATATGGCTGCTGTTGAATGCTGACAGCTTCTAGGAGTCACAGGTGAGAGTTGAGTGCAGGATGGGGGTCAAAGGTGGACAAACTACCCCAAAAGGACCATGACATGCCCCCTACCCCTCCCCTAACACCCCATAGACTGAAAATAATGTACAAAAAGTCATTACTGTGGATCCTCAGTTTCTGAGCACCACGTAAGCCAAAAGCTTCAAAACTCGAACGCCGAAAAGCCGGAAGTGAATGCTTCTGTTTTCGAATGCGCCTTGGAAGTCGAACAGATTCCGAGGTGCGTTTCTCCATTTTCTCAATAGAATTTGCCGACTGCCCATTGCACTTAGTTGTCAAGCGTTTCAGAAGTCGAACGGTCTTCTGGAACGGATTACGTTCGACAACCAAGGTACCACTGTATATTAAGGGAATTTGCTTGCAAAAATATCTATATTTAGATACAGCTGCATACAGACATGTGTATATTAGGTGAAACTTGCACTAAAGTGCTGGTGAATTTTTATGAGGACAAAAAAACCTAAAAGTCACAGAGTCATGTGGAGAACAAAACTTAAGAATGGAGAGTGAGAAATTGATAGAAATTGAAGTTGTCAAATTTTTCCACTCCCAGTTTGAAGGGCTGCATTTGACGCCCGGGTTTTATGCTCCCCACCCCTGTTTCACACAGATCAATTTAAGAAGTGATGAGTTGGGGAGGGTGTAGTTTGCTAACATATACTTTGTTTAATCTTCAAGACAGCTTGGCATCCAGCCAGATCCATTGACGAGGCACACACACACACACACACACACACACACACACACGAGTTAAAGACGCTTGTATCTAATTTGGGAACTGATTATCTCTTTCCAAAGAGCATCTCCCAGTAGTTCTAAAACCCAGCTGTTTAACTAGCCAGCAAGAGTGTGGAATGGACTGGCTAATATTTATTCCCAGTTCTGTTTTGTGTTTAAGCTGTACGGCGACAGTGGAGGGGAGAAGGGAGGGGGGAAGAAACACATTAAAAACGTATGGGGATGAGGCAACGTCCCATTTCGTGGCGTTTCCAGCAAATGACTTTAATTGGTCAAACTATGTGAGGGTTTCAACTTGAAACCCGAAGCCTGTTTGTTGACCGCTTTGTGGCTCATCAAAAAGCCTTTGGAGGAAAGTTGTCAACAGCTGGCCTGGGCCGCAGCTCTGAGATGCCTCTAACCAAAGAAATACAAGTTTGCCAAGGCACACGCGTCCCCACCAGGCTTCCTTGGGACCTGCATTCCTGAAGGCCGCAAGCCGTGCCAAGCTGCCCATCCCATGCCTGTCACTGAACCACTTTGTTTTTCCTTGTGAATTGACTCCAGATGGTATCAACCAGGCAAAACAGTCCTGGAGATGCTGGGGTGCACCATGAAATAAGTGCTGAAGAGCAGAGTGGGTTAGAACAACTAATGCAGGAAACTGTCCTCTACTGAATAAGAGCACTGCTCTCCTAGCTTAGTATTGTCAACGCTGAGCAGCAGCAGGAGTAAAAAGGGAACCTTCTTCTTGAGAGTACAGTCGTACCTTGGTTGTCAAATGCCTTGGTACTCAGACGTTTTGGCTCCCGAACGCCGCAAACCCGGAAGTGAGTATTTCGGTTTGCGAACGTTCTTTGGAACCCGAACATCGGATGGGGCTTCCACGGCTTCGGATGGGCTGAAGGAGCTTCCTGCAGCCAATCAGAAGCCATGCTTTGGTTTCCAAACTTTTTGGAAGTTGAACGTGTTCAGTTTCTGTTAATTGATTCTCATGGGAACTTACAGATTCTGGCTTCACACAATTAACTCAAGGCAGTGTCAATTTATTCTTGGCAGAAAGCCAAGGTCTGCTTGACCTAGAAACTACTTACTCTGATTGGTTAACGACCAGCACTCAACTCTGTTATCTAGAAATGCTAGCACAGTTTGGTGTTAGGTGTGTTAGGAGTAGGAGTAGAAGTGCTGTGTATGGTTATGAGAGAGAAAGAGAAAGAAAGGATTTATTTTGCTTTGTTTTGTATGCAGAAACTCTGCTGGTTTTATTTTTTCCTTTTAATAAATCGTGTAAATAGTTATTCTGAGTCTAGCTGACTAGTCATTTCCACCTCGACTAGCTTCTTCGCTGTGCAGGAAAACTCTGCTACGTTTGGGCTAAAGCCATTAGAGCTATGCCTGACACTTCAAAATTCCATGAGAACGGACTTCCGGAACAGAATACGTTCAACAGCCAAGGTTCCACTGTACAGGGAACACCAGTCATCTGCCAGTGTGGTGTAGTGGTTAAGAGCAGTAGACTCGTAATCTGGTGAACTGGGTTCGCGTCTCCATTCCTTCACATGCAGCTGCTGGGTGACCTTGGGCCAGTCACACTTTGAAGTTTCTCAGCCCCACTCACCTCAGAGAGTGTTTGTTGTGGGGAAGGAAGGGAAAGGAGAATGTTAGCCACTTTGAGACTCCTTCGGGTAGTGATAAAGCGGGATGTCAAATCCAAACTCCTCCTCCTCTTCTCCTCCTCTTCTCTTCCTCTTCTCCTCCTCCTCTCAAGGGCCGTATTCCCTTGGGAGTTTTCCATTGGGGGATTCTTGCTTGCAGTGGGTGGAGCCAGAGACAAAAGCATTCTGAATTAGTTAATTCAGAATAAAGACTAATCCAGACCCTCCAAATGTCCCTATTTTCCAGGGACAATCCTGGATTTACAGAAGCCGTCATGGTTTCTGATCTGATCATGGAATGTCTCACTTTTCCTTAGAATGTCCCAGTTTTCATTGGCAAAATGTTGGAAGGTATGGAGTCATGCGACCCCCTGAGCCAAGGAGATAACTAGCCATACAACCTTTAGAAGACATCTGAAGGCAGCCCTGTATAGGGAAGCTTTTAAATGTTTGATGTTTTATTATGTTTTTTCTATATGTTAGAAGCTGCCCAGAGTGGCTGAGGCAACCCAGTCAGATGGGTGGGGTATAATAATAATAATAATAATAATAATAATAATAATAATAATAAATTTTATTTATACCCCACCCTTCCTGGTTCAAAAACCAGGCTCAGGGCGGCTAACAACAAATTTAAAACAATTATAAAAGCAGTATAAAATACAGTATAAAAACATGAATAACAATAAAATTCAAAATTCAAAAATCAATTTAGGGGAAATAAGCATTAGATAATCCCCAGGGCTAGCTGGCTGAATTGGTCCTACTTGGGCCAGCGAGGAGGCCAGGGGAGAATTAGCTGTGGGTCTCAGAGCGGGTGATCTTCATAAAAGGAGAGGGGAGGGAAGAGAAGGGAAGGGAAATAAAAGATCAGGCTAAATTCAAATTAAAGGCCAGGCAGAATAGCTCTGTCTGACAGGCCCAACGGAAGGAGGTTGAATCCTGAAGGGCCCTAGTCTCATGGTCGGAGCCATCACTGAAAAGGCCCTGGCCCTGGTGGAGGATAGTCTGACTTCCTTAGGGTTCGGGACCTCTAAACTATGGTTATTCATGGACCTTAAGGTCCTCTGTGGGGCAGACCAGGAGAGACAGTCCCATAGATAATTTAAATGGATGTACCTATTTTCATTGGAGAAATGTTGGCGAGTATGCTAATCTAGAATAAAGCTAATTAGGATTCCCCACCCCACCCCCAAAGAAAAACCCCCACTGCCTCTTCTACCTACATAGGATGAAGGGGGTGAGCACTTCTAAAAGTTTGGGGGAAAAGGAAGGAAACGTACGAAGTGGAGTTGGTATTGGGACGTGTTCTTTTTGACTTGTGCATAAACTATCTTGACGTAGGGCTGAGCAGTGAGGTGGCAAAGGTTGCTGATAATGCTAAATTGTTCAGGGTTGTTCAAACAAGGAGAGATGGTGAAGAACTCTCCAGACCGAGTGAATGGGTGGTAAAATGGCAAATTCAGTGCCAAAGAAAGGGTAAAGTTTGGGGCTTTGGGACAAAATGTCTTGATTTCACAAATACACCCATGGGGTCAGAACTGGGGGTGACAAACCAGGAACGAGACCTTGGGGTCATAGTAGATAGCTTGATGGAGATGTTAACCCAGCGTGCGGTAGCTGTGAAAAAGACGAACAAACATTAGGGATCATTGGAAAAGGAGTTTTAGTGACTTTTAGCCAGACTCCTATTTTTGCTGAAGTTATGGCTTATTCCAATGCGCAACTTATTCTATTTCCCCTTGACCTGCTCTTGTCTATTCTCAACATTAGGCAGAACCACTTTTGTTCTGAAAAAGCAATCAAAGAAGTGAACAAAAGCAAAGCCCCTCTCCCCTCCCTTTTTTTTCTTTTTTAGAAGAGAGCAAGGGAAAACCACTGTTCAATTTTTACCTTTCCAGCAGTATTCCATTCATTGATTTGCAGATGTGGGGTGTTTGAAAATTGCCAGTTGCAGGAGCTGGAAGTGGGTTTGAAAAATCATCAAGCTCCCTTTTTTTCAGGGACTGATTTGAAATGGCACCAAATGCCAAATGATTAGCTTTTTTAAAAATAGCATCAAGCCTTTTATTTCCAGTGGTACATTAAATGAAGCAATTGGTCGCACTAACCGGTTTTGCTTTATCCACAAGTTCCAGTTGGCAGGTGAAAGTTGTCCATGACTCACTTCCATAAAGCCATGTTCTTAACTTCCATAAATCAGTGAGCCTGGTAGACCAGTGTGTGTGTGTGTGTGTGTGTGTGTGTGTGTGAGAGAGAGAGAGAGAGAGCGAGAGAGAACATATATACATATGAAAATGAACAACATATATATACATATATTAGGACCAATGGAAGCTGCCTTATAAGGAGTCAGACCGATGTTCCATCTAGCTCAGTCTTGTCTACATTGGTCACAGCTCTTTGGAGCTTCAGACAGGAAGACCTTCCTTCCACTACCAGAAGATGCTGGGGATTGAGCCTGGGACCTTGTGCAAGCAAGGCAGATGCTCTGCCTCTGAGCCACAGCCCTGCCCTAAATTTCATGGAAGCATATTGGAGGAAGGTGTGTGAACGGAGGCAATTTTGGGAGAGGGCTGCGAGTGTAAATGGGAAATGATTAAGGATCAGCACTGGGACAGTGCATAACTAGAGTTGCTCACAGAAGAAGCTGGGTGAACTAGCAGTAAGAGTGTCGGACTGGGGCCTCAGAGACCTGGGTCCAAATCCCCATTCAGCCATACAACTCATTGGGTAATCTCCGGCCAGTCTCAGCCTAACATACCTCACAAGGTTGTTGTAAGGATAAAAATGAGGAGGAGGGAAACTTGGTGTTCCACCTTGAACTACTTTGAGGAAAGGTATGGGTGGTGGTGGGTGTCTTCTTCTGCTCTTGCAATCCCTCGTAGCTGAGTAAGATTGTCTTCCATAAACACGGTTTTAGCAGTGAGTCCGTACGTGACTGTGGAGGCCAATTCTGGATCCATACGTCCTTCCACAATGGGGACATAGGTTTCCAGGCGGGAGTTGATCACGGTGAGGGTTTGCCAAGCTTGACTTCTTCTTAGCACATTTCCCCCTTTCAACCTGAGTTTGAGCGTCTTCAAAGTCAATAATAATAATAATAATAATAATAATAATAATAATAATAATAATAATTTTTTTATTTCTACCCCGCCGATCTGGCTGGGTTTCCCCAGCCACTCTGGGCAGCTTCCAACAAAAGATTAAAAATACATTAAAACATCAGTCATTAAAACCTCCCTAAACAGGGCTGCCTTCAGATGTCTTCTAAATGTCAGATAGTTGTTTATTTCTTTGACATCTGATGGGAGGGTGTTCCACAGGGTGAGCGCCACTACCGAGAAGGCCCTCTGCCTGGTTCCCTGTAACTTCGCTTCTCACAGTGAGGGAACCGCCAGAAGGCCCTCGGAGCTGAACAATGGGGGTGGAGACGCTCCTTCAGGTATACTTTGGTAAAGGCTGTTCTCCAACTGGAGCGCTCGCAGGCCAGTGCTTCAAAGTTGTCGGTGTTTATACTACATGTTTTTAGATTTGCCTTGAGAGAGTCTTTAAACCTCTTTTGCTGACCACCAGCATTACGCTTTCCATTTTTAAGTTTGGAATACATTACTTGCTTTGGAAGACGATCATTAGACATCCGCACAACATAACCAGTCCAACGAAGTTGATGTTGAAGAAGCATCGCTTCAACACTGGTGGTCTTTGCCTCTTCCAATACACTGCCGTTAGTTTGCCTGTCTTCCCAAGTGATGTGTAAAAATTTTCAGACACCGTTGATGGTGTATGATATACCCAGTCAAGCAAGACTTGTCAAGCCTGAACAGATCTAAAAGAGGTTTTTTTAAATGGCAAGGGCGTCCTTGCCTTCCCTGTTCTCCACGTCTTCAGAAAGCTTGTGTAGGCGCCAACCCAACATTCCCATGTGTGATCTTGAAATGTGCAGAGCAGATGGGTGAGTCGCTGGCCTCCGTTCCTGTTTCCATTTTGATGCTCTTCAAAGGGGCATTTTCACACAGGATGCAGGAAACCTCGAGGGTCATTTCCTGCCCTTCCAAGTGAGAGGGGGAAGCCTCCAGAGAGCCCGCCCACCCCGGGGAAAGAGGGCTTGCAGATGTCAAGCTGACTTCCTAGCAAGGTCTGAGGGGCGGATGTGTCACTTACATCTTTGCCACTTGAAGATTGTGAGAACTTGGGGGAGCACCAAGCCACACGCAGATGAAGGGGGTGAAGAAGAGTTCAAGCGATGGACAGCTGCTCTCATAACAGCTCAGCCTTGCTGTGTCTTTAATATGTCACAGGGACAGTATCCTCGTTTCCATCACTCCCAATTCCCTTCAGTTTCACTGCTGATTTCTTCAACACAAGATAAATAATCGATGTTGGGCACATATGAAACAGCACCCACCCACTCCGAAGCTTCCATAAAGGAGTATCCTGTAAATGATGGAGTGTTTGGCAACCATGAGGACTACTGTCTTGTTCCTATATGAATCCGAATGGGAAATCTGTCCATTTCAGTTTTCCCCCGTTTCTCATTTTTCTACCATTCTCAAGTTCAGTTGGCCACATTTCCACATAAGTATTGTTATAAGTTTGTTGGTGCCAGAGCTCTCTAATCCCTAGATCCTGTAAGTATTAGAATTTCATCAAGGCTTGGGGTGTTAAGATGAGTGCTAGACACTTCTAATTCCTGGATTCAGCAAGTGAATCAAGGTCTCTTATCCTCCTGGGTGATGGGCTATTAAGAGAACAAATGATCAAAGGGCTGGTGCTAGACGACAACTGGGTAGGGGCACTAGTGTTATAATCAGGAAAACTAACTTAATACAGTCATACCTCGGGTTGAATGTGCTTCGAGATGAGCGCATTCGAGTTGCGCTCCACGGCAACCCGGAAGTAATGGAGCGCATTACTTCCGGGTTTCACTGCTTGCGCATGCGCAGATGCTTAAAATGACGTCACGCGCATGCAGAAAAGCGCCAAAACGTGACCCGCGCACACGCAGATGCGTGGACACGGATTACGTTTGCTTCTAGATGTGAACGGGGCTCTGGAACGGATCCCATTCGCATCTAGAGGTATCACTGTATTCCCCACGTCCGGTCTGAATCCACCTTATTTCTTTCTTATTGCATCAGATTAAATTGCGGAGTTGGCAATAGCCCCAGCCTCTCTCTTGATCCAATACCAGAGAGAGGAGCATTTCTGGGGCCCCTCCCCCCCCAAAATTGTCAACAATCATTTAGTCATGCAGTGCTGCCTTTCTTCTACAGGAGAATCACACCTGCTTTGCAACCCTAAGATCTATTCTCGGTTTTCCCCAAGCAAACTTCACCTTAAATTTATTCAGCAACCTGTAAATGCTAAGGCTCCTGACAATATGCTCTCACTGTTGTTTTTCCCTTTGCTTCCCATCATTTTGTTGGGTGGTCTTGTATCAATCCTGCCTAGGCACAGATGTCACGCAGAGCCAGAAAAATGTAGACTGGAACCCCAGGGGAGTGTTGATGAAAATTGAAATTCAGAAGTGTTCGGTTCATGCTTTGAATGCGTAAGGATCTAGCAGAGGTAGGAAGCACATTCACCACAGAGCCTGGAGTATTTTTTACTTTTCTTGCAGTGGGTTGATAGGTTTGGCCACAGTGCTCATTCTAGGGCTGAGGAATCAGTGAAGCAGGATCATTTTAATACCAGAAGTTACATATAGGTGAATTGCTTTATTTCTAATCCATCTCACTTTTGGATGTGTCGACCTACAAGTCCGCGACTGGAGGAGAAATTGGATTGATTCCATGCTTAAAAGCAAACCTAACTTATTCATGCTTCCCGAAATGATATGCAAATTGAAACACAGCCAGTCTTTGACATTCACACTGCTCCACATTTGGCAGTGCTGTTCTTCAGCCAGGTAACGTGTACAAAAAGGCACATGCCGAGGTAAAGCGTGCGTATCAATCCATATATTTGTGGAAATAGCATACAGAAATGCATTATATTAGGAAATTGCTTTGGAAAAATTTGTACATTAGGCAATTTTAAATGGATGTGGAAGTGTGGAAAACTGAACTCAAGGTTGCAAAAATGACAAACTGAGAGAAACCAAAACGGAGTTCCCCATTCATTGTTTCATCCCATTTCCACATGAACTGTGAGTGGCCTACATCATAAAAAAACATTATATACATGCTTGATAGCCACACTTTTCTTCTTTCAGTTCAAAACTTCCTGATGGCATGGTGGGTTTAAAAAAGATGGTTAATGTTAAAACTCCAAGGCCTGTGAGCACTTTCTGAAGTCCTTTCGCATGCTGCTAGGACCAGTCTCTTCACCTCTGAACTTCTTCAATGATGCACAACTTAGCAGCTTTTCCTAGGCAATGATCGAGACTGCTCAGTCAGGACGACGATCAGGAACAAAGCTGATGGCTAGTAACTTGATTTTGTAGTTTATTATATACGGCAGTAAACTCACAAGCTACAGTGGTGCCCCGCAAGACGAATGCCTTGCAAGACGAAAAAATCGCTAGATGAAAGGGTTTTCCGTTTTTTGAGGTGCTTTGCAAGACGAATTTCCCTATGGGCTTGCTTCGCAAGACGAAGACGTCTTGCAAGTTTGTTTCCTTTTTCGTAAAACCATTAAAACCCAGGGTGCATTGCTTGAAGAGGTGCAGTTGCGACTTGACTTTGAGGAGCAACTCATAGCACGCGGTGTGGTAGCCTTTTTTGAGGTTTTTGAAGACTTTAGTGATTTTTGAAGCTTTTCCAAAACTTCTTTTGCAGCCATTTGGTAAGTTAAACTTTTAAAACTTTTTTGGGGGTTTTTGGATTTTGGGTTGGGGTGTTTGGAATTCAAGGACTTGGTATTGGGGAGGGGTTTGCAAGAATCTGGGAGCTTGTGTGGTTTTTTCCTGCATTTTTATGATTTTCTGTGACCATTGGGCCATGTTGATTTTTTTTTAAAAAAATTCTGGGTTTGAATTTCTGTGTGGTGGGTGGCTGGGGGAACAGTTGGGGAGGGGTTTGCAAGAATCTGGGAGCTTTTGTGGTTTTTTTCTGCATTTTTATGATTTTCTGTGACCATTGGGCCATGTTGTTTTTTTAAAAAAATTATCTGGGTTTGAATTTCTGTGTGGTGGGTGGCTGGGGGAACAGTTGAGGTTTTTGAAGACTTTGGTGATTTTTGAAGCTTTCCCAAAACTTCTTTTGCAGCCATTTGGTAAGTTAAATTTTTAAAACTTTTTTTGGGGGTTTTGGATTTTGGGTTGGGGTGTTTGGAATTCAAGGACTTGGAGTTGGGGAGGGGTTTGCAAGAATCTGGAAGCTTGTGTGGTTTTTTTCTGCATTTTTATGATTTTTGTGACCATTGGGCCATGTTGTTGTTGTTTTTTTTTTAAAAAAAATTCTGGGTTTGAATTTCTGTGTGGTGGGTGGCTGGGGGAACAGTTGGGGAGGGGTTTGCAAGAATCTGGGAGCTTGTGTGGTTTTTTTTCTGCATTTTTATGATTTTCTGTGACCCTTGGGGCATGTTGTTGTTTTTTTAAAAAATTCTGGGTTTGAATTTCTGTGTGGTGGGTGGCTGGGGGAACAGTTGGGGAGGGGTTTGCAAGAATCTGGGAGCTTGTGTGGTTTTTCCTGCATTTTTATGATTTTCTGTGACCATTGGGCCATGTTGTTTTTTTAAAAAAAATTCTGGGTTTGAATTTCTGTGTGGTGGGTGGCTGGGGGAACAGTTGAGGAGGGGTTTGCAACAGTTGGGGAGGGGTTTGCAATTTCTGTGTGGTGGGTGGGTGGCTGGGGGAACAGTTGAGGTTTTTGAAGACTTTGGTGATTTTTGAAGCTTTTCCAAAACTTCTTTTGCAGCCATTTGGTAAGTTAAACTTTTAAAACTTTTTGGGGGGGTTTTGGATTTTGGGTTGGGTGTTTGGAATTCAAGGACTTGGTTCTGGGTTTGAATTTCTGTGTGGTGGGTGGCTGGGTGCTTTTGAATTTTTTGGATGTGAAGCACTGATTCTTCCCCCCCCCCCCTGAGTTTGCGAAGCTAGGAGCTGTGCTGCCATGGGACCCAAGAAGACTGCTGCTGCAGAGGCCGGCGAGAGGAAGAAGGAGAAGGTGACGCTGGAAATGAAGAAGGAGATCATCCGGAAGCACGACTGTGGAATGCGTGTGACAGACCTCGCCAGGGAGTATGGGAGGAATCCATCGACCATCAGGACCATCCTGAAGATGAGGGAGAAGATCCTTGCGACTGATGCAGCCGAGGGAGTCACCAGGATCGTAAAGAACCGCCCAGCTGTTATGGAGGAGGTCGAGAAGTTGCTGCTCATCTGGTTAGAAGAGAAGCAGCGTGCAGGAGACACAGTGACTGAGGCCGTCATTTGTGAGAAGGCCAAGGCCTTGCACGCAGACCTCGTCTGGGAACAGCCAGGAACCTCAGGCGAGCCAGAAGTCTTCAAGGCAAGCAGAGGTTGGTTTGACCAGTTCAAGGCAAGATCTGGAATCCACAGCATGGTCAGGCATGGAGAGGCTTCCAGTTCTGATGTTCCTGCGGCTGAAGACTTTGCAGCGGAGTTCCTGGAGGCTGTGAAGACGGAGGGCTATGTTCCACAGCAGGTCTTCAACTGCGACGAGACCGGGCTGTTTTGGAAGAGGATGCCCAAAAGGACTTTCATCACACAGGAGGAGGCCAAGTTGCCTGGCCACAAGTCTGACCCTGCTCTTCTGTGCCAACGCAAGCGGCGACCTGAAGATCAAGCCCCTCAGAGAACCACTCAGAGAACCACTCAGAGAACGCACGGGCCTTCAAGAAACACAAGGCCGACAAGGAGCAGCTGAGTGTCATGTGGCGATCCAACAGTAAGGCTTGGGTCACACATGTGCTGTTTGTGGACTGGGTCAATCTTGCTTTTGGCCCTGCTGTCAAACAGTACCTGCTGGACAACGACCTGCCGCTGAAGGCTTTGCTTCTGATGGACAATGCTTCTGCTCATCCTAAAGGCCTTGAGGAGGACTTGTTGGAGGAGTTCAGCTTCATCAGCATCATGTTCCTGCCGCCTAACACCACGCCACTGCTCCAGCTGATGGATCAGCAGGTCATCGCCAATTTCAAAAAACTCTACACCAAGGAGCTTTTCAGGCAATGCTTCGAGGTGACTGATTGCACCACCATCACCCTGCGGGAATTCTGGAAGGACCACTTCGACATTGTCACCTGCTTGAAGATGATCACCACGGCCTGGAATGGGATCAGCCAGAGAAATTTGAATTGCGCTTGGCGCAGCCTGTGGCCGGACTGTGTGGCACCAAGTGACTCTGATGCACCAGAGTCAACAGTGGTGCAGGACATTGTTGCCTTGGGGAGGACCATGGGCCTGGAGGTCACAGAGGAGGACATCAGCGAGCTGGTGGAGGAGCACGACCACAAGCTGACCACCCAGGAGCTGGTCGAACTGCAGGCAGAGGCTGTGCAGGAGCAGGCCTCGCTGGAAGAGGAGGAAGCAACTGAGGAACGGCTGTCCTCCAAAGAACTGAGGGACATTTGCATGAAGTGGAAGGATGTGCAGGCTTTTGCACAGCGGCACCACCCTGACAAGCACGTGGCACATGACCTTGTGAACACTTTTGATACGAGGGTCATGTCGCCTTTCAGGGAGGTGCTGAAAAGGCGGGTGAAGCAGCAGACCATGGACAGGTTCTTCAGCAAGAAGCAAAGAGTGGAAGAGGAACCTTCTTTGAGTGGTTCCCCAGAGTCTTAGAAAATGTACTGTACACTTTGTTGATTTTTAAATGTTTTTCTGTCATGTTTAGAAACTTAATTTATTGTTCCTTCAATTTTTGAAATGCTCTTTACAGTATGTGTGACTTTAAAGAGCACTTAATAAACTCTTGTACCAAATTTGGCTTTGTTTGCACTTTTTTTGACCACAGGAACGCATTAATTGAATTTCAATGCATTCCTATGGGATTTCGTGCTTCGCAAGACGAAAAATTCGCTAGGCGAAAAAACTCGCGGAACGAATTAATTTCGTCTTGCGAGGCACCACTGTATATACAAGTTGTTGTTGTTGTTTAGTCATTTTAGTCGTGTCCGACTCTTCGTGACCCCATGGACCAGAGCACGCCAGGCACCACTGTCTTCCACTGCCTCCCACAGTTTGTTCAAACTCATGCTGGTGGCTTCGAGAACACTATCCAACCATCTTGTTCTCTGTTGTCCCCTTCTCCTTGTGCCCTCCATCTTTTGCTGTATACAAGTTACTATATACAGACACGAACTTCATCACTCTCCAAGCACTCCAGATTTCTCCTAACTAGCCAAACAATGTCATAGGTCATGCTGCCTATATGAGAGACCTCAGCCAATCACTGAGCTATTACTAGGTCCTCTTATCTCCAGGAAAATTTCTCCTGTGCTCTGTCTCTCTAGCTTGTAGTCAAAACACTAATTGATCACTTGCCAAACTGCACATAGACTATGAACTCCAACAACTAATACCTCACCAGATACCTGCATTAAAAAATAATAATAATACTTGTTTAGAAAGCAGCTGCAATTATGATGTCAAATGAGAGCTTTCACTGCCACCCCTCACTCCCCAACATTGACCATCTCACTAAGTCAACTTTAAGTGAGGTCTAACTGAGCACAACACTTTTAGTGAAAACTCCTCATTAAAAAAAACTGCTGTGGAATCGGTTGATTTGCCATAGAACAACCAACACCTTTCTTGTTAGAGAATATATGGGCCTATGTAATTAAGCCTACTGAAAATACTGTATCCATGGATAATGGCAAGACAAGTTAGAAGGAAGCCCTTTGGGGGCAATTAAATCGATCTTGTGTGGAGATGTCTTTCCTTTCAGTGAGGTTTCCAGTTTCCCAATATATTAGCAGTCCATCCGTCCAGCCTTACTCTGACAGGCTTTTGGGAACTGATGTGTTTTTAAGGAAAGGACTTCCCATGGTGCTCTGCTGTTTTCATTTTCCTTATTTTAATAGATTTGGGTTTTATATATTGCTTAAATCCTATTTATTTATTTATTCGTTCATTTACTTCATAAAAGCTCTACACTGCTTGACTGTAAAAAAACACAAACACAAACACACCAAACTACCTCAAAGTGGTTTGCAAAAAGATAAAGCAAGAAAAATTCACAGCCATACTTTAAAACATACAAAAGTTAAAATACTAAAACAGATTAAAATCACCTCTACTTTCTAAGCAGGATCTGAGATCTGAGATAGATGGTAAGAGCAATTCTTCTTTTTTTGACTTTTCGTTTTTATTTGAATTTATTTTGCGACACACTCAACACAAATTAAACATAAAAATGATGATGCATAATCAACACTAAAACTTACAAAAAACCCCAACAACCCAGAGAAATACAACTACAATGGTACCTTGGGTTACAGACGCTTCAGGTTACAGACTCCGCTAACCTAGAAATAGTACCTTGGGTTAAGAACTTTGCTTTAGGATGAGAACAGAAATTGTGATCCGGCGTAGCGGCGGCAGCAGGAGTCCCCATTAGCTAAAGTGGTCTTCTGGTTAAGAAAAGTTTCAGGTTAAGAACGGACCTCCGGAACGAATTAAGTTCTCAACTCGAGGGACCACTGTAAAACATTGTTACTTACAAAAATCTATACAAACAAATGGACATCAATATATATATACCATACTTCATTTTTTCTTTTCTTCCGATTGACTTCCTTCATCCTCAACACGGTTTTCTTTTTGTTTTTGGTAAACTGTTTCCTTCTTAATTCTTTCTTTCTATTTTTGACTTACATACTTTAATTTATTTTGCAGAAGTTAATCGAAACAAGTCCAAGTATTAATTTGGGGGCACTGTTTTTTAAGATATTCTCTATATTTCCCCCAGACTTTTTGAATTTTTTGTTTGGGCTGATCCCTGATAGCTTCTGTCAATCTGGCTAATTCGATATAATCTAATAATTTATCTTGCCATTTTTTGTTGTTGCTTTCCCCCCCAATTTCCCCCCAATTTTTGGCAATTAATGTTCTTGTGGCCCCTGTAGCATAAAGGATTTTCTTTTCTTTTCTTTGGCCATATCTGTATCAAGTATCTACAATAAAAAGGCTTCTGTTTTCTTAATAAAAATTTGTTTGAATATTTTCTTTAGCTCTTCATACACCATATCTCAGATGCCCTTAATTTTAATACATGCCCACCACATATGTATGAGTGTCCCCTCTACTTGATTACACCTCCAACACAGATTTGATTTTGTTTTATACATTTTGCATATTTTGGCTGGTGTTAAATACCATCTATAAAACATTTTTATCAGGTTTTTCTTTATCGCTTTGCAAGCTGTAAATTTCCAACTTTCTTTCCATATTTTTTCCCATGGTGATAATTTGATAGTTTTACCTATATCTAAGAGCTATTCTTTGCCCAAGAGTATTTTCAGCAGTTGCTTCTGCAATCAGCATTTGGAAGGAGGGGTCAATGCCCAATTACAGATGTCTTCAGAACTTGGCAAAACAACGAGGAATAAAAATTGGAAATAGATTCAAACAATCATGGTCTGTTTCTTGTAGTCAACAGTCAGTTCTGTTCCAAAGTGGTTGGCAATTGCTATAAAGCAAATAGGCAGAGGTTGTCAGACACATCAGTAAAATGAACAGCAATATGGAAGAGTCTATTAAAGACGCAAAAAGATAGGAAAAAGGCCCATCATGGAGAAACTACCAAAAATGCCCTTCTTGTAGCAAGTGATCACTTTCCTGTTCAAAACAATGAAATACTGAGTGAAGTGGTTACAGTTTTCAGCAGCCCTGCCCATGACTTGTAGGTGTCTCCAGATTGCCAGAATTTTGCACGAGGCATTCAGATGCAAACTTGAACTTTAGCTTTGTGCATTTAAAGTGGATTGAAGTACTAGGGCAAAAAGCCAACTTTTCCTTAAACCAATTTTCTGATTCTCCCCCTCCGCCCCCCCAGTTTGGAAAGTTTCTCCAAAAGTTCTTGCAGGACTTAAACCAGGATCCTCTTGCGTCTGGACAGACCTCACTTTCTTCTAGCTAAGGAGGGAAGCTCCTTGAATTTACTCCAGTGTACAAAGAGAGATGGAGCCAGCCTGATCCATATCTGGTGGGACCAAACTTAACCAGGCAAGTTTCAGAGTCAGGACAGGACTGTTCCATTGTAGACTCCTTAAAGCAGGAATTGGCATGCTCTTTGCGCCAATGGGCACACTTGGAATTTTGAGAAAGTGCCATGAGACCAATCACAATATGGCTGCCATGTGTGTGTGTTGTAACACATTTCTTCCCCCCCTTTTTTGAAAAGTTTTTATTGTTAAAATTATTCAGCATTAATACACACATATTGTGAATATACAAACATACAAACATACATTTCACACAATCCTTAAAAATGTTCAAACATACCAACTCAATCTCACAGATAATTCCTTTTCCCACCACCATCCACCACCCCTCACCCCACCTTTGTGTTAGACTTCTAATCTACTCAATTGCAATTTCTTTCCACTTCTATTACTTTCTTTCACACACCTTTAACCTAATTTCATGCTTCTTTTTCTATTACACATTGTTATCCATCTTATTTAGTATTCCAGTATTTAAAACGGAACTTGTTTATTCTAATAGGAGTTCTGATTTTTCAATATGGTTTTGCAAGTATCCTTTAAACACCTTCCAGTCCCTGTCTATCTTCTCTTTTGAGATCCTTCCAATTTCTCCCATTGTTTTGGATATATTGTAGTACTCCAATAATTTGGCAAGCCACTCTATTTTTGTCGCTTTAATACCACTTTTGTTGTAACATATTTCATTTCATTTCATTTCACTTTTAATTTGTTGTTAATTGTTAAGATGTTGTCTAGCATAGGGTTAGGCATGCAGGGACCTCAGTAATGCACGAAGTGTGAATTTGCCACTTGGGCTTTTTGAAATATGTTCCTGAACTCCTTTTAAGCTGCATTCTTGGGGAGATGATGGTGTTGGTGGTGTTAGGCCTCGAAGCAGCCTTTCCCACAGAGGCTTATAAAAGAGACTGATGCGTCTGCAGTGGAAATGGGCAGCAATGCAGATGGATCTAGATAAAAAGCAATTAGGCTTTTCAATTCCTCATCAGCACCTTTTGGGGAAAAGGCCTGGGGCCTAATCAAGAAGCATTTCAAAGCAGAGAAGGAATAGCCCTGGAGACAAGCCGTCCAAGAATAGGAAAGCCACCTCGCCACTCTGATGCGATTGTTATCCGTGGTGGAAATTGCCCCCTTCCCCTCCACTTCAGATCCAAGGTCAGATGCACACCACCTAATGGACTTAATGGGTGTCCTTTCAGGGAGGCCCGCTGCGGTGAATGCAAACCACTCCCAAGTCAAGAAATAGCTTCCCATTACAATCGCCATTACGTAAAATTATGTTATTGCCTCTACCCTCCCCCGCCTCCCTCAGGAAGCAAGCCCCAAGATGTCTGGCCTTTTCAGAAAGCCCACTCATTTATTCTGTACATGTTTGGCGGCACATTGCTAGCCAGAATGTCATTGCCGAGCCAAGGGAGAGCTGTAAAAGTATTTGAGTGATGATGGACTTGAAAGGTGAGCTCAGGCATACCTCTTCAATATACCTCTTCCTGTTTATCAATGTCCACATCAACTGCTTTGCTTCTTTATTTTAAAGCTGCATGGAATTTCATCTGCAATTTATTACACACACACACACACACACACACAGAGCCACCTCCCCCCCCCCCATAGTCACCTTGCTTATCCACCCCATCAGTCCTGTTCACTGACTTTCCCAACAACTTCTGCTTTGGTTCTTTTCCCCTTGTCCCATTGGCTAGGAATGTGGGAAGCTGTCAGACCATTGGTCCATTTAGCTTGGTACACTAACTGACAACAGTCGACGTCTGGAGGGCCACAGGTTCCCCAAACCTTCTGTAGGCTAAACCACCCTGTTGTTGTTGTTGTTGTTTAGTCATTTAGTCATGTCCGACTCTTCGTGACCCCCTGGACCAGAGCACGCCAGGCACTTCTGTCATCCACTGCCTCCCACAGTTTGGTCAGACTCATGCTGGTAGCTTCGAGAACACTGCCCCACCATCTCGTCCTCTGTCGTCCCCTTCTCCTTGTGCCCTCCATCTTTCCCAACATCAGGGTCTTTTCCAGGGAGTCTTCTCTTCTCTTCTCATGAGGTGGCCAAAGGATTGGAGCTTCAGCTTCACGATCTGTTCTTCCAGTGAGCACTCAGGGCTGATTTCCTTCAGAATGGATACGTTTGATCTTCTTGCAGTCCATGGGACTCTCAAGAGTCTCCTCCAACACCATAATTCAAAAGCATCCATTTTTCGGTGATCAGCCTTCGTGCTTGACTCTAATTAATGCATGAAAGGGTTCGTGTCATAGAGTAAACTGCCCTGCCAGGCTTAGCCTATGTCACTTCCTCCCACCTTGGGAGGAAATAGGTAACCAAGCCTTTGTTTCCTCAGTCTACATGTGAACTTCAGTGTCCGAGGAGCTCTGAGGTGCTCCTTCCAGCCGCATGGCTTTAACCAACTTCTTTTGTTTCAGACAACAATGGAAACTTAAACTAGTGTTTTCCTATATTAATAGTTTAGGAACTTTTACCATTTTGTAATCAAGCTACGTTTTACTGCCTGTGCAGTTTTTTCTGACTACTGTATGGAAAAGCACATGAATCTGACCTTTAGAGACTTTGTAAGTAAACCATTTTATAACTTACCAAATGCATGGTCTAGTGGAAGTGGAATACTTTGGAAATAACTATTAAAGGGCTCATTTTGGAGTTCACTGGAAAGGGCACATTTTAAGG
The DNA here is from genome assembly GCF_965112155.1 of Podarcis liolepis. NCBI lineage: Eukaryota > Metazoa > Chordata > Lepidosauria > Squamata > Lacertidae > Podarcis > Podarcis liolepis. The sequence continues at coordinate 6,791,564 of NC_139564.1, forward strand.
TTTCACAGCCTATATTTCCATGCTATTATTTGCTACATGTTTTCCTATGTTAAATCTCTGCTGGGGTTCTCTCACCAAAGAGTATTCGTTCCTAACCTTCCCTAACCATTGTTGGAGGGTTTCCTGTGGGAGCTCCCACTATTAGAGATGCACTGGCTGGGGACTGGGAAGAACATCTTCCTGGGTCCTGGTACTCCATTTATGGAACTCTTTCCATTTTCTAGCAGGGAGACTTGCCTGGTACATTCTCTGCTATCTTTTCTATGCCAGGCAAAATACCATATGGTTTCCCTAAGCTCTTCACTGTTCATATTATGATAGCATCTTACTGCTGCCAGTTTTCTTTGCTATTTCCCCCCTCCTTTTTTAATAGTTCCCATTTTACAGCCGGCTTTTATTTTATTTTTATTGTTCCCTTTGTCTTATTTTTGTGAGCATCCTGAAAATATTTACAGTGGTGCCTCGCAAGACGAAAAGAATCCGTTCCGTGATTCTCTTCGTCTAGCGGTTTTTTCGTCTTGCGAAGCAAGCCCATTGACGGATTAGAGGATTAGCATTATTAGCGGCTTTTAGCGGCTTTTAGCCGCTTATCAGCTTATCGGATCAGCTGATAAGTGGATTAGCGGCTTAGAAAAAGGGGGGGGAAGGGAAAAAACCCCGCAGGAACTCGCAAGACATTTTCGTCTTGCGAAGCAAGCCCATAGGAGATTCGTTTTGCGAAGCACCTGCAAAACGGAAAACTCTTTCGTCTAGCGAGTTTTCTGTCTTGTGAGGCATTCGTCTTGCGGGGCACCACTGTATAATAAAGGGCAGCCGAGGCATCGATTAAATAAATACTTAAATCCAGCCAGTCTGGGATCAGTGCCCGAAGTATTATTTTTCTAGGCCCAGTTACAAAATGGTAACACAGGCTCCCCTCTTTCTATGTCCACTTTTTAAAATTGGGGAATTGATTGGTGCCCATGAGCTGCTTTACATCTCTTGGTTCACTCTCCTTCTATTCCTAGCTGCTGGAATTATATTTATAGCAAGACCTGGCAGAATAGCATGGATTAGGTCTGGGCCAATATTTTCTGACCATTGAGTTTTTTAAAGTTGCATCATGGCCAGAGCGCTCACCATTAGCAGAGGCACAATTTTGTTCTGTTTGACTAAAATCTTATTCTTTTTTTCTCCCTCTTCATCTTCCATTGCGCGTGGCAACAACAGCTGGTGGTGGGCATATCTGTCCATATTAGTCCCTCGCAGTTCGTCATTTTTCCAATCTTAAGTTCACATTTCCACATTAGCATTGCATTGTCCTTGTGAAAATTTCATTTCAGTGTGAATCTACATGAAGCTTTGCAATTTTTGCAAAGCAATTTCCCCCCATTAAAATGCATTTTCATGTAATTTTTGCTGATGCATTTTAATGCACGCTTTACCCCAGGGTACACATTTCACGTGAACATTCCTTGGCTGGAGAACTGCATTGCAAAATTCAGAGAGGTGCAAATTTCAAAGGGTATCGTACCAGTCTCTTGTTCTGGACCTAAAGAAATGAACAAACAAACGATGGTGGTAGTGGCAAGGAGAAGTCTGCATCTGTATTGGAATTGTTTTAGATGCTTTATCATTTGTGTGCTTGCTACCTTGGGCTCCTGTGGCAAGAAGGGCAGCATGCAAATAAATAATAAATAGTTGCTCCTGTCTCCTTGCTCATTGACTTTCTCTGGCGAGCAAGCAGGTGGCAGCAGTTAGGAGATGACACAGCAGCTAAAAAAGGAGAGAAATATAATAATAATAATAATAATAATAATAATAATAATAATAATAATACTTTATTGATTTGTTGAGTTATACCCCACCCTTCTAGCTGGGTTACCCCAGTCACTCTGGGCGGCTCCCAACAGACTATTAAACAAAATAAAACATTCAGTCCTTGTTTTTAAGCAAAGTGACCTAATTTGCAGCTCCCAGACTAATGAGCAGATTGCAACACATGCTTCTGATTTAGCATTTCTCTGATTTCTACGATACACTTCTCAGTTCAGAAAACAAAACAAAACTGTGTTTTAAATCCACGTTTTGCAATAAAAGGTGTTTATGAATACACACATTGCGATAAAAGTGTATTTGAATAGCACCTGCTTGATTAAGAGCAACCAAAAAGGGCCACGCCACAGAAGTAAATCTGTCTAATTTTGACACGTCTCTGCGCAATCGACACTGCTGAGTTAACCTCTCTTACAACACTGTTTTCCAAACCTTATTTGTACATGCTTTACCACCAAAACATTTTTTTGTGAATTGCTGCACTCGGTTCTTGGTTTTTAATGTGTTCTGATCTGCTTCTGTTTGTGTTTTATACTCTGGCTAAAGTGAATTCAAAATAAATTTGGAACCTATCAAAAATGTATCTAAATAGCAGCTGTGCACACAATACTATTTAGGCTGGCTCCAGTGTGTTCCTACTGCTGGTGTACAAAGCCATGTACACATGTGAACAGATCCTCAAGCAAGGATTCCCGCATGATATCACCAAGTTGTATCTATATATATCCTGTAACTTCCTGAAATTTCTTCCCTGAGAAATTTTCATTTTCATTTCAGTTACAGTGGTACCCCTGAGTGAGTGCTTGAGGGCCCTGCTCTTGCCACTTACTATCTGGCTTGGGGCGGGGCCTGGGGCCTCACAAGGACTGCGTGCTGCTTGCGGCCTGCTGCCCAGGAAGACTCCCTGAGTGAGTGCTTGTGGGCCCTGCTCTTGCCACTTACTATCTGGCTTGGGGCGGGGCCTGGGGCCTCACAAGGACTGCGTGCTGCTTGCGGCCTGCTGCCCAGGAAGACTCCCTGAGTGAGTGCTTGTGGGCCCTGCTCTTGCCACTTACCATCTGGCTTGGGGCGGTGCCTGAAGCCTCATAAGGACTGTGTGCTGCTTGCGGCCTGCTGCCCAGGAGGACTCCCCTGAGTGAGTGCTTGTGGGCCCTGCTCTTGCCACTTACCATCTGGCCTGGGGCGGGGCCTGGGGCCTCATAAGGACTGTGTGCTGCTTGCGGCCTGCTGCCCAGGAAGACTCCCTGAGTGAGTGCCTGAGGGCCCTGCTCTTGCCACTTACCATCTGGCCTGGGGCGGGGCCTGGGGCCTCATAAGGACTGTGTGCTGCTTGCGGCCTGCTGCCCAGGAGGACTCCCCTGAGTGAGTGCTTGTGGGCCCTGCTCTTGCCACTTACCATCTGGCCTGGGGCGGGGCCTGGGGCCTCATAAGGACTGTGTGCTGCTTGCGGCCTGCTGCCCAGGAAGACTCCCTGAGTGAGTGCCTGAGGGCCCTGCTCTTGCCACTTACCACCTGGCCTGGGGCGGGGCCTGGGGCCTCACAAGGACTGCGTGCTGCTTGCGGCCTGCTGCCCAGGAAGACTCCCTGAGTGAGTGCTTGTGGGCCCTGCTCTTGCCACTTACCATCTGGCTTGGGGCGGGGCCTGGGGCCTCACAAGGACTGTGTGCTGCTTGCGGCCTGCTGCCCAGGAAGACTCCCTGAGTGAGTGCCTGAGGGCCCTGCTCTTGCCACTTACCATCTGGCCTGGGGCGGGGCCTGGGGCCTCATAAGGACTGTGTGCTGCTTGCGGCCTGCTGCCCAGGAAGACTCCCTGAGTGAGTGCCTGAGGGCCCTGCTCCTCCCTGCCACTTACCACCTGGCCCAGGGCGGGGCCTGACAGGCCTCACTAGGACAGTTGTTACTGCCGGAGAGGCACAGAGTGTTTTTAAAATGTTTTTAAAAAAAATTTCTGGATTTTTTGTATGTGGGGGGTGGGATTGATGTTTGGTTGGGCTTGGGGAATTATTATTTTTTTATTTTGATGTTTTTGTAATTTTTATATTTCTTGTTTGTATTGTTTTATTGGTTTTGTTTATTTGTTTAAGGTGTTATTTTGTTTTTAGGGGGAGGGGTCAGGGCTGCCGGGGAGTGGGCCCCAGCCCACAAAATGGCTGTGGCATGTTCCACAGGGGGGGATGCACTGGGACAACCGATCTCAGTGATCACGGGTAGGAGGAGGAGTTACGCTAAGACCAGACCATGTCATTACAGAGGAGGCAGGTTTAGTCGTTGTCTGAGGACTATCCCTGCCTCCGGGTCTGGTCCTGTCCGGACGGATACTAGAATCAGCAAGGGATACCCACATAGCCTGAAGGTGCTGCTGTGCAATACCAGGTCAATGATTCAGAAGACCACTGCCATCCATGACTTGATCATGGATGGAGGATTTGACCTGGCTTGTGTAACAGAGACTTGGTTGGATGAAGCAGATGGGCCTGTTCTTGCCGCTGCTTGTCCACCAGGTTTCTCTTACGCACAGCAACCCAGGTCATGTGGGCGGGGAGGGGGGGTTGCAGTGATTTTTAGGAAGTCATTAGTTTGCACCAGGCGTCCTATTGGGAAGACCCAGTTTTCTGAGTGCATGTTCTGGAAGTTGGGCAATAGGGGCAGTACAGGATTCCTTTTGGTGTACCGACCTCCCCGCTGCGCCAAGGATTCCCTGCCCGAGCTGCTTCAGGTCGTGGCGGATGTTCTCCTGGAGACACCTAGCTTGGTCGTCCTAGGGGATTTTAACATCCATGCCGACACGACCTTACAAGGGGCCGCTCGGGACTTCGTGGAAAGCATGGCCTCCATGGGGCTGTCCCTGAATAAGTCTGGCCCAACCCATAGCCGTGGACATGCCTTGGACCTGGTGTTTACCTCTATGGATGTTGGTGATCTGACACTAAGTAAAAGCGAAACGAAAGAAGTGCCATGGTCAGATCACTTTCTGGTGCAACTGGACTTCTCTGCGACCCATCCCCTCTGCAGGGAGGTGGGACCAATTCGGATGGTCCGCCCCCGCCACTTAATGGATCCAAATGGTTTCCAGAGAGTGGTAGGGGATGCTTTATCCCATGTTGATGGCCTTTCAGCTGATTCCCTGGTGGCCCGCTGGAATGTGGAGTTAACCAGGGCTATTGACTGTTTGGCTCCGAAGCGCCCTCTCCGATTGCATGGAGCCCGGACAGCCCCGTGGTTTTCCACGGATCTGAGGGCAATGAAACAATCGTTGAGACGGCTAGAGCGCCGGTGGCGGAGAACTCATTCCGAATCTGACCGGACACAGGTTAGAGCTCAACGTCGAGCCTACCAAGTGGCGATAGCGACGGCGAAGAAGAATTTCTTCACCGCCTCTATTGAATCTGCAGAAAACAGCAGCAGGAGACTTTTTCAGGTGGTTCACAATTTAGCGGAACCACCTGCAACATCGGGGCCCAGTACGGGCCACATGTTCTCCTGCAATGATTTTGCAAAGTTTTTTGCAGATAAAATCGCTCAGATTCGGGAAGAAGTAGACTCCACCGTGGGAGCAGGGCCGGGGCGGGAGAGTGCAAGAGTTCTGTCTGGTCAAGTTGAGTGGGATCAATTCCAATCTGTTACCTCCGAGGATGTGGATAGGCTGCTTGGACGAGTGAAACCAACCACCTGTCTCCTGGATCCTTGCCCATCCTGGCTAATAAAAGCAAGCCGGGAAGGGCTGGGCGATGGGCTTCGTGGGGTGGTGAATGCTTCCCTCCGTGAGGGAGCCTTCCCAGACCCGCTGAAAGAGGCGGTTATTAAACCGCTTCTTAAAAAACCATCTTTAGATGCGGCCACGATGGCCAACTATCGCCCAGTCTCAAATCTTCCATTCCTGGGCAAGGTGATTGAGCGAGCGGTTGCCGAACAACTCCAGGCACGCCTGGAAGAAGCGGACCATTTGGATCCCTTCCAGTCGGGATTCAGGCCTCATCATGGGACTGAAACTGCCTTGGTCGCACTGGTTGATGATCTCCGGCGGGCTAGGGACAAAGGTGAGAGCTGTTTCCTAGTTCTGCTGGATCTCTCAGCGGCGTTCGATACCATCGACCATAGCATCCTTCTGGACCGTCTTGAGGGGCTGGGAGCTGGGGGCACTGTTATACAGTGGTTCCGCTCCTTCCTCCTGGGCCGTGTTCAGAAAGTGGTGGTGGGGGATGAGTGTTCAGACCCCTGGGCTCTCACTTGTGGGGTGCCTCAGGGTTCTGTCCTCTCCCCCATGCTTTTCAACATCTACATGCGGCCGCTGGGAGAGATCATCAGGAGGTTTGGGCTGGGTGTTCATCAGTATGCGGATGATACCCAGCTCTACCTCTCTTTTAAATCAGAACCAGTGAAGGCGGTGAAGGTCCTGTGTGAGTGTCTGGAGGCGGTTGGAGGATGGATGGCGGCTAACAGATTGAGGTTGAATCCTGACAAGACAGAAGTACTGTTCTTGGGGGACAGAAGGCGGGCAGGTGTGGAGGATTCCCTGGTCCTGAATGGGGTAACTGTGCCCCTGAAGGACCAGGTGCACAGCCTGGGAGTCATTTTGGACTCACAGCTGTCCATGGAGGCACAGGTCAAATCTGTGTCCAGGGCAGCTGTTTACCAGCTCCATCTGGTACGTAGGCTGAGACCCTATCTGCCTGCGGACTGTCTCGCCAGAGTGGTGCATGCTCTGGTTATCTCCCGCTTGGACTACTGCAATGCACTCTACGTGGGGCTACCTTTGAAGGTGACTCGGAAACTACAACTAATCCAGAATGCGGCAGCTAGACTGGTGACTGGGAGCGGCCGCCGAGACCATATAACACCGGTCTTGAAAGACCTGCATTGGCTCCCAGCACGTTTCCGAGCACAATTCAAAGTGTTGGTGCTGACCTTTAAAGCCCTAAACGGCCTCGGTCCAGTATACCTGAAGGAGCGTCTCCACCCCCATCATTCTGCCCGGACGCTGAGGTCCAGCGCCGAGGGCCTTCTGGCGGTTCCCTCATTGCGAGAAGCAAAGCTACAGGGAACCAGGCAGAGGGCCTTCTCGGTAGTGGCGCCCGCCCCGTGGAACACCCTTCCAGCAGATGTCAAGGCGATAAACAACTACCTGACATTCAGGAGACATCTTAAGGCAGCCCTGTTCAGGGAAGTTTTTAACGTGTGATATTTTATTGTATTTTTGGTTTTTATGGAAGCCGCCCAGAGTGGCTGGGGAGGCCCAGCCAGATGGGCGGGGTATAAATAATAAATTATTATTATTATTATTATTGGTTCTCAAACGCCTTGGTTCTCAAATGCCGAAAACCTGGAAGTGTTCCGGTTTTCAAATGTTTTTGGAAGCCGAACATCCGATGCGATGGTCGGCTATTGTTTGGCACTTGCACCAATCAGAAGCTGCACCTTGGTTTTCGAACATTTCGGAAGTCAAACGGACTTCTGGAATGGATTAAGTTTGGTGCTTTTGTTTTTGCTATTTATTTTGTGTTTTGTTTTTCAGGCTTTTTGATTAGTTTGTTTTTGTGACTGTGTGGAAACCAGTTCAGCTACTGATTGATTGATTGATTGATTGATTGATTGACTGATTGATTGTGTGACTGCGGAAATGGATAAAAGCCTGCAACCAAACAATGACTATCCTCAGTGCAGTTAAGATTTTTTTATTATTATTATCTACAATACTATCTGATTTATTTTATAGTACAGTACATTGATTATTGCTTCCATTTCATGGATCAACGGTTTTGTTAGATAGCAAAATTCATGTTAAATTGCTGTTTTAGGGGTTGCTTTTAAAAGTCTGGAACGGATTAATCTGTTTTGCATTGCTTTCTATGGGAACGAGCGCCTTGGTTTTGGAACGCTTTGGTTTTGGAACAGACTTCCGGAACGGATTAAGTTTGAGAACCAAGATACCACTGTATTAGTTGCCTGTCACCTAAAGGTTTGCAAGTGACTTATGGGGGGGATTACCATAGGGTGGAAAGTGGGGGCAATAATATTTCATATATAACATAACACCCATTAAAAGAAACCCAAATAATTAACAAAGCAATGCTCAGACCCACTAATTAACAAATGAACAAAAATTAAACATGGCCTCAACCTCTTCCTGGTCCAAGAATCATTCACATTGCACCAACATTTCCTCCCCGTTTAACTTCCCCACCCAGAAGTCTGGTGTTACAAATCAGTGGTGGTGGTGGGGGAGAGCAGTAGCAAAGAAAAGCAGGAAGATTGTCACAAAAGCTTTACCTGCTTTGCAGGTAAATTCAGCTACTGCTCCTCTCCTACTGCTGGTGGGGGCTGCTGGTTGATCCATTTCCCCTCAAACCAGCTTCCATCCGATTTGAAAGCATCAGCTGTGCTTATGCAGAAGCAATAATAATAATAATAATAATAATAATAATAACCCATCTGGCGGGGTTTCCCAAGCCACTCTGGGCGGCTCCCAACAAAATAAAAAAACACACGATAAAACATCAAACATTAAAAACTTCCCTAAACAGGGCTGCCTTCAATATGTCTTCTAAAAGTCAGGTAGTTGTTTATTTCCTTGACATCTGATAGGAGAGCATTCCACAGGGCGGGTGCCACTACCAAGAAGGCCCTTTGCTTGGTTCCCTGTAACCTCACTTCTCACAGTGAGGGAATCGCCAGAAGGCTCTCAGAGGTGGACCTCAGTGTCCAGGCAGAACAATGGGGGTGGAGACGCTCCTTCAGGTATACTGGACCGAGACCGTTTAGGGCTTTAAAGGTCAGCACCAACACTTTGAATTGTGCTCGGAAACGTACTGGGAGCCAGTGTAGCTTGGTAAGTGTATGTTGGATGAAGAAGAACATAAACTGCTTTCAGAAAACAAAAGAACTCTATTTTTACTTTCTGAAAATGTCAGATAATGCTTACCAACAACAACAACAACAACAACAACAACAACAATAAACTGCAGGTACTTGGCAAACATTTTTAATTATTTCTGTACAATTTTACACACATTTTAATTACCAAGCAAAACTAACTTATATTAATTTAACCAAAATAGCTTCTGAATTCCCAGTTTATGTTGCAATTTTTTAGCACCCCTCATTTTTGGAATTTGAAAGCTGAAAATTTCAACATGCCCTATTGAGGGAGTCTTGCTAAAGGAACACCCCCCCCATAAAAAACCTCATCCAACTGCAAGTTAATTCTGTTCCCAAGCAGCCTGATCTTTGTGATATGGCTTTAACCAAAGGAAAACAAATGTTGGTTCTTCAGAGTGCCTTGGGGTCACCACCATGCACAGCTCTGAGGTCCAGAGGCATGGCCCTTACCTGTAGGCTTCCAGTCTAATAAAAACACTTGGGGGAGAAGAGAGATAACCTGCCTAGTGTCAATGGGGGGGAGAATACACAGATAGATGATGAGGAGAAAGCAAGAAAAAAAGATGGACTTTCACTCACTCCACAAACAAAGGAAGTTGGATCAATAGCGGAAGAGGGATGCAGGCATAAGGAGGAACCAGATAAAATGAACAAAGCCACAGGAAAGAACAGATGAAAGATGAGGTTTTGAAAATGAAAATGGCTATCTGAAGAGCAAAGAGACCAAGGGAGGCGTCTGAAGGGAAGGCAGAGATGGATAGTAAGAAGAGATAAGATCATAAGGATGCTTCAAGATAGGGCAAGAAGGAGCTTAAATTTCCTCCCCTTAAGGAAGAGCGAGTCAATGCAAAGGAGAAACCAAGAAGCAGAAAAATTAAGTAAACAAAGAAGTTCAAGACAGATATATCCATCACCTAACACTGTGGTAGGGATGCGGGTGGCGCTGTGGTCTAAACCACAGAGCCTAGGGCTTGCTGATCAGAAGGTCAGCAGTTTGAATCCCCGTGACGGGGTAAGCTCCCGTTGTTCAGCCCCTGCCCCTGCCAACTTATCAGTTTGAAAGCATGTCAAAGTGCAAGTAAATAAACAGGCACTGCTCCGGTGGGAAGGTGAACAACCGTATGCTGCTCTGGTTCACCAAAAGTGGCTTAGTCATGCTGGCCACATGACTCGGAAGCTGTCTGCGGACAAACGCCGGCTCCCTCAGCCTATTGAGTGAGATGAGTGCACAACCCCAGAGTCGTCGGTGACTGGACCTAACGGTCAGGGGTACCTTTACCTTTACCTTTAACACTGTGGTGTCGTTGAAGTTAAGCTTGTAACATCCAGTGCTTGGGTAGGTAACCTCCAGGAACCCCACATATAGCAGGGCTATGCTGATATTTGCTAATTTTGATATCCACCTGGAAATTAGTACAGTGGTACCTCTGTTTATGAACTTAATCCATTCTGGAAGTCTGTTCTTATAACGAAACCATTCTTAAATGGAGGCGCACTTTTCCTAATGACGCCTCCTGCTGCCAGTGCCCTTTCGCCGTTCGGATTCCATTCTTAGACCGAGGTAAAGTTCACAAACCGGGACACTACTTCTGGTTTTGCGGAGTTCGTAAACCGAATCGTTCGTAAACAGGACTGTTCTTAAACCAAGGTGCCGCTGTACAATGAAATTATTATTTAATAATACCATAAATAATTTTATACACATTATTATGCCCTTTCCAGTCACCTTTGTGCCCACAAGCTAAAAGGCCTCAAACATTGTCAACTTCCCTCAGACAGGAGTTTCTCCACTGGATCATTTTGGTTGCCCTTTTCTGAATCTTTTCCAGCTGTACAATATTCCCTTTGAGCTGCGGTGACCAGAATTGTACACAACATTTCTTGTGTGGTCACACCGTGGGTTTATATAACAGCATTATGAGGTTGGAAGTTTTATTTTCAATCTCTCTCGCAAAGCCCATCAACTTGAATGGCATTGAATATCCTTTCTGAGATGAGACTGCCAGAACGGTCCAAGTACTGCCAGTGTGATGGCATAAGAGATTTGTCCAACTCTGTGATGATATCGGCAGCTTTGTTTAGCCTGGAAAAGAGAAGACTGAGAGGAGATAGGATTTGCCACCTTCAAATATCAAAAGGGTTGTCACATGGAGCAAGCTTGTTTTCTGCTGCTCCATGTGCTGGGCCCAGGGGCAACCCGAGTAACATGGTCCAGGTCTGGTCCCGAATCCCAGGGTTCCACGAGGAGTCAGTCCGACAGGGCCAAGGCAAAACACAAGGCAGGAAACCAGGCAAGGTCAGGCACAGGATCTCAGGCAGGTTCTGGCAAACAGCAATGTCGCTCCCGCAACCTGGGGCAAGGTCTGACAGCCTTTTATCTTTGCCGTGGTAACAGCCGGTCCTGATCCCCCAGTGACTCACTTCCCTGTCTCGCCCGAAGGCGAGCACTCCTCCTGCGAGTACTCAGGTCTCTCCTTCTCTCAGACCTTAGTCTCTGCATCTGGGGAGACGTCGGTGGGTAACTAGACCCAGACACCGCCTCAGCCTCCCCTGAGCCAACCGGTAGTGGAGCAGCTGTAAGTGATGGCCCAGCTGGAGGCAATGAGGTCATCCCCGCATCTGGAGCCAGGGCAGGCTCAGGCCCCTGACTCGGCCCAGCTGGTGCTTGTTGCAGGGGAACCTGTGCAGACTGGGGCTCTTCAGAATCAGGCCCCTTCCTGATGTTTAGTCAGAATGTCCTTCCTTGTAACGTGAAGCCTACCCCCCTGAAGTGTGATGGCCTGGGACTCGGGCTCAGACTCGGAACCAGAGGAGTCTCAGTCCGCACCAGATCCTTTGCCTCAGGTGGCATCTGAACCTAGTCTGGGGCACCCTGTGAATGTACAATGTGAATGTGGCCTAACATTAAGGAAAGAGGTGGTGGGATGAGCTCGCTGGCTTGGACAAAATTGGACCCATCTCAAACTGGGCCCAAATTTCAGAGGCACCTTGTCCCAAGCTGAGATGGAGTTGGGAATCAAATAGCTGGAATTCACCCTCTACCATATTGGTGCTGAAAATCAGTTTTATGTAGAAATAAAGTTTGCAAACTGTTGGCATAGCTGGTGCTGTTTCTTTCCACCATTTCCACTTCATTTTTGCTCACAGATCCTTGCCCTCACTTGCCCCCACTGTTGTTTAATTTGATTGCTTGTGGTAACCTATGTCATTTATATATGTCCATGGCACCATCTTTCTGGGTGACTTGATGTAGTGACCACTGCAGTGACATCATATATCCTCCTTTTCGATTCAGAAAATAGCAACTGCAAGCAGATTTACACCAGCTTGGCTGAAGAGACTCAGCTTTCCGGTGACACTCAGTGCTGGTTCTAACCCCATTTGGCAGATTTATTAATGGCTTGAATGAGGGAGAGGAGAGGCTATTTATCAGTTTTGCAGATAACAACTGTGGGCTTGAGATAGTAAGTGCTCTGAAAACCAAGATTAGAACGTTAAAGGATTCCCAATAAATTACAGAATTGGATTCAATGTGAAAAGAAAGTAATGGACACTTTGTGAACTCTCTGTGGTCCTGATTTCTCAGGAACCTGTTTCTCCAGAAGTGCAGAACACCTCTGTGGACTTCAAGAGAGGCAGCAGGTTCTCACATGAAGAATAATTATTTGTATATGGGAAAAATAGTAAAGGGTGGGTGCTGAGCCTGCTTTCTGCTCCTGGTGTCCAAACCTTGCAGAACCAAGCTAGTTCTTATCTGCAACAGCCCTATTGACCGGGTTGCAAATCCACCAGAGGGCTAATCAAATTTACAAACCAGAGCACACATTGGAAATACAGTGATACCTCAGGTTAAGTACTTAATTCGTTCCGGAGGTCCGTACTTAACCTGAAACTGTTCTTAACCTGAAACACCACTTTAGCTAATGGAGCCTCCTGCTGCCGCAGCGCGATTTCTGTTCTCATCCTGAAGCAGAATTCTTAACCTGAAGCACTATTTCTGGGTTAGCGGAGTCCGTAACCTGAAGCATATGTAACCTGAAGTGTATGTAACCTGAGGTACCACTGTAGTGTAATATACTTTGGGAAGACAGAAAGAGGAGGTGGAGGTGGAGGAGGTGGAGGAGGTGGAGGAGGAGGAGGAGGAGAAGAAGGAGGAGGAGGAGGAGGAGGAGGAGGAGGAGGAGACAATGCCAGCAGAGGCCAGAAAAGTGGGAGCAACCATAAGCAGCAATATGTAGCTCCTAGAAACACTCAACTAACACTGTATGATCTCTAGATGAGCACCATTTTTGCCTGGCTCCTGAAGGCCAGCAGGAATCTGTGGATCAAACCAAAGGTCCATCTATTTCAGATGTCAGATGTCTGTGCAGGGTCTTTTTTTAAAAAAAATATGTATTTATGCTTTTCAGCTTTATACATTTCGCCAACTTCACAATCATTTTAACATTTCAAAAGTTGACTTCCTTCCCCCTCTTTCTGCGGTCCCTTAAATTTATTTTTAATATCTTCTGCATATCCAAATTAACTTAATTTGCTCATTTATACATCTACTTTAAATATATACTCTTATAAAACTGCAGGTTATTACAATAATCCTGCCAATGTTCTTAACTGTTTACAATTTATCTGCAAATATTCAATAAACCATTTCCATTATTTTATAAAAAGTTGGTTGTCTTGATTTCTTATTCTTCCAGTAAGTTTCTCCATTTCTGCATATTCCATAAGATTTTGTATCCATTCTTCCTTTGCTGGGACATCTGCTTCTTTCCATTTTGGGGCGAGTAACATTCTTGCTGCTTTAGTAGCATACATGAATAAGTTTCTATAAAGTTTGGGTAGTTCTGTCCCTATAATTCCCCCAAAAAGCTTCTGGTGTTGTTGTTTTTTACAAACGTTATTTTAAACATCCTTTTCAATTCGTTATCTATCATTTCCCAGTAAGCTTTAACCTTACTACAAAAAATATGACAAAAAGAACCTTCTTGCTCTTTACATTTCCAACACTTGTTTAGATTTATACATTTTTGCCAATTTACTCAGTGTTTGATGCCATCAATATATCATTTCCATATCATTTTCTCTTAGACCATAACATGCTGTAAGTTTTATATCCGTATTCCACAATCATTCCCATGCTTCCATGTCTATATTATGACCGATATCCATTGCCCAATTTATCATTGAGGATTTTACTTGCTTATCCTTTGTCTCCCATTCCAATAATATTTTATACTTTTTAGACAGCACTTTTGCATTACTTGCCTGTGCAGGATCTGACCACAAGAGCACTCTCCCCTCCCATGGCTTCCAGAAGTGGGTATTCAGGAGTATTACTGCCCTGTCTCCATGTGGGACAAGAAGCTACAGTTAGAACTGGATATGGAATAACTGATTGGGAAAGGAGTACGACAAGGCTGTATATTGTCTCCCTGCTTATTTGACTTATATGCAGAATTCATCATGTGAAAGGCTGGGCTGGATGAATCCCTTGCTGGAATTAAGATTGCCGGAAGAAATATCAACAACCTCAGATATTCAGATGACACAACATTGATGGCAGAAAGTGGGGAGGAATTAAAGAACCTTTTAATGAGGGTGAAAGAGGAGAGCTCAAAATATGGATTGAAGCTCAACATGAAAAAAACGAAGATCATGGCCACTGGTCCCATCACCTCCTGGCAAATAGAAGGGGAAGAAATGGAGGCAGTGAGAGATTTTACTTTCTTGGGCTCCATGATCACTGCAGATGGTGACAGCAGCCACAAAATTAAAATACATTTGCTTCTTGGGAGAAAAGCAATGACAAACCTAGACAGCATCTTAAAAAGCAGAGACATCACCTTGCCAACAAAGGTCCGTATAGTTAAAGCCATGGTTTTCCCAGTAGTGATGTATGGAAGTGAGAGCTGGACCATAAAGAAGGCTGATTGCCGAAGAATGGATGCTTTTGAATTATGGTGCTGGAGCAGACTCTTGAGAGTCCCATGGACTGCAAGAAGATCAAACCTCTCCATTCTGAAGGAAATCAGCCCTGAGTGCTCACTGGAAGGACAGATCCTGAAGCTGAGACTCCAATACTTTGGCCTCCTCATGAGAAGAGAAGGCTACCTGGAAAAGACCCTGATGTTGGGAAAGATGGAGGGCACAAGGAGAAGGGGACGACAGAGGATGAGATGGTTGGATAGTGTTCTCAAAGCTACCAGCATGAGTTTGACCAAACTGCAGGAGGCAGTGGAAGACAGGAGTGCCTGGCGTGCTCTGGTCCATGGGGTCACGAAGAGTCGGACACGACTTAACAGCAACAACAACTGCCTCTGAGCATGAAGGTAGAGCATAGCCATCATGGCCAGCAGGCACTGGCAGCTCCATGAATTTATCTAATCATATTTTAAGGCCATGTAATTTGGTGACCCTCATTGCCTCCTGTGGGAGTGATTTCCATCATCTAACTATGTGCTACATGAAGAATTCCTTTCTTTTATCTGTCCTGGATCCTTTGAACAGGATAGCCAATGGCAACTCTCTAGGGAAGAGTGTTCAATGGATTTCAGGCACATCAACCTTCCCAATGTGCCCTCCAGATATTTTAGACTACAATTCCCATCATCCATGACCATCTGTGGAAGGAGGAAGATTGGATTTTATCGTGGTTTTTTCCACAGAATTGCAGCAGGTTTTCCATGTCTCTGTACTAAAATTCACGTGTGCAATCTAGCGTGAACAATATTACCAGCTACCAGCAGATACTTTCACCTGGTACAACCACATTCTTTTGGTGCGAAGCAATGGGGAACAAGTATACCAGTAAGTGCTTCCACAATGGGTTGCTTTTCTCTATTAATGAAAAATAAATGAAGTGGTCATGAAGGTCAGGAAGCATTGCATTCATTTATGCAAAAGACATTGTTTCCAGCTGCCCGTGCTCACTGGGAAAGCTCTTTATGCCTTTATTTACCTTAAACTATAGCATCAGGTGACATAGCTCTGCTGCCGAGCCCTTCCTTGAAACCTGATATTGATTTCACAACCCCTGCACAACAGAGTAATTGCATTGAAACCAGCTGGCATCCCAAGCAAAACTGGATCTTTGTAAATATGACTGCAAAGTTGGCCTGACGCCCTGCTCTGTGATGTTTTTACTGGCGCAGTCATCACTATGGTGTACAAGGTTTTAGGGGAGGGGTAGTACTTCTGCTGGGGACACGTCATGCTCCTTCTGGGGTAGTTTGTCCACATTTGGTCCCCACTCTGTACTCAGCTCTCACGTGTGGCTCCTAGAAGCTGTCTGCATGCAAAAGCGGCCACATATGGGGAACAACTTCAACCGGCCAGCTAAGCCAGGTGAGGGTAGCCGATGGGTCTCAAGCCCTCAGAGAGTTAGGGATTTCCCCTACATGCAAAGACAGACTCCAAGTCTAGAGGATTGAGAGGATGAAACCAATAGTGGGCCAATGGTCAAGAAGGTGGTTTCTGCATGTGATGTAGAGGGAAGTGGGGGGCAGATGGGGCTCATCAACCTGGGAAGGTAGCCCATCTAGGAGAAGGAAAACACTGGCCTTAAACCTCTGCTGCCTTGTGTGATATCTTCAGAAGAAAAGGCTAAGGAGTAAACCCTACCCAAATCCTGAGTGGAGCCAATAAGATGGTTTGATGGCACCTTGTATGCTTTCTTCCACAGTAAATTTCATGGTTGTTCTCCATAGTTTCCCCCAAGATGTCACCTTGATGTTATGGCCTATATCCGTTGCCCAGTCTATCACAGATGCTTTGATCAGTTCATCCTTCGTTTCCCTTTCCAGTGAGATTTTGTACATTTTAGATATTAATTTCTCATTGTTCACTAGCAGGCCCCTTTCAAACAGCCCCAGAGAGGTCACCTTGGGGATGATAATGCAGTGGTTAGACTTCACCCCTGGAGGCAACCACGTTGTCTCTCAAGACAGATGGATGCCAATAAGAACAACATCAGTATAGCTCCTAAAGTATGGGGCCTTTCTTAAATACTGTTCTCTGATACTTTGAATTTGATTCAAAGGACTCATAAAAAGACAGGAAGAGCCCTGTTGGATCAGGTGAATTGCTCCAGTTCTCAAGGTGGCCTCCTAGATACCTATGGGAAGCCCACAAGAAGGACATGGAGACAACAGCCCCCCTTCCCACTTGTGATGTTCAGCGACTGGCATTCAGAGGTCTCTGACAGTGGAGGGAGAACACAACTGCTGATAACATCACCCTCCACGAATAATAGGAAGCACCCCTATGCTGTTTAAGATCGTTTGTCCATCTAGCTCAGCATTATCTGCACTGACCATCCACAGCTCTCCAGGGTTTCAGGCATGGTTCTCTCTCAGACCTACCTGCAGATGCCAAGGATGGAATCTGGGACCTTCTGCATGCAATGTGCGTGAGACTCTGGACACTGATCTAGTTGAGGCAACAGGGAGGATGGCTATTGAACCTTCAAACTGGACCATACCTAGACTACCTCACCAAAAGGTTATACGTGTGTGTGTATCCAGACACAACGAGCTGACTGATTTTGGGAACAGAAATACTGGACTATGAGGACACTAATCTCACCCAGCAAGTGAATTCTTATACTTTATGTTGTCAGTTAAAGTCACTTAAATAACACAAATAAGAGCCCAGAGAGAAAAGTTACTGAGCAAACTGAACAAGAACAAAAAAAAGTGTATAATTTGAGAAGAAAGGTACAAAGACTTTTTGTTTTTAGGCCTTGTACCTAGCAGAAACATTAAACCAAACATAGGGAGGACAACTCCCTCAGAGCTGCACAGCCAATCAGGGCATGTCCCACTTCAGTGATGATCATATTATTCTGCTTGGTTGCTAAGCAACACTTCCACCCATCACCTCTTGGCTTGTTGGCTTCAACTCTAACAGAATTAACCCATAAACTGCACATAGAATGATATCTCCTGTTGTACTTCTAACACTGATAACCTTGCCAACAATTAAAACCAAACCAAACATTTGAAATGCAATAATGAGTCAGCCATGAGCAGTAGAAGACAGACAAAACTTTGAGTAATTCTTTCCGCTGAACCCTGTAAGTTGGTGGAGGCGGGGATCACGATGCGGAACTGTTTTCTTTGTCTAAAACAAAACTCTTATCAAATGTTTTGGATGCTGAAGAGGCACTACAGGACAGAGATGCTGAAGTAGGGAAAACAAAAGGAACTCCTGGAATCCAGATGCCAACCGCAATTCTTGCCGACAAACATCTAATCATGTATTCTTTCCATAAGCTTGTCACAAAGTCAAGAGCTATCAGGCTGATTGATGGTTGTAACAGCCTCTTCTCAGCAAAATGGCATTGAATTTCTGAGTTCTGTGTCCTCAAATCGGCATTTTCAATCAATAAGATCCTGATCTCCAGCATTCCCCATTTGCATGAGCATAGCTGTGCAATGGAGCAAAATAGAAATTGGACAAGGCAGGAAGTAGGAGCATACCCTCCAACATTTCTCCAACGAAAATAGGGACGTCCTATTCAACTACTACTACTACTACTACTACTACTACTACTACTACTACTACTATTATTATTATTATGCCCCACCCATCTGGCTGGGTTTCTCCAGCCACTCTCTTGTTTTTGTAGTCCTAGGATACAAAAAGAAAAGGAAAGAAAAAGGGTAGGTTTTGTGGACCACCAAATGTGGGCTAGATTTGGCTCAGTCACTTAAAGCAGGGGTCAGAAACTTTCTTTGGACACAGTGGGAGGTTGAGAACACAACTGAGAACATTGGGATAATGTCGTGGGTGCCAATCACAAAATGGCTGCCATTGGGGAGTGGCATAACACAAAATGGCTTTCATGAAGAGAAGCAAGAGAGGCTAAGCCAGCGGAAACAGGATCTGAGCAGGGAGGACAAACAACCTCTCTTGCGCTGCAGACTTTTGAGAGGATATTTCCTGAGACTTTTTACATGGGCTCCATGGAAAGGGTTAGCGGACACAGTGGCTTAAGCCTTGGTGACCTGTCTCGTGAAGGCCCAAATCTACAACCAAGGAGTTAAACATCATAGGAGCATCATATATGTGCAAAATGTGGATTTGAGTGATGCCACATAAACAAGATCTGCATTGAATTTAAGACCACAGGTGTGTGCAGCGCATTTCATTAGGGTGTGCACCCGGGAATTTATTTATTTATTTCAACGAAGGAAGAAGGGAGGAGGAGGAAATGAGAAGGCAAATAAGGATGAGGAAGAGGTCCCATGCCTGAGAGGCCTTTTCCTTCATTTACTTACCTCTCCATTTCAACCCCACTATAACCCTGCAAAGTAGGTTAGGCTGAGAGACCGTGACTGACCCAGGGCCACCCAGCAGCAAGCTTCATGGCCGAGTGGGGAATTGAACCCTGGTCTCACAGGTCCTAGCCCAATACTCTAACCACTGCGCCACAATGACTTTCCTTTCTGTCTGCCCCACCGATTCACCATAAGGCTGTTCCTAATTGGCAATTAAGGCTGCCACCGATTTCTTGCACCGATGAATCCCTTCAGGCTTCCATAGCTCTGCGATAAACACTGATGCTCTCAGCTGAACCGTGTGTCACACTTGCTGCAGCCTGGTTGCATAATAATATTCCCCGCCTGCCTGATGTCGTGAGCAGATGTTCCATCTATCAAAAGGGCAGGTTGACCCTGTGGGCAGCTTGCCATGCCTTTGGCTGACTTCTCCCCTGCTAGCAAATGGAAAGTTCTAGAGAAAGAGCCTTTGGCTCAACCCGAGGAAGGGTCTTCCTCACTGAACTTCTTCTTGGAAAGCAGCTGGCGCTGCCGTGTGTGGCGGGGCAGATCGTGGCCAAGGCCTCGTCCCTGCTGACCTGTGGCTGTTTTGCTTGCAAAGCCTTAGATGGATGGGCAAATAAACCTGTCTCTTGCTGCAGTCCCATTTCCCGCCCCCCCTTTCCTCCCCATAACTTGTCCTGCATTGCTGATTGCATCTGGCTGCAAGATACTGCACACGTTTACAAAGAACAACCCTAATAATAATAATAATAATAATAATAATAATAATAATAATAATTTATTTATTTATACCCTGCCCATCTGGCTGAGTTTCCCCAGCCACTCTGGGCGGCTCTCAATCAAATGTTAAAAACAGTACAGCATTAAATATTAAAAACCTCCCTGAACAGGGCTGCCTTCATATGTCTTTTAAAGATAGAATAGCTGCTTATTTCCTTCACATCTGAAGAGAGGGCATTCCACAGGGTGGGTGCCACTACCGAGAAGGCCCTCTGTCTGGTTCCCTGTAGCCTCACTTCTCGCAATGAGGGAACCACCAGAAGGCCCTCGGCGCTGGATCTCACACTGAACCCCACACTGCAATAGCAACTGACTTTTACTACACTGTGACCAGCATGGTCTGGCTGTGCCACTGTGTTCTTAAGCAGCTGGATTGGACAGACTAGGAACTGTTGGCCTTGGATCAGAGGCATCTGTAAATTAAGTGCGGTTTAAAGTCCCAGACTAGAAGCGGATGTGCTACTCCCAGGTGTGTTATATTTAGGCACATATATTTAGTGATAGGGGCCTAGGCCTGCTTGCCCCCTCCCCACTCCTCCAGACTATGACTCTCCAAGATTCTTCAGATGAAAATAGGGACATTTCTCACTCCCCACAAACTGACCCCCCAAACCCTCTCCATTACCCCCCCCCCAGCATTACCTATCAGAAGAAGGAAGAGTGCCACCGATGGGACACAGCACACCTCCGGGTAATTTTATGTTTTACCATTTTGAATACTCATGTAAACATCCTTAAAATATCAATGATTTCCCTTCTTCTCTTTTTACATAAGCTAAACCAATTCAGTATTCCATTATTACAGCCATCAAAACTTAAACTGTTGAATTTATCTTAATGCTGCCAACGTTTTCAAGTGTACACAATTCCCCTCCATATAATCAACAAACGTTTTCCAATCTTCTCTAAACGTATGTTCTTCTTGTTCTCTTATTCTGTATGTTCAGTCTGCAAGCTGTGCATATTCCATCAACTTAAGTTGCCATTCTTCTTTAGTTGGGACCGCACTCGTTTTCCATTTTGGGGCTAACAAAACACGGGCCGCAGTAGTGGCATACATAAATAACCTTTATAAATAAATTTTAGAAAGGGGCAAGATTAGATGTGGATGCACAAAGCATTTATTAGAAAAATCAAGACTCATTGTGCTCTCTTCTGCTCCCCCTTTCTTCCTGTTCAGGGTAGCCCTGCCTTTAGAGCCAGTGTGTCATACAGGGCTGGGTCTCAATGGCGCCAGCCTCTCCTTCTCCTCCTCACCTGCTCTCTAGCAGCCACTATGAGCTTCCCAAGGGAGGAGGCTGGCAGCGGTTGTCATGGAGAGGCAAAAGGATGCTTTCTTGCCAAAGTTGTCACTTGGGATAAGTGCTGGCTTATCTTACTCATTGAGATCGGTGGCAGAAGCACTGGGGAAATAGGGACAATCTGGGATCAAATCAGAAGCTGGGGTGGCTTTTGTAATTCCAGGACTGTCCCTGGAAAATTGGGACACTTGTAAGGTATGCAGATGGACCACAAGGAGACTGGCAGCTTCTGTTTTTAACTAACCACAGTTTCTTGTTTCGTCCTAACCAGGAAGTGCTGTTTGTCCCAAAAAGTCAGGATCAGAAACCACAGTTTGCTGTTCAGTTATTTGCCAGCTCTATTTACCAACTTCCCAGAAGTCACCGCTCTGTTATTGAGGACAACGAAGCTTAGAAGTTTGCAAGTTATGAAACCCTTTGAGTCTATTTTGGAATTTGCTGAACCTTCCCACATCATCACCTAGTGATTGGCATGGCATCACATATAATAATAATAATTAATAATGCCGATAGATTACGGAGTGGGAGAATGAGATTATTAATAGACATCTCCTGTCACTGCTTGATGTTCACATCATAAAAGTTGGAATGGGAGGGGGGGGGAATGAAGTTTCAAATAGGTGCAGAGGGCAAAAAGGCTGGGGAAAGTGTTAGAAGTTTTGGATTGTATCATCCTGCAAGCTGAGCAACATCTGCTCACAGAATGAAACGTCTCTTCCTTCTCCTTGTATGATCCCACATCCCCTAAAACCTCTCTGAGGGGGTTGGAGGAACCTGCAGAGCAGATTTGGGGGAAGAGTGGGGTGTGCAGAAGGAGGAGGGTAAGTTCCATTGTGCAAACACAGAGTCAAAGACAGTAGGTAGCTCCACTCCAATGACTTTTATGCAAATTAAATTGCCGTTACATTATCTCAGCCTGTTCCTTCAATGCAAAGGAAACACAATGCAGATAAGGGGGGGGGGGGACAATCATTTTCTATCATTTGCAGACTGAAAACAACAACAGTGAACGTCAATCGTTATCTGCCAGATCAATTTCTGATCTGTACACGGCACAAATAAATGAACATTGACAATTTCTCCTCCTGTTTCTGTTTCCACTGAAATTCTCTGACATCCCTAACTCCCAAAAGATCAATATATTTATGTGACGGATGCATATTGAACTTTCCCACTATTTAGGGCTTACAAACATGTCTGAATAAAGTAGCTTCAGCAGAGACGGACCTCCATAGATAGATCTTCTGACTGAAAACAAGGGGAAAGAATCCCTCACCTCTACACTTGAGAGAGGTGATGCCGTGCAAATGTTATTGGAGAGCATTCAAAGCGTGGAAGCAGTGATGGAGGTTCTGTAGTTTTCTTCTCTTCAACTTTGACTGGTCTTCTTTGCAAACTGGTTTTAAAAATCCACGATCTTATCTGTTGTTTATTGGTTGCTTTTCTATTGCACCTTTCCTCCAAGGAGCTGTCTTGCCAAATGTGAGGTGGTTCTTTTAAAATGAGATTCAGAAGTAATACAAAACACAAGTGAGTGAGAAGATTAAAGATTTCATTCTAAACAGCCAGCAATAAATACATACCAAGCAAGCACCTCAATCTGTCCCTTGGAAGCCCTCAAGAAGACTCCCCAGGTAGCCTCAGGTTACACAAGCTTCTCTCTAACACTCTGCCCACAACCATCCGATTTATAGATAGCTAACCTGTGTGGCTTGCAGATCACTAGCTACGTGCAGGTTCTTCATTAGCCACCCTCTCCCAATGCCTCACTTTCTTGAAACAATGTCCTACATCAAAGAAGATACCGAGCTCTATCACTTTCTTCCAACAGATTAAGACATTAAAGGCTGTTCTTATGCTATCAAAGAGCTTAACAAAAGATAGGGAAAAGGAAGGAACAGGAGGCAGGAAGCCTAACCATGTTAGATCACTAACTCCTCAAAATACAAATATCTTCCAGATAGATTGCCCATACAGGAGCCCAAGGTAGTGTACATGCTTTCCCCCTCCTCATTTAATCCTCACAGCAAACCTGGGAGATAAGTTGTGCTAAGAGGCAGTGATTGGCCCAAGGTCACCCAGTAGGATTTGAACCCCAGTCTCCCAGGTCGTAGTCTGACCCTCTAACCCAGGGGTAGGCAACCTAAGGCCCAGGGGTTAGATGTGGCCCAATCGCCTTCTCAATCCGGCCCATGGATGGTCCAAGAATCAGCGTGTTTTTACATGAATAGAATGTGTACTTTTATTTAAAATGCACCTCTGGGTTATTTGTGGGGCATAGGAATTTGTTCACCCCCCCTCAATATAGTCCGTCCCACCACATGATCTGAGGGACGGTGGACCATCCCACAACTGGAAAAGGTTGCTGACCCCTGCTCTAACCACTACACCACGCTGCCTCTCGTTGTCCATGCTTTGCTGGAATCAGTAGCCCTTGCCTCTCCTCCTCTTCACATTTCACATGGTGCCACAGATAAGCCAACAATCGCTTGCTCCATTTCATTCTCCTTAGTGTTGCCAATTTATTTTTAAGTTAGCTTTGTTATTTTAACCTGCAGAGAAGTTTTCACCCCAAGGGTTCTGCTTTGATCTAGCATGGGAGATCTGGGAGAGTTTATCTTGTCTAAAACAATTGCCAGAAAAGCCTGTTTAGAAAGCAATAACCGCTGTTGATGAAACTGTTGGGAGCCAAAGCAAACTTCAGAAATAATAGTTTGAAAAATTTCAGGACTTGATAGAACATAGGAAGCTGCCTTATACTGAGTGAGATCATTGCTGCATCTAACTCAGTGTTGTTTACACTGACTGGCAGTGGCTCTCCAGGATTCCAGATCCCTCTCAGCCCAACCTGGAGATACCCGGGATTGACCATCAGCATGGAAAGCAGATGCTGTAACACTATGTGCAGAGGAGGACGACCAAGGTGATCAAGGGTCTGGAAACCAAGCCTTATTAGGAATGGTTGAAGGAGCTGGGTATGTTTGGCTTGGAAAAGAGGAGACTGAGAGGAGATATGATAGCCATCTTCAAATATCTCAAGGGCTGTCATAGAATCATAGAATCATAGAGTTGGAAGAGACCACAAGGGCCATCGAGTCCAACCCCCTGCCAAGCAGGATACACCATCAGAGCACTCCTGACATATGGTTGTCAAGCCTCTGCTTAAAGACCTCCAAAGTAGGAGACTCCACCACACTCCTTGGCAGCAAATTCCACTGTCATGTTGAAGATGGAGCATGCTTGTCTTCTCCTGCTCTGGAGGGTAAGACTTGAACCAATGGCTTCAATGTGCAAGAAAGGAGATTCCAGCTAAACAGCAGGAATAACTTTCTGACAGAAAGAGCAGTTTGGCAGTGGAGTGTGCTCCCATGAAAAGTGGTGGACTCTCCCTCCTTGGAGGTTTTTAAGCAGAGTTTGGATAGCCATCTGCCCTGTATGATCTTGTTGAGATTTCTGCACTGCAGGGGGGTTGAAGCAGATGACCCTCAGGGACCCCTTTAATTCTACAAGTTTAGGATTGCAGGGAGGGGGGGAAGGCCTCAAAGTGGTTTACAAAAAAGATAAAAGTGCCGCGATACCACTGTAAACATGGCTCCACAAAAAGTATTCTGGGGACTCTGGTTTGTCAAGGGTGCTGGGAATTGTTAGGAGACCACCATTCCCCTTCTCAAAGCTACATTCCCTTTGAAAAGGGATTGATTGTTAAAGCACTCAGGGAACTGGGAAATAGAGGTCGAATCCCCGCGATGGGGTGAGCTCCCATTGTTCGGTCCCTGCTCCTGGCAACCTAGCAGTTCAAAAGCACGTCAAAGTGCAAGTAGATAAACAGGGGGAAGGTAAACAGCATTACTGTGCGCTGCTCTGGTTTGCCAGAAGCGGCTTAGTCATGCTGGCCACATGACCCGGAAGCTGTCTGTGGACAAATGCCGGCTTCCTTGGCTAGTAAAGCGAGATGAGCATCACAACGCCAGAGTTGTCCGCGACTGGACCTAATGGTCAAGGGTATCTTTACCTTTGAGAGCCAGTGTGGTGTAGTGGTTAAGTGTGGTAGACTCGTAATCTGGTGAACTGGGTTTGATTCCCCGCTCCTCCACATGCAGCTGCTGGGTGACCTTGGGCCAGTCACACTTCTCTGAAGTCTCTCAGCCCTACTCATCTCACAGAGTGTTTGTTGTGGGGGAGGAAGGGAAAGTAGATTGTTAGCCGCTTTGAGACTCCTTAGGGTAGTGATAAAGCAGGATATCAAATCCAAACTCTTCTTCTCCCTTTACCTTCAACAGCTCTCAACTACCCTAAACAAACTACACACCCCAGAATTCTTTGGGGGGAAGACATGGCTTCTTAAAGTGGTGCCATGGTGCTTTAAACATATGGTATGAATATAGCCAGAAAGGAGATGGAGTTAGCTGCTCAGTACATTCATTTCACATATCCCCACGTCCTCAGATAAAGCATAGTCAGAAGTGATATCTTTTGTTAAGCTTCACTGGGAGTCTTTCTCTCCACAACTCTTACAGCCACCCATGTTTTCTTCAAGCCTGAAGACACCCTGGAACTCAGCTGCAGAAGTTGTGGAATGTCCCCCAAGTTGAAATATGACTGCTGGCTTTGTTTAGTATTTGGGTTAAGGATTAGCTGCCGATGGACATCTTCCAACAATTCCTTTCATGTGGCGAATATCAAGCATCAACAGGATTTCACTCTATCTTCCGATTAGTTCAAGGCTGGTTGAGTTAGGAGCAGGCATGTGGAAGGGGAGAGAGTGGAGAGGGAATTTTGGGGGGAGAAATGTGATCCGGATCACACTGAAAGGTGGACCTACTGAAGCCACATTTTCCGAAACAATGCATGAACCAAAACCCAGTCAAAATTCAAAATTCATCAAGTTAATAGCGGCCAAAGTGTGTACCTGCTTAGTTTGTTATCTAGGTGCTACCTATGGTTGGGGAACTTGAAGGCTCACCTGCTCTCCCTTCTTAGGCTCCTTAATATTTCAACCAGGTTTGGACTAGGCTGCCTATCAAAGAGAGGACTTGTCCTTCCTAGGGGACAGAGAAGATCTCTGTGGTGGAACATCTACTTTGCTCACATAAGCTCCCAGCTTCAGTCCCCAACACTTCCTGGTAGGACTAGGGATGTCCCCCATCTCAAACCCTGAAAAAACCCTGCAAGTCAGTGTAGGTAAATCAGGGATGTGGTGGTGAATTGGGCACAGTAAGGGTGCCCAATCTGCTCACCTGAATGTATCTTGAGTTGTATGCAACTAAAACACAACTGGTGAAACAAACTGGTTTCACCCTGGATAAATGTGCATCCAAGTAATCCTGAGCGGCTTGCATGAGCCTCATGATGGCAGTGCCCATTGGTTTGTGTGTCTGTATTGGTCCCATGCTCAGGAAGTTGCAGCTGTCCTTTGCAGGATCAGAGCAGCTGTGCGGAAATTTCATGGGATCCCTAAACATGTTACCCTTTACCCCCTTTCTTCCATCTCATTTTGATTTTATATCTGTGATAATATGCCTCTTCAGTCCTCTTCTGAGCAGAAAAAACCCTAATCCTTTTAGCCTTATTATGTTAAAGGCTCCCTGGCCAATTTTGCCAGACTTTTCTGCATATTTCGCTCAGCTTTCCTG
Source organism: Podarcis liolepis (assembly GCF_965112155.1). Lineage (NCBI taxonomy): Eukaryota > Metazoa > Chordata > Lepidosauria > Squamata > Lacertidae > Podarcis > Podarcis liolepis. The sequence goes on from NC_139564.1 coordinate 6,818,252, forward strand.
TTTTGATGTTGATCTTTTATTGATCTGTTTCAGAGGACAAACACTGGATGCTGACCTGAATACAAAAATGTGGTGGGTTTTAGGGTGGGTGGGGAGTTGCTATCTGCCCATTACTACAACCTCTCTCACTTCCTGGAAGAAAACGTATTGTTTGATATGTATTTGAAAGAACTTGGCGATTTGGCTGCAGTTCAGATGACCAAACACATGGAGAAGATCAGTTTTCACACAGCTGCTGCTGCTCCCCTGCACTGCTCTGCAAGATTAAGAATCTGACATATTCGAAATATTGTTTCATTTATTCCAGGGTTATGGGTCCGCCTTTTTCAGCTTGAGGAAAGTTTGCTGCTTTTGAGACTTTTTGGTTCAGAGAAAAGATGAGGAAGGGGTGATATTATAGATGCTTATAAATTTATGTATGGAATAGAAAAAGTGGCTAAATATCTCTCTCTCTCTCTCTCTCTCTCTCTCTCTCTCTCTCTCTCTCTCTCTCTCTCTCTCATAACACTTGTGGGCATTCACTGAAGCTGAATGCTGGAGGATGAGGGCATTTAAAGGAGTAGTGGTTAAGAGCGGTAGACTCCTAATCTGGGGAACCGGGTTCGCGTCTCCGCTCCTCCACATGCAGCTGCTGGGTGACCTTGGGCCAGTCACACTTCCTTGAAGCCTCTCAGCCCCACTCACCTCACAGAGTGTTTGTTGTGGGGGAGGAAGGGAAAGGAGAATGTTAGCCGCTTTGAGACTCCTTAAAGGGAGTGAAAGGCGGGATATCAAATCCAAACTCTTCTACTTCTTTTAAAAAATATTTTATTTTTATTTTTGCATTTTACAGTTGAATCACAAATCTGAATTTACACATCCAATTAAGACATCCAATCATCGACCCCCTCCCCCCTTTCTATGGTTATGTATGTTATATCTTTCCCCACTGCATATCCAGTTCATATCTATTTACTAGTCATTAGCCATCCTTTATATTCTATTTAGGTTATTCTCACTGCACGTTTTTATGTGATTTGAGTTGTTTACAATAATTCTTCAGATAGTCAATAAATTTTCCCCTTCTACATTAAAGCATCTCTCTTCTTGATTTCTTAATCTTCTGGTAAGTTTCTCCATTTCTACATACTCCATCAGTTTTTGTTGCCAATCTTCCTCAGTTGGAACTGTTTCTTCTTTCCTGGGTATATAATGTTCCAGCAACCGTGGAGGCATATATAAATACTTTCCTTTATTCTTTGGGTACCTTTGGACCTATTATTCCCAAAAGAAAAGCTTCTTCTTCATTTCAGTATTTTTTAAACTCATTATATATCATTTCCCAGTATGCTTTTGCTACCTTGCAAGACCACCACATATGAAAACGGTACCTTCTTTCTCCTTACACTTCCAACAAGTATCTGATTCTGTAAAGGAAAGTACTTCTTGATGAAGTGCATGATCTATGGAACTCCCTCCCTTCCACAAGAGGCAGTAATGGCCACCAATTTGGATGGCTTGAAAGAAAATTGGACAATTTCATGGAGGAGAAGGCTATCAATGGCTACTAGCCATGGTGGTTGTGGTCTGCCTCCACAGCAATGCTTCTGAATACCAGCTGCTGGAAAAACAGGAGGGGAGAGTGCTGCTGTTTTTGAATCCTGCTTGCAGGTTTCCCCACAGACGTCTGGTTGGCCTCTGTGAGAACAGGATGCTGGACTAGATGGGCCATGAATCTGATCCAGGAAGCTCTTATCTTCTGAAGTTCTTAACGTCTTCACCTGTGCTGGTCCTGGGGGGGGGGTGTTACTGTGCGGCGTGGTCTGAGTCTGGTCCTGGGTCGAGGGTCTGGAGGCTGTCTGTCAAGGGCGAAGCGGGGTCCAAGGCAAGGAGCCGGGCGTGGTCAGGAACTCCATGCAGGTCAGGGTCTGGCAGGAACAGGTTACCAGCGATGTTGCTCCCACAACCTGGGACTGGGCTGACTGGCCTTTATCTCCTCTGGGGCCTAGGCCGGTTCCGGCCCACAGGTGACTCGCCTCTCGTGGCCTGGAGGCGAGCACTCCTCCTGCGGAAACCTAGTTCCCTCCGCCTCTCTGCCCTGAGTCTCTGCAGCTCAGGAGAGGCTGGAAGGTTACTGGATCCAGAGGCAACCTCACCTTCCCCTGACAGGGCTGGGAGAGGCGCACCTGCAGGCAATGGGTCCTCAATCACCTCCAGAGCCAGAGTGGATTCAACTGGTGTCTGCTCCTGAGGATCCGGCACAGGTGAGGGTGTCGCGTATTCCACGCGGCGTTTTCAGCAAAACACTAAGAGTTCCAGGTTTTTCAGTGCAGTCCTTTTTAATGTGAGTTATATACAGGCATTTACAAAAGAAACAGTCCATACAGAGTACTTACAAACGAATACTCTCCACCACAGCACCACCACACTACAGCACAACCACCACACTACTGTTAAACAGGCCTTCCTTTTTAAAACAGGTGATAGCCAATTACACTAATCACACTCCTGCTGAGTCACTCTGACCCAGCAGAGTATTGCATCATCCTGTTGAAGCCTGCAGACTTATCCAGTATCCTGCGAATCCCAACAGAGGGCCCTTCAGATTCAAGCCCCAGCCCCAGCTCAGCCGGCCCTGGAGGCGGGAACTCCTGTGCAGGCTGGGATTCCTCAGGTTCAGCCTCTGAATCAGATTCCCAGGCCATTACATCACCATGGAAAAACAAACAAACTAGTTTTGAGAAGATGGTTTTGTGGCTCTCAGCCTTGAAATGCTTACAAAGCAGGCCCAATTCTGATTTTAATCAAGTTTTCAAAAGGCACATCTCCCATTGGCTGGTGGTGGCTGGTGGCTTAGTTTGACAAGTATATCATTTTTGGGGCTGGCGTTTGGCTCCCTTTCAGCACACAAAGAAACCACTCACCACAGGGAGAAATGCCAAGATCAAGTTGAAAAGCAGCAGCTGGTTGGTAGTTGCAAGAGAATGCTGAGGCGTTCAAAACGAGAGGAAGAGGGATGAAAGCAGCCTTCACTAACCCGGCGGTCTCTTGATATGGGGCTCATCTGTGCTAGTGGGAGGCTGATGGGAGCTGTAGTCTAACACATCTGAAATACAGCTGGTTGGGGAAGATTGGATCCTCAAAAGTCTTAGCTGAGCAACTGCAGATGAAGAAGGCTCATTAAATATATATATATATCAGAGAACTGTGCAGTTATGAGCTGAATATTCTTGGAGATGGGGTGTATAGCTGTTAGGGGATGGCATAGTACCTCTGGTGGGGGACACATTGTGCTCCTTCTCGGGTGGTTTGTCCACCTTGGTCCCACCCTGCACTCAGTTCTCACCTGTGGCCCCTAGAAGCTGTCTGCATGTGACAGTGGCCACACCTTGGGAGTGGTTGCAACTGGCTAGCTGAATCAGGTGAAGGTAGCCAATGGGTCTCAAACCCTCAGTGAATTGGAGACCTCCCCTGTATGTGAAGACAGGCTCCAAGTCTGGAGGATTGAGCGGATGAAACCAATAGTGGGTCCAATGGTCAAGAAGGTGGTTTCTGCGCATGTTGTAGAGGGAAGAGATGGGGCTCGTCAACCTGGGAAGGTAAACCATCTAGGAGAAGGAAAACTTATCCTAAATCTTCACTGCCTTATGGAATATCTTTGGGATACCATAAAGCTGAGGAGTAAACCCTACACAAATCTGGAGTGCAGTACCTAAGACAGGTGGATGGTGTGCTGGGCCTGGGGGTGACCCGAGTAACACGGTCCAGGTCTGGTCTCGAATCGAAGGATTCTGCGAGGACACAATGTCAGAAAAGCTAAAGCACAGAATGAACTCAGGCTTGCTAGAGAGGTTAAAAACAACAAAAAAGGTTTTTATGGGTAAAAGGAAGAACAAAGAAACAGTGGGGTCACTCAGAGGAGAAGATGGTGAAATGCAAACAGGGGACACAGAAAGGGCTGAACTCCTCAATGCCTTCTTTGCCTCAGTCTTCTCCGATAAAGAAAACAATGCCCGACCTGAAGAATTTGGAGCAAATGATTCAGCAGAGGAAACACAGCCCAGAATAACTAAGGAGATAGTACAAGAATACTTGGCTAGTTTAGATGTATTCAAGTCTCCAGGGCCAGATGAACTGCATCCAAGAGTATTAAAAGAACTGGCAGATGTGATCTCAGAACCACTGGCAGTCATCTTTGAGAATTCCTGGAGAACAGGCGAAGTCCCGGCAGACTGGAGGAGGCAAATGTTGTCCCTATTTTCAAAAAGGGGAAAAGAGAGGACCCAAATAATTATCGCCCAGTCAGTCTGACATCAATACCAGGGAAGATTCTGGAGCAGATCATTAAGCAAACAGTCTTTCATTCCTAGAAAGGAATGCTGTGATCACCAATAGTCAGCATGGATTTCTGAAAAATAAGTCATGTCAGACTAACCTGATCTCGTTTTTTTGACAGAATTACAAGCCTGGTAGATGAAGGGAACGCAGTGGATGTAGCCAACCTTGATTTCAGCAAGGCATTTGACAAGGTGCCCCAAGGCACAAATACAAGATGGGGGACACCTGGCTTCAGAGCAGTACATGTGAAAAGGATCTAGGAGTCTTGGTTGACCACAAACTTGACATGAGCCAACAGTGTGACGCGGCAGCTAAAAAAGCCAATGCAATTCTGGGCTGCATCAATAGGAGTATAGCATCTAGATCAAGGGAAGTAATAGTGCCACTGTATTCTGCTCTGGTCAGACCTCACCTGGAGTACTGTGTCCAGTTCTGGGCACCACAGTTCAAGAAGGACACTGACAAACTGGAACGTGTCCAGAGGAGGGCAACCAAAATGGTCAAAGGCCTGGAAACGATGCCTTATGAGGAACGGCTAAGGGAGCTGGGCATGTTTAGCCTGGAGAAGAGGAGGTTAAGGGGTGATATAATAGCCATGTTCAAATATATAAAAGGATGTCACATAGAGGAGGGAGAAAAGTTGTTTTCTGCTGCTCCAGAGAAGCGGACACGGAGCAATGGATCCAAACTACAAGAAAGAAGATTCCACCTAAACATTAGGAAGAACTTCCTGACAGTAAGAGCTGTTCGGCAGTGGAATTTGCTGCCAAGGAGTGTGGTGGAGTCTCCTACTTTGGAGGTCTTTAAGCAGAGGCTTGACAACCATATGTCAGGAGTGCTCTGATGGTGTTTCCTGCTTGGCAGGGGGTTGGACTCGATGGCCCTTGTGGTCTCTTCCAACTCTGCGATTCTATGATTCTATGAATCAGTCCAACAGGGCCAAGGCAGGACACGAGGCAGAAAACCTGGCAACGTCAGGCACAGGATGTCAGGCAGGTTCTGGCAAACAGCAATGTTGCTCCCGCAACCTGGGGCGGGGTCCGGCAGCCTTTTATCTTTGTCGGGGTAGCAGCCGGTCCTGATCCCCGGTGACTCACCTCCCTGTCTCGCCCAAAGGCGAGCACTCCTCCTGCGAGTACTCAGGTCTCTCCTTCTCTCAGACCTTTATCTCTGCAGCTCGGGAGACGTCGGTGGGTTACTAGACCCAGAGTCCGCCTCAGCCTCCCCTGACCAAACCGGTAGTGGAGCAGCTGTAAGTGATGGCCCAGCTGGAGGCCATGAAGTAATCCCTGCATCTGGAGCCAGGGCAGGCTCAGGCCCCTGACTTGGCCCAGCTGGTGCTTGTTGCAGGGGAACCTCTGCAGACAGGGCCCTTCAGAATCAGGCCCCAGACTTGGTTCAGATGCCGCCTGAGGCAAAGGATCTGCTGCGGACTGAGACTCGTCTGGTTCCAAGTCTGAGCCCGAGTCCCAGGCCATCACAGATGGCTCCTTGTACACCTTCTTCTAGCAACTCCTGCAGTCAAGCTGGTGCCATATGTCTTGTTTTGCTTTCTTTTGGACCACATCATCGAGGCTGAGGGGGGAGGGTCTTGTCTGGGCAGCCTAGGACCTCCATGCACACTGACGAGGCTTGTGCCCCGGGGAGGTCCCTTCAGTGCTGTTAACACAGCAATTTTACTTCACCCCCAGAGATGCACTGCATTGTCACTCAAGACAGACGGATGCCAACAACAATTCCTGGTGTTTGGGGGCAGATGAAAATTCAAATGATTAGGAGTCACAGGGATATGATGAAGCCAATTCTGCCCTACCAAGAAGGTGGGGTTGCGGGCGTCACGGCCCCACCATGCACATGGCGGCTAGAGCCCAGCCTCCGCACGATTGGGGGGATTCCCGGCCGTGTCGCCCCCTGGCCAGCCAATTGGCTGGCTCTGGAGATGTGGCCTGCCCTATTTAAGGCAGGACATGGCCGGGGATCTCCCTCTTTGATTGGTATAGTTCTGTAGATGGAAGAGGGGAGGAAGCGCCATCACCTGCCCCACATATTGAAGGGTAGTCCATTAAAGGATTCCGGGGGGCATGGCCTGTTCGAAGTCTGGGGAGGTGAGAGTGTAAGGCACGCCCCTATCGGTGACCCTTGGGGAGTTCCTAGTTGATGTGCATCAGCAGGACTCCCCCTACTGGTGGATAACCCTTCCTGGACTTCAAGCGGACTGGCTAAAGTCAGATATAGTCGGTTAGGACCAATGCCTAAGCCAATACCGCTCATCACCTGCAACCAATAAAGTTGTGGCCTTATTTTGCCCATTAACCTTAATAATTGTGTCATGTGTCATTATTATCACTGGGGGGTGGGTGGGCTTGACACGCAACAGTCACTACCTAGATGACTTTAGAAGGGGGCTGGGCAAATTTATGAAGAAGAAGACTGTCATTGGCTACTAACCACAATAGCTATGTTCTGCCTCCATGTTAGCAGGCAGTAGTAATGTCCGCTGCTAGAAACCACGGGAAGAGAGACTGCTCTTGTGTTCAGGTTTTGCTTGAGAGTTTCTTACAGGCATCAGGGTGGCCACTGTGAAAACAGGGTGCTCATTCTGATGGCCTATTGGCCTGATCCAGCAGGGTCTTCTTATGTGCTTAGGAAGCTGCCTTATATTGAGTAAGACCTTGGTCCATCTACCTAAGTCTTGTTGACTGGCAGAAGCTCTCCAGGGCTTCAGACATAGGCCTCTCTCAGTCCTACTTGGAGAACCCAGGAATTTGAACTTGCACCCTTTTGCATCTGAAAACAAATACTCTACCACTGAGCTATGACCCTTCCCCATACATTCCTTCCCTTGTGAAGCAAATATTTGTGGGTCTGGGGGAGGAACCTGTAAGAGATTCTGGTTTTTCAAGAGCGGATTTGGGTCAAATTCTATTTTGGTTAGCCTGTAACAAATAACTGTTCCCAACACAGCTGTTTCATGAAATTGTCAGTGAATTGCACGCCATATTAATAAGGCTTATTTGGACTATTTTCTCTCCAGGAGTTTGCTGTGCAGGGAACATAAATAGACATCCGCACAATCAGCCTTGATTAGGTTGACATGTCTGAAGCAGTCCAGCCTGTCAGTGTCCACATTCCCTTTTGATGAGTTGGTTTGAGCTCCTGAAAGTAACATTATATTTTCAGCAATTCCCCCCGTCAACCAGGGATATGTTTCCGTAGCATCGTAACAGTGTTGAAGTCGTGCAAAGAATTTAAGGCAAGATCTTTAAAGACACCCTTGCTGCAGGGGAAGGGGTGTGCATATGTCTGTATTCAAGATGTTTCTTTTCTTTTCTTTTAAAAGTTTTTATTAGCAATTTCAACATAACAAAGTATCAAAACATATCATATTCCTTATTTCCCCCTTTCCCCCCACCCCCAGTTAAACCCTTCCCCCCTCCCCCAGAGACTTCCCTCAGCTCCTCTCGCTGATTTCTCAGCACATATTGCTCTCTGCATGTTCTAAAATTATACATATCCTTACATTATCTATCTACCATGTTATCAACCAATAAATCTGTGTATGTTTATTCAAAACCTGCCAAGGAGTTGGATAGATAATTTATTATGGTTGGAGACCAGTTTATAAAACACATTCAGGGGTACAATCCCAGAAAGAAAACAGTTAAAACAATGTACAACAATAAATTTGAAATTTATAAATGTGATAAGCATATGGACACTTAAAACTTTAAGATAAGCTACTGCATAGATATGACCCATCTATGTCATCCATGGAACTGAATCACCCATGGAACCGAGTTTGGGGATTTTCTTCAAGGAGTTCAATTCATTCTGTTGTCTTTTAAGATAATTTGTAAAAAGCTCCCATTCTTCCTTAAAGTCACAGTTGTCCTTGTCCCGCAGTTTGTATGTCAATTTAGCCAACTCTGCATAGCTCATCAATTTTTCTTGCCACTGTTCTTTCGTTGGGATTTCCTCGTTCTTTCATCCATGTGCTATCAAGACTCTTGCCGCCGTTGTTGCATACATAAATAAATTATTTGTTTTTCTTGGCAGGTCTTGTCCTACAATCCCTAACAGAAATGCTTCTGGTTCTTTTTTACAAATGTTATTTTAAACATTTTTTACAATTCATTGTATATCATTTCCCCAATTTTTTTTAACTTCTCTACATTCCCACCACATATGATAAAAAGTCCCTTCTTTTTCTTTACATTTCCAACCTGTTTTCCTTTTTCCATGCTTCCTAAAGTTCTCCTAAACAATCAAGGGTTAAGTATTGGACTATTATATGCATCTTTATGTACATTTTACTCCACTATGTGCATTTCTGTGGTTGGAGAACAGCATTGCAAAATTCAGAGGAATGCCAGTTTGGAAAGGATGGCTGTTTTTTCGGTGTGCATAATGTTTCAAAAAGTGCAAATTGGTTAAGGTTGACTTTGAATGTGAACGGAGTTGGATTTCTCCTCCCCCTGCATCCCTAGCTAGGAATTTTGGAATGTTTGATGCCTTTCGCTTTAGAACAGGGGCAATTGAGGAGGAGGCTGGTGCTAGCTGAAAGAGAGCGTTCCCGTTCCAAGAATGTTAAGGGATCTACTGAAATGATCTGAGTTTGAAGACGTAATTAGAGGGGCTGAGGCTCCAAGGCTGGTGAAAAGCTTCATGGAACAGCATTTGTGGTGTAGGCATCAGTCCAAAAGTATATGAGTGTTAATTGGGCAGGATATTAAAAATGTTTTGCATTGAGATAACGACTTTAGGAGATTCCTAATCTACATTAGCATGCCCCATGTGATTTCGGCCAGCTTCGCTGTCATTAGCTAGGAGACGGTAATTTCTTGACTCACATCTCCATATCAGTGCTCACGATCTCGGCTAAAAGTGCTTGGGGCTTCCTGAGGGTACATTCTGTTCCTTCATGTTGGCAGTGGCAAAAACTCACATTGTGAAGGGGATTCTATAGAGTGGCAGTAATCCGCACTTCCAGCTGGGATTCTAGGTAATGAGAAGCTGCTCAGCCACGCTCCCAATTCACACCCTGCAGTAATATGGAACTGAAATGAATATTCATAACTTATTGGAAAAGAGATGGATGGGTCTGGTATCATCAGCACCTGGTAAGATGGGGCAGAGGCTGGGGCCTGGGGCTCCAGCAGGACTGATACTAGTTTTGTTTTGAAGCACCCTCTGATCTTTGGATGAAGGGTGCTTTGCAAATTCAAATGATATTGATGATTATAACAATAATAACAATTGGGATACGTTGTTGTTGGGATAGGTGAATCTGTCAACATCCATTTCTCTCAGTTTCTCATTTTTCCCATTCCAGGTTCAGTTCCCCACATTGCCTCATCATTTTTTTCTTTAAAAAAGTTGTCATGATAATTTAACAGCATTTTAGTGTGATTTTCTCTTAAAACATCATTTTTTCTTTTCAGTTTCGCCTAAGAGACCCATTATCGCAAAGCGATGCTCCTTAATGCAACATATTTCTATACTATTTTTGTTAAGATGTGCCTTTCATGGCACAATATATCCTAAGACATGCAATATATCCTAATACATTGTTATACACATTCCTTGCCTTCAGAACAGCATTGCAAAATCGGAGAAGTGAGGATTTTGAAAGGTGTTGGTGGTTCGGTTCAGCATTATTTCAGAGTGAGTCACCTTTAATTGCAAACTAAATTGGTTTTATCCTGTATTCGAATTTTTCTTTTTGGAAGAAAAAAAAAACAACAAGAAGAAAATGTTAAGGTCCTGGTGCTGAAAGGAGAACCCCTGGGCAAAGGCTGCTACCTCCTTGCCTTCCCGGTGCATATAAGAATATAAAAAAGCCTGCTGGATCAGGCCAATGGCCCATCTAGCATCCTGTTCTCATGATGGCCAACCAGATGTGACGGGGTGAGCTCCCGTTGCTCGGTCCCTGCTCCTGCCAACCTAGCAGTTCGAAAGCATGCCAGTGCAAGTAGATAAATAGGTACCACTGCAGCAGGAAGGTAAACGGCGTTTCTGTGCGCTCTGGCACTCGTCATGGTCTTCCGTTGTGCAAGAAGTGGTTTAGTCATGCTGGCCACATGACCTGGAAAGTTGTCTGTGGACAAACGCCGGCACCCTTGGCCTGAAAGTGGAGATGAGCACTGCGACTGATCAACTGCAGGGTCGTGCAACCCGAGGCCATCTGGGGAGTCACTTCGCCACTTCTCGAGGGCTTCCAAGTAGCAGAAGGAAGTGCACACTTGGTATGTATATATTGCTTGCTGTTTAGAATAAAACCTTCAATCTTCTCATTTACTTGTGTTTTGTATCGCTTCTGAATCTCATTTTGAGGTTGAGGTTGAATCCTGACAAGACAGAAGTACTGTTTTTGGGGGACAGGAGGCAGGCAGGTAAGGAGGACTCCCTGGTCCTGAATGGGATAACTGTGCCCCTGAAGGACCAGGTGCGCAGTCTGGGAGTCATTCTGGACTCACAGCAGTCCATGGAGGCACAGGTCAATTCTGTGCAGCTGTTTATCAACTCCATCTGGTACGCAGGCTGAGACCCTCCCTGCCCACGGACTGTCTTGCCAGAGTGGTTCATGCTCTGGTTATCTCTCGCTTGGACTACTGCAACGCGCTCTATGTGGGTCTACCTTTAAAGGTGACCCAGAAACTACAAGTAATCCAGAATGCAGCAGCTAGACTGGTCACTGGGAGCGGCTGCTGAGACCACATAACACCGGTTTTGAAAGATCTACACTGGCTCCCAGTACGTTTCCGAGTACAATTCAAAGTGTTGGTGCTGACCTTTAAAGCCCTAAATGGTCTTGGTCCAGTATACCTGAAGGAGCATCTCCACCCCCATAATTCTGCCTGGACACTGAGCTCCAGCGCCAAGGGCCTTCTGGTGGTTCCCTCACTGCGAGAAGCCAAGTTACAGGGAATCTGGCAGAGGGCCTTCTCGGTAGTGGCACCCGCCCTGTGGAATGCCCTCCTACCAGATGTCAAAGAGAATAACAACTACCAGACTTTTAGAAGACATCTGAAGGCAGCCCTGTTTAGGGAAGCTTTTAATGTTTAATAGACTATTGTATTTTAATTTTCTGTTGGAAGCCGCCCAGAGTGGCTAGGGAAGCAAAGCCAGATGGGTGGGGTATAAATATTATTATTATTATTATTATTATTATTATTATTATTATTATTATTATTCAAATAACCACCTTGCATTTGGCAAGACATACCTTTACATTTTACAGCTGTTAATAGTCCTCTCCTGCATAAATTTGTCTAATCTTCCTTTGACACTAACTAGGCTGGTGGCTTCCATTGCCTCCTCTGGGAGCAAATTCTATAGTTTAGCTATGTGCTGCGTGAATAAGCCCTATATTTTATCTGTCCTGAATCTCCCAACATTCAGCTTCATTGAATGTCCACAAGTTCTAGTGTCATGAGAGAGGGATATAAACTTTCCCCCATCCACGCCATACATAGTCGCTACAGTCTCTGCCCATCCCCATGCAGCAATGCCACTCTGGGCGATGGAGACATTTCGAGGGAATAAAGATGGCAGCTCTTGCAGCCACCTGAACTGGCTCATGTTCTTTCCCTTCAAAAGAAAAGTTGTGCTGGCCTAAGAATTGCCCCCGCCCCTGGTAAGCTTGCCAGGAGAGCCTAGGATGCTACTTTGGTGATTCCTTTCCTACTTCCTTCCCCAGTATACCTGAAGGAGCATCTCCACCCCATCGTTCAGCCCGGACACTGAGGTCCAGTGCCAAGGGCCTTCTGGTGGTTCCCTCACTGTGAGAAGCAAAGCTACAGGGAACCAGGCAGAGGGCCTTCTCGGTAGTGGCACCTGCCTTGTGGAACGCCCTCCCATCAGATGTCAAAGAGATAAACAACTACCTGACATTTAGAAGACATCTGAAGTTTTTAATGTGTGACATTTTAATGTATTTTTAATCTTTGTTGGAAGCCACCCAGAGTGGGTGGGGAAACTCAGCCAGATTGGCGGGGTACAAATAAATAATAATAATAATAATGATAAAAATTATTATTATTATTAGGTCCTAGCTACTTTCCAACCAAAACAGCTGTTTGCAGATTGTGTTTGATGTGCCATAAGATTCAAGGCTCTCAATAAATTTTGTAGAGAACAATATAAACAACAAATAATGGGTATTGCTCACCAGGTATAAAGCAAAATACAGCCATGATGTGTGTAAGGCAGAGAATAATAGCAGAATAATTGGGGTTTTTTAAATTGTTAAATCTTTTTATTGCAAAAGGAAAGCAACAAAGCCTGCCAGCTTACATTAACAATACAAAAAGCATCAATAGAGCCATCTTAGTTTATACATACAGCTCAATATAGCCCATCAAAATGTCTGAATTGGTATACAGGTAAAGTTGGTGTTTATAAAAGTGCATTCAAATGTAACCAGGGCATTAAGGTCTTCACACCATTCTGTAATAGATGGTGACTAATTTAGCTTTCCAGACTCGAAGCAGAAGTCTTTTAGAGTTCACAAATGCTTGCAAAATCCATTTTGGTTGTCCTACCTGTAATCCCTTTACGGGGGATTTACAAGTCAAGGGACATCTACAAATATCTTGGATTTCGCCCGTACAAAATTTATTCAAGTCTTAGTTTGAAGGCCATTCAGAAGCTGTCCTCCTAGCGCTGAGCACTGGATACTTCTGAAAAAGGAGACTTAATGGGATTTTCTTGGCAGTGTGCACATGCATTGCACATGGGCTAGGTTGTACACATGGAGGAGGATTTTGATTCAGTTCACATTCGAAAATGAGCCTACCTAAGCCACATTTTCCAAAACGCCACGCAAACCAAAACATGCCGTAATTTTCGCTCCAAAACATGCACTTTTTTGCTCCTAGAAAGTAAGGGAAAATGCTTGTGCGTGTTACGGAGCGAATGCACGGATCGGAGCCATGGCTGCCATCAGTCAAGCAAAGCGGGAGCCGTTTACACGCTCTATGAGGCTCTCGCTTTGCTTGCTTTAAAGCGACCTGGAGCCGGGGAGGAGGGAGGGAATGGCAGCAAAGCGGACACGGAGGAGGGACAGACGCTAGCAAAGGTCTGCGCGCTCTCTAAACAGAGCAATGAGGCTGCAGAGGGACAGCAGGAAAGATAAAATTTAAGCAACCAGCAGCAAAATAAAACCAACCTCTAGCTCTGAGCCATGCAGTGAAAACCAGGAAGTAAAAAAAAAGGCTGGGGATGAGGGAGAGGGGAAAACTTCGCAAATCCCCCGTGTCTCAGCTGATCCGCTGGGACCGAACAGCTTGTTTTCAGGCAGGATAGATTTAGGCATTGTCTGGGTCCTAGTGCCCCTATCTCTTTTTTGTGCTCCATTCTATTGCTGCTGGTGGCTGCTTATCACTCAGGCTGCAAGGAGGAGCGCTTTTACACAGCTAATTGCGAATCCCCTGCAATCCAAGTCCTCCTCACTTGCTCAAATCTATTCTGCCTCAAAACAAGGAGCGGAAGGAAAAGGCTGCAAACTGTTAAATGGAAAAAAACCCTGGCACAGGGCAAATACCGTAAGTATACCTTTAAAGCAACAGTGCTCTTTCCCTCCCTCCTCCCCGCTCAGCTCCCCGAAAAGCTCCTTCTCCACCCCCCCCCATGCATGCTCCTTGTCCCTTGAGTGCTTTTCCTTCCCTCCCGACTTAAAACGTGGTTACAAAGCACGGGTCCACATGGATCCTCAGGATTTTTGCACTGGGTCACCCCAAATTCACCATCAGATCACATGTCTGTGGCCACAGCATGAACCACAAAAATCATACATCCACTGTTTCATTTAGAATATTTTTTTCTTGTTTTCTTCCTCTAAAAACTACGTGCGTGTTATGGTTGGGAGCGTGTTATAGAGCAAAAAATACGGTAGCCATCCTTCCAAGTTTGGAACATCTCTGAATTTTGCAGAGTAGTTCTCCAAGTGTTCGACCAGGACTTGGGAGTGTAGGGTTCAAATCCCTGCTCTGCCATGAAACTCACTGGGTGAACTTGGGCCGTCCATGGAGTCTCAGTCTAACCTACCTCACAGGGTTGTCGTGAGGAGAAAGTTAGGAGAAAGAGAGCCATGTATGCCATGGAGGAAAGGCTGGGCTTGAATGCAATCAATCAATCAGTAAAAAAACACACACCTCACACACTAGAGTAAAGTGTGCAAACATTAGTGAAAATATGATACGATATGATAATCTTTATTGTCATTGTCCCATACAGAACAACGAAATTGGGGGGGAAAATCTACATAAGACATTCAAAACCAACAAGCCGGCTATCCCAGCCTGGTTAGCCCCCTAAAAACTCTGATACCCCATTTTTAAAATACAATATACTCCCATAGAGACTCCTTACACTGCGTTCAAAACCAAAATAAAAAAATTCCTTCCAGTAGCACCTTAAAGACCAACTAAGTTAGTTCTTGGTATGAGCTTTCGTGTGCATGCACACTTCTTCAGATACCTCACGAAAGCTCATACCAAGAACTAACTTAGTTGGTCTTTAAGGTGCTACTGGAAGGAATTTTTTTATTTTGACTATGGCAGACCAACACGGCTACCTACCTGTAATTTAAAACCAAAATCGCATTTGGATAGAAACTGTTTCACAGGCGGCTAGTGCTAGTCTTTATAACCCTGTACCTTCTTCCAGAAGGCAGAAGCCGAAAGAGATCATTTCTGGGGTGCGCACTATCATACAAAACTGAGCTATATTAGGGAGCATTGCTTTGCAAACATACATTAGGAGAAATTTGCACTACATTAGGAGAAATTTGCAATAAAATGCTGATTAATTTTCATGAGGATGTTTGAATTTTTTTTTAAAAAAAATGGCAAACTTATATGGAAATGCGGAGAACTGAAATTAAGATTAGAAAGTGAGAAAGTGAGAGGCCCCAGCTCCATGTTTAAATGATGGAACTCCTTCCAACAGGAGGCAATGATGGCGAACAACTTGGATGGCTTTAAAAGAGGATTAGATGAATTCATGGAGGAGAGGGCAACTGATGGCTACTAGTCTTGATGACTTTACTCTGCTTTCACCATTAGAGGCATCAATGCTTCTGAATGGCACTTGCTGGAAGCCACAGGAAGGAAGAGGGCTCTTGAGTTCAAATCCTGATTGCTGGTTTCCCACAGGCAACTGTTTCTGCAGTGTGAGAACAGAATCGTGGATTAGATGGGCCATTGGTTATTATTAAACGAAATTGACAGATTTGCCCATCCCTATAGCTGACTGGATCTGGGAACTAACAACATCTGGAAGGCCAGATGTTTCAATCACTTGACTTCAGCTGCATCCTGGACTTTTCTCTCCTCACCCCAGAAGTTCTTGTGTCAGCTCCAATCAGCTTCAGTTTGAAAGTGTGTTTTTTCCCGGAAGCTCCCCACGAGGAAAGTCCAGCAGTGATTTTCAGAATAACATTAACTTTTTTCCCTCTCTGTCGCTGCGTTTGAAAACCTTGAAACCCACAATGATTCACATCGGCTCATCTTAACAGAATGACTCTTGAGACGGGAGAGAGCGGTTTGCTGTGTTTCCTTTGCCCAAGGCCAATGAAAACATTTTAAGCACCGCTTGTCGGCATCACCCCTGCCAGGTTTTGACTTTTCCCAGTGCCTGCTTGTTTGTCCTGATCTGCCCGATGCAACTAGAGAAGGAATCTTGAAATGGGAGGGAAATCGAGTGGGGCTCCCAATGCCACATCTTGCCCTTGAATCCTGGTTGAAGTTAGCACATCGGGGGAAAGACGTTTCCGCTTTACTTGTCATTCGTGCCCAGACACACAGAGTCTGCAATCCGCGGTGCGTTCCAATAAGGTTGCACATCCCAGGTCATTCAAGAATGGCATCTGCTCAAGGTCCATTCTGGGAACCCAGGGTTTGAGCATGCAGCAACAGAAACCTGCTGTCATGAGGACCAGAAACTGTATGGGTTTTTAAATAAAAAGACTTTCAGAATTCTGTTCCACTTGTTCGCTTCTACATTATATTCCATTATATTGCCTTCTTGTCACCCCCCACCAGACATGGCACCTGGGGTGCACCGCCCCCCCTGCCCCCCATTGTGACGCCACTGACTGTCAGTGTTGACAATACTAGTCTAGCTAGGGCAGCAGCCTGATTCAGTATAAGGCCTGCTTCCTATGTTTCTGTCTTGTTGCAGTGGTACAGTGATAAAAACTGCTAGCCCATTTGCAAAGCTAAGCAGGGTCCAGTATGGTTTCAAATTGGATGGGAGACCATGTGTTGAAATTCCTACATTAAAGGGGGTTGGACTGGGTCCCTTCCAACTCTATGATTCTGTGATTTTTCTCCTCTGGCAAACACTCTTATCTTAAGGTTCCTTTCACTCTTGCAGACAGTTTATGGGTTAAAAGGTGCGGTTAGTGTTATACAAAGGTAGATAAGATAAAGATGGAGGGAAGATGAAATCAACCAGCAGCTCTCAAGCCAAAGCAAGTGACACACGCCGCAGAATGTCTCAGCCCTTCCCCCAAAAATTTGGTGGCAAAAGATTAAATCCAGCATTTGCACGGGTGGCACATATCAGATCTCACTCTGTCTCTTTCCATGACAGTGCAGCAAACATCAAGCCCCAGCAGGCATAGAGAGACCAATATTGTTCCTAGCAGGTTTTCAAACACTGCTGGCCAGCTCCTCATCATCCTTTTTCTTTGCCAGATGAAATGTGGTGCTGGTGTCCAGAGGGATAAAGCTTTTGTGCCTGTTCATTTATTCACATTCGGTATTTATAGGCCGGCCAATCCGGTCCAGACAGCATCATCAAAACACAATGATGAACCACGATGGCAAGAATATATGAAGCAGCATAAAATTTCCAGCAGCAGAGAATAAAAGGAGACGGGCAATAACTTCCACTACAGAATGTTGCCTTGGGTTTTTCTGTTTACAAATTCGCAAGTGCAAATTCACATGTCAGGCGACAGAGGCAAATTGGAGGTGAAACCAAGGATGTGATCCTTAGCTCAGTGCAGCAGGTGACATTGTACCCATGTGAAAGTCAGAAGTTTTGATACCACCACCATCCAAAAAACCCACATATATAACATTTCATCCTCTAGCCAGGTAAGGAAGAGACATTATTGCAGTTCCGGGATGCATTTCAGCCTGCCCAAAGTGCTTGAAAAGAGTATATAGAGCAGGGTCAAAGGGGCACAGCCTAGGGAGAGTCCTGGGGGCCAGATTAAGAGGTCTAGAGGGCCGCATGTGGTTCAAGGGCCTGAAGCTCCCCAACCCTGATGCCTAGGAATAATACAAATATGAATGAAGAATAAGAATAATACCTCACCCATCTGACTCGGTTGCCCCAGCCACTCTGGGCAGCTTCCAAAACATAAAAGCACTACAAAGCAACAAACATTAAAAACTTCCCTGCATTAAAAAGCTCCTTCAGCCAATCGGAAGCAGTGGAAGCTGTGTTGGATGTTCAGGTTCCAAAGAATGTTCGCAAACCAGAACACTCAATTCTGGGTTTGTGGCATTTTGGAGCCAAAACATTCGAGTCGTAAGGCATTTGTCAACCAAGGTATGACAGTACGGGGCTGCCTTTAGATGTCTTCTAAAAGCTGTATAGTTATTTATCTGTTTGGCATCAGACGAGAGGGCGTTCCACAGGGTGAAAGAGAAAGCCCTCTGTCTGGTTCTGTGTAACTTCACTTCTCGCAGTGAGGGAGGTACCACTGTAGTTGTTTATTGCCTTGACATCTGATGGGAGGGCGTTCCATAGGGCAGGCACCACTACCGAGAAGGCCCTCTGCCTGGTTCCCTGTAACTTGGCTTCTCACAGTGATGGAACCACCAGAAGGCCCTCGGAGCTGGACCTCAGTGTCCGGGCTGGATGATGGGGGAATCTATGTCTGAGGAATCTAAGTCAAGGATAGGGAAGCTGTGGGCCTCCAGATGTTGTTCCCATCATCCCCAGCCAATGATCAGGGATGATGGGAGTTGTAGTCCAACAACTTCTGGAGGGATCACATAAAATCATAGATATGTACAGTTGTACAGTTGTACAGTATATGTACAGTTGGAAAGCGTCATCTAGCCCAGCCTCCTGCAATGCAGGA
The DNA here is from genome assembly GCF_965112155.1 of Podarcis liolepis. NCBI lineage: Eukaryota > Metazoa > Chordata > Lepidosauria > Squamata > Lacertidae > Podarcis > Podarcis liolepis. Next base: position 6,836,673 of record NC_139564.1, read on the forward strand.
ATCTTTCTACCCAACGTGGGGCTCAAACCCACAACCCTGAAATTAAGAGTCTCATGCTATATCGACTGAGCTATTCCTTCACAGCTACAGTCTTAGGTTTCAATCTCCCTACCTTGCATGCCATCATGTGTATGCAACTCTACCTTTGCTTATCTCATTTAGACCAATTATGTTGTTGTTGTTTAGTTGTTTAGTCGTGTCCGACTCTTCGTGACCCCATGGACCAGAGAACGCTATCAGCCTTCTTTATGGTCCAGCTCCCACTTCCATACATCACTACTGGGAAAACCAATTATAACAATTATATAGTGCTTAATTGCAATTTTCTCTCGGTGGTGTCTAGGCTTGCATGCCATTGAGACCATTTCCGGGCTCTCCCCTTATCATTTTACACTTGGTGTAAGGGTACCCAAGCACACAATTCCCATCCCTTGCATCAGTGCCAAATGTAGGGCCACCATACACCCGGAATTTCCCAGACATATCTGGGATTTGTCCACCAGGAATAGTGTCCAGGCGGAATTTTCAAAAATCGGCAGACATGTCCGGGAAAACCTGGGTGTTTGGCAACCCATGTTGGAAGTGGGGTTTTTAGTGACCCCCCCAAAAAAAGTTCAAAAACTTCTTTTTTGGGGAGATTTTGAAAAAAATGATTGGCAACTTTTGTGCCCGGGTTTTCACTTTTTGAAATATGGGAACCCTAGAAACGGCACACGTACACTTGAGTGGCCATCTTTGATGGCAACATATATGGAAGCTTCTGTTGGCAAATGGTTTTTGTTCATTTCTCCAAGAGCGTTGACAAGTTTATCCTGCATGCAGAAGCCATCAATGGGCTTACCTGCTGGGAATAAGGGTTCTGTTTTCACAATGGCAAAGGCCATCAAGAGCCCTTATGCCAGCCATTTGCAGGCTGTTGCAAATCTGCATTTTGAACTGCTCTGATTGGCAGAACGATAGGATGAAAGGGATGCATTGCATCTTGGGAATTGAGGGATACTAGGCAGGGAATTCCACAGGAAATTGGCCCAGGCTCTGAGAACTATGCTGGGACTGTGGGATGTGTTTCTATTGTCCAGAGAAAACAGAGGAAGCTTCAGAGCAATTTAATAACCATATTTCCAATAAAAGAACCACAGCTCGCTCCCCCATCCAGGTTCTCCAACTCCCAGGGATTTTCTAAATCATTTCTATCTATTTGTTCAGCTGCTGGTGAGGAACTCTCTGGCTTCCTATCTTGATGAAGACGGGGTTGCTTACACACAATGCCCTTAAAGCACATTTAAAGTGCGTTTCCCCACTCCAAGAACCCCGGGAACTGTAGCTTATGCCTTGCGGAGCTACAGTTCCCAGCACCCTTAACAAACCAGCTCCCAGGATTATTTGAGGTGCCTGAAATGTATGGTGTATATACAGTCAGAGAGTGCTTGGGGTGGGGTTTGGCCACACTGAAAAACGAGGCAGAGTAAAGGGGAAATTACAGAGAAGAAAGAACACAAATGCACACACATGATACATGTGTGCGCATCCACACATACACACACACTTGCATTAAAGGGAATGTTCGAGGAACCACTGGCACCAATTCGGGGGGGGGGGGCTGGGCCGCCAGAAATATTTTTTGTGGGGGCTCAGTACACACACCGCGGGGCTCCGACATGACTTCCAATTTCTCATCGGAAGCCAGACGCAACCTTCCAGGCGACATTTGAGGCACTGTGAAGCCTCCCACATGGCTTCCAGGAGAAAAACAGAAGTTGTGCTGGAGGTCTCACAAGGCCTCGGAAGCACCACTGTGGTGCACCAATGTATCACGATGTCATGACATCATGATGCCATGACATCACGTTACGTCGTGGGCGCCATTGGGCACCCATAACCTGGGGCCCAAGTCAACGCCCTTGCAAGGAACTCACCACCTCTGCTGTGCCCAGTGGGGATGGTCCCTGCTGTTTCAGGCGATGGTCTTAGCAGGCCTACATCACCACCTCCTCTGCTGATATGATCTCTGTGGTGGTCACAGCTGAGACAGATCCAGATGTTCCAGTGCCCAGGAAAGTGGGAAAGTCATGGGGTTAAAGGAGGTGATTTCAACCAGTGGTGACTTGCCTTCAAGGAGGAGGTTTGTCTCCTTGCAACATAGAGGGTGCTAGAGACCCTGTCCACCTGACATATGACTCATCTCTCCAAAAGGGTATGGGAGAATGTGATGCTAATGACCAACACCAAGACGAAGGTCTACCAGGTTATGTGTTGAGCACTCTGCTTTATGGAAGTGAGTTGTGGGTGTACTGTAACCCGTGAAATGTGGTCCAGGACTGGTCCAGAATCCAAAGGTTCTGCTAGGAGTCAGTCCGACAGGGCCGAGGCAGGAAACCAGGCAAAGACAGGTACAGGATCTCAGTCAGGATCTGGCATACAGCAGTGTTGCTCCCAAAACCTGGGGTGGGGTCCGACAGCCGTTTATCTTTGTCAGGGTAGCAGCTGGTCCTGATCCCCCGGCGACTCACCTCCCTGTCTCGCCCGAAGGCGAGCACTCCTCCTGCGAGTACTCAGGTCTCTCCTTCTCTCAGATCTTAGTCTCTGCAGCTCGGGAGACGTCGGTGGGTTACTAGACCCAGAGGCCCCCTCAGCCTCCCCTGACCCAACCAGTAGTGGAGCAGCTGTAAGTGATTGTCCAGCTGGAGGCAACAAGGTAATCCCTGCATCTGGAGCCAGGGCAGGCTCAGGCCCCTGACTCGGCCCAGCTGGTGTTTGTTGTAGGGGAACCTGTACAGACTGGAACTCTTCAGGGTCAGGCCCCAGACTTGGTTCAGATGACGCCTGAGGCAAAGTGCAGACTCAGTGCAGACTGAGACTCCTCTGGTTCTGAGTCCGAGCCCAAGTCCCAGGCCATCACAGTGGGTAACTTACACCCACCAATGCTTTCCACATGTGCTGTGTCAGGAAGAGTTTGGGCATCACATTGCAGGATAGAGTCTCAAACAAAAACCTAGGTCTGCTCTCTGAGTCTCTTACAATTACACTACCCTGGCAACTTCCACGTGAGACAAAGCCCACCTCCAGCCCAGAAAGACAACTTCTGTGCCCCAGTAGATAGATATTTCAGGGGACCATCACCACTCAGAAGTGGTAACCTAACCTCTGTGCTCCCCACAAGAATTGGGAGCACGCCAAATAAATCAAACTGCATAGCCCAACTACCAGGAACTTGAGATGTGTTTAAGGATCTTGTATTATCTATGCTGATCATTTCCATGGGGCATATTTAAAAATAACACCCCCCCCCCCAAGCAGAACTGTGGATCTTGCTGAATGGCAGCATCTTAGGACATTTTTCTCTCCCTGATAATTCGTGGAAGCCGTTGTTCTTGAGGGTTATCAAGAGATTGCTGGCTGCTCCCTTCCCAGTAGTGTTGCTAAGCGCCTTCTGCACTTCCTGTGTGCTTTTTATTGGCATATTTGCCGCTAATTGGCCCGAATTCTCATCCCACAGTGGTCCTGCCGAATGTTAAACTGTTATGACCTTTCTTTGTTTACAGCGTTCCACCCTGGAGAAAGTCCAGAGCCACACTCTGGAAAAAATAAATCATTTCCCATCCATCTGTTATCTGATGTGTGGCTGTTTTTCTCAGAAAATGTGCACATTCAGCTTTTCAGCACTCACGCCCGGACACTCAACCACACGAGCACAATTTTGGAATTGCTCATCTGTCAATATATGAATAATGGGTTTTGTTTAATGAGCATCAGAGCTTAAGAGTTCTGTACGACCTCTATGGGCATCACATATTCAGGGCTCTTGTTCCCAAGTGACTGGCATTCAGAGGCATGCTGACCCTGAGCAAAGAGTTAGCATATAATCGTGAGGACTAGTCATGCAAATGGAGAAGGAAAACTCTGATTCTAGGCCTCCACTGCCTTGCAGCTGTCCTCATTCAAGAGAAAGACTTGGGGAGTAAACACAGTGGAAAAATCCATACCAGCTGCCTTGAAGAACATCTTTGGTGGAAGAAAAGGCTCAGGAATAATAATAATAATAATAATAATAATAATAATAATAATAATAATAATAATAATAATAATTTATACCCCACCCATCTAGCTGGGTTTCCCACTCTAGGCGGCTTCCAACAGAATATTAAAATACAATAATCTATTAAACATTAAAAGCTCCCCTAAACAGGGCTGCCTTCAGATGTCTTCTAAAAGTCTGGTAGTTGTTTTTCTCTTTGACATCTGGTGGGAGGGCGTTCCGCAGGGCGGGTGCCACTACCAAGAAGACCCTCTGCCTGGTTTCCTGTTACCTCACTTCTCGCAGGGAAGGAACCGCCAGAAGGCCCTCGGCGCTGGACCTCAGTGTCCGGGCAGAACGATGGGAATGGAGACGTTCCTTCAGGAATACTGGACTGAGGCCATTTAGGGCTTTAAAAGTCAGCACCAACACTTTGTTGTTTTTTTTTAATAAATTTTTTTATTGGTTTTACAAAATTTTTAAAACAATACAAACATATAAAAAGACATACAAACACGTATAGTTTCATAGCCTTTTTTTCATAAACCTTGTTTCTCAGACTCCCCCATACCTCCCCTTTCTGCATCCCGATGTCCAAATTTTTTTAGCAACTTCTAAATATTTCTGTCAAACCTCTGTCCTCTTAATCTTTCCTTCAGTCTAATCTTATGTCACTGTAACCCTTTCTTTCTCAAAACCTCAACATTCTAACATTCATCGAGTTTAAAGTAGTCCTTAAGATAGATTTTAAATTTCTTCCATTCTTCTTCTGCCGTCTCCTTCCCCTGATCACGGATTCTGCCAGTCATCTCAGCCAGTGTCATATAGTCCATCACTTTCATCTGCCATTCTTCCAGAGTGGGTAGATCTTGTGTCTTCCAGTACTTTGCGATAAGTATTCTTGCTGCTGTCGTAGCATACATAAAGAAAATTCTATCTTTCTTTGACACCAATTGGCCTACAATGCCCAAGAGAAAGGCCTCTGGTTTTTTAATGAAAGTACATTTAAGTACCTTTTTCAATTCATTGTATATCATATCCCAGAAAGCCTTAATCTTCGGGCACGTCCACCAAAGGTGATAGAAAGTACCTTCAGTTTCTTTACACTTCCAACACTTTGAATTGTGCTTGGAAACGTACTGGGAGCCAGAGTAAACCCTACACAAATCCAGAGTGGAGTCCCTAAGGCAGTTGAATGGCATCTTGTATGCCTCTTTCCACAACTCCTGCAGCCAAGCTGGTACCAAATGCATGCTTTCCTTTGGGCCACATATGTGGGGATGAGAAAGGGGTCTTGTTGTCTGGGTGGACCAAGACCTCGATACACACTGCCCAGGCTTGTGCCCTGGGGAGATCACTTCGGTGCTGCTAACACAGCAAAAACAATGCAGGAGGCAGCAGTTATGAGTTACCAGTTTCTGCAGCCACAGCAGGCGCTGTGATTCTCCAGCGGTTTGACTTCACCCCTGGAGGTGCACTCCATTGTCTCTCAAGACAGATGGATGCCAGCAGCAATAGTCATGCAAATGGGGCATATGAACGATGACTTATACATGGGCCAGCCCCAGAGGCTTGTGCCCAGTGGTTGTGTTGCCACTTCTGTATTGCCCAAAGGGGGCAGATCAGCGTAAGAGAGATTCATTGGTAACCAGATTTCCTGCTGGGTCCAGCTTCTGAGGAAACGGTTTGCATTTCTTAAAAACAGGCAATATCTAATTGTCTGCTTGTGCTCTTAACATGTATACTGTTGTCACCTGATGGCTGTAGTGATGAGATGAAACGTGTGTCTTTTTTTGCCAAACAGATAACATTTGTCTTGCAATCGGCTTAGCATTTATATTAATGCCAACTGCATAAAACTATGCTTTTATTGAGCAAGTTTTTGAAAGCGTAAAGCCGTAACACATTGCCGTATTCAGCGGCTTCCATTATCGATCAACGCACCGTCTTCAGAAACAGTCCCTGAAAAGGTTTCAATTTGGCAAATGGCTTCCATGTTATTAAAAGGCACACAAGAACATTCATCTTCGGAGTAGGAGGATAAAAGAACAGATCAAAGGATGCTCGGTGAAAAGAAGGGTGTGGAGAAAATGGGAACAAAACAAACCATCACATCCAGGAAGGGAGAAATAAGCTGACCAGAATATAGTCATTTTAAGAGATTTCTTTTGGGGAAAGTGGGGAAGAGGAGGAGGATAGAATTAGGGACATGAAGAAAGAGGAAGTGAATCTAATTATGTGAATGAATGGAATGGCATGAATAGAAACATTGCTTCTCTCTCGATTTCTACCCCCAAATCTAAAGAGGCCCTCATGACCCACAGGAATTTGTGAATAACATCAGTGCAGTGGCAGAATCTAGGGTTTCTTTATAAGGCATGACATTTCTATGTATCCCCCACCCACCTCCACTGTTCTGATTTAGCAGATGATGGATTGTTATTTACGATTTATATGGTGTACTCAGGATGCTCAGCGAAGCCCTGAAGGACATAGGAAGAGGCTGCGAGCTGCTGCTGCTTCTTCTTCTTCTTCTTCTTCTTCTTCTTCTTCTTCTTCTTCTTCTTCTTCTTCTTCACAATGTAACAAGCTTTATTAATAGTCTTATAATACATTACATATATATATATATATATAGTACATCTCATAAAATAAATTGAGATTTCAATCACATACATGCACACAAAAACATATGCTTGTCTTTTCTTACATAGTTATAAACCTTAAGCTTCAGATGTGTTTATGTTACTTTTTATGTGGTTATTAACAAAGATTATTAACAAAAAATATTATCAAAAAATATCATAAAAACTTCGGACTTCCTGTCAATTCCCATTGTATGGTTTTATTCTAATAGTGAATGTACCTACCATTATTAATCTATTCTTTATATATTCTCTAATACATTCTTACAGCAATTTGTACCGTTGATCTTATTTCTCCTATATTTCTTTATCCAAGGTCATTCAAATGCTGCCATAGACGAAAAACCATTGGATATCGCCAATAGAGGCAAAGGCCGTCAAAAGGAAGAACATGAAAGGAACCTGGCTAACATAGAATTCACTACTGATAGAGGAGGACGGCCAACTTAAGATTAGAAAATACGAGGGAATTAAAGATCAGCTCTCAGGTTGGCTGGAATACCATCAAATTTATGAGACATATAAACTAGATAAAAAGAACGGATTTGATAATGAGTCCTCGAAATTTGAAAAGGAATTTCTAAATAATAAAGCTAAGACAATTTCAAGAATTTACCGACTCCTCCTTGACAAGGAAGTCAAGGAGGAGGAGGTCAAGGCAGTTATGATCAGATGGGCACAATATATTGGTCGTCCCATAATGCCGGCATAATGGGAAAACCTTTGGAAAACAACTATGAATTTTACGGCGTGTTACAATATTAAAGAGAACATGGGAAAGATGCAGTATAGATGGTATCTTACCCCGTCAAGGCTTTTCACAATGGACACAAATAACTGTTGGAGGTGTGGGGAAAGTAATGGAGACATATATCGCATGTGGTGGACGTGTAGGAAAATAAGAGAATTCTGGGGCCTCGTCTATGATGTGCTGAAAAAAAATCTTTGGAACAACAGTTTTTAAAAAGTCAGAAGTGTTTTTGTTAAGCATTGTTGGTAAAGATATCCCAAAAAACTTAAGAGAAATATTTCTATATTTCTATATTTCTATACACTATGGCGGTGGCTCAAACACTAGTAGCAAAGAACTGGAAAGGGGAAAATTTTCCAACTATAATGGTCTGGCAGAATAAGTTACAAGAATATGTGGAAATGGCGCAATTGACCAACAGCCTAAGGGGCAGTTCAAGACAAGAATTTGCACAAAAAATGGCATAAATACAAGAGATACCGTATTTTTCGCCCTATAGGACGCACTTTTTCCCCTCCAAAAATGAAGGGGAAATGTGTGTGCGTCCTATGGGGTGAATGCAAGCTTTTGCTGAAGCCTGGAGAGCGAGAGGGGTCGGTGCGCACCGACCCCTCTCGCTCTCCAGGCTTCAGGAAGCTCTGCGCAACCCGCGGGAGACCGGCTCCGAGGGTTGCGCAGAGCTGCATGCAGTCCCGGGCTCAGCGCAGCTCTGCACGGCCATCAGTAGCCGGGCGCGAAGTCCCGCCTGGCTCCTGATGGCCGCGCAGAGCTGCCTGCAGTCCCGGGCTCAGCGCACTTCTCCCCATCGCCAGCCCCACAAGCTTGGGGGACAGCGGGGAGGTGGAGCGCGCCTTCCCGCTGTTCCCCGACCTGGTTCTTCCAGCCCCGCACCTGGGGGGGGGAATAATTTTTTTTCTTTATTTCCCCCCCAAAAAACTAGGTGCGTCCTATGGGCTGGTGCATCCTATGGGGCGCAAAACATGGTAAGCTGTGCGCTGCATCTAGAGTCCCACATGAATGACATCTAAAGCTCATATGTTAGCTAGCCATATGCAGGGCCAGCTCTACCATTAGGTAGAGTGAATTGGCTGTGTCAGGCGGCAGATGCAGTTGTGTTGGAGGGAGTGAAAAATGTTGGAGGACACCACTGTGCGTGTCATGTCACCAGCCCAGCAGAAGCTTCCTGCCTTTAAAGGGCAGTGAAGGACACTATTCCATTGCCAGCAATGGAATAAGATTCAACTTCCGGTTCAGTTGGCTTCTCTACGTGGAATGGGACAGGAATACCATCTTGTGCTTGGCCTCTGGCAGCAAAATCTCTTAGGCTGGCTGTGGTCAAGTGAGGATCCAGGGGCCGGTTCACAGATGCTTGATTTCTCTAGACCACAGCTGGGGAAACTTCTTCAGCTCATTGGACCAGATCCTTCTCAGGACTGGTCTTGTGGTTCAAATTTGGTAGGTGGGATTGCCCATTGGTCAGTCTTCTGGAAGGGAGGAAGGCAGGGAGCCCCGACAGCAGGTGGAGCCAGATGCCATGGCAGGCAGAACCAACTAACCCTGGTCCCCCCCCCCAACGTCTTCTTTGCTGAGTTCTACAAGGGCAACACTGAGACTCAGAAGGAAGAGGAAGCTGTCAGGCAGGACCACAAACCTGGAGGGGTCATAAGAAAGAAGTCAGGCAGGTGGGAGATGCTGAGACATCGCCTCCTTTGCCCTGATGTAACAACCTCTGCTGCTCCCTTTTACAGAAGCATCTACACTTTGGTGAATTTCCAGACTTTAAATCTGAGTGCACCTTTTACAATTTAAGTCAGTCTTTGTATCATTTCTCTGCCTCCCCTCCCCAGCCCCTCCACAAAACCCATCACATTTGGTAGTCGCCGGGCTCTTTTGCCCTGTCTCTCCAAAATTGGGAAATACCTTACGGAAAAGAGAGAGAGAAAGAAATAAGGGACGCTTTATCAGTATATTCTATTTACTGTGCATTCAGAGCTAATAACACCAGCTGGTGGAAGGACAGCAAAATGCATTACACTGCAGTTGAACTGGAATTTTAATGCCCTGTAACACAAGATTGCATTTTTATGTATCCCAGTGAATACATTAAATGTTTGGAGCAGAGAAACTGTCAGCCTCAAAAGGCGGAATAATAAAGGAACACATCCTCTAATCAGTTGCATGGGGGTTACATCTGGATGATGTTTCTGAATCCTGTTGAGCTATTCCACATTTGGTCCCAGACAAACACCTTTTCAATTTAGCCCCCAAGCTATTTCCATAAATCTTTTCTCCCTCCCACCCCCAACCCATCCTCCTCACTTCTACGTCCTTTGAAATGTGTGAACAATTTTCTATTCCATTGCTTTCCCGATGGACTGTCAGACAAGTGTGAAGAAACGCAGAATATTTATGAAAAGCAGAAATTGTATAGGTCTAGAAACATGCCTAATGTTGGGTTTCTATGCATGTCTGTTCAGAAGGTCTGCCCTACTGCATTTAAAGGGTCTTACTGCCAGGTCAATATGTACAGGAGTGTAGCCTCAGGCTTAGCCAGGAGAAGATAGGGATAGTGCAAGCTCAACTAATTCCATGAGCAATCTGTGAATGGAAACACCCAAATTTGCCTTCAAAATCTGTACTCCTCTGAGTTTTGCACCACAGTTCCCCAATGTAAATGAATATCTTGGGGAATATAGTCTATACATATGCATATAATTAGTTGAAAAAGAAAAAAAATGCATTGCATTAAGCAAAACGGCTTTCAAAAGTCAAAATTGCAGCCAGGCAGTGAATGTTAAGAGATATGCAATTTTAAATGCTGATGAATTTATGTCCACCAGGACATATGGCAGCCCTCAAATAGGATGTCCCTATTTTCATCAGTGAAATGTTGGAGGGTACGAGGTAGACAATTAGTCTGGCTTAGGATAAGACAGTTTCATATGCTCCTGTGATCTGATAGGATGGGGTTAAACTCTTGCCTCCCAGTCCCTGCCTAATCACACTGCTTTTAGGAGGAGAATGAAATTCCTGCTCCACCCCCAATCCGTACATAGGGCACACAGTCCTATTTCCCCCCTCTCTCTTTTATTCACTCATAGTTCAAGAGCGTGAGAAGCAGGGGTGGCCTAAGGAAGTTGGCATCTGAAGAAAATCACAAAACCATGCTGCTTCTCCTAGATCGGGGAGAGAAGACCAGCAGAGGGCTCTGTGGAGGCAGCAGATCTGGCCTCCAAGGAAAGCGCCACAGCCGTCTCTGCCACCATGGGTGTCTGGATCTGCTGCCCCAGTGGATCCTGCCACCCGGAGCAGTTGTCCCGCCTTGCCTCATGGGTGGGTCAGTACAGGTAAGAAGATCATGCAGGATCAGGCCTATGGCCCTCTAGTCCTTGGCCCAGTATACCTGAAGGAGCATCTCCATCCCCATCGTTCAGCCCAGACACTGAGGTCCAGCTCTGAGGGCCTTCTGGCGGTTAATAATAATAATAATATAATAATAATATCTTTATTGTCATTGCCCCCTCTCGGGGACAACGAAATTACTTGGCTGCTCCATCCACCCAGGTAGGGCACTCCACACAAAATCAAATCAACTATAAAAACACTAATTAAAACAATACAGTATAAAACAGCAAGGAAGATTAGATGACTTTCAAAGTCTAGGCTTCCCATTCAGGGCCGAGATCGCTCTGGGGAAGAAGCTGTTCTTAAGACGGCTTGTTCTTGTCTTCATCGTCCTGTATCTCCGTTCCGACGGCAGGAGCTCGAAGAGACAGTGACCAGGATGCGATGGATCTTTTACTATGTCCAGTGCCTTCCTATGGCACCTTGTGGCATAAATCTGCTCTAAGGTGGAGAGTGGGCAGCCAACAATGCTCTCTGCTGCCTTAACAACTCTGCACAACACCAACCTGTCCCGGGTAGTACAGCTTCCGTACCACACACATAAGCCATAAGTGAGCACGCTCTCAATGGCACAGTGATAGAAGGCAAGCAGCAGTTTCTGCGGAAGATGGTTTTACCTTAGAATTCTCAAAAAGTACAGTCTCTGATGCGCCTTCTTCACAAGCCCCCTTGTGTTGACACTCCAGGACAGATCCTCTTGTAATTCAATGCCCAAAAATCTGAACGTTGTTACCCTCTCCACACAGACCCCATCAATCAAAAGTGGCTGGACATTGCTCTTCTGTCTCCTGAAGTCCACCAAAAGCTCCTTTGTCTTCCTTGTATTTATGAGCAAGTTGTTAGCTCTGCACCACTCTGTCAGCCACTCCACCTCATCTCTATAGTCCGTTTCACCCTCCCTTTCAGAGATGAGCCCAATCACGGTTGTGTCATCTGCAAATTTGACAACCCTATTACTAGGGTTCTCTCACTGTAAGAAGAGAAGCTACAGGGAACCAGGCAGAGGGCCTTCTCGGTGGTGGTGCGTGCCCGGTGAAACTCCCTCCCATCAGATATCAAGGAAATAAACAACTATCTAACTTTTAGAAGACATCTGAAGGCAGTCCTGTTTAGGGAAGTTTTTAATGTTTGATGTTTAATCGTGTTTTTAATATTCTGCTGGGAGCCGCCCAGAATGGCTGGGGAAACCCAGCCATATGGGCAGGGAATAAACAATCAAACAAACAAATTAATTAACCTGTTCTCACAGTGACAGGAATTTGCTTTTTGTAAACAACCACCCCCACCCCAAAACACGTTTCTGAGAAGCAACTTTTTTGATAAATTGGAAGACCGTATTTTAGGCAATTTCCAACATCATAAATTGTAAAGGGGCGGTGTGAGGAGAGTCTGTGCTGTTGTTGGAATGGCTGTGGCATTTGAGAATTACGATGAGGCCAGTCTGAGTCATGCCTGGTCGTAGTTGAACAGTCTGCCATAAGGGGAGGACCAAAAGTGTATTCCAAGAACTTAATTATCTGAAGAGTTATGGTTAGCATTTTAAAGTTCCTCTAAGGGCAGGGTGATCTGGCGTCTAAGAACGCGAAGATATGCAGCCTTCCGTCTGCAACTGCCCTTGTCCTCATAATTAGGGATGTGCAACACCTATTTTCACAGATGCTGCCTTCATTAGAAACTAGCAGTGCATGTTTGGGCCACTATCTTGGAAGAGGAAATCAGCCCAATTTTTGCAATGCTAATGTGAATAATTGCTGCACATTAAATATGCCCTACTATCCACTGCCTCGGTTGGGTTATTTGTGCATCCCATTCCCCATTCAAAAAGTACAGGCAGCTCCCTTGCCGAAATAATGCAGATCTGAATCATTAGCTCATCACAAGTGTGCGATTGACTTGCTTTTTCATCCATTCATTCAGCTCTCCCCAACAATTCTCATGTAACAGTATTCTGAAGCCTGCTGCCTGCTCAGTAAACAATGTAATTCTTATTTTTTTTTATTGTTAAGAAGGAGTGGAATGTCACAACTGCTTGGCAGCATCCCTCCCAACACTAATTTATATCTTACAGCTGCAGGATCATGTGCAATAGACCGCAGGCACAATCCACTGGGAACGGTGTTTGCACCAACTCCATTGGAGTGAATGAGAATGACTGTGCCCCTGGGTTTTAGATAAGGATAAGGCAAGCTTTTGATTTGCAGAGGGATGGGGGAGATAGTGCCAAAAGGGAAAAACACAAGGATACATTTTAAATTGGTGCATGCAAACAGATAATTGTGTCTATAGGTGGTTTTTTTGTTTGTTAAAGTCATACAGGTTGTAAACATGGGGAGAGAGACATTTTAAATGCAACTGTTTTCATTAAGGCAATGAATCATAGAGTTGGAAGGTACCCTGAGGATCATCTAGTCCAGCCCCCTTCAATGCAGGAATCACAGCTAAAGAATCCCTGACAGATGGCCACCCAACCTCTGCTTAAAAACCCTCAGTGAAGTAGAGTCCATCACCTCCTGAGGGAAACCGTTCCACTGTCGAACAGATCTCATTGTCAGAAAGTTTTTTCTGATGTCAGAATTTCTTGCAAGTTGAATCCATTGGTTCAGGTCTTATCCTCTGGAGCAGCAGAAAACAAGCTTGCTCCATCTTCCATGCAATTATTATTATTATTATTATTATTATTATTATTATTATTATTATTATTATTATTTACTTATACCCCACCTACCTGGCCAGGCCTCCCCAGCCACTCTGGGCGGCTTCCAACAGGATATTAAAAACACGATAAAACATCAAACATTAAAAACTTCCCTAAACAGGGCTGCCTTCAGATGTCTTCTAAAAGTCAGATAGTTGTTTGTTTCCTTGACATCTGATGGGAGGGCGTTCCACAGGGCAGGCGCCACTATTGAGAAGGCCCTCTGCCTGGCTCCCTGTTACCTCACTTATCACAGGGAGGGAACCACCAGAAGGCCCTCAGAGCTGGACCTCAGTGTCTAGGCAGAATGATTGGGGTGGAGACACTCCTTCAGGTATACTGGACCGAGGCCATTTAGGGCTTTAAAGGTCAGCACCAACACTTTGAATTGTCCTTCTTGAATATTTTTTAAGATATTCAACTTCCTTATGTAGACAAAGGGGCCCAGCACTACCATTAGACAGAGTGAGGTGGTGGATGCTGTGAGGTGGGGACAGGGGGAATGGTGGCTGGCCCCTGGCCATCTCTGCTGAGGCACCCAGCCATCCCTATCCTCCCAAGTTATCACCCCACAGTTTGTGATGTTCACTGAATGCTGGTGTGGACTGGCCGACTACCTTTCCCAGGGACCTTCTCTCAATGTGTCACAAAGAACAACACAGGAATAGGCCACTGAACAAGTGAGCAAGCAGAGAGTGTCACGAATTCTCCGTGGCGCTTTAGCAGAAATGCTCAGATTTCCAGGTTCTTCAGTGCAGTGCAGTATATTTATTGAGAGCTATATATATAAAAAGCAGAGACATCACCTTGCCAACAAAGGTCCATATAGTTAAAGCTATGGTTTTCCCAGTAGTGATTTATGGAAGTGAGAGCTGGACCATAAAGAAGGCTGATCACCGAAGAATTGATGCTTTAAAATTATGGAGCTGGAGGAGACTCTTGAGAGCCCCATGGACTGCAAGAATATCAAAACCTATCCATTCTGAAGGGAATCAGCCCTGAGTGCTCACTGGAAGGACAGACCCTGAAGCTGAGGCTCCAATACTTTGGCCACCTCATGAGAAGAGAAGACTCCCTGGAAAAGACCCTGATGTTGGGAAAGATGGAGGGCACAAGGAGAAGTGGACGACAGAGGACGAGATGGTTGGACAGTGTTCTCGAAGCTACCAGCATGAGTTTGACCAAACTGCGGGAGGCAGTGGAAGACAGGAGTGCCTGGCGTGCTCTGGTCCATAGGGTCACAAAGAGTCGGACACGACTAAATAACAAACAATATATATACAAATATATACAACAATCTACAGGCTATAATACACGAGCAGTTCATACAGCCAAACAGAGTACCTGGCTACACCTTAAGGCAAACAGGAAGACCTTTCTATCTCTCTCTCTCTGACCACACTCTTCTACACGACCCACTTAATGCTGCACAGGTTTCCCCTTTAAACCAATGACAGCCAATCAACTGACAGCACATTACTGCTGAGTCTTTCTGACCCAGCACTTCCATAGAAAGTATTGCAGGCTGATTGCACCAGCCAGTTGCATCAGCTAGCAAACTCAAGCCTGCAGACTTACTAACTCACACAGCATTCTGTGAATCCTGACATAGAGGCAGGCAGACCTTCCTGTCAATGTGCACCACCAGGCCTCATGCATGTTCATGCGCCTCTCAGTTCACATGCTGGCCCTGCTGCTGAGAGACAGTAAGTGGAAGCAGGCAGAGCCGTGCGTAAGTAGCAACAAGAACAGAGCTTGACATGTGCATTTTCTGATGAAAATATGGGTGTCCTGTTCCATGATCATCATCAAGAAAACATTTAACTTAAAAAAATTCCCTATCCAGGGCTGCCTTCAGATGTCTTCTAAAGGTTGTATAGTTACTTATCTCTTTGGCTTGGGGGTCACATAACTTCATGCCCTCCAACATTTCTCCGATGAAAATAGGGACGTCCTAAGGAAAAGTGGAAGGGACGCAGGTAGCGCTGTGGGTTAAGCCACAGAGCCTAGGACTTGCCGATCAGAAGGTCAGCAGTTCGAATCCCCGCGCCATGGTGAGCTCCCGTTGCTCGGTCCCAGCTCCTGCCAACCTAGCATTTCGAAAGCACATCAAAGTGCAAGTAGATAAATAGATACCGCTCCGATGGGAAGGTAAACGGCATTTCTGTGCACTGCTCTGGTTTGCTAGGAGCGGCTTAGTCATGCTGGCCACATGACCCGGAAGCTGTACGCCAGCTGCCTCGGCCAATAAAACAAGATGAGTGCTGCAACCCCATTGTTGGTCACGAGTGGACCTAATGGTCAGGGATCCCTTTACCTTTATCTTTAAGAAAAAGTGGGACATTCTGGGATCAAATCAGAAACTGGGACCGCTTCTGTAAATCTGAGACTGTCCCTGGAGAATAAGGACACTTGGAGGGTCTGTATGTGGCCTTCCCTGCCCCTGGACCCCTCCCTCCATTGCCCCTGTTATGGTAACATTCAACAGTCAATTGGACCGGCTGCTGTGCATGGGATATTGTGAGACATCTTGGCCTTTGCCCCATGCAGCAAAATGTTTTTAACCAACCCAGACTTGCGCACCTCCTAGTTCATCAAGACTGCTGTGTTTCAATGGGAGTATGTTGAGTTTGTTGTAGGAGATGATGATGGGGATGCTGGTGGGGTTGCATACTTGCAAAGCATCCCTGAAGCCGGAGGAAACCGCTTTGTGTCAACAAAGAAACCTGCAAGAACAATCCATTCACAGGCAGCAAAAAGGGACAGGAAGTTCCTTTGGCATTAAGCTCCCAATGAATAATTTAGCCTATTTCAGTGAGAACCGAGGGGTTGCTTGACCTCCTGTATTCAGAGGAGACCTATGAAGATAATAATAGCTTCAGAAGACAAAACAGAAGGAGAAAAACTGATGGAGCTGTGGCCTAATGAAAACAAGGGGTGGGTGGGAAGACTGTGGGAGGATGTGTTGACTGTATCTGTCATGAATGGCTGGCCGAATTCTCTAAATTCTCTGTTGCAGATTTTCCCTGGATGTGCAAATTTGCATGAAATATTCTCATTAAAAAATGAGCAGTTACCATCAACGATTCCTAAAGTGGCTGTTAACCACTGAGAGTATCTGACAGATGACTTGTAATGGCGTTCAGTAAAGTTCCCTATAATATTATTTGTTCAGTTAACCAACTGGGAAGCATGTACCTGAAGAACCAGGGATGGCTGTGTGTGTGTGTGTGTTTGTGTGTGTGGAATCGGAAGCTGAATTTTGTGGTTAGATGCTGACATTAAAATCCAAATGGAAAAATGTGAAAATTGTCTGTCTGTCTGTCTGTCTGTCTGTCTGTCTGTCTATCTGTCTATCTGTCTCTCTGTCTCTCTGTCTATCATGTTTCACTTCTAGTATTAACAGTTTTGAAATATTAGATCTAAGGGTGCTGGTGAATTGTATTCCCATCTTTCCACAGAAAACACACTTAGCACAGCAGGGATACTCTTACTCTAACTGGGGGGGATGGGCACAGGAGCATAGGAAGCTGCCATACAGAGATCGACCAATGATCCATCCAAATTAGCGATGTCTACAATGACTGATAGCAGCTCCCCCAGGCAGGACCAGCCCACTTATGAGGTGGACTGAAGCAGCTGCCTCGGGCGGCCAAATCCTACGGTGCAGCACCCCTGTGGGTGCCCCTCCTGCCCATGGCACTGCGGCATGACCTGCGTAAGCAAGGCTTGGCAGTGGGGTGCTGGGGGTGGGGAGAAGTGGCATCTACCAATTTTGCCTCAGGTGGCAAAACAGAATGGGCTGCCCCTGTTACGAGGATTTCCAGTAGGGGATGCTCCCAGCCCTACCTAGAAATGCCAGAGATAGAAACCAGGACATGCAGAGCAGTTGTTCTACCACTGAGCTTTGGACCACAGAGATCAGCCCTTGTGTGAGGGCAGCCTTGAATGACCAACCTTCCACAACATGGTGCCCACTGAAACTCTTTGGACTGAAGTTCCCATCACCCTTGACCATTGGCCATGTTGACCGAGTCCTATAAAATCTGTAGGACACGGGATGGGGAAATATGGTCCATACACTGAGTGATAGTGGCGCTCCAGGGTTTCATGCAAGAGTCTTTGATCACATCCACAGCCTTCACTGAAAGCCAGTCCATAGGACTGTAACAATCATGGCTTCCTCCAAAGAATTATGGGAGCTGTAGTTTACCGAGTGATAATTACCTTTAAAAAAACTACAGTTCCCAGATTTCTTTTGGGAAACTCATGTGTTTTAAATTTGAATGTGACCTTTCTCAGATTTACCTCGAGATGCTAGGGACTGGACTTGTGACCTTTTTAGGCAAAGAGACGCTCTACCACAGAGCTATGTTTCTTCCAAATGGGGACTCTGATCATGGCTCCAGGTATTTTGATGGAGCTGCACTTGTGAGGGAGAATTTCCGAAGAAATGCTGGGCTTTGTTTTTATGAAACTCTGTGAGGCTTCCCCCCTTCCTGGTGGCTTTTAACAAATGAATAAATTCATGATATTAGGCATTTCATTTTTTATTCTATTTTATTGCTGCATTTTACTGGCTATAACGGTGTTATTGCAGTTTTCTTCTTTGGTTGTGAACCACTTTCAGGGGTTGTGTGCATGTGCTTTTAAAGAAAATGGGATAAAAACAGTTTTGCACAAATAAATTGACCAATGAGGCTATTATAGCCAGAAGCAATTTACGTGGAAAGTGTGACCATGGATGGAACAGGGTAGCCGCTTGCTCATTGCCAAAATAGAGGGCAAAAGAGGATACATAGATTTGCACTTGTTCTTTTGTTTGTGAAGACCCAAACTGAGAAACAATGGCTTTGATTTAAACAGAAATACAATGCATCTCACCCTGGTAGGGAAGACTGTGAGCAGAGGACTCTTATGCCTGCTCAGTCTGCTGCCCAGGTTCTCAGTGATGATGGACAACTTCAGTGGCAGGTCCTGAGCACAGTTATACTCTCACCACTTGTGATTCACAGTTACTGGCATTCAAAGGCACAGTGACTCCAATAATAATAATAATAATAATAATAATAATAATAATAATAATAATAATAATATATTTATACCCAACCCATTGGCAGCTTCCAACAAAATATTAAAATACAGTAATGCATCAAACATTAAAAGCTTCCCTAAACAGCCTTCACATGTCTTCTAAAAGTCTGGTAGTTGTTGTTCTCTTTGACATCTGGTGGGAGGGCATTACACAGGGCGGGTGCCACTACTGAGAAGGCCCTTTGCCTGGTTCCCTGTAATTTGGCTTCTCGCAGTGAGAGAACTGCCAAAATGCCTAGGCGCTGGACCTCAGTGTCTGGGTAGAACGATGGGGGTAGAGACACCCCTTCAGATATACTGGACCGAGGCCGTTTAGGGCTTTAAAGGTCAGCACAACACTTTGAACTGTGCTCGGAAACGTACTGGGAGCCAATGAAGGTCTTTCAGGACTGGTGTTATGTGGTCTCGGCGGCCGCTCCCAATCACCAGTCTAGCTGCCGCATTCTGGATTAGTTGTAGTTTCCAGGTCACCTTCAAAGGTAGCCCCACATACAGTGCATTGTAGTAGTCCAAGCGGGAGATAACCAGAGCATGCACCACTCTGGCGAGGCCATCCGTGGGCAGGTAGGGTCTCAGCCTTCACTGGTTCTGATTTGAAAGAGAGGTAGAGCTGGGTATCATCCGCATATTCATGGACACCCAGCTCAAACCTCCTGATGATCTCTCCCAGCAGCTGCATGTAGATGTTGCAAAGCATGGGGGAGAGGACAGAACCCAACTGTGTCACAAGTCACCAACTAGCCATAACGTGTAGCAAGGTGGGATTCGAACCAGAGTCTCTTCCCCAGCCCTAATGTGATGACACCACACAGCAAGGGTGAGCAAATTTCAACCTGCTCCCACTCCCACTCAAGGAGGGAGGTGAGCTTGTCCTGTGTTTTTATCCTGAACCCCACCCAATTCAGGTGGCACTTTCAATATTTCCAAAATTTGGCCCAGCCATAGAAGTAACAGAAGTAACAGAGTGACTGCGCAGTTCTGTTTTCTAACAGCTAAGACGGCCCATAAAATCCTGGATGAATTTAGCAGGACCTCTTGTTGTGCTCCATGCATCAGGTCTCTCAAGTCTCCCAGTCCAACTTCCTTCTATTGCACTCCAAATCCTCGTGGCAAAGCCAAGTCAGCAAATGTTTTTGCCTTGGAAAAGTATGTCCGTTTATCGGGGTGAGGAGGGATGGGGTATGCGGCTTTGTCAACAGCCCAGCTGCTGCCGCCGCCTCTCTCTTTGCAATGGCTTCCTTGGTGACTTCCATCTGTCTCAAGGAAATTCCTTGCACTCTCATATCCCCCTCGTATCCAGGCTGTCAAGGGGAGCCACTGGCTCGTTGAAAGCCGCACTCGGCTGCATGTTTTCAATCGTTTCCCCTAATGTCTTCCCCTCTCTTTTCAACTCATCTCATGGAGTCCCAAGGGATATTTTGGCAAGGAAATAATCTGGCCAGTTTATCTGTTGTTGTTCCGATAGTG
Source organism: Podarcis liolepis (assembly GCF_965112155.1). Lineage (NCBI taxonomy): Eukaryota > Metazoa > Chordata > Lepidosauria > Squamata > Lacertidae > Podarcis > Podarcis liolepis. The sequence goes on from NC_139564.1 coordinate 6,856,745, forward strand.
TGTGGGAACAGCTTACAAAGGACACCATTGCATTGTTTTCCCTTGGGAATAAACAAAAGGAAATAAACAGAGGAGAGAGAATGAAATGTGTGTGTATGTTTGTAATTTGATTTCTATATCTTTCTCAAATAAATAAACATCTCTCATCACTGCACAATAAAACTTGCATGGGGGCCATATTGGATCATTCCAATATGGATTTTCCCTTAAACTAAAACTGAGTAAACACCAGCAATTTAAAGTAGCACACTACTTTATTCCCTCTTAACTCTCTCTCTCTCTTCACACACACACACACTCATGCTTCCCTTTGTTGTCTTGCAGGACAGCTGTAGTATTTTTTCTTTAAAGTCTACAAGGTTAGGGTATATTTTGCTTCTCTGGGGGCTCATTCACTTGCCTTGCTGCTTTCCCCAAGCAAAGCGTTCTCTTTACCACTGAAACAGAGGAAACATCAATTGGGTTTTCTATGGATTGATGTTCTCTCTGACGCAACTCTAAAGAGCTGGTTTTCCCAGGGAAAGCAGTGAGACAAAGAGAAAACTGGGCCTAGAAAGTGTGGGACCAGTGGAAAACCACTTGGACTCATGATTTCTAGCCATGGGAGAAGCGGAAGTGTGGATGAGCCCTATATCTTACTATATCATAATATTGTAAGCCTCTCATCATGCTGCAGTTCATGTGGCTGCCAGTAGGTGAAGTGGTGGGGGTGAACTGTGAAGGGAGGGTTTGGGAAAGCTGTGAGGGTGTAAGCCAGGGGGTGTGTGAGGTGTAAAGGGCGAGGTTTGATCAGAAGTGAAGAGAAGAGGGGTTGGCCTGGTGCAATAAACTTCAGCAATACTACTTCACATTAGAGCATTGTTGTGCAGGGATAGTGTATTAGGTCATATCTAGAGGCCCATTGTATTACGAGGAGCTGGGATGATGCTCTGCAAATGTCGCCCATGGATGCCCTCAAAGATGCCCAGACACAGACCTGAGCCTAGCACTTGCTTGTAGTTAGTCTATGGTAGATTTGTAGAGCAGAGTTCTATAAGGATTCATCATAGCTTGCAGCTAGAATCGTAATTAATATTTTGCATTCAGACAGCAGCTTGCAGTGTTCAACCGTCATCTTGTTATAATCCTTACAACAGAGGTAGCCAAGGTGACATCAGCCCCAGTCAGACAGCCAATAGCCAGGGAAGATCATTATAAAAAAGCTACCTGACTGAAAGAGTGGGAGAAATGGGGTCATGTGCCTTTGGCGATACGGCCATCTGGGTACCCATGTGAGTCACAAGACACTGACTCTCCTGTGCTGAGAACCACAAGATTCTTGCAGCCGTCAGATCCCTTTGCAGTCCACTGTTGACTTCTCCTCTGACCTTGCCAGACATAAATATAAACATGGGAAGGTGACCCTAAGCACACGTGATCAAGTGCCATCAGGCCCTCTAGCTAGTATATAAAGCCCAAATGCATCAAGAACCAATGCAGACCTTGCTGTTGGCACTGATGCTGCAACTTATAGGAAGCCCTATGCATTGCTCAAGAAGGTAAAGAGATTGTTTGGTAGCAGATGGGGCGAGGTGTCATCTGCTTCCTTCTGCTTTGCTCTCTTGTTTTCCTCATCCTGTAAATGAAACCTGTAGAAGAGCAACTTTGGTCTTCATTACCCATCTGGAATCTATGGCAGCACAGGCTGTGTCACAGAATCATAGAGTTGTAGAGTTGGAAGGGAGACCCCAAAGGTCATTGAGTCCAACCCCCTGCCATGCAGGAATCTCAACTAAATCATACATGACAGGTGGCCATCCAAGCTCTGCTTAAAAACCTCCAAAGAAGGAGAGTCCACAACCACCCGAGGAAGACCATTCCACTAGATGCTAACTACCGTATTTTTCTGTGTATAAGACACCCCAATGTATAAGACAACCCCTATTTTTTTTTAACCCAGAATTAATAAATTAAGTTCTTTAGCTTTTTTGTGGGGGTGGGGGAGGCCACTTCCACCAACCGCTCACCCGCCTGCCCGCCACTGCCAATTGCTTGCCACAACCACTGCCGATCACACACCTCGCCGCAGCCGCCACCAACAGCCCACCCTCCCACTTGCCACAGCCACCAATCGCCTGCCTGACTCGTCACAGCAGCCAATCGCCTGCCCAATTCCAATCACCCACCCAATTGCTGCTGCCAATCTCCTGCTTGCTGCTGCCATTAATCACACGTCCCCCCTCTGCATTCACTATCCGTGTATAAGACAACACCCAATTTTTGCCTATTTTTTTAAAGCAAAGAGCATCGTCTTATACAGTGGTGCCTCGCAAGACGAAAAGAATCCGTTCTGTGATTCTCTTCGTCTAGCGGTTTTTTCGTCTTGCGAAGCAAGCCCATTGACGGATTAGCGGATTAGCGCTATTAGCGCTATTAGCGGCTTTTAGCGGCTTTCAGTGGCTTATCTGCTGATCGGATCAGCTGATAAGCGGCTTAGCGGCTTAGAAAAAGGGGGGGAGAAAGGGAAAAAAACCAGCAGGAACTCGCAAGACATTGTCGTCTTGCGAAGCAAGCCCATAGGAAATTCATTTTGCGAAGCACCTCCAAAATGGAAAACTCTTTCGTCTAGCGAGTTTTCCGTCTTGCGAGGCATTCATCTTGCGGGGCACCACTGTACACGGAAAAAAACGGTACATCTCCGATCTTCCCTGGCTATTGGCTGTCTGACTGGGGCTGATGTCACCTTGGCTGCCTCTGTTGTAAGGATTATAACAAGATGACGGTTGAACACTCCAAGCTGCTGTCTGAATGCAAAATATTAATTACGATAAAGCTAGCATGCTGGCTTGTGCTCACAATACAACGAGGACTTCCAGGAGCACATATGATTAAACACAGAAACCACAGCACTTAACGGAATCAGTTTACTTTTTTTGAGAGAGAAAGAAATACAATCCATAGCTCCTGATAAGCAGGAAGAATACTCCCAGCGCCCTCCTCCCGAGTGATCCCAAACGAGGAAGCATCAGACATAATAGAATTTAGCAATTTAACAAGCCACTGAAAGATGTTGGCAGATGTTCCGTGGATATTTGGCAAGCTGAATCAGCGGGGAAATAATAAAGCCATGATAATACAGTCCTTAGATTGACTCAGAACAATACAAGACACAAACCCATTTAATAGGGGGAAAAACACCTATTCCCTTCCTTTGCATAATTAATTGAGCTTCTGAGATGTCAGGTTTTTTCTCTGCAAAGAACTTGGACTTTTTTTGGCAACTCTCAGAGTGGCAGGCAGGCGCTGTGCAAAGAGAAAAGAGGCAAAGGATACATGGAAACATCTGTGGGGATGTGTGTCGTCTCTGAAGAAGCCAGGAAACAGCTAAAATTAACCTGTTGAGGCTGGGCTGGTCCTTTAGGAGAAATGGGGCATTGTTCTACCAAACTTAGTCTGACCTCGGGCAGTTGCCACACCTGCCTAGCTGTCTCCAAGTTTAAAAGACCAAGACCTGGTTGTGGTACCTCACTCCTGCATTTAAAGAGAGATGTTGTGTGACGTCATGTGACGTGCAATGGGCCCCTTCAATGTTGGATGCAACTTGGAGCCTCTGCTTTGAGCCCCATGCTGGGGGAAAGATTCAATTCTGCGATTCAATTCTGCGATTCAGTTCTGTGATTCAAGCAGCACACTCCCAGCTTGTGATTCCCAACAAACTGGTATCAATATACATGTCAAGACTTTGAGATTAGACCACTGAGGAAGCCCAGAAAACTATCTTGGGAGTGTGCTACCTGCAAGCCCCAGTTAAAGGGCCCCAATGGGGGCAAACAGCAGCCTTTTGATTACTTGGACTGCCAGGGTGAAACAGGTGCAATACGCCGGCACCCTGTCTATTAACATCTATCTACAATTCTACTAGCATCTCTCGGTATTGTGAATATCACTGAACTTACCGTTTGTTGGTATCTTCATGAACTTATCTAAAAGACTGAGTTAAACATTTGAAAAATCTATTGAAACCAGACATTATAAGTTCATTTTAGACTGGGTAGTTCTCAAGTCTCTGTGGCTTTGTTTAATGTTTTGTATTTTTCTCAGAAGGTTGATAATGTACAGTGGTACCTCGGGTTACATATGCTTCAGGTTACATACACTTCAGGTTACAGACTCCACTAACCCAGAAATAGTACCTCGGGTTCAGAACTTTGCTTCAGGATGAGAACAGAAATCGTGCAGCGGCGGCACAGCGGCAGCGGGAGGCCCCATTAGCTAAAGTGGTGCTTCAGGTTAAGAACAGTTTCAGGTTAAGAACGGACCTCCGGAATGAATTAAATACTTAACCCAAGGTACCACTGTATAATTATTGTTCTGTATATTAATCGCCAATGTGTTGCATGAGTTGCACTACAACTGGTATTCAGACGCATACTGCCCCCAGAGGCAGACCGCAAACTCCTCAGCTTCAATAAGATTCCCCCCACCCCACACCGATGTTTTCTCCACCATGTTCCCTGCGACTGGAAATTCCACGAAGGGGTTACGCAGTTTGAGAAACTCTGGCTTGCAGCTTTTGACAAAGCTCTCCTCCAGCCCCAGACGTCTGGGAATGACAGAGAAACTTGTTGACTTAACAGGCTTTGGAAAGGAAAGCCAATGGTAAGGCATGTCTCAGAGAGAGAAAAACAGGGTAGAATGACACAAAAACATCCCTACCGCTAACCTAGGAACAAAAATACGTCCATGCATCAGCAGCTTTGTGGCAGACAACCGAAAGAAGGAGATGGGGTGAAGCAAAAGAGGTGTGGCCACTTCCAACAGATGCGCCAGCAAAAGATACCAGAATGATTAAATAATAATATTAGTATTTGTTCTTACAGACCTCAGAGCACAGTAACAGTGCTTTTGCCAGTGGCTTTTTTACTCGTATTTTTTGTGGTTTTTATGATGATTTTAAAAATTGTGTGCCTTGTTGTTTTATGACTGTCGTCTACCTGAAATTCTATGAGAGGAAGGGGGTGGGTATCTGTTTGGCATGCAGAAGGTTCTGAGTTCCATTCCCGGCATCTGCAGAGAACCCTGATGGAAATGCTAGAGAGCTCTGCCAGTCAGTGTAGACAATACTGAGATAGATGGAACGATGGGCTGGCTCAGTAGAAGGCAGCTTCCTGTGTTCTGGACTGGAAAACCACATGGGTTAAATATATGCCCATATATAGTCTGTGTGTATATAGTCCCGTATTGTGTGCTTCTGTTACTCAACAAAAGTGTTGTTCTGTGGGAAGAGCCCCAAGGAAATCTTGGAGAGCTGCTTTCCAGGGACAGTTGTGGATTTACTGAAGCCGTCCCAGTTTCTGATTCGATCCCAGAATGTCCCGCTTTTCCTTAGGACGTCTCTATTTTCATTGGAGAAATGTTGGAGGGTATGGTAGGATGTCCCTATTTTCATCAGAGAAATGTTGGAGGGTACGGAGTTACCTGACCCATGACGGGGTATTATTTTAATGCTCTTGAAGGCGTGGTGCCCATTGCCTAGCTGTTACGCTTCGGCATGTCTCACATCGTATTATATCATTAGCGAATATGTGATTTCATTGTTGTTAGCCTACCAGTGGGCTGGAATTGGCAAGATCGAAATGTCAGATGAAACGTAAATAATGAATAAGCCCTCAAGAGCGAGTACGTTTCGATAGCGAACCACCAAGGTTGACAGACAAAGCTCTGTAGGCGGCAGCGTTTTCTCAGCAGATTCACTTCAGCTGCTTCTCCCCTGGAGGCCAAAAACTTTCCAAGGCAGTCGTCAGCCCTGATGGATAGTGTTAAGTAAAGTGGTGTGCTTTCCTATGTTGATGCAAGGCACTGGTTTCAATTTATCACCTGTTCCCTAATATAATCTAAGAGCAGACATTGTAAGGTGGGAAAGCCCATGCTTTTCACACAGAAGTTCTCCTTCCTTGGAGAGATTGGATGGCCATCTGTCATGAATGATGTAGCTGAGATTCCTGAACTGAAGGGTGTTGGACCCTCTGGGTCCCAACTCTACAATTCTATGATTCTATGAAGGTCCCAAGGTCTCTCCACAGCATTTCCCGGTAGGGCCGGAAAGAGATTCCTGCCTGAAGCCACTGCTGGCAGACAGTACTGAACGAGATACACACATGGCTTTGTCAGGAGTTCAGCCTACACTCGAGTAGGACTCTGGCAGAGACACATGCCCCACTCGCATGTTCCCTCCCTCCTGGTTGATCGTTTGAGAGCTTCAAAAGCTTTCTTCAGCCTGAACATCACAGCGACCGATGCCAATTGACACCGCACACTTAGGGATCCACAGAACTTGCGCAACTTGCGTGACAGACCTCAGCAACTCAGCATTTTGGCTAATCTACTTTATTTACATATAAACACACATGGAGCACTGCAACATGGCTCCCTCTCTCTCTAGCATCAGACAGCAAAGAGGAAAAGAACAAAGGACAATAGTCCCACTTCACGGAACAGAGTAACACAAACATCCTGTTTCCATCACTTCCCACTCTGTGGAGTCAAAACATATGCCGTCATGTAATAGACAAAAATCCCATGACTGCAATCATAGATCAGGAATTCTAACAGGCTTGACTCAGTATGAGGTGACTTCCTCTGTGACACATTATTGCAGTCAAGGAGATTAAGCTCATATGTCTCATACACTGTTTCCCTGCAGCTACCAGAATCCATTTGTAGGATTTTTCCTTTCTCACTTGCGCTATCTAAAAGTTGCATCATCAGAGAGTTTGCAGGGCAGCTCGCAGCAAGACACAACATCTGCACAGGACCTATTTATATAAATGCTAATGTTCACAAACGTTCAAACCACACAGCTGAAAGTCCACATGAGATCTGGGAAATGACTGTGCTTTTCTTAGGGGTGGGGCAAAGCAATTTTGGGGGTTCCATGTATAGGCTCAAAGTATACGAAATATCAAGTAGGATAGATTAAGGATGGGGGAGAAATCCAATTCCGCTAGCATTTAAAGGCAAGCCTACCTAATCTGTGCTTCTCAAAATATTACATGAACTGATACACAGCCATCCTTCAACATTCACAGCTGTCTGAATTTGCAACACAGTTCTCCAGCTGGGTAATGTGCAGGAAAATGCACATCCTCAGGCATAATTGTGCATAAAATGCATATTTTATTGAAAATAACATACAAAGTTGCATGGTGTTGGGGGAGGGGTAATTGTTTTGCTAGCATCTAGCAAAATTCTACTAGCATCTCTCAGTATTGTGAATATCACCGAACTTACCTTTTGTTGGTATCTTCATGAACTTATCTAAAAGACTGAGTTAAACATTTGAAAAATCTATTGAAACCAGACATTATAAGTTCATTTTAGACTGGGTAGTTCACAAGTCTTTGTGGCTTTGTTTAATGTTTTGTATTTTTCTCAGAAGGTTGATAAAGTATGTACAGTGGTACCTTGGGTTACAGACGCTTCAGGTTACATATGCTTCAGGTTACAGACTCCGCTAACCCAGAAATAGTGCTTCAGGTTCAGAACTTTGCTTCAGGATGAGAACAGAAATTGTGTGGTGGCAGCGGGAGGCCCCATTAGCTAAAGTGGTACTTCAGGTTAAAAACAGTTTCAGGTTAAGAATGGACCTCCAGAACAAATTAAGTACTTAACCTGAGGTACCACTGTATAAGAAAACAGTGCATATGAAAATGTGCACAGCAGCAGAAATTCACATGAAAATGCTGATGAATTTTCATGAGGACTGGGGCTAGCTCAAGACATTTTGCTGCCTGAGGCAAAGGACAAGATGGTGTCCTCCTCCAAGACCCATATAGAAACCAGTTGGACTGGGAGTCGAATCTTACTCCAATACTGGTGAAAGGACAGCATCGTCTCTTGCACTTAAAAGCAGCAGGCTATCATTGGAGGCACAATACGCTCACAGCACTGGCTACCTTATGTATCTCAGTATCCACCGCCTCAGGCAGCTGCCTCATTCGATCTCATTGTAGAGCTGACCCTGATGAGGACTTTTTTTAAAAAAACATCATTAACTGATACAGTAATGTGGAGAACCAAAGACTGAACAAATGGTATACAGTGGTGCCTCGCAAGACGAAATTAATTCGTTCCGCAAGTTTTTTCTTCTTGTGAGTTTTTCGTCTTGCGAAGCACGGTTTCCCATAGGAATGCATTGAAAATCAATCAATGCGTTCCTATGGAGACAGTCCGAGGGACAGAGGGGAAGCGCCGCGCGCCTTCCCCTCTGTCCCCGGACCTGTTTTAAAGCAAGGGAAGGGGCAGCGGGGAGAAGATCGCTTCTCCCCGTTGCCGCCCCTTGGTTCAAAAGGGGTCCGGGGACAGAGGGGAAGGCGCGCGGCGCTTCCCCTCTGTCCCCGGAGATTGCGGGGCTGGCAACGGGGAGAAGCGATCTTCTCCCCGCCGCCCCTTGCTTCAAAAGAGGTCCGGGGACAGCGGGGAAGACGCGCTGCACTTCCCCGCTATCCCCGGAGCTTGCGGGGCAAGCTTCGTTTTGCGAAGCAAGCCCATAGGGAAATGCGTCTTGCGAAGCGGCTAAGAAAACGAAAAACTCCTTCGTCTAGCGAGTTTTTCGTCTTCCGAGGCGTTCGTCTTGCGGGGTACCACTGTACTGGCTTGAAACAAGAAATGGCAGTTTTGCACATATCTAAAGATAGGCACATTGATGGGTTGAGGGGCGTGATCTGACATTATTTCACCATGCTTAGTCTCCACACCATGAGTAGCTAACATGGTCCCTTCAGCATAATGTTGGATTCAAATCTTATCGTCTCTTAACGTTGGCCAGGCTGGCTGTGGATGATGGAAGTTGAACAGCATCTGGGGAGCAACAGGTTGGCTAGCCCTGCTCTACACATTAAGAGCCTCAACCAAACACAACCTCAAAACTGGGCGCTTTATATCTGGCAAAATCTTCAAAGCTGAAGAAATAAGATTTTGTATCTCTTGGGATGGGGAGCTGCAGTTTCTCGAATAGCTCCTTGACCCTTCCCTTGAGTTTCAGAAGCAGATTGTTTGAGTAAATGTCTAAGCCGTGCTGTAGCTGAGGGCTCCAAGCGTACTGCACGCTAAAAACATATTTTAAAATATACACATCCAAAGTGTGTGGGTATTTAAAAGCTATAAAGCTGACAAGAAGAAGACCTTGATGAGGTGATGAATCCCAACAGAAGGAAGGAGAGCTATGCAAAACAACTCCATGATGCAGAAGAAGAAGAAGCTTTCTTTGCATGTTCCAGGCTTGTTGCAGAATTAAGATTTTCTTGGTTTCCGATTTAGATTCAAGTGCCTAACCTGATAGAGAAGCGGACACGGAGCAATGGATCCAAACTACAAGAAAGAAGATTCCACCTAAACCTTAGGAAGAACTTCCTGACAGTAAGAGCTGTTCGACAGTGGAATTTGCTGCCAAGGAGTGTGGTGGAGTCTCCTACTTTGGAGGTCTTTAAGCAGAGGCTTGACAACCATATGTCAGGAGTGCTCTGATGGTGTTTCCTGCTTGGCAGGGGGTTGGACTCGATGGCCCTTGTGGTCTCTTCCAACTCTATGATTCTATGATTCTATATGAAACCGAAATGGCAGAACCCACCCATGAGAGAAAGGGATCAGCAGGCTGTGGGGAACTCTGAGGTTTGCAAGGGCACCAAAATATATTTTAGAGGGTGGAACTAAACAGGGACAACTGTCATCTTGCAGACCGTGGTGCAACACTGAGTAGGGCCTCAACCAAAGAGTACAGGAAAGGCTTGTCCATATTACTGCTTATCTGAGAAAGCATGAGTCTGAGCAGTTTTTCACTTGGCCCAAGCTTTCTAGGTCTGGGTCCACATTGTTTTCCCCTTTCCTCTCTCTTTTCCCAGGGAAAACCTGCTCTTTAGCTCTAAACTGGGGGAGGGAATCTGTGGGAAACTTGATTGCAGTTTGCTCTGATTGAGCACCAAAGAGCAGTTTTCCCCAGGGGTAAGCAGGGGGGCAATAGGAAGTGCAGACAAGCCTATATTGTAGACTGATCTACACGTTAGACAGAGCAAGATGTCAGATGGACAGAAGATATTAGAATTCTGCATTGTACCACTGCAGTCTGCCACTGAAAAATTGCATCTTTGGATACCCCCCCCCAAAAAAAGAAGCAGGGGTAGGGTGGAGGGGGGAAGAATCCCTGCATGTAGTAAATAAACACCCAAGTGTTTATTTATTTGGGCAATTCATGGACCACTTCATATTTCAAAGAAAATCTCTGCTTAGTTTACAACTTCCTAAAAATACCACAAAGCAAACAAAACGAAACAGGGGAAAAATCCATCTCTTAGAGCAGCCCAGATAACAGTTAGATCAGATATTCCCTTGTAAACATCAATAAAAACTGAAACAACCAACATATGGCGGTCAGAGTAACTACCAGCAAATCCAAAACTACAGCCAAGACAACCAGTCCCACGCAGCAAAGGTGAAAGCATGCATTTATAGGTAGCAGCTGCTGCCTCCCTGACGAAAAGCCCCAGGGCTGAAATTGATGCAAACTGAGACATTCTCCATCCCTGGAGCTCCCTCCCTGCTCTCTCCAGGGAGCACCCAGAATCACCACACACATATTTCTCAAAAGTGCACAATCTGGTTCAGCATTCCCAACAAGCCAACAAGTGTCTCCAATTAACTCCTCCAGGTCTTGCCCACCCAGCAAGGCTGAGATCGAACACCTCTGCAAGCAAGTGGCGAGACTGAAAGAGAGAAATATCTGGAGGCAGGAAGAAATGGCAGACAAATAGGCTGAGCTGGCCCAGGTGAAATTATTCTCCCCCAGTTTCTCCCTCTGCCTTTGTCCTTATGTGCTAGATGCACAGAATGGGAGGGTGTGGGGGTTTTTTTTGTGTGTGTGTGTGTGCGCGCGTCTGTAACCTCAGGTACCATTGTACAACCGTTTTGGATTAAAACCACGTCAAACCCTGAAGTGTGTGTCCCTTTTTTTTATTACAACCAATTTTTTTTGGAAACCCCATTAGCAAAAGCGCACCTTGGGTTACAACCTATAATCCGGAACGGATTATAGTTGTAAACCAAGTTATCACTGTATATAGAAATGAGCAAACCAGTGATATTTTAGGGAGCAGGCTAGCAGGCGGGGCCCATTACTTACATCATAGGAGCCTACACAACACAAAACACTGTTGCTGTATGTAGGCTTTATTTGTGTTTTATCTTATATTTTGGAAACGTACATCCAGGTTTTTTCCCCTTTAAATTTTTTTTGCAGCCCCCCCCCCCAAGAGAGTGGGGCCCAAAGCTATAGCTTGTTCAGCTTATACGCAAATCCGGCACTGGGTGGGGAACATCTTCTGTTCGAGGGCCACATTCCACTCTGAACAACTTCTGAGGGCCGCTTGCAAGGCCGGAGTGAAAAGCAGGAAGACCAATGAATGCAAATTTCACCTTGGAACAGCTGGCTAGTTTCAGCTCACAATCACGCACATCTCTCTAGCCTGGGGAGCAGAGTTCTAGGACATAATGCAGCCGCACAAAGGCAACTTAAGTGATTATCCCTATTGAAAGGGTGAGCGCTGGGCAGACTTTTCAAGCACCCGTCCGCTGCTGAGCCTTTCAATCTCCCATTCGGAAGCTGAAAGGATCACCGTGGAGTCGGCTTGGCAAGGTGTGGGGAAGCCTGGAAACCCATCCGCGCTTCAAAGGACGAGTGCAGGGATGCTACCGGAGTGCAGAAGGATTCTCTCCTTCGCTCCCCACCTGCCACAGCTGCTACCAGGGCTGAGTAACAGGAAGAAGTCTGCCTTTTGAAACACAGGCTTTCCTCTCTCATTTACTGCAGCAGCAGGAGGGGCGAAGGGGAGAAATAATTCATTGTGGTTGTGGACTCTCCTTTGTGGGAGATTTTAAAGCAGGGGTTAGTTGGCCATCTGTCATTGATGCTTTAGTTGAGATTCCTGCATTGCAGGGGGTTGGACTGGATGACCCCCAGGGGCCCTTCCAACTGTGCAGTTCTATGATTCTATTCCTGTTTGTCCTCCCTTGCTCCTGCAGCTACCACTGGTGCTGGGTTTAATTCATTTGTTCATTTTATTCGTTTGCTGCTTTCCCACCCAAAAATAAATAAAAAATGCTTAGGTAAGCGGCTTACAACAAAGAAACAGGGGTGCATTTCATTTTTTCAAAATTGGTTTTACATAGTTTTATATAGTGCTGGATTGATGTATAAGCTAAACAAGCTATAGCTTAGGGTCCCACTCTCTTGGGGGCCCCCAAAAAAATTAAAGGAAAAACACACACCTGGACGTACATTTCCAAAATATAAGATAAAAAACAAATAAAATAACACCTACTTACAGCAACAGTGTTTTGTGTTGTGTAGGCTCCTATTTGTTATGTGCAAATGGCCTTATGATATGATATGATATGATACGATACGATATCTTTATTGTCATTGTCCCATACAGAACAATGAAATTGAAAAATCTACATAAGACATTCAAAACCCCCTAAAAACTCTGAAACCCCATTTTAAAATACAATATACTCATATAGAGACTCCTTATACTGCGTTTAAAACCAGAATTGCATTTGGGTAGATACCTACTAGTCCATAAATTACCATATAGCATATATCCAAGTCAAAAAACAGTGACAATTTGTTGTTGACAAAGGACAGCTGGACATATAAAGGGCCCCATTACCTTCAGTAGATTAGGGCCTCATCAAACCTGAATCCAGCCCTGGTTTTATACATTTTAACTTTAACCATTTCAAACATTAAAATAAAAGGTTCTTTCAAACCTTCGGACCTCCTTCCTTCCCCCCATGGGTTCTATATTTAAAATAAACTACCATATTCTGCATCTTTTACCATTATCCATCTGTTGTATATCCATATAGTAGTTACCATAGTTGATTCCACATTGCAAGTGTCATTACATCCCTGCCAATGATTTTAACTGTTTACAGTGGTCTTTTAAATAAATTAAGAATTTATTCCAGTCTTTTAAAAATACTTGATCTTCCTGGTTTCTGATCAAAGTTCGCCATCTCTGCATACTCCATCAGTTTCGTCTTAGAAACTCCCCTCCCTTGATATTGCTCACAGTCATTCTCTTGCAGCAGCTTCTTATAAGATCAGTGCACTTGGAGGGAGAAAGGAAGGGGTGGGGATGCTGACTTCTGCCCATTCCTCATGGGGAAATCTGGAGATCAAGCACTGATCACAGAGTCTAGAGCAGTGGTCCCCTAGATACCGTATTTTTCTGTATATAAGATTATTTGTTTTCCTTAGGCAGAAATTGTGGGTTGTCTTATACACGGATAGCAGAGGGGAGACGGTCGATTGGTGGCCGCAGCCAGCAGGAGATTGGCAGTGGCAATTGTGCTTGTGATTGGTTGCAGCGGCAATGCCTGCTGCTGATTGGCTGGGGCTGCAGCAATTGGGCAGGCTATTTACGGCAGTGGCAAGGCATGCTAATGGTAGGGCCAGCCAAGCAGTCAAACCTCGGCTCCTGAATGGCTCCATTTTCGAACGATTCAACTCCTGAATGCCGAAAACCTGGAAGTAAATGCTCCAGTTTTTGAACGTTTTTCGGAAGCCGAACATCTGCCGCAGCCTCTGCTGAACACGGGAAGCTCTTGCAACCAATTGGAAGCTGTGATTCAGTTGTCGAATAGGCTTCCGGAATGGATTACGTTCGACAACTGAGGTTTGACTGTATATAGAATTGGAGTGCTCCAAGTTATCCTTTGTTCAAGCATTCTCTAGCCACATTTAACTCCCGATTCTTTTCTGTTCTGCGCTTCCATAGGCCCACCCCAGCTGAATTTTTTTTTTTTTGCATAAATGAAGGAGATGGCATTACCTTGCAATGCAAAACTCCCTTCAATTCCAGGGGTGGAGGTGGATGGGTATGTGTGATTTATGTGCTTTCAGTCTCACAGTGTATGTGACCTTGCCCATTTTTACATTTGCCCATTTACTCTGCTTATCATCTGCTTTGTATACGAGGAATACATATTCCCTGAGTGATTGGTTGAAGAAATCCAATACTGAGAAAAATAACGATGGCTCAAGGTGACCCAACGGGTGATGCTCATCTTGGTACAATTTGAGGCACCAAGTGCAATGGATGGATTCCCAGCACTGAAAATCTCCAGGGAACCAGAAAACACAGTTCAGATTTCTAACAAGCCCAGATTCTAAGGGATTTATTTCCCCTTTGTAGTCAAGCAGGCTAGAAACCCCCGTGGGTTATGCATCCAGACAACATGGACCAAGGCTTTTGAAAATGTTTTCAGGGCACCTGTGCATTGTCTCCAGTGGTTTTTTCTAGGGGGAAAAAGGTGCCACTACTGCATACTGTTGAGAAAAAAAGCACAGACCAAAAGAATCCTGGGAACTGCAGTTTGCTCATCAGAGCTGCATTTCCCAGCACACTTAACGTACTTTGAAGTATGGGGTGTACACAGCCTCAGAGGCATGCTGGCTCTGGCACTGGAGATCATGGAATCGTAGAATTGCGGCATTGTAGTGTTGGAAGGGATCCCAAGAGTTATCTAGTCCAACCCCCTGCAATGCAGGAATCTCAGCTAAAGCATCCATGATAGATGCCTATCCAACTTAAAAACCTCCAAAGAGTGTCCACCACCTTCTGAGGGAGACCATTCCACTGTCAAACAGGTCTTACTGTTAGAAGGTTATTGCTTATGTTTGGTCAGAATCTCCTTTCTTGCTGCCATCGTGACTTACAGCCACTGATATGTCTTTGTGGAACGGCGGAGACAGACTAGTGTGTTAATTGCCTACGTTCATTAAGTTCTATGCAAAGTATGTTTACAGTGCAAGCGTATGCATGTCTTTGCAGAAGCATGTCCTATGGGATTCAAGCAGACTTGCTCTCCACGTACATGCACGCACAATTGCAAACCTTAGACTAACTTGTCTTCTTCTTCTACTTCTTTGGCGATCACTCGTGGCCGAGTAAGATTGTCTTCCATAAACACGGTCTTAACAGTGAGTCTGTAAGTGACTGTGGTGGCCAATTCTGGATCCACACATCCTTCCACAGTGGGGACATAGGTTTCCGAGTGGGAGTTGATCATGGTGAAGGTTTGCCAAGCGAGCCTCCCTCTTAGCACATTTCTCCCTTGCATTCTGAGTTTGAGTGTCTTCAAAAGCCATGACACCTTTGGTAAAGGCTGTTCTCCAGTTGGAGCACTCACAGGCCAGTGTTTCCCAGTTGTCGGTGTTAATACTACTTTTTTTTTTATTTGCCATGAGAGAGTCTTTAAACCTCTTTTGTTGACCACCCACATTACGCTTTCCATTTTAAAGTTCAGAATAGAGTAGTTGCTTTGGAAGACGATAATCAGACATCAGCGCAATATGTTGAAGAATCATCGCTTTGACACTGGTTTAGACAAACTACTACCCTGTCCACACTTTCCAAGGGAGTGAAATCCCACAGAACTCCATGAGATTTAATTCCCAACAGACAGAGAGAGGATGGCATTGTTAAATTGCAGTCCAATACACACTTTACTGGGGAGGCTTTCTGAATAGGCAGCTCTGGGCCTGCACAACACACATTTTGAAAAACAAAAGCCTTCCGAAATCTCTGGACACCCCCAACATGCCTTTTTTGCCCACCAGCTTATCAGCTTCATGAGACCAACACTAACCCCACTGACCCCCTTCAATGCCCTCCAAACAGCCCCAGTCATAACCCCCTCCACTCAGGCATCAGCGCCTCCAAAGCTACCCTAGCAAAGATTTCTCCATCCCTCCCTGCAAGGACCACCTCCGAGTCGTGGTAATACTTTTCAGCCAACAGAGCTGCTACTAGGACCAAGACTAGGTCCAGCTGGGGCAACCATGGCAGTGGCAGAGGGCACTGGGAGCTGGCACCACCGGCCTCATATTTTTTTTTACATAAAATATTTATTAAAGTTTCACAAATTTTATAATCAAACACAGCAATACAAACAAACACAAACAAGAAAAAGCAAGTATAATTTCAAATCCTTATTTTCTTAAAACTTACTTCCCTGACCTCCTCATACCTCCCCTATCTGCATTCCACTTTCAAATTTTTAGTTCAGCAAATCCTCACCCTTAATTTTATCTAATTGTTAACCTTTCTTTTCTTTTGACTTAATCTTTACAGCTGTAATCCACTTACTTTCTAAAGCCGCATCATTTTAACACTCATTAATTTTACAATGTTTCTTAAGATAGTTCTTAAATTTCTTCCAATCTTCTTCCGCCATCTCTTTTCCCTGGTCTCGGATTCTGCCAGTCATTTCTGCCAATCCCATATAGTCTATCACCTTCATCTGCCATTCTTCCAAGGTGGGTAGATCTTGTGTCTTCCAATACTTTGCGATGAGTATTCTTGCTGCTGTTGTAGCATACATAAAAAAAGTTCTGTCCTTCTTTAGCACCAATTGGCCGACAATGCCCAGGAGAAAGGCCTCTGGTTTCTTAAGGAAGGTATATTTAAATACCTTTTTCATTTCATTATATATCATTTCCCAGAAAGCCTTAATCTTTGGGCATGTCCACCAAAGGTGAAAAAAAGTACCTTCAGTTTCTTTACATTTCCAACATTTATTATCAGACAAGTGGTAAATTTTTGCAAGCTTGACTGGAGTCATGTACCACCTATAAATCATTTTCATAATATTTTCCTTTAAGGCATTACATGCCGTAAATTTCATACCGGTGGTCCACAACTGTTCCCAGTCAGCAAACATAATGTTATGACCAATATCTTGTGCCCACTTTATCATAGCTGATTTCACTGTTTCATCTTGTGTATTCCATTTCAACAGCAAGTTATACATTCTTGACAAGTTCTTAGTATTGGGTTCTAACAGTTCTGTTTCTAATTTTGATTTTTCCATCTGGAAGCCAATTTTCCACAGGCCTCATTTTTGGCCTCACCAGATGCCACTTCTGGCAGAGCATGGAGTAGCAAGGCCTCTGCATACGCCATCAGTGTCATCTGCCACTCCTACTTTGATGGTATTGTTCTCTCCTTCCATTTCTGAATATATATCATTCAGGCTGCGATGGTTACATAGAGAAACAAATTCTTCTGATCTCCGGGGACATCTGGTCCTAATATTCATAAAAGCAATGCTTCTGGTCTTTTATAAAAGACTTTTATAATGTTTTTCCTCATTTCACTATAAATCATCTCCCAGAAGTCCTTAGATAATTTACATGTCCACCACATGTGATGAATGGTACTCTCCATTTACAGTCATACCACATGTAATGTTTGCTTCATGATACATTTTTTCAGGTTGCGTCCCGCAGCGACCCAAAAGTACCGGAAAGGGTTACTTCTGGGTTTCACCGCTCACGCATGCGCAGACGCGCAAAATGATGTCATGTGCATGTACAGAAGTGGTGAATCGCAACCTGTGCGTGCGCAAATGCGCCGCTGCGGGTTGCGTTCTATTCATGTTGAAATGGGCCTCCAGAATGGATCCCGTTTGCAACCAGAAGTACCACTGTATTGACATTTCCAATCTCCATTCCTACTGTCGTTTCAACAACACTCTGATGGACTTTTCTTCCCAGGGCAATCAGCTGGCCTTGTTAGCATGTTGTGTTGGGGGTAAATGGATTGACTTTTGTGTCCTGCTTCTACTTGCTCCCTTGCTGCTGTGTAAGTTTGAAAAATCCGTGCAAAAATTGAATTGATCTGCAAATTCCACCCCCTATTTTGTACCAGGAAAGCAGTAGCAGAAGCGCAACGTCTCTCAGAGCTCATCATGGCCAACAAATTTGATATCTAAAATTGATGAACTCTCCCCCTCCCGCAAAAAAAAAACCCCAATAAGGAGCAGGAAAACAAAATAAATAATCTCCCCGGAGGCATGAATCCAACATCTGGGTCTATGAAGGAGATATGCGCACAAGGGTGTAATTAGGCTCTCATTTGAATTACAGCAATTGAATTTAATTATTCTTGTGACTTTCCATTGGGAAGGAGCATTTTGCAAATATCTCTGTCAGACGTTGAAGCGGAAGACACCCTCCCGGCTCTGCGCTGGTTTATTTGAATTGTTCTCCAATTCTAGCATTTGCCATGGACAAAATGAACTTAATGAATAATCTCGTCTCACCCCATTTATCATTGTAAGCTAGATTTCCAAACTGCCTGCCCTCCCAAGTTGCAGGAAATGGAGATCTACAGCCGTCCTTTACTGGAATGGGAAATTAATTTTGCAATCAGTGCAAACACCTTCTGCCATGTAGTGGGGTGGAGGCAAATGCCCATCGTTATGATGGATGCCTGTGGACTGAATGCTTGCATGCTGCAAAACCCCAGGGTTTGGGTGTTGTGTGTATCTGTGCGCTCTGCAAACAGAGGGTTGCATTGAACTAAATTCCTCTCAGAGTAGGGCCATTAACATTAATGGATCTACTCAGGTGAAGATGATGGATTTTGCAGAATTGGCCAGACTGATCTGCAGGATTCGGAACCAGGATGATCAAAAATTTCAAAGGGATTGGAGTAAATTTATTGCATATTTGAATCATAATTGCAAAAAAATCTGAAGACACTAGCAGGATTGAAATAAATCCTACAATGTGGACAATAGTGAAAGAACTAAAATGTGAGACAGGACTTGAAAGCGGAAAACCTGCTGAAGGGAAGGAGGGAAGTCGCAAGCTCGGCAGAGCAGAAAGTTTTATGTTTGTTACTGTATTGTTGAAAATATTGTTTAAGGAGGAAAATAATAAATATATATATATATTTTAAAAAAACCATTAATGGATCTACTTTGAGTAGGAGTAGGACTGACGTTTGCTGCAAGTCACAGCCATACGAAAGAAGCCGAGCCAAACCAGAGTTTAAATCATCAGCATCACTCGCAGTTGCAGCAAAATGTCCCATTTAAAATGTCGGCAGTTGGTGAGATGTAAACTGGTCCTGCTAGGCTTAATTTCACCATCACTCTGCACTAGTGATGCTGGTGAATTTCAGAACTGGGGAAGGTTGTGTAATCCACACTTAAGGATGGACAAATATGCCAACTTTGGTTTCTCTCCCTTTCTGGTTTTTCCAACCTTCAGGTCTTCTCATCTTCAGTTCAGTTTGTGATTTTTGAAGAAATGCTTATGAAAACTCATCAGCCTCCCAACCAGATGTCTCAATGGGAAGCAGCACCTGAGCGCAACAACAATCTCCCCACATGTGATCTCCAGAAATTGGCATTCTGCTTCAGACACTCGCTGACATAACATAGGCAGCATGGCTTGTAGCTATTGAAGCACATTGTGCAAAGTTCATCTGTGGGCCTGACACCGTTGTGAAGGTGTTAAGGTAAAGTTAAAGGGGCCCCTGACCATTAGGTTCAGTTGTGGCCGACTCTGGGGTTGCGGTGCTCATCTCGCTTTATCAGCCGATGGAGCCGGCGTACAGCTTCCGGGTCATGTGGCCAGCATGACTAAGCTGCTTCTGGTGAACCAGAGCAGTGCATGGAAACGGCGTTTACCTTCCCATCGGAGTGGTACCTATTTATCTACTTGCACTTTGATGTGCTTTCGAACTGCTAGGTTGGCAGGAGCTGGGACCGAGCAACGGGAGCTCACCCCGTTGTGGGGATTCGAATCACTGACCTTCTGCTTGGCAAGTCCTAGGCTCTGTGGTTTAACCCACAGCACCACCCACCCTCGTGAAGGTGTTAAGTTCTTCTATTAATGTGGTTGCTGTGTTTTGGGGGTCTGGGGTTGTGACCATAAGGTTATCCACAAAAAGCCCAGGTTTGTAGATAAAGTGGTACCTTGGGTTAAGAACTTAATTCGTTCTGGAAGTCAGTTCTTAACCTGAAACTGTTCTTAACCTGAAGCACTACTTTAGCTAATGGGGCCTCCCACTGCCGCCGCCCTGCTGTTGCGTGATTTCTGTTCTCATCCTGAAGTAAAGTTCTTAACCCAAGGTACTATTTCTGGGTTAGCGGAGTCTGTAACCTGAAGCATCTGTAACCTGAAATGTCTGTAACCTGAGGTACCACCATATTACCTTTTACTTCCACCCCTTTGATTTCAGGGGCTGTTCGGAGTCAGATTCCTAATGGCTCAAGGGCCAAGAGATGAATAGAAAGGGGGATTGTGGGCATCTTTATTTTGTGCCTCTTAGAATTTCTCTGTCTCTTACCTTTGAATTTCTAACCTAGACTCTGTTATTGATTCTGATTTTCGCTGAGGCCTTAGAGTACAGTGGTACCTCGGGTTACAAACACTTCAGGTTACAAATGCTTCAGGTTACAGACTCTGCTAACCCGGAAGTAGTATCTCAGGTTAAGAACTTTGCTTCAGGATGAGAATAGAAATGGTGTGGTGGTGGCGCGGTGGCAGCGGGAGGCCCCATTAGCTAAAGTGGTACCTCAGGTTAAGAACGGTTTCAGGTTAAGAACGGACCTCCAGAATGAATTACGTTCTTCACCAGAGGTACCACTGTAAATTTGTTTAAGGATTTGTCGGACGTTAGGGCCAAATATCATTCTGGTTAGTACTTCTAAGAAGTATTTCCATTCCAAACCATCAAAGTCTTTGAGAATGTCTAGAGACATGACCATTAATGGGGATTTTCTTGTTTTGCTGCGTTCTATCGGGTTTAGTATTTTCCTAATGGGGTCTGTTTTATTCCGATCTTTGTCGAACCTTTTCCCCTTTTAAAGCCATCCAAGTTGCTGAGAGCAGGACTTCCGGGTTGGCGCCATCGCCGAATGGCGGACTCCCTCTGAGCTCCGGAGGGAGTCTGCTCAGCAGGGGCTGGGTCCTACCGCGCCGGCGACGCGGGGACCCTTAAAAACCACGGGCACGGAGCCCGTGGACATGGGGACTCGGCTGGCACCGCTAGCGCCCTCCCGACTCGTGAAGGAGCCTTTTTAAAGGCTTCGGATCGGGTGCCGGGGAGTGGCGTGGTGCTTTGAGTCCACTGCTTCCCCTGGCGAGCGCAGCCGCATGCCATTCGACGGAGAGCGCTGACTTCTTCCATTGGAAATTCAGACTATCAACAACAACCCGTGAGTAATTGGGAAACTGGGTACAAAAGGAGAAAAAAAGAATTTTTTCGGATTCGGCACGAGCAGGGGTGATCTAAAAAGGAAGTCAGTCCCCCCCCGATTGTAAACATTCTAAAACAAGGACTGGGTAACCAAGATCGAAAGAGAAGTTTATTGCTGATAAAAATCATTAATTCCACAATGGGAAATTACAAGAACTGTGCTGGAGGAGAAGAGTGGAGGGTGAGAGGGAAAATGCAACCCCCCCTGGGAACCGGGGCGATTCGTAGAGCCTGGCGAAGAGAGACGGAGACTTTGACAGCTGTCAAAGTAGCTGTCAAAGCTGGAGAATATAAAGAGGACTTTGTTACAAGGATTTTGCTGGCTAATTCTGTTACAATTTGACACAATATGGATATAAAATGTTGGAAAATAAGGAACAACAATTTGACTTTTGGATTAGAGGATACAAAGTTATTACAATCCCCCTAGAGGGGTTTCGGGACATTACAAGTGGTCGTACGTGGAAAATCACTCTGGGATTCGCACAGGACTTATCTTCTGGGAAAGCTGCAAAACTGAAATAGTATTTTGTCTACAGAGGTGTTTACATTAAAAGGAGACAATAGAATTTTCTATTGAAGAAAGGAAGGGACTGGACGTAAGTTTTTGTTCCTGAACAACAAACCTCTGTAGAGATACCAGATCTCGGAATAAGAACGTTTTAGCAGCTGAACAAGACAAGAAACCTGAGAAAGTAAGGAATAAAAAGAACAAAGGACTAACTACGACACGGAAAGAACAATGGGAGGAGCAGCAAAGACCAAGGAAATTAAAGGCCTCTATTAGACTGGATTTTTGAAGTTAAACATCATTAAAATAAATAAATTTAAAAAAAACCCGGCAAGGTGGAATGGGAAAAAATCTGGCCATGGACTTGAGACCTCCAGGCTGACAACATATAGACTGATGGACATGGGGAATTCAAACCGGGGAAGGGAGGGGGGAGTTTTGGAATCCAAAGGCTATGTAACCATCTTTTTGAACCTTCTTATATTTTTTATCTTCTATTTCTTTATATAACTTTTGTATATCATGGTATTTTGATTTGACATGTTTAAAAAAGGGAATTCGTGGAAGGAAATTGGGGTGGATCTTGGGGAAAAATCTTTTTTCTTTTTCTGTTAATGATGAGGGATGATGGCAAGATTGTATAATTTAAATTGGTTAATGGGTTAAATATATTAAGTTTTAAACTGGGAGTGAGAGCTTGTGGAACCAAATTAATGAAAGGGGAATATAATCGGGAGGGGGAGGAGGGAGTCCTAGAAAGAAGGTAACGAAAGTAAGGCTTTAAATATATTCTATCTTTTCTTTTCTGTTATATTTCTATATTATTGGAAACTCTAATAAATATGATTTTTTAAAAAAAACACAAGTTGCTGAGAGCAAATCCCATGGTTTGTCTATGCACTGCCTGAAGATGTAGCTCCTTCTTTCTCTTCCGAATCTTCTGACGCTCAGTTTTTCTGACTGGCCCTGGTTTCTAGTGTTTTTGAAAAGCGGAGACAAACTGTTCTTGAGACAGTTTCATTTCACGAACCTCTGCCACGTCTTCCCCTTGTTCACCTTTTCCTTCTAAACCGAAAAGCCGCAGATGTTGTAACCTTTCTCCAAAGGGGAACTGCACCAGCCCCTTAGTCATTTTGGTTGGCCTTTTCTGGATGTGCGGTGTGTTATTTAAAATGAGATACAAGGCCAGGGAGAAAGTGGGGGAGGTTGTTACAAAGTTCGTAGCACATAGTAAGAGGAGATTTTAGCCTTCCCAGCCACAATCTCTGTGAAAATAACACACCCAAAGCAATTAGTATTTGGGCGAACAAACTTTCACTGACACTAATAGGAGCTTTTTTTTTTTCTTTTTTGCTAAAACTAATTGCCACATGGTAGGGCATCATAGAAACTTCAGCTGGAGATGGAAGATTCAAACCCCCATTCACTGCGATATTGATGAAGAGTGAGAGGAGCACGTACCTGATACTTCAATTGTTAAAACTTTTTTTAAAATCTATTTAACAGGATTAATATACTGCTTAGCTAAGTGGCTTTTTAATACATAGAATATACATAAAAATTGCCAGCAAAGCAAGCTATTATTAAACACAAGTTAGCCTAATTTTCTACAAAATAAAATCAGCAGTTTTAAAAATATGCAGCACCAAATAAAACCGCGAGCTAAAATACTTGTCAAAAGTACATGTCTGGGCAGCTTGCTTTAAACAACAACAGCAAAGGTTTTAGCCCCAAAGAGTAAAGTGGTACCTCTGGTTACGAACTTAGTTCATTCCAGAGATCCGTTCTTAACCTGAAGCTGTTCTCAACCTGAGGTGCCACTAATGGGGCCTCCTGCTGCCGCCACCACGCAATTTCTGTTCTCATCCTGAGGTAAAGTTCTTAACCTGAGGTGCTACTTCCGGGTTAGCGGAGTCTGTAACCTAAAGTGTTTGTAACCCGAGGTGTTTGTAACCTGAGGTACCACTGTACTGTAAAAGAAGAAGAAGAAGAGTTTGGATTTGATATCCCGCTTTATCACTACCCGAAGGAGTCTCAAAGCGGCTAACATTCTCCTTTCCCTTCCTCACCCACAACAAACACTCTGTGAGGTGAGTGGGGCTGAGAGACTTCAGAGAAGTGTGACTGGCCCAAGGTCACCCAGCAGCTGCATGTGGAGGAGCAGAGACCCGAACCCGGTTCACCAGATTACGAGTCTATCGCTCTTAACCACTACACCACACTGGCTCCCACCTAATATCAATGGCTCCCACCTAATATCAATGGGCAGGGCGTTCCAAAGTGTAGGGGCTGCCACACGGAGGGATCGATTGCTTGCAAGTGCGGAAGTAACATTACGTGGCACTTTCAGTTTACAGAGACACCTGGACACGATGTACTCTGCTCTTCAGGGCCCTCCCTGAGCGCAATAACCTTGCTCAACCACCCAACTTGCCTTCACCTCCTTCCTAAATCACAGCACATTCTTTGCTGACAGAGCCCACACACCTAGCTTTGGGTTTGCAGAAGGAGAGATGTCAAAACTGCTCCTGGACACCATTCTTACTGCCATTTTGTTTTATGAACGCTGTTCGCTCTCTTGTGAAGACTCATAAACTAACAGTATACAAAGCCAAAGGAGAGTAATAAATATCCCCCATGAAGCTTCAAACACATTGTTTTATTACCTAAGAAGTTTTCACATATTTTCAGTCCCGTAGTTACACATTCCTGCAAAAAGGCAAGCGAGTAGGAGGTTACTACAGCACAAAGCTGTACTCGTTCAGCTGTCTGTAAAGGTTGGCTGCTCTTGACAGGGCTACTACAACAACAAGCTTGAGAACAACGAGCTGTCATGTTAGGGGTCCACATATTCAGTTATGACAGTTGTGGGGAAGCCTGAAGACATGATTTGGTGAACAGGTGAATGGGGGTGGGAGGAGCCCCTGACTGGCTGTAGAGCTCCTCTTTTTCACCTCACCCATACTATGGGGGTCTTGTTCTTGGAGTGGCATTTTTGATTGGTTTAATTGGTTTTCAGTTTGGGCAGGAAAGACTAGTTGTGACCTGGTGTGGTAAATACCTGAGGCATTAATGGATTAATGGCAGTCTTGTCAACCTATGTTGCCTTGGCGTTGGGTCCTTTGAGGTGCCCTGTAGACTTGGCAGGCGCACTGGGCTGAATGTCAAACCAGCAAGGCCACTGTGTGCTTGCTGGGTTCACATACTCAAGGTTTTCATAACAAGGAGGAGAAATGCCATCCAATCCTTTGCTGCAGGTAAACAGGTGGAGCTTGTAAACACACCCAGGGTTGAGGAGGGCATTTCCCTGCCAGGACTATATTTTGAATTGGCTAAGTTTTCTTATTTGGTTATTTGCAGATCCTCTACGTTGTTACATTCAAATAAATGTTATCTTTTCCACCACAGTTAAGGCTCCTTGTGTGTTCTTCATGGGTGTGCAGGCAATGCATTTTTATCTTCACTAGCACATCCATTTACATGCACAACTGTCCGTTGTACATCCATTTTTTGTGTACACATAATTGGTTTGGAGAATTGCATTGCAAAATTTTAAGGAGTGCACATTTGAAAAGATCGCTGTGTTTCAGTTGTTGTTTAGTCATTTAGTCATGTCCGACTCTTCGTGACCCCATGGACCAGAGCACGCCAGGCACTCCTGTCCTCCACTGCCTCCCGCAGTTTGGTCAAACTCATGTTAGTAGCTTCGAGAACACTGTCCAACCATCTCGTCCTCTGTCGTCCCCTTCTCCTTGTGCCCTTCATCTTTCCCAACATCAGGGTCTTTTCCAGGGAGTCTTCTCTTCTCATGAGGTGGCCAAAGTATTGGAGCCTCAGCTTCAGGATCTGTCCTTCCAGTGAGCACTCAGGGCTGATTTCCTTCAGAATGGATAGGTTTGATCTTCTTGCAGTCCATGGGATTTTCAAGAGTCTCCTCCAGCACCAGAATTCAAAAGCATCAATTATTCGGCGATCAGCCTTCTTTATGGTCCAGCTCTCACTTCCATACATCACTACTGGGAAAACCATAGCTTTAACTATACGGACCTTTGTCGGCAAGGTGATGTCTCTGCTTTTTAAGATGCTGTCTAGGTTTGCCATTGCTTTTCATTGTTTCAGTTAGGATGCTTTTTCAAAAAGTGCAAATCAGATCATTTTGCCTTGAAACGCAAACTGACTTGTATTTCTCCTGCACCCCTCAATATGCCTCAATGAGACAGTCTCATCTATACAGCTTCCTCCATGTGTGTGGCTTTCTGCCTCACTCCTTCCCTCCAGGGCTCTATTTATAAACTTTGACTCTGATAATTTACATTGTATGGACTGTCCCATTTGGTTCCCTCCGTCGGCTCCCATTATACGGATTCCTGTTCAACTTAAGAATAACACTATTGATTTATTCCACCTGGCAGCTCAGCCATGGTGCTGTGCCATAATAACAGACGATGTGATTAAACCATTGATTCATTGGTTGACTGTTTTCCATGGAGAGAGTCCTTTACAGATACTTTCCTTTTATCAAATGCCTTTAGAGCCTCCTCAGATATGAAATATTGGCTTAACGCCCTGCTCAGATTTAAGTGCAAATATTGGCAGCATGCTGTATATATTAAATATGAGATTCTAAAATCCAGCAATTTCCCCTCCCCCCCCCCCATTTCCTCTAGCCCTCCCTGTGAGTTGGTGGGCAGACTTAATAGTGCAGAGTCCGTTCCCTCAAGTTATCGTGCTGGCCTCACCGATTAGGATTTCCACAAAATTGCACCTCCCCTTTGACCACATTTTAATGCAATTTCTTTTCTCATTAATTAATAGGGAATGGCAGAATAATAATAAAAAACCCACTGGAGAATTTCCCCAGCACAGCACTCATTTCTGATGCAAAATTACCTGTTCTGCTAGGAGTCTGATTCAGAAAGACCGAGCCAGTTCCCCATAGGAGATTTTATGAATTCACTTATTTCTCTTGGTACATTAGTAGTTCTCCCAAGACGCGCTAATGTGCTCCAGTATACCACATAGTAATGACTCCATTAGAAAACCTAAATACAGTGGTGCCCCGCAAGACGAATGCCTCGCAAGACGGAAAACCTGCTAGACGAAAGGGTTTTCCGTTTTTGAGCTGCTTCGCAAGACTATTTTCCCTATGGGCTTGCTTTGCAAGACGAAAACGTCTTGCAAGTGTTCCGATTTTTTTCTGCTTCCCCCCCTTTTTCTAAGCCGCTAAGCCGCTAATAGCCTTTTAGCCGCTAATTCGCTAATCCTTTAATAGCCGCTAAACCGCTAATAGTGCTAATCCGCTAAGCCGCTAATAGGGTTGCTTCGCAAGACGAAAAAACCGCTAGATGAAGAGACTCGCGGAACGGATTAATTTCGTCTTGCGAGGCACCACTGTAGTTGCATGGAAGTTTCTTTTGTGATTGCTACTAATGTACCAGCAGAGTTATATCGTCGTTATAGGGTGGAAGGGAGGCATTTCCCAGGTTGATTGCCAGCTATCTGAGTTGGACCTCTGGCTCTATGAGGTGGATTCAGAGAATCATAGAATTGTAGAGTTGGAAGGGACCCTGAGGGTCATCTAGTCCAACCCCCTGCAATGCCGGAATATGCAGATGTCACATAGGGGGATTGAACCTGCAACCTTGGTGTTAATAGTGCCACGCTCCAACCAACTCAGCTATCCACGGCCCTAGCTGGTAGCTTACTGGTTCAGATCATCCCAATTAGATGATAATTGCTAGGATAGTTTTTTTAAAAAACCAACAACACACACACCCAATCTCTTGAAAATTTGGGGAAATGATGTATGTTGTCTTTCCACTTATTAGAATTTTCCATGCATTTATTGCACAGTGAAATGGGGCATAAGTAGCGTTTACTGGTGGGTACTGCTGGAATGTTTAGGAATGTTTGTGGGTGTTCTAAACTTCCCTGTGTTAGGTGATCTTCTTTATAGTGTAACTGAGATATTAGGAAAAGGACTGGCTGACTCTTAATGAGCTGCCTTGCAAAGGATGTTTCTCATGAATAAGCAAGACCATAATAGAACAAACCCTTATAGTTCCATGGACAGCTTGAATCATCATCCACGCAATTCTTCAACTGAACTCATGTAAGGGCATATATGTAAATGTTTCCTCTGCTTTGTTTCCACACTTTCCCATTATTACGAACTATTCCACAGCAGGGGGGAAATTTGCGGCGAGTCAAGGTCACCTTTGCTGCACGAAAGCAACCTGGGGGCCTGTAAAAATCCACCTTTTTCTTCTTAGAAATAAATGTGCAAGGTTGTCAGCCAGCAGAACTATTCTCTGACAGTATGGTTAGTATTAGGGAGCTGAGAAGTCAGTCAGTGTCAGATTAGGGATGGGGAAAACTCCAGCTTTGGGGGGGGGGAATGAAATGGAGGAAAGAACTTTGCTTATTCCAAGAGCAATTCAAACTACGGCCACATTCACCCTACATTTTTAAAGCACTGTGATATCACTTTAAACAGGCATAGCTTTCCTGAAAGAATCCTGGGCTTGCTGGGGGAGCTGCGGGGTGTTTGTGTGTGTGTGTGTGTGTGTGTGTGTGTGTCAAACCCTGTTGCAGTCCTGATAATCCTGCTGGGGGCATGACAAGGGTCACACACCACTTTGGGGAGCTATCCAAAATTGTATCCCACCCACCCCTGAAAAATCCTTTATTATAATGTTAAAATAATAGTTCAGTGAGAAATATAGAATGAAATAAAATACAAAAAGAGAGACAAAAAAGAGAAAAACTTGGCATGGTCGGCCAATTGGTTCCAAAGAAGGATAGAACTTTTTTTATGTATGCAACAACAGCAGCAAGAATACTCATCGCGAAGTATTGGAAGATACAAGATTTACCCATCCGGGAAGAATGGCAGATGAAGTTGATGGACTACATGGAATTGGCGGAAATGACTGGCAGAATCCGAGACCAGGGAGAGGAGTCGGTGGAAGAAGATTGGAAAAAGTTTAAAGACTATTTACAGAAATACTGTAAAATTAATGAATGTTAGAAAAATGTTGGAATGAAGTTATATGGCTTTAGTAGAAATGTTATAAGGAATTAAGTATAAATAGATTAATAGAGTATTAAAGGGAAAAATAAGGTTAGAATGCGTTAAGATAATTATAGGATAGAAAACAGAGGAAGATGGAAAGGAATTGCTGAAAGAATTAACAGAAGTGGAATACAAAAAGGAAGGTGTGAGGAGGTCATGGAAATAAGTGAACGAAAGATAAGATAATGAAATGGTTTTGTTTTTGTTTTATTGGTATTATGTGTTAGTGTTTTGTAGTGTCTTTGTATTGTGTTGCTTTTTTTTAGTTTTTAAATTGTTGGAAAATTAATAAATATTATTAAAAAAAAGAAAAGAAAACTGTGAAAACCAAAAAAAAACACCCTGGGTTCACAGCCGTTACTGTGTAAGTGTTGGTGCTGACCTTTAAAGCCCTAAACGACCTCGGTCCAGTATACCTGAAGGAGCGTCTCCACCCCCATCGTTCTGCCCGGACACTGAGATCCAGCGCCGAGGGCCTTCTTGCGGTTCCCTCATTGCGAGAAGCCAAGTTACAGGGAACCAGGCAGAGGGCCTTCTCGGTAGTGGCGCCCGCCCTGTGGAACGCCCTTCCAGCAGATGTCAAAGCGATAAACAACTACCTGACATTCAGAAGACATCTTAAGGCAGCCCTGTTCAGGGAAGTTTTTAACGTGTGATTTTACTGTATTTTTGGTTTTATGGAAGCCGCCCAGAGTGGCTGGGGAGGCCCAGCCAGATGGGCGGGGTATAAATAATAAATTATTATTATAATTATTATTAAATTAAAGCGCAATCTCAAGAAACGGCACAATAAATTGGATGCAACAACATCAACAAAACCCTGACTTGATGCAAAGAAAATACAAAGCAAATGTTATGACTAGCAAATACAGCCATATTTTATCGGGACTTGCTATCCCTGTGACTGACTTCTCATATAAATAAGAAATGGTCACCAAATGGCTGCAAAATCCATTGTTTTAGCTACACCCCAAGATATCTTTAATTTATGAGTCTTTTTTTCTTCTTCTAGAAACAAGGATAAACATTTGCATTTCTGAGTCTGTACCACTCCTCTGAAAACTTGCTCATGTCTGGGGACCCTGCTGGGCTAAAACGTGGGGTAGAATTTTTAGCAGTGAATAAGTCAATGTCCATTCTCATACTTTTTAGAGTGTGGTTTTGTACTTTACTTGCACTCCCTTTCCATCTGCTAACTTCCACACATTATGAACTTTACTTTTGATTCCGCTCCCATTAAAATATTTCTAGGAGAAGATGCTAAATGCAAGCCTCTGCTCACAGTGTCTTCAGTTCAGTGTCTTTAGTTCTTCTCCTGCAGCGAAGAAACAACGGCTCAGAGTTAAAGGGTGAAGGGAAGCCTTCTCGTGAGTGAACCGGTTCACTAGGAAATATATCAGCATGTTGGATGGGACACGGGTGGTGCTGTGGTTTAAACCACTGAACCTCTTGGGCTTGCCGATCAGAAGGTTGGCGGTTCAAATGCCTGTGATGGGGTGAGCTCCTGTCACTCTGTCCCAGCACCTGCCAACCTAGCAGTTCGAAAACATACCAGTGCAAGCAGACAAATAGGTACCGCTGTGGCAGGAAGGTAAACAGCGTTTCCATGAGCTCTGGCTTCCATCACGGTGTTCTGTTGTGCCAGAAGCAGGTTTAGTCCTACTGGCCACATGACCCGGAAAGCTGTCTGGGGACAAACGCCAGCTCCCTCGGCCTGAAAGCGAGATGAGTGTTGCAACCCCATAGTCGCCTTTGACTGGACCTAACCATCCAGGGGTCCTTTACCTTTACTGCATTACCTCTCAACTTGAATCCTCACTGAGCTGTTGATCTTGCCAAGATCGATACAAGCTGGAAGTGGCCTTCTCTCTGCTATTCTCCTCTCGCACTCTCTACTGGAGCCTATCACGGAGAACAAAGTTCAAAATTCAGGTGTGGAGTGATGTGAAATCCAAGGGATGGTGTGATCATGTAGCTGACATTTTCCAAAGAACATGCTTTCACAAAGGGATGCATGATCTGAGAGCTGCGTCCATCATACATGCAGGACATAACAATCTGCCACCCCCCAAATTGAGCAGCTTGTTGTTGACGACTGTTTATGCTAGCATCTGAATTGCAAAAGTTCAACATTCAATGGATATATAGTTGTGTGCATCCCAATATCTGGGCAGCAGGAGACACCAGGTGTGTCTGTGCTTACTCGGGATATTTATTATTATTATTATTATTATTATTATTATTATTATTATTATACCCCACCTTTCCTCCAAGGAGCTCAAGGTGACGTACTTGATTCTCCCTCTACACATTTTATCCTCACAACGACCCTGTGAGGTAGCCTAAAGATGGTGACTAGCCCAGTGAGCTTCATGGCTGAGTGGGGATTTGAACTGGGGTCTCCCAAGTCCTAGCCCAGCACTTTAAGCATTCTGCCACACCGGCTCTAGATACAGTCATACCTCGGGTTAAATGTGCTTTAGGTTGAGCGCTTTCGGGTTGTGCTCCACGGTGACCCGGAAGTAACAGAGCGTGTTACTTCTGGGTTTCGCCACTCGCGCATGTGCATATGGTCAAAATGACATCACGTGCATGTGCGGAAGCAGCGAATTGTGACCAGCACACACGCAGACATGCAGTCGCGGGTTGCGTCCGCTTCTGGATGAGAACAGGGCTCCGGAACGGATCCCGTTCGTATCCAAAGGTACCACTGTATAGAGATGCACAGAAACAAACATAATGTAAGATGCAAATGCATCAGATTATACTCAACACAAAACAAACTGAAAATAACCAATAACAGCTAAGGTAAAGTCCTATACATGCCCCCCCCCCAGGTATTGCAGTACTCTTTTGCCCGTCCCTTTGCACAGTGCCAAACAGGAGACTAATAGACAATAAATTCCCAGTCTGGATGAGGTAGACACATTAAACAGAAAAGGAGGAAGAAAAAGAACCATTTCCAAGGCAGGTTCTGTTGGTAGAGGAAGCAACAGTGAATTCCAAGTTCCATTCTTGTCGCTGCTGCCAGTTTTATAGTGATGCTTCTGTTGTCAGGAGGAATGCCATCACTGTCACTGGTAAGCCCTCCCTTTCAAAAGTCAACAAACCTGTACTCCATTTTCAACGCCTCCCATGGCAAAGCGAAAAGCAGGGAGTGAGCATTTTGGTTCCTCCTTTATTCTAGGGCGAAGCTTCAGGAATCAGGGGCAGCGAAGGAGAATGGTGGTGCTGGGAAAATATTGGAGGGAGCAGGAAATTCTGAGGTGGCAGAGTTACAGGAACAGGGATTCTATCTTGCAAAGATTGGAAGAATTCTCCCCCACACATCAAAAATATCAAGCATTTTTTTTACAAGGAAAAACTGCCCCAAAGAGGGCATCAAGACAATTAACATAACTAGTAATTTAACAATCTGTTTCCGGGAGCCTGAAGATCTGGCACCTTTACCATGGAATTATTGGGAAATATTTCTATTTTTGGACAAATGAAAACAGCAGTGGGAGGCGGTGCAGCAAATACTAATTTGATATATACAGTACATTTGTAATTATGCTAATTGTGTTATGCAAATCTAAGTAGGGTAATGCATATATAAACAGGCAACTGTCTTTTAAGGAGTAAGGGATTTGTCTCTGTTTTCAGGGGACTGGTTTTTCAGTAAGGAGAACATGTCAAGGTATCAAATTCTTGTAGTAAACATTTTTATTTTAAATATCTCTTGACGCCCCTCTTTTTAAAGGTATGGTTCAGACTACCGAAGGATCAAAAGCAAAAATTCTAGACAAGCTCAAATCATCTTGGTTCAACCTTTTCTGACATTCACCAGTACACCTGAAAACCCAGACAACTTCCATTCACTACCCTCACTTCTATAAAATAAATCAACAGAGTTTCTTGTTTATAGCCAATGGCCATCACAATACAGTATGAGCACAAATCGCACAACCACAAAATGAAATACATTTCATGCACCAGATCAGGACAAATGAACAATGTGCAATTCTATAACTTGATATTTACCAGGGTGAACTGGGAAGTGTTCAGAACGGCAGAGAAATTGCTTGAAACCTATTATAGCAGCTTGAGTAGAAGGCCTGGGAGAAGGGGAATGTTTTTGCCCAGCACCAAAAGATATGTTGTGAAGGCAAGCCTGCCTGGCGAGAGCATCCCACAAATGGGAAGTTCTGTTTCTTGTGTTGCTGTCCTCAGGACCTCTCATGGAAGAGGCACAGAAAGAAAGGCCTCAGAGGATGATCACAGGCTTTGGGGTGGTTCCTACGGAGACAGGTGGTACTTGAGGTATTGTGGTCCTGAGCCATTTAAGGCTTTATAGGTCAAAGCAGTGCTTTTTTCTGAGGGGGAAACAGGGGTATGCATAACCCTAAACATTTTGTGAATCCTTGTACTTTTGTCCATTTAGTGTATTAATTCCCCCCCCGATTTGAACTATAAATTGGTGGTTTTCTTGAGTTAAAACAAGAGTACTACCCCTAAACATTTTCTTTTTTAGAAAAAAAGCACTGGTCCAAAGCCAGCATTCTTAATGAATGAATGAACGAACCTTTCTTTGCATCAGCCATCGGCCATAGCAATAAAACAACAATATGATATACAAAGAATAGAAATACAGTGGTACCTCAGGTTACATATGCTTCAGGTTACATACGCTTCAGGTTACAGACTCCGCTAATCCAAAAATAGTGCTTCAGGTTAAGAACTTTGCTTCAGGATGAGAACAGAAATCGTGCTCTGGCGGCGCGGCGGCAGCAGGAGGCCCCATTAGCTAAAGTGGTGCTTCAGGTTAAGAACAGTTTCAGGTTAAGAACGGACCTCCAGAACGAATTAAGTACTTAACCTGAGGTACCACTGTAAAAAGTCAATTATCTAAAATACATTTTCAGGTTTTGAATCAATAGTCAAATAGTGGATTTTATTCTAATTGCCCCGGCTAAAAACCTTGCAGCCTTTGCTGTCACCTGGTCATCTTGATCTGCCAAGAGAAAGGACACTGGGGCAGTGGTTGGGCGACCCGGAATGGACAATAAAAGAGGGGTGATAACCTCATTCCTCAAGTCTTTATAACTAATTCAAATCGAGTGAAGTCGGGCCATGATTGGCATCATATGCTCATACTGTCTTGCCCTGCTGAGCCACCTGGTCACTGAATTCTGCACTGGCTGATGTTTCTGAACATCAGAACATGGGGCCTCCTGCTGCTGCCGCGCCACCGCGCTCTACGTGGGGCTACCTTTGAAGGTGACCCGGAAACTGCAATTAATCCAGAATGCGGCAGCTAGACTGGTGACTGGGAGTAGCCGCCGGGACCACATAACACCGGTTCTGAGAGATCTGCATTGGCTCCCAGTACGTTTCCGAGCACAATTCAAAGTGTTGGTGCTGACCTTTAAAGCCCTAAACGGCCTCGGTCCAGTATACCTGAAGGAGCGTCTCCACCCCCATCATTCAGCCCGGACACTGAGATCCAGTGCTGAGGGCCTTCTGGCGGTTCCCTCATTGCGAGAAGTGAGGTTATAGGGAACCAGGCAGAGGGCCTTCTCGGTAGTGGCGCCTGCCCTGTGGAACGCCCTCCCAGCAGATGTCAAAGCAATAAACAACTATTTTACTTTTAAAAGTCATCTGAAGGCAGCCCTCTTTAGGGAAGTTTTTAATGTTTGAAGCTGTACTGTTTTTAATATTCAGTTGGAAGCCGCCCAGAGTGGCTGGGGAAACCCAGCCAGATGAGTGGGGTATAAATAATAAATTATTATTATTATTATTATTATTATTATTATTATTATTATTATTATTATTGCAGCAGGCAAAGCAGATTGAGGGATGCCTTGGTCTTACTGCTCAAGTGCCTGTTTGAAACCTCCAACACCTCATACAGAAAGGGCACCTACTTCAACAGGTGTATTTCTGGCATCAGAGCCACACAGGAGTTGCTGTGAGAGTCGGAACAGACAGTATCATGGAGATCAGCCGAGGTCTAAAGGGAAATGCAATATTCATAGCAAATGAGCCTCCATCTCGCCCTCTCTAAACAAGTGCCATGACGAAAGAAATAAAGATGACTGTGCTCCCTTGGGGAAATGTGGAGCTCATACCCCAGAACTTTATGTATTTGTTTTAGCCTATATGGTGCTTAAAATTACCCTGGGAAATATAGTCACAGGCTACAGGAAGGTTATGTTTCCTCTGAGCTGTAATTTCCCAGATTAAATGAATACAGACAGGCAGAACATAAGGATTCCCCTTGGACTTCTGACTTGTGGAAACACAGTACTGTCACACCAATTTGTAGCTTCAATCTCCTGTTCTACCTGTCCTATTGATATGAGAAGTCTCAGTAAGAGAATGACACCATTAAACACTTGACTATAGTTGTGGTTGTTGACCTTGGATCTTCTCAGAAGAATTTCCCCAAAGGGTCCTTTTTTGGGGGTGGTGGTTCCCCTTCAACAACCACCCTATGATAAAGCTTCTCATGGCAAGGGGTGTGGCTTCCGGTTGGTTTCATATCCTGGTACTTACCTGACCTGGACTTCTTAGCTTCAACTTGGTGGTGGCCATTGCCCATGTTGGCTGGGGTTAATGGAGTCCAACCATTTCTGGAGGACCACAAGTTCTCCAGACCTGCCTTATATGGAGAAATATTTTTGTCTGAGTCTTGAGAACTGGGAAATGCCTCCTATCCCAGAAAACTAAGTTTGTTTTTCCTTCTTGCTCCTCTCATCAGGTTGTATAAATATTCGCCAGTGTCCTTTGTCCTCCATTTCTGTCCCTTTATTTTTTTTCTTTCCACAGTAAAACTGAAATAAAATCTTTGGTAGTAACATCAACTGTCAACTTCATAAGAACCTAAGAAGAGCCTGCAGGATCAGGCAAATGCCCATCTAATCCAGCTTCCAGTTCCAATTGTGGCCAACCAGGTGCCCATGGGAAGCCCATAAGCAGGACAGGAATGCAACACACTCCCCACTTGTGATTCATCAACTGGTACTCGGAGTCATATCACCTCCAACAGCACAGGAGGAGCCTAGCTATCCTGGTGTCAGGGACTGGTCATAGGAGGAGTGGTGGAGACCGTCTCCCCATCCTGACCCTCCCAGGCAGGAGGAAGAGGAAGACAGTATAGATTTACAACAGTGGTTTGCGGGAGGTCACAGCACAGAGGCAGATTAGGGGAAAAGTTGGGAAATAATGGGAGAGAGGGAGAAGGAGGCAGAACCAGAGCAGCAACTGGCTGATACAGTGTCATCAGAAAGCATCCCAGACCCTCCATCTCCCAGAATCCAGTGAGCCTTGAAAGTAGGAGAGCAAAGAGCTCAAAGACAGAGGGCACATAGCAGTGTGCTGGGCCTGGGGGTAACCCGAGTAACACGGTCCAGGTCCAGTCCCAAATCCAAGGGTTCCATGAGGAGTCAGTCTGACAGGGCCAAGGCAGGAAACCGGGCAAGGTCAGGCACAGGATCTCAGGCAGGTTCTAGCAAACAGCAACGTTGCTTCCACAACCGGGAGCGGGGTCCAGCAGCCTTTTATCTCTGTCAGGGTAACGGCCGGTCCTGATCCCCCGGTGACTCACCTCCCTGTTTTGCCCGGAGGCAAGCACTCCTCCTGCGAGTACTCAGGTCTCTCCTTCTCTCAGACCTTAGTCTCTGCAGCTCTGGAGATGTCGGTGGGTTACTAGACCCAGAGGCCGCCTAAGCCTCCCCTGACCAAACCAGTAGTGGAGCAGCTGCAAGTGATGGCCCAGCTGAAGGCAATGAGGTAATTCCCACATCTGGAGCCAGGGCAGGCTCAGGCCCCTGACTCAGCCCAGCTGGTGCTTGTTGCAGGGGAACCTGTGCAGACTGGGGCTCTTCAGAAATAGGCCCAAGACTAGGTTCAGCTGCCACCTGAGGCAAAGGATCTGGTCATAGCTGTCAACTTACAGATTTGAAAATAAGGGATCAGCAGCCTTGAAAATAAGGGATCAGCAGCCAAAATAATGGACCTGCAGCCTCACCTGTTCCAGGCACTCCAGTCTTCCTGTCCTCCTGCAGTCTGGTCAAACTCAGGCTGGGTAGCTTCGAGAACACTGTCCAACCAACTTTGTAACCAGAGGTTCAACTGAATAGAATCTGAATCACATGCACCACAAGTCCAATGCAGCCTCAACTTAAGATGGCTTTGCACTGCAAAGTTTGCAGCAGCACGTGCAACAAAATGGCATCCAGCATTCAAAAAACCCCTCAGCTTGCATTAACTAGCCACACACAAGGCATGCAAGCTCCACCCACCCCAGTCATTCTTAGACTTCTTATTGGGTGAGCAACACAGCCAAGCAACACAGTTGGGGCCTCCCTCCTCCCTGGCCGGCAGGGAGGGAGGGAGAGGAGCTGCTTCCTTTGAAATTTAAGGACCATCATTTAAGGGACATTTAAGGGACACCCATCAATAAGGGACAGCAGTGGGATATGGCGCTGGAATAAGGGACTGTCCCTTCAAATAAGGAACACTTGACAGCTTTGGATCTGGTGCGGGCTGAGACTCCTCTGGCTCTGAGTCAGAGCCAGAGTCCCAGGCCATCACAAGCAGCACCCGTAGAAGTGACAAATGAGGAAGTGGGAGATATGAGTGTGTGTGTGTGTGTGGAGAATCACTTGGGACAATGCTGTTATCCAGGAGGCTGGGTCCTTTACCTTTTTAAAGAAACATTTCCTTGTCTTTATGCTTTCCTGGGCAACCAGCCAGGAGCCGCTATCAGCATCCTGACACCTGTCTAGTAGCCATTGCTAGCCTTGTCCTCCATGAATTTGTCTAATCTTTTTTTAAAGCCATCCAAGTTGGTGGCCATTACTAGCTATTGTAGGAGTGAATTAAATAGTTGAACTACATGCTTTGCAAAAGAATACTTTTCTGTTTTCTGTCCTGACTCTTCCAACATTCAGCTTCTTTGGAGGCCCCTGAATTCTAGCATTATGTGACACCACACATGATTTTATAGACCTCAGCTGTGTCTCTACTTATTTGCTTTTTCTCCAAACTAAAAAGTCCCAAATGTCACCCCCTTTGTTTTTAGTGATTTTTGTTTTTATCTGTGTGCTGCCTTGAGTCTTGTCAGAGAAATTATGATAATGATAACAATAAATATTGAAACTTTTCCTCATAGGTTAGTATTCCCATAATTCCCATAATAATTTTGGTTGCCCTTTTCCAGTTCTACAATATTTTTTTCCAGGCGAGGTGACCAGAACTGTACATAGTGATGCAAGGCTAGATCTATACTGATTGTAAAAACACTTTAAAAAATAAACGTTATATAGCTCTCAATGCAATTTTACATTGACAATGTTACATTGCTCTACAGCAACCTCTGGTGTCACGTGCTTATAACACATTTATAATGTTTTAAATTGACTAGTATAGATTAGTTCCAAGTGTGGTCTCCCTATTTAAATGTGTTATGATATTTGCAGTTATAAGAATGCAGGCTATACAAATATATGGGGCAACCTCATTTGAAAGACTGTACATCTTGGGCTCTTCAAGCAGATGGTTTTGCTCAGACTCTTCCTAATCCCCCAGCATGCATTTTTCAGAGAACATGATCAGGTCACTTTCCCTCTGACAGAGCAGCAGAATCATTTGCACTCTCCCTCACAAACAACAGAAGCTGGGGTGAAACACCTGTTAGCAATTATGCAAATCAGGCATGATCATATGAATCTCCTTTGCATAATAATTGCCATATCTGATCAGCATAATGTGCCAATTATGTTGACTGGATCTGGGTGGGGACAGTGGGCATTGCCATGATATTTTTGACTGACGGGAAGATGTTGGGGTACAGCTCTCATCACCCATGACCATTGAGCATAGTGGATGGAGGCTGATGGGAGTTGGAGTCCAGCAACATTTGGAGGACTACACAGTTCCCCCATCCTTGGCCTACAGAGGTAGGGTATGGTTTTGGTTAAGGTCAGAACTGGGGTCAATAAAAAGAGGCTAAAGGGGAGCCTGTGGTTTTGTCTACTAACAATGCTGATTGGAAGAGGAAGGTGCTCCAGTAGGTGCTACAAAGAGACGGTGACTGTCTAACATTTACAGGAGAGAATTCCAATGGGTAGGTGCCACACCACTAAATGTCTGATTCCCGCATCATGGAGTTCCTGATGAGATGGTATCTGCAGGAGGTCCTCTCTTGCAGAGTGCAGTTAAACCACTTCCACCCTTCGGAGGAGGTGGGGTTGTGGGCTTCACGGCCCCTCCACATGCGCGGTGGGTGGAGGCCAGTCCCCGTACGATTGGGGGGATTCCCAGCCGCGACACCCCCCTGGCCGGCCAATTGGCCAGATCAGGGGGTGTGGCCTGCCCTATAAAGGCAGAATGCGGCTGGGGATCTCCCTCTTTGCTGCTCATCAGCTGTTCTGTTTTCCTGCCCAATGAGGTTTTCGTTCTTTGACCTTGCTATGGACCTTGGTTGGTCGCCGTTGAGGAGCCCGGTAGGAATTTTTCCACTTGGCAAATTGGCACCAGCCACTTGGTTTTTGCCTACTTCGTAGCAAATCGTCACAACTTTCTGGGTATTGGAGGTTAGGTACTGGTATAGTTCTGTAGATGGAAGAGGGGAGTTAACGCCATCACCTGCCCTGCATATTTAAAGGTAGTCCGATAAAGGATTCTGGGGGGTGTGGCCCTGTCCGAAGCCTAGGGAGGTGAGGGCCTAAGGCACGCCCCCTATCGGTGACTCCAGGGGAGTTCCTAGTTGATGTGCATCAGCAGGACTCCCCCTACTGGTGGTTAACCCTTCCTGGACTTCAAGCGGACGGGCTGAAGTCAGATATAGTCGGTTAGGACCAATGCCTAAGCCAATACCGCTCATCACCTGTAACCAATAAAGTTGTGGTCTTTTTTAGCCCATTAACCTTAATAATTGTGTCATGTGTCATTATTTCCACTGGGGGGGGGGGAGGAACTCGCCACGCAATCAATCAAGTATATAAGGGATGAGACAATCTTTTAGGTATCCTGGTCCCGAGGCATAGAGGACTTTGTACACCAGGACCTTGAACTTAACTCAGTAGATTTTGGTTTAATGTTGCGAGGAAGTTCTTGACAGTAAAACAGTGGTAAGGCAATGGGACAAATGATCTAGAAGGGTGATGACCCTGCTTACTAGGGGTCTTCAAGCAGATGCTGGGAAGCCTTCTGTTAGGGATGCATTGAGCAGGGAACTGGGCTGGCTGGTGTGAAAAGAAGAGCTCGGGCTAAACTGGCTGTTCTTTGTGACCATCAGTAGAAGCAATTCCGCTCTCCTGGGAGCAGCCTTTGCCACGCGGAAGTGAAAATGAAAAGAGAATGTTTTCTGTGATCTTCTGGGAATCCGAAATGTGAATGGAAACAGCAGGAGCTGCAAGCAATCACTACCTCTTTGTAGGAACTCTCAGCAGCTTACAAGGAGAGAGAATAACCTAAAGGTTGTGAAGACAAACATGCCTGACGGCTGGTGGAACAGGGGCTTTGTGTTTTCTGAAAAATGATTGAGGAAGTGCTGGAGTTGTGACTCTTCCCCTAAATATCTTGTGATGCTTATTTGTTTTGCTTTGAGCTCTCTTCTGAAAGAATCTAAGAAGTTGAATTACACCAATTCAGATCACTGGACCACCTAGTATTGTCAATAATAGCTGGCAGTGGCTCTCCAGGTTTTTCAGATGAGAGCCTTTCTCAGAATGATCTGGAGATGATGGGGATTGAACCTGCATGCAAAGCGGATGCTCTATGTAAGGAAAGATTTCCAGGGCTGATTTGGTTCAGAAGCGTGGCTGCCAAATGTGGCTTCCAAAATGTTGTCAGGGATGCGAACCTGAATAAAATATTGGGTGGGGGTGGGAGGTAAGTCCCGTCCCAGATAAACAATCACATGATGCAGTGAACACACATCATTTGAATGACAATGCCCATCAATTGGGGGGGGGGCTCAAATATTTTATTGAGGGGCAAAGACCCCTCCACCCCTAGGAGTTGGCTCCCATTGTGGTGGTGGTTGGAGTAGCTGGTGCAATTGTCATAATCATCATTTTCTAATACACCTACTGATGTGGAATTTTTGCAAGTGCCATTATCAGTGAGGCCAGTGACATGTATGCAAGAATTCAACCTGACTACAAGAAATGGTTAAAGAGGAACCTAACAGCTCAAGGTTAAAGTAAACAACAACAACAACAACACACCTCCATATAAGGTACAAAGCGGGTTCTGAGACGTACAAAAAAAAATGGGTTGAGTAAGTTGTATTTTAAGGACTGTGGTTGGATGAGAGGTGGTGATGTGGTGGGGTGGGAGAGGATGATTGGATAGAGGGTAAACAGCTAAGATATATATTTTGCCTATATAATGTGTACTATTTTAAATACATTTTAAGCTGTTTTTAACATATGTGTGTAAATTGCCGAGACATTGGGAAAAGGAGATTCATAAGAAAATACACAAACACAAAGGCACCTGAAGGCTATCCATCTGTGAGCACTACCTAAGAGGATGAAGCCAGAATCTGAAGTTATCATGAAGGAGAAGGCTATCAGCCCTGTTTAGGGAAGTTTTTAACATTTAATGCTGTATTGTTTTTAACACTTGATTGGAAGCTGCCCAGAGTGGCTGGGGAAACTCAGCCAGATGGGTGGGGTATAAATAATAAATTATTATTATTATTTATTATCAGTAGCTGCTAACCATGATGGTTATGCTCTGCCTCCATGGTCAGAGGCAATAATGCTTCTGTCTGAATATCATTTCTGGAAACCACAGGTGCTTGTGTCCTGCTTGCCAGTTTCCTATGGTCATCTGGTTGGCCCCTGTGAGAACAGAATGTTGGATGAGTTGAGCCATTGGCCTGATGTAGCAGGCTCTTCTTATGTCCCTATATTTTCATGAACACAATCTGAATAAGGATACTACTAATGTTCTAGGAAGAGATGGGGCAGTAAGTTGAGGTTCTTCTTCTTTGATGATCACTCGTAGCTAAGTAAGATTGTCTTCCATAAACATGGTCTTAACAGTGAGTCCGTAAGTGACTGTGGAGGCCAAGTCTGGATCCACATGCCCTTCCACAGTGGGGACATGGGTTTCCAGGCAGGAGTTGATCACGGTGTGGATTTGCCAAGCGTGTCTTCCTCTTAGCATGTTTCTCCCTTGCGTCCTGAGTTTGAGTGTCTTCAAAACCCATGACACCTTTGGTAAAAGCTGTTCTCCAATTGGAGCGCTCGTAGGCCAGTGTTTCCCAGTTGTCTGTGTTTATACTACTTTTTTTTTATTTGCCATGAGAGAGTCTTTAAACCCTTTTTGTTGACCACCAGCATTATGCTTTCCATTGTTAAGTTCAGAATAGTGTAGTTGCTTTGGAAGATGATCATCAGACATCTACACAATATGACCAGTCCAACGAAGTTGATGTTGAAGAATCATTGCTTCAACACTGGCAAGCTTTGCTTCTTCCAGTACACTGATATTAGTTTGCCTGTCTTCCCAAGTGATGTGTAAAAATTTTCGGAAACACCATTGATGGAATCAAAGTAAGTCCGGGTACAAAGCTCTTTGCATGCTTCCTGGCTGTTGCTGAAGCAACATCTCCTTCTAACTCATCTGCTTGTGTTGCAGTTTGACTCCTGGGTTGGACAACTCTTCAGCTCCTCCAGCACACCTTGCCATAGACCTGCCCTTGTCCTGCTGGACAGCTTGTGAGTCTCACTGATATGACTGGAAACCTAGCAATCCCACTCAAGGTTGGCCTGAAAAGGACATGGGCTGACAGATTGTATTGTGGAATCATTATTAAAAAGAGTTTTTAATAAATCACAAGAAATGCAAACAACTTGCAAATGCATCATTTTATCACTCCTATTAAAAAGAGCCTCTTTGTGCCTTACAATGTAATAGTTCATTTTTAAAAAATAGCACAGAATCCCAGAATCTAATAGTCCAGAAAATAGATTGAATTCCATTTCTTTTATTGCACTGTGCTTTCCTTCTGACTCCCTGGGTGAAACTTCGGGTCATATTATGCTGTGCAGCTCCTTCAACTTTATGGGTGACCTTTGCAGAAGTGTGGAAGAAAGAAAGGAGCTAATACCTTCATAAAGTCCATTCCACAGAAGATTTAATGGCATTAATATAAGGGGGAAAATAGCAACTGGTGCTTTAATTCCAGTTAACTTGCAAACCACAGCAGAGTTGTTTTCTTTTCGGTAGGGAGTTGTTCTTCCAGGGCTTCCTTCTGTTCCTTGATGCTTCTTCATTCTTCACGTTTGCTGCAGTCCCATGGGACATCAAGGACATTGAGCTTACCAAAGGAACGAAAGTTGTGTTTGGAACACAGCTAACACTATGCTTCAGATCCAGATATCCAGAGGGCTATGTGCATGCTGAAGTGTGTGGCCTGCAAAACAAACAGATAACAACTGCATTTCTGATGG
This sequence comes from Podarcis liolepis, assembly GCF_965112155.1. NCBI lineage: Eukaryota > Metazoa > Chordata > Lepidosauria > Squamata > Lacertidae > Podarcis > Podarcis liolepis. The sequence continues at coordinate 6,899,882 of NC_139564.1, forward strand.
TGTAGGGAGGAAACAGGAGAGAGTACATGTCTTGTGCCATCATATTACCACCAACTTCCCTCTTTGACAGCTGAAACTCCTCCTAAACAGAAATTATTATTACACAGCTTCTAGAAACTTTAAAGAAACTGACACTTTTAAAAAAGCTGGGGATCTTGGAATTATGAGTCATATGGGAAGGGGAAGTGACCTCCTCCTCTGGGAATGCGTCATTTATTTGTACAAACTTTGACATTGGAATAGGGAAAAACTGAAATTATGAGAGCTAAGCTAAAATTTGACTTCGAAAACTGGAAAATCATGTTTCCAGTTGGGGATTGAATCCCTAGAAGAGCTGGGTGCTCTTATGTGTCATATTCATTTCTACATCATTAGGGGAATGGGCTGGCCATTGGGTTGCCTGTGGTAGTCAAGAGGAAAAGAAATCTAATTATTGTTATTCTTAGCAGTGGGCAACTTTTATTCTTCATGAATGTATCATTTCGTTAAGCATAATGTGCATAGAGCGGTACTCTAAACTTTCAGAAAATGTAAGGGAAAATTCAGAAATCATTGCCGCATGGGGTCATTTTCTTTGTGACTTGAGTCTGGTAGTATTCTGTGAAGGGCTTTGATGCCTTCTGCATAATGCTTTTCAACAAGTACTCCAGAATACAGCCAATGTAATCATGCCTAATTGAATATCAGGGGTCTTTATGTTATATAAACTGAATGGGAAATGAAACAAGAGATCGTTGAGCTGGAACAAAAGGCAGGGTAGTAATTAATTTGTTTCAGAACAGACCTTATATAATCAAAAGGAAGGGGAAAAGGAGAAACTGAGCTGGTAGAACAGCCTGCTTTGTTTAGGATAACAGGGATAAAATAATGACTTTTGGGGTGAAGAGACAAGGAGCATCTCTGGGCATCTAGCCTGGACATGTAGACCACAAATGTGCAGATCAGGTAAGGTAGGTTTTCCATCTGAAAGGAAATGCTTTCAGGTCATTCTGCCTACAGGTCCTCAAGACCTTCATGTGAAAGGTGTGACATTTGGGAGTGGACCATATGACAGACACTTTTGCCCCAAGCGTCAAAGCTGAACCCCTGCAGAGGGTTAAGGAAACATCCCCAGGTGGGGTGGATGTGGTTGCTGAACACACTTTCACAAGATTCTCATTTGTGGGCTGCACATGAAGGAGGATGTGGTGGTAAAGTCCTGCAGTGATAGAAAGGTCTGTGCCAGATAAGATGGCGGGGCACAGGTAAATTATAAAAAATACTTGCAAATATTAAATGGGCACAGTAGAGAGTAGACTCTGCTAGGACCAGCCTCCCTGGCCTGACCCCCCCCCCTCTTTTCTGCAGGAAGTTTGATATGGAGAAAGATCTTAAAGTAGCATTCCCCTTAGGAAGCCTGAACTGTTGGTGCCTTAGGACTCTGCCATCTCATTCTGCTGCCTGGGCCAACGAAGTCTACAGCAGTGGCTTTCATAAGACAGAGTATGTCTGCTCAAACTCTCTCCACCGTACTTAGAATCATGCGTGCCAAATAAAACTTTGAAGAAGCAAATAAACTCAAAGTGTATTTGAGTCTACAAAATTAGTAGACAAACCAATTCTTTGTACTTTGGCTCCTGATGCCCAGGGCCAGTCCTGTCATTAGTCAAGGTTAAAGGTAAAGGGACCCTGACCATTAGGTCCAGTCGCAGACAACTCTGGGGTTGCGGTGCTCATCTTGCTTTACTGGCCAAGGGAGCCGGCGTACAGCTTCCGGGTCATGTGGCCAGCAAGACTAAGCCGCTTCTGGTGAACCAGAGCAGCGCACAGAAACACCATTTACCTTCCCGCCGGAGTGGTACCTATTTATCTACTTGCACTTGGACATGCTTTCAAACTGCTAGGTTGGCAGGAGCTGGGACCGAGCAACGGGAGCTCACCCCATCACAGGGATTTGAACGTCAACCTTCTGATCTGCAAACCCTAGGCTCTGTGGTTTAGACCACAGCGCCACCCGCACATAAAATAATTGGGTGCGATAAAATTTGTCATAAGGCTGCAGTCCTATGCCCACTTAGCTGGGAGTAGGGATGAAGGAGAAATGTGATCCAGTTTGCATTTAAAGGCGAAACAGATTTTCGAAGTCAAAATTCAGCACATCAAGAGAAAAAGTTCTTGCTGAGACTTCTTCCTGACATGCTCTTTTCCTATCTGTGCAAAGGGATAATTCAAAAAACATTAACCTGCCTGGTGCAGTCTGGTATGGCAGAGTCCATTTTATCCTCCACCTGCAGCCTGATGTGGTCTGATCCATTCTGCCATCTGGAGAATCTACCACTTCATTCTACCGCATGACTTGTTCTTGTTGTTGAATAAAGTTATAGGCAACCCTTCATCCAGGGACCACAGGGTGGTTTACAGCATACAGTTGGGAACCTCAGGTCTAGTAGCCAAATAAAGCCCACCCAGGAGTCTTGCTAGACCACACTACTCATTGGCCTTGCTCTGCACCCTCCTTGAGTTGCTCTTAAATACATGGAGTAAAGTGTTTGTGGGCTGTGGGCTTGACTTTGTGTGGTGGCTAGAATGTCTCCCCCTGTACATTGCTCCACCCACTTTAATTTACGGCCCCGCCCACTGGTATGCGGCCCCTGAAAGGTTGCTTGCATGGGATTTGGCCCTCAAGGCTGAAAAAGATTTCTCCACCCTGTTCATCCCTCCTGGAGCCTGATCCTGCCAGTGGGATTGACGTCTGGTTGGCTCACAACACTTCCACTGGAAAACCATGACAGCTGATTGAAGAATTTAAACATTCAGCAATATCTAGTTTCCAGAACAAAGGAACCGCATGATAGTTGTGGGTTTTATTGTTATTAAGAATCTGCCCTGTAACGTTAAAGCTATGAAAGGGATGCCATCACTGCTGCCCTGCTGGTCCAGCTGTGGGGGAAGGAGTAAAAGCAGCAAGATACATATATTTTCTTTTTAGTGTTCTTTGCTGGGTGAGTGCAAGGCAAAGAGCTTGCCTGCAATGGTATCGTTGGCTCTGCTGGGACACTCTGTACAAAAGGCACCTCTGGCTTGCTCTGACAAATGCAAACTGCACATCTCTGATGAAGGGATGAATAATGCCCATTTACCGTATATTGTGCTCTGTGCAGACGTTAGCTAATTAAGCAGAACTCTCCAAAACAATGGGGAGTGGAGATGAGCGGGAAGAAGAGGAGGAACAACAACAGAAGGAGACAGATACAAGGTGGGGGAGGCCAGAGTGACATCTGTTGCTTCAAAAGACACACCAAAGGGAACACAAAGAGATCTCTGGCCTCTCCTGTCTACACTAAGCAAATGAGCATCAAATGATTACTCCCTTTTATTTTAAATGCCGTGTTCATTATTTGTGTTGGTATAGCTAATCCAAAGCACTTGCCATTTCTTTACTGCCATGATTTATAGCACCTTCAAGGTAAATGCATATTCCTGAGATGGCTCATGTGAAACAATATAAGTATATTTTAAAAATAGAGAAATAAATTTTTTAAAGGATATAAACAAGCACAACAAGGTCAATCCGCAAAAGCCCATTAAAACAGAGAGCAGCTCAGATTTATACATACAGTGGTGCCTCGCAAGACGAAAAGAATCCATTCTGTGATTCTCTTCGTCTAGCGGTTTTTTCGTCTTGCAAAGCAAGCCCATTGACGGATTAGCGGATTAGCGCTATTAGCGCTATTAGCGGCTTTTAGCAGCTTAGCTGCTGATTGGATCAGCTGATAAGCGGCTTAGCGGCTTAGAAAAGGGGGGGGGGGAGAAAAAAACCCAGCAGGAACTCGCAAGACATTGTCATCTTGTGAAGCAAGCCCATAGGAGATTCGTTTTGCGAAGCACCTCCAAAACGGAAAACTCTTTCGTCTAGCGAGTTTTCCGTCTTGCGAGGCATTCGTCTTGTGGGGCACCACTGTACTAGCTCTTCATATAGCATAGGGAAAGAGAAATGCTTTTTCCAGGGGGTTGACAGAATAGTAATGAGAGCAGCAGGTGGGCCTCCCTGGGAATGAAATGCCAACGTCAAGGAGCCACCACTAGAAAGGCTCTCCCTGCGGTCAACAACCACACAGCAAGCCCTTCACGTATTTATATTTTCAAGTTGCATGTAGATGTGATAGTAGATTTTTGATTGGACATCCTGCTTTAAACAAATTAATAGCAGCAAATGGGCAGTGGGGAAATCTAAACAGCACAATCAAGGAATCCTGAAGTGCTTCAGCCAGTGTGAGAGCCAGTGTGGTGTAGTGGTTAAAAACAGTGGATTCGTAATCTGGTGAACCGGGTTCGCTTCCCTGCTCCTCCACATGCAGCTGCTGGGTGACCTTGGGAAAGTCACATTTCTCTGATGTCTCTCAGCCTCACTCACCTCTCAGAGTGTTTGTTGTGAAGGAGGAAGGGAAAGGTGATTGTTAGCTGCTTTGAGCAGTGGTGTAGCGTGGGGGGTGCAGGGGGGGCCGGCCGCACCGGGCGCAACATCTGGGGGAGCGCGCTCGCACTCGCAGCTCTCTGCCCCTACCTGGCTCACTCACTCTCTCTCACTGCAGTGCTGGCTGTGTGAATCCGATCTGAGCTGCCGGGTCGCCGTCCACTGTGGAGGGGGAGAGTGCCAGGCGTGCGTTGCGGTGCGGAGCGGAGAGAGAGCGAGGGAGGGACTATCTGGGGGAGGGACAGTGCAGCGGCTGCCCAGCGCAGCACTGAGCGCGGGAGAGAACCACACCAGCCCAGCCCAGGCAGCAGCAAGAAGAAGCTGGCAGCGGCGGCAGGTTAGGGGTTAGGGGGCATAAATTACTTGCCTTGCCCCAGGTTAGGGAGAGCAAATTACTTGCCTTGCCCCGGGTTAGGGGGCGTAAATTACTTGCCTTGCCCCGGGTGCTGACAACCCATGCTACGCCACTGGCTTTGAGACTCCTTAGGGGATATCAAATCCAAACTCTTCTACTCTTCTCTTCTTCAGCCATAACACCTAGATCACCACCTTGGGCTGCCAAAGAAAACAGCAAAATATTTTAATAGCAGTTGTGGTTACATGTTTATACCACAAACTTAGATAATGCTATCTACACAGGTCAAACAGTTTGCTATTTTCAGTGGTGGACTTGGGTTCTATGATGTCCTATATGAGGTCAAAATTTGGCACCCTGTGCCCTTTCCGAGGGTGATGTCAGGTGCTGGACTGAGGAGGAATGGTGGGGACCACCCCCCTTCTCCTGAACCTTCCCGCGAACAGGAGGACAGTATAGATTTAGAACAGTGGTTTGCAGAAGGGCGTAGTTCAGAGGCTGCAGAGGGCAGAAGCTGGGAAATATTGGAAGAGGAACAACAGGTGGAAGAAGAAGCACCGGGGTAGAGACAGCTAACAGACTTAGGATCATTGGAAAACATTCCTGCCCCCCCCCCGAACCAGGCAGGCATTGGGGGTATTAGAACAGAGAGCACAGAAGCAGAAAGCTTAGATTAGCCAACGCATGAGTGATGTCTGATAGGCGAGACGTGGGGGTATGTGTGGGACTTTACTTGGAGCAATGCCATTATTAGGGAAGGCTGCACTCCTTCATCGCTCTCTGTGAATTATTGAATAAATTGCTTGGTAAGAACTTTTTTGTTTCTCTGATTCCCCGAAGCCTGACAGGTGGGTAAGGAGGTGCCCAGACATATTGACCCATTGCACCACAGAGTCTGTTTTCATTAAGGAAGCCCTTGAGAATAATCATAACTTGAATCACAACAAGTAGAACTGCTGGATCAAGGGAAACATCTGGTTCCAACCATAGCCAGATGCGCACTTAATTTAAATATCTGAAGCTTCCTTATGCCAAGGAAGGCCATTGGCCAACTTAGCTCAACGCAGGGATGTCAGGCAATTCCGACCAAAAATGGAAACAGAAGCAGAAACTGTCGGTGTTTGTTTCTCCATCCCATGCCCAGAATGAAAACCAATCCCATAAATACCAGTTGGTATTCAGTGTTGTTTCACCCACAATAAGCGATTGTCAATGTTTTCCGATTTAAATTGTGTTTCCCTTGCACTGAGATGAATGGCGAAGGGATAATGACAACATTAAATATGTTAAATTTGTAACAATATATGTTAAATAATTGAACAAACTGCATTAAATGGTGGACAGCAAGTTAAATAGTGTAGCGTTTTGGTGGAAACTGAGCTACAGTAGAATGGAAACATCAGTGACCGTGATGGAGACAGTTCAGAATGGCAATTGCTGTCTTAGACTTACATCATAGGACAGTAGTGCCTCTTTGCATTGGCAGCAGTCCTCCACAGTCTCCAAAAGACCTGCATGTCTTCCTTTCCCTGCTGTCAGAGATCCTTTCTAGATGAAACTGCAGAGAGTTGTACCTGGGACCTTCTTCATGCAAACCATGCTCTCAACCACAGAGCTCTCTGCCCCAAATGAAACTCCAACTAGCGCTGACAGTAATTTATATGGACATCTACAATGCCTTTTGGGTTGCGAAGGCTCCCAAACGGTGGTAATAAATCCCTGTGGTGGGAAAAGAAACCGTTAATTAAAAGCCGCTTTTCTGACATTGTAATCAAAAGCTGGCTTTGCCATTTGGAGATTGCTTAACTGCCTGGAGGGTTCTAAGGCCACCAGCTGGAATGCGCCTTCTGAAAGCTTCCTTTGTCATCGCTCCAGTAAATTAAATGTGCCCTGTATACAACTGTTGGGGGGGAAAGAATCCATCTTGGAAAGAGCCGAGGTATGCTAATGGACTGCAAATTTCATCTCTTTCTGAGCTGAAAAGACATTAGACGTACATTAAAGGAAGAGGATTATTTACATTTCTTTCAAAAATCCAGTTAAGACCCAACTGAAAGAGCTAGAATGTAAAAGAAACAGCTACCTCCTCTCAACCTTCGGCTGACTTCATAACAGCCACCCCCAATGCCAATTCAGGTCTTATTTCACTCCCGCAATACACTAACCATCATCATTAGGGCATTTTTTCAGCCAGGACTCAGTTCCGGCACTTCTCAGGTGGATGCCATTACCATTATAAAAGACCGTGAGGCATTCGTGGTGAGTGAGAACCTCTTTTTTCTATAAATAATTGATAATAATAATTATTATATGCCATCCATTTGACTGGGTTGCCCCACCACTCTGGATGGCTTCCAACAAAATATTAAAACACAAGAAACCTCAAACTTTTTTTAAAAAACCTTCCAACATTGAAGAACGCTCATTGGCTTGGTTTGTTCTGACTGGTGCCGGCACAGCTTCTTAAAATGGGACATGTGTTGTCCTTAAGGATGGTAGAGCAATCCTAAGTATAGGAAGCTGAGTGCCTCTGTTACAAACTCTGCCCTCAGGTCTTGCATGTGGGCTTCCAGTAGGCATCTGGTTGGTCACAGTGAGAACAGGATACTGGACCAGATGGGCTATTGGGCTGATCTCGCAAGAGACGCTTCTGATACTCTTGAAGTTCTTGGAATGGACCAGATTTTAAATCACAGTGAGTTGTTTTCCCAGGGCACTCCAATTGCAGAAATTTGGAGGGGTGATAGATTAAAAGCTTTCATGTGGATCTATATCTATTTCTTGTTGGCATGCAGTGGACTGGGAGGCCAGGTGATATGCCCGAGCTGTGCCGTCTCCTTCCATCGGCCTGTGCTCTGACGTAAATCAGTGACCCGGACTTCAAAAGCCAGGGCACGCTATCAGCAGATAGAATTGCGCACACAGAATAGGCGTGAGGCTTGTGAAAGCATACTACAACTACAGATTTATTAATAATAAATCAGGACAAAGAAACATGTCGTCTCTCTTTCATGTCGTCTCAGAGAGAACAGGAAAAGGAAAAGCTATACACAAACGGAAGTTCCCAGCATACTGTGCTGGAATGTAAACAGACATGTGACACGCAACAGTTCCACATGCTTGTTCCTTAAGGTGGAATGGAAATGTCAACATTTCTATGCAATTGGATCACGTCCACAAAAATTGGGGGGGCGGGGCGGGGCGGGCAACAGTGTCCTTGCTGTGGGGCTACATTCCCCCCACCACAATCTTCCCTGGGGAGTTTTTCTCCACCACCTTCCCCTATGAATGTCAATGGAGAGCATTCTTTCCCAGAGAGAAAAGGGGCTGTATACAGTGGTGGAGCATACGCCTGAGCTGCCAGGGTGGGCGCACTCCTGAAGGGGGTGGGACACAGAGGGTGCCCTCCCAGGCACGGGATAGCCGCTTGGGTGCATGGGGAGGCGCGTGCACCCTGCAGCCAGGGGCGGCGCAAGCCGCTGGTGGGGGCGGCCTGCCCCAGGTGTCTTTGTTGAGGGGGGTGACATTTGGTGCACCACCTGCCCGTGACTCCCAAGCCTCTCCCAGCTGTCAAAACAAAGGGAGAAGGGGGGTGCCGCTGGCATAGCAGCGCAGCTCTCTCCCTTACCCCGATGGGAGTCGTGGGTGGGTGGCGCGCCAAATGTCACCCCCCCCTCAGTGAAGACACCAGGGGTGTGCCGCCCCCAGCACACCCCCTTCCTCCGCCCCTGGCTGTATCCACTGGCGGAGGAAGAGGAGTGGGGGGGAGCGCACCGCCCCCAGTGGCACGATCCCAGCAGGGTGCCACACCCCCGCCAGTGGCACACCATGCCCCCAGGACGTGTGCCACACGTCTGCGGGCAGCACGCCTCACCCCCATGATGTGTGCCTGCCCCACCTCCTCTCCGCTCCCCCAGTGCCTGAGCATGAACCATAGAAGGCAAAAGGCCACCCCCACCCTTGGGGTAACAGTGTCCTTGCTGGGGTTGGCAGGGGTGGCAGTTTCCCCACCAAAGTCTTTCCTGGGGATCTGCGCTCTTTTGCCCCACTCCCCTGGCCTTCAGGATTCATGTTTCACCCACTCCAAAACGGTACAGCAGGCAGGCATTATTCTGAAATTCTGCAGGTTTCATCCACTCAGAAGGGGTAACAGGGCCTGCCAACTGCATCCAGTTCTGGCAGAAAATGATGATAGATATTTCTTTTTTTCTTTTTTAATCCAAGTTTACACTTGCTCTGCATTTAAAAAAACCCCCACAGTGGATGTATAATCTGCTTACAAGTTGGCAGGCCTCATCTACTCTGCTTGGAAATCTCACCCACTTATGTGAAATGGAGGAGGGGGTGGTCTTTGAATGCAGAAGGTCCTATTTTCAATTCCTGGCCTTTCCAGTAAAATAGTAGCCTTAGTAGCAATAGTAGTAGTAAATGTTCTCATAGCAGGTGAACCAAAAGATCGATCTCTCTCCTTCCTCTCTCTCTCTCTCTCTCTCTCTCTCTCTCTCTCTCTCTCTCTCTCTCTCTCCTTCTGTATGTTCTAGCCCTAATACCCTGACCTGCTCTGCTGCTTTATATATGCTTGGCTGCATAGCCCAGAGGACTGTCTGTAAATTGTTATTTACTCCATTCTCACTGCTACCGTTTTTGTCAGTCAATGACTCAGCATAGTTCACCATGTCGGTCACTTTCTTGACTCAGTTTGCTTCATTTGGGACTAAACGTGTGCTTTTCTGTATCAGGGACAAGGAACCGGGTGCCTTCCAGACTCCAGTTCCCATCATCTCCGGCCAGCATGGCTGACAATTAGAGAAGAGGGGATTCCTAGTCCACAACAACTGGAGAACACAAGTCCCAATGTTGTCATCGGTCTACAACCTCCATCATCCATGACCATTGACCATACTGGCTGGGGCTGATGGGAGCTGGAGTCCAATAATGTTTAGAGAGCCACAGGTTTCCCATCCACAGAAAAGCATGTGCTCAGTCACTGAGCTATGGTGGAGCCCCCAAATGGTAGCACGGTTGCCCTCCATCCTCTGTTCACAGGATTCTGAATCCTTTGGAAACCCGTCTTTTTATTATTTCTTCCAACGCTGGATATATTTGCTCACTTGATCTTAATGTTCACTTTTCGGATGCCCTCACCCATGCTCCATTCTTGGCAACTATCTTGGTGTACCCCTCTTATATTTTCTCTGTTCTTTCATAACCCTGGCTTGGATTCCAAGACATATAACTGGATGTTACCACACCACAATTAATTATACTAAATCTTTTACAAATCCCTCTGTCAATCTCTCAAGGGCATTCGAGGAGAAATCTGTTGGCTTTTGTGCAACACTCGATAGGAAGAAGAGCCAAAATATTTTAAAGCCTGAAGAGATTTGTTCTCCACATGCATTGACAACCTGCTGATAGCATCAGCTTACAACCCACACTGCCTAGGGTGTTGTTGATCCCTTTTTTTGGAGTTGTTTGTACTCAATACTTGGGAGGCCCCTTTAAACATTTTTTTTTAAATATTCAAAGCTAGTTGACTATGAACAGAAGTACACATTTTTTTGTTAATTATTTCTATTATTATTATTTTTATTGTTATTATTATTACCATCCCAGGGATGGTTGGTTCCCATTTGGACTGGTAGGGTGAAAGTCAGGGAGGTCAACAGTAGGTGGCAGCAGAGTCGATGACAGGCAGAGCTAATTATTGTTTTGCCCCAATCCTCCTCCCTGCTAAATTCTAAAACGCAAAGCATTGAGACTAAGGAGGAGGATGCAGATTGCCAGGGCAGCCCCATGGATTGTAAGTAAGAAGACAGGAAGATGGGGACTGGCTGAGGTCAGACTGAGATTACTGGGGCAACATCCCATTGGACCTAATGAGGAGCCCCCTTTGTCTAGGCTGTGTAGAAATAAATGATGAGGTGAATTCACTCACATTTCCTCTTCCTTTTTACAGATGGATGGACCAGACTAAATCTGTTCCAATTCACTTTTGCTCACATTCAGCCTTTGGTCAGTTTGAACCCATTTTTTAAGGACTTTCTAAAAGAATGCATGAAAAATCCACATGCAAATTCAACTCATTTCGAATGTACCCTTCTCATGAAATATGTATCTTAAAGGCACTACAGAGCATTTACTCTTCAAACTCATATTTTGTAGACATTTTTTTAATGCAGAACACATTTAACAAAACTACATTGCAAAATTCAGAGAAGTGCATGATCTCTCAGATGGTTTTGTGTTCTAATCTGCTTGCAGATCCTGGAATGTTGAAGAGAGCACATTGCTGGGGGAGTCATGTGCTCTGGCGAGCGGGGAATCTTCAACACCAGATAGAGAAGCCCAGAGGGCTAAGCTGAGGTTAGAGCTTTCAACCCATGTGAAATGGAGACCTTGCAGAATGTTTAATGTCTTCTCTCCTCCTGCATTTTGTGACAGTGTTGCGTTTAGGTTTAGAGAAAAGGTGAGTAAGAGTAATAAAATTATGCCTAGTATAGAGAAAGCGAGTAGAATACTAGACATCCCATGGAGCTGTTTGCTGGAAGATCCAGGATAGACAAAAGAAAGCTCTTCTTCACACACCCAATGATGGGCACCGACTTGGATGACTTTAAAAGCAGATTAGATAAACCCATGGAGGATAATGCTATCAATGTCAATGGCTACTAGCCATGATGGCTAGGTTCTGCTCCAGAGCGGGAAGCAGTACCCCTGTCAAGGGCTGGTCTGGATCGGAAGATTGGGGAATGCAATCGCAGGAAGATCAGTTCCTAACAGAAGAGGAGGGGGACTATCCCCACCCTTCCAGCATTTCCAGAAGCAGAGAGACAGGCAAACACAGAAGCTGCACAGTTGAGAGAGGAGCTACCCAGCTATGAGATAGTAGCTAAGCAACCAGAAGGGAGGGAGCAGCTAAGCAAGACCTCAATTGAGAGTGTGCAGGGGAACTCCCTCCCTCCCCCTGAACTCAAAGGTCTGAGCGTGTCAGAGAACAAAGGTGACTCTGGGAAGGGGGAGAAGGAGTTTCCCATTGGTGCGCTTCTTGCTGCGGAAGTGGGAAGGAGTCAGAGGAGGCAGCTGAAATCCTTGCAGAAGATGGCCTGTTTGTGCTTGTAACAGAATGCTGTAATAAAAGGACTATAAATCTACCCAATGCTCATTAATTCTTATCGGTGAACCACCGGAAGGGAGAGGGAAACTCCTGTACTCGACAGTGCCTCTGAGTGCCAGTTCCTGGAAACCACAGGTGGTCAGGTCCTGTTTGTGGTCATCCCATTGGGACATCCCATTGCTGACCACTGTGAGAATAGATACTTGGACTAGCTGGACCATTGGCTTGATACAGCAGAGGTCCTCTTAAGTTCTTACGAATGTCTGATGACTCAGAGTGGTACAACTGAACTGTTTAATGATCAGTTTGCAAATGGAAGATGAGGACAAGTTTATGCCTTACTTCTTCTGACAAAGATGTTGTCTGAAAAGCGCTGTAGGTTGGTAGAAGCAGAGGTGCTTCCAGCTCCACCCCCTTTCACCATTGGCTATCATTCATTCCTTGATGCTATATTCTGGCCTGCAGAAAAGACCAAGAAGTGACATGATAGCCATTTTGCACAGGGATGGTGGAGCAAGGTTGTTTTCTGCTGCTCCAGATGGTAGGACCTGAACCGATGGGTTCAAATTACAAGAAAGGAGAGTCTAACTAAACATCAGGAAGAACTTTCTGATGGCAAGAGCTGTTTGACATTGGAATGGATTCCCTCAGATGGTGGTGGGTTCTCACGCATTGAAATTTTTGGGATGGCCATCTGTCAGGACTTCTTTAGCTGTTGCTCCTGCATTTCAGGTAGTTGGACTAGATCAGGGGTCAGCAACCCATGGCTCCGGAGCCGCATGTGGCTCTTTTACACCTTTGCCACGGCTCCGGGGCGGATACTAGCGAGGGGAGGAGGCGCATTGTGCGCCCCGACACTCCCCACTGTGGCGGGCGCTGTACTGGCTGTGACGTCGCATGGGGGCGGTGCGTGCGTTAGTCACGCACCGTCCCGACGTCACCTTCCCGCCCGCCCGCCCACTACATTGTAAGGGGCGTGTACGCTGGTCACTGCATTGAAAGGGGGCATGTACGCTGGTCACTGTTTTGAAGGGGAGTGAAGAACACACGCACACACACAAAAAAAGGTAACTTGTTAATTTAACGTTTATTTCTATGAGGAGGAGTAATTCTGAGGGGTCAAACAAAGAAATAATAAAAAAGTGACAAAGAGGTTATTTTTATAATGACGGCTCCCAGTTTTTTTTTCCTTCAGAAACCGGTCCAAGTGGCTCTGTTTGTCTTAAAGGTTGCAGACCCCTGGACTAGATGATCCTTCCAACTCTGCAGTTCTATGACTAGAGAAAACACTGCATAGGGAAAGTGAGGAATATCCCATGTGTCTTTATTTATTCATATTGGTCATCTTTTATAGGAAAAGCACATGGTAAATGAAACAAGAGCAGTATTGAATGCAAAGCACATTCCATTGAACACCCATTCATAAATATATTACATCCAGCCCCTTGTTCAGTCAATTTCTTCCCAGTTTAATTAAAATGTGCTGGGGTTTTTTTAAATATCTTCCCTCTCAGAAGCACAGAGTCATAATGTTCAAAGACGATCTTGAGTATCGCTCCGTTTCCACCATTCCAATTATCCGAATGTGACTTCAAATATGTCCTATTTTGGTGCTTTCTCAAGCCCATCTGTTATAAGCACCCCCCGCCCACCCCGCAAGAGTCGTGCTTTCTTATCCAAGCACTGGTTGCTGACCTCTGCAAAGTACATTGTGCCATCTTCCATGCCTTCCTTTGGTGTGGTGGATCTGACGGTAAACTTATGGTATCTTCTGCCCAGTCTGTGCCTATATAAATTGTAAGCATAACTGGCTTTGGGGAGGCTGGCAGCTCTGATTTCAAATAAATAAACATCACCTACAAAGAGCCTGCTGGATCAAGCCAATGGCCCATCTAGTTGTCAGTTTGCATTTCTTAGTGCAGAAAGTATTGTAGAGATCTTTCCTATTCTACTTATTTCAAGAGGGTTCTGGAAGCTTCTCTGTGTGAAAGAAGCAAGCAGAAGGTTCATGATGTTCGGGTTATTAGTTCAGAGAAGCTGAGTACAGCTGGCTGAAACTGGTTCTGTTATCTCTTTCTGTCAAGGTCATGCTGACTATAAAAGTAGGGCCAGAAGGAGCCCGGGTTTCACCTGTTCTCTTTCTATCTCTCTTCCTTCTGGTGTGGTGTTCTGGACATAGTATGCTTAGTGTTAAGGTTTTGATTGATTATAAGTTATTGTAAGTTTCAGTTAAGTCTGCGGCAACAGGATTTCTTATGGACAGTGTCAGTCCTGAATGTATTGGATTTGTGACCATTATGCTCATTTGCCTTCAGTAGCAGTAAAGCTCTGCTGGATGAAATACGATTGCCTCTGGTCTATTTTTTTGGAAATCCTACAATGTGTTTAAGTTTTTACTCTGCTAACTATACGCCGGAGTTCTGCTCTGGAACAATACTGAGTAGAATTCCATGACACTAGTCCATCCAGCATCCTGTTCTCACAGGACCAACCAGATGCCTGTCAGTGTTTGAAAAAGAAAAGATTCTGACCTCCTTTTTACTCTTTTGCCTAGTCCTCAGACCTTAGTTGGCACAAAGGAGTCTTTGAGAAAGAGTATTCTTGCAGAGTATTGCTGCTTTTATTCTTAAAAGTCTTTATCTGCAAAACGACCAACTGTACACACATCAACTCTAACAGCTTTCTCTAACCAACCAACCAACATTCAACACTGACACTGACCACTCTATATATACAGTGGTGCCTCGCAAGACGAAATTAATCCGTTCTGCGAGTCTCTTCGTCTTGCGGTTTTTTCGTCTTGCGAAGCACGGCTATTAGTGGCTTAGTGGCTATTAATGGCTTAGCGGCTTTAAGAAAAAGGAAACAAACTCGCAAGAACTCACAAGATGTTTCGTCTTGCGAAGCAAGCCCATAGGGAAATTCATCTTGCGGAACGACTCAAAAAACACAAAACCCTTTCGTCTAGCGAGTTTTTCGTCTTGCGAGGCATTCGTCTTGCAGGGCACCACTGTACCGTAGATTCCGGCATATTAGGCGACTGGGCGTATAAGATGACCCCCAAATTTTGCTGTTCAATTTTAGAGTTTTAGAGTTTGAGCACTGCTGGGGCAGAGTGCGCACCCCTCCGCTGCCTCTGCCGTTGCAGCAGCAGCCCGAGGCGAGGCGTTTGGCGGGCGGGCAGGTGAGCGCCACGCTCAAAAGGACTTTATGAGTCCCCTTCTGTGGGAAGGGAGGAGGATCGATGGCAGAAGGGGCGCCTCTGCTCACCAGCTCCCTCTCCTCCTTCCCAACGCGTAAATGGACCCCTGACCATTAGGTCCAGTCATGACCGACTCTGGGGTTGTGGCGAGGGAGCTGGCGTACAGCTTCCGGGTCATGTGGCCAGCATGACTAAACTGCTTCTGGTGAACCAGAGCAGCGCACGGAAATGCCATTTACCTTCCCACCGGAGCGGTACCTATTTATCCACTTGCACTTTGACGTGCTTTCAAACTTCTAGGTTGGCAGGAGCAGGGACTGAGCAATGGGAGCTCACCCCGTTGCGGGGATTCAAACTGCCAACCTTCTGATTGGCAAGTCCTAGGCTCTGTGGTTTAACCCACAGCACCACCCACGTCCCTCCCAACGCGTATACCCAGTTTATAAGACGACACCCGACTTTTGGGGTGCTTTTTCCAGGGATAAAAAGTCATCTTGTACGCCGGAACATACGGTACTGTACAGGTACAATTTGGTGAAAGGTTGCATGAGTCATTGTAGGCTGCTGACTCATGCTGACTTAGTTCTTTTAGCATTAAAGAAACAGCGGCCAATTTTTAGCCGTGACAATGCCTGTGGGGAACCCAGAAGCAGGATTCACAGGATTCACACACAAGATCTCTCTCCCTGCTTGTGGCTTCCAGCAACTGGTACTCAGAAGCTTCTCTGCCTCCAACTGTGGGGCCAGAGCAGAGCCATCATGGCTAATGGTCTTAGCTTCCTCCTCCTACTCCTCTAGTGAAATGAATTTCTGCTGTCAAGACTGAGATAAGACTCTGCCAAGGACCCTGGAGAGCTGCTGCCAATCAGAGGAAAGCGATACTGGGCTAGATGTAGTGATGATCTGACTCAGTGCAAGACAGATCCATATGTTTCCATTTAAGTAGCATTTCAGAGTTTTCAACAAGATTCACACACATTAGCTGGTAATATCTTAGAAGCATATGGAGGAGGAAGGAATTGGGGGGGGGGGGAGAGAGAGTTATTTTTTTCTGGGTCAGAAAATTAAGCAAAATGAAGAAGAATTGAATGCCTCAGAGAAAGCAGTTGATTAATATAGTGTTAGACAAGAGTCTTTAACAAAGAAACAGAGTGAGTGAGGACAATTGTTTTTGCACTGGAAGACGAAACTGCCAAGTGAGGCAAAATTGCTCATCTTTTGACTGTGCCAAATGAAGCATGGTTGAATTGAACTGGACAGTAGTTTTGTTAAAGAGAAAGAAAGGTTTCCAAAGACCTGCTTACAAAAAAAAGGAGGGGGGGGGCAGATTCAAAGCAATACATTTGTATTGTGTATTCTAGTAAATCAAGATTGGAGATGATTTCTGTATTATAGAAGCTGAACAGCACCTGTCACTTTTTGTCTTGTTTCAGTGCAATCTGGGAGTAAGTTGCATTGTACTCAGTGGAGTTTATTCCTAAGCAGACATGCATTTGATTGCACTGCTGGGTTCTAATAACACGCTGAAAGATGAGAAAAACTAAGACTGCAGAGTGTCCCAGAAACAGCTGAGGGTAAACACTTGATAATGTAAGCCTCTACCCTTTTCCTCTTGAACTCCTTCCCAGGACTCTTTAGCCAGTTCATTATAAGGAAAAGGTAAAGGACCCCTGGACGGTTAAGTCCAGTCAAAGGCAACTATGGGGTTGCAGCGCTCAACTCACTTTCAGGCTGAGGGAGCCAGCGTTTGTCCACAGACAGCTTTCTGGGTCATGTGGCCAGCATGACTAAACCACTTCTGTTTTTTTTTTTTTTAGTTTTGCTTTCCTTTTTTTTTTATAAAATTTTTATTAGTTTTACAGAATTTTTTAAAGACAAAACAAACACTTAAAAAGACATACACACACGTATAGTTTCATAACATTTTTTCATAAACCTCTTTTCCGGGACTCCCCCATACCCCCCCTTTCTGCATCCCAATGTCCATAATTTTTTAGCAACTTCTAAATATTCCTTTCCAACCTCTGTCATCTTAATCTTTTCTATAATCTGATCTTATATCACTGTATCCCTTTTTTTCTGAAAATCTCGACATTCTAGCATTCATCAAGTGTGACTAAACCACTTCTGGAGCAACAGAACACAGTGATGGAAACCAGAGCGCACGGAAACGCTGTTTTCCTTCCCACTGCAGCGGTACCTATTTATCTACTTGCACTGGCATGTTTTCGAACTGCTAGG
This sequence comes from Podarcis liolepis, assembly GCF_965112155.1. Classification (NCBI taxonomy): domain Eukaryota; kingdom Metazoa; phylum Chordata; class Lepidosauria; order Squamata; family Lacertidae; genus Podarcis; species Podarcis liolepis. Next base: position 6,917,250 of record NC_139564.1, read on the forward strand.
TTGGCAGGAGCTGGGACAGAGCAACGGGAGCTCACCCTGTCGCGGGGATTCGAACTGCCAACCTTCCAATCAGCAAGCCCAAGAGGCTCAGTGGTTTAGACCACAGTGCCAAGCAACAGGATAATAAACATTTGGAGGACAGATAAATTGAATTATTGCAGCAGGCCCCAGCATCCATATGACATAGCTGGTAATAGTTGCTGGCTGGGGCTGATGGGAGTTGCAGTCCAATAACTTCTGGATGACAACAGGTTGGCCTGCAGCATTTGCTTTCTTTTGTAGATGATGTTGGACTACAATTCCCATTAGACCCAGCTATAATGTCCAATGGTCAGGGCTGATGGGATTTGTAGTACAGCAAATATTCAGAGGGCCAACCCAGCTTTACAGTATTCCTTGCTTTGATTATTAGGCTCCTGTCCTAGAGGAATCTGCACTTAAATTCTCTCTTTTTTTTCTAGTTCTGTAAAAATCCTTAATTAGTTGAGCTCTGAAGTAGGAGAGCAAAAGAGTCTATTTATAGCAATTGTAGAATGGAGAGATAAAAACAAAATGAATTTGAAGCATAAATTTTGGAAGAAAGCATGAAGAATTAACTTTCAAAACACAGATTAAACAGGAAGGAAAGACCAGTTGCTATCAGAAATCCCCGTTGCATTAAAAATTGTTTATCAACCAATTTTCTCCAAGGAAGCTTAAGGGATCTTTTTTTGCTTAAAGAGGTCAATGGGAAATAATATGAAACAAGAACTGCTGAGTAAAGATGCTCAGAATTTAGAAAAGCTTGGACCATAAAGGATAGATTGATTAAATCAGTAAAGATCCTGACTCCCATCTGCTTGCCTGCCAGGAGGAGAGCTAAAGAGCAGGCAGGCAGTACCAGCCAATGCCCCACTACCATCCCTTCCACCTCTCTGATTCTATGATTCTCCAAGATTCCCCATTCCTCTCTCACTCCTTCCTAATGTTGGGATTCCATTCCACCTTTTGTTGCAGACATGGGGTTGTTGCGTGTCACAGGTATGTTTACATTCCAGCACAGAGTGCTGGCACAAGTGGAACTTCCAGTCTGTATAGCTATTGTTTCTTCTCTCTCTCTCCGAGAAGACGGCAAGGAGAGACGACATGTTTCTTTGTCCTGATTTATGTTTAATAAAATGGGACGTGGGTGGCGCTGTGGGTTAAACCACAGAGCCTAGGACTTGCCGATCAGAAGGTTGGCGGTTCGAATCCCCGCGACAGGGTGAGCTCCTGCTCCTGCCCACCTAGCAGTTTGAAAGCACATCAAAGTGCAAGTAGATAAATACGAACCACTCCGCTCCGGTGGGAAGGTAAATGGCATTTCCGTGCACTTCTCTGGTTCACCAGAAGCCGCTTAGTCATGCTGGGCACATGAGCCGGAAGCTGTACGGCGGCTCCCTCGGCCAATAAAGCGAGATGAGCGCCGCAACCCCAGAGTCGGCCATGACTGGACCTAATGGTCAGGGGTCCCTTTACCTTTTATGTTTAATAAATGTGTTGGAGAAAAAGATTCAAAGTTTCAAGTAGATATAATAAATAATGAATGTAAAATTCTGTCAAAAATGTACAAAATACTGTTGGAATGGAACATGAAAGATGAAGAGGTTAAATCGGTAATGATACAATGGGCCAAAGACTTTGGTTATAATATACAATTTGACGATTGGGGAAAATTGTGGAAAGAAAATCTGAAATTTACTGCATGTACTGCCTTGAAGGAAAATGTTATGAAAATGTTTTACAGATGGTATATCACACCGGTAAAATTAGCAAAAATGTATAAGACATGTAATAAGTGTTGGAAATGTAAAGAAAAAGAAGGAACATTTTACCATATGTGGTGGGAATGTAAGAAGGTGAAAGGTTTCTGGGATGCAATTTATAATGAATTGAAAAAGATGTTAAAATTTACTTTTGTGAAGAAACCAGAAGCCTTTCTTTTAGGAATTACAGGGAAAGAAATAAGAAGAAAAGACTGTAAACTCTTTCAGTATGCAGTTACAGCGGCAAGGATTTTATTGGCTCAAAAATGGAAACAAGAGGAATTACCGACAATAGAAGAATGGAGAATGAAATTGACAGACTATGCAGAACTGGACAAATTAACTGGGAAAATCAGATATGCCCAAGACCAAAGGTTCATCGAAGACTGGGGAAAGTTTGTAAAGTATCTGAAAAATGTATGTGAGGGTTTTGAGAGGCGCTGTAAAAACTGAGAGATATTGTCAAAAAAGAAATAGAAGGGAGAGGGAAGACAAATGGCAATATGTGTAAAGGGAATGTGTAATTAAGAGATCATAGAATCATAGAATCATAGAGTTGGAAGAGACCACAAGGGCCATCGAGTCCAACCCCCTGCCAAGCAGGAAACAAAACATGGATGATTGCCAGAGAAGCTGAAGGAAGTCCAAAAGAGATGTTTTGTTACAATTTGGTTAAAATGTATAAATGTATTGGAAAATTAATAATAAAATTAATAAAAAATTAATAAAAATTATATATATATATAATGTTTAATAAATGTGTAGCTTAGTATGTATCTACAGCCTCAAGCCACTTCTGTTGCGCAGTATACACTGCTGAGTAAAGTGTGCTCAAGTCTGCAAGCTTGAGTCGCTAATGTACGTCAGAGCCAGAGGTCGATGAATCACCGCAGCACGAGGGTTGAGAGGGAGACGTGCCAGCTGGCCTTTTAACCTCTGGATGCTGACACCTACAGCATGGTTGTAGCGCCCCCTGCAGCACAGTGCCCAGGGCATCTGAGCAGGTTGTGCTACCCTAAAACCACCTCCGATTCAGGGAGGAGCAAAGTATGGCAGCTCCTCCTGGCCAAGAAAGCAGAAAGGAGCAAGCGAGCCTGAGTGCTTGCTTTTCATACATTTAAAAATGTAACTACCCCCACCCCCATATCCTGTGGATATTTTAATAATTGATTTTATACTTGTAAACTGCTTAGAAGCCATTTTGGCATGTAAGTGCTATAATAATAATAGGAGTTGTCGAAGTCTAGCAATATCTGGAGGGCATGCATATCATTGATGTACTGTATAAAGAAGGCTTAATTCTTTTCTGGAGGAAAGAGCCAGTTATGCATCCAATGAAAACAATCACACGATTTAAAAAAGTAATATAGAATTTCCCCCACCCATACCTCAATTGCCCATGAATTTTGCAAGCTCATATTGCAGTACGGCCAAGATTTGCTAGCTTAACGGTTATGTTTTCCTGCAAGTCTTATCTAATGTACAGGGAGAATAATGCTCTCTCTCTCTCTCTCTCTCTCTCTCTCACACACACACACACACACACACACACACACAACAGCAACAACAACAAACAAAACAAAAACAAAACACACACAGATAAACACAAAACACAACACAATACACACACACACACACACACAAACACACACCCCTTGAAGGAGCAGCAGCTGTGGAAGTGACAAAGAATTTTAAGGATAAGATGAAAGGAATACGTTTATGTGTAAATTAATACCATTACCGTTCCTTCTTGGTGGTATCTTTCATCTTATGATCTAGATAATGGATAAACAAAGCAAGCCCATGCAGTTGAGGAAGGTGAGGCTTAAAGAAGTTGGGTTGAAAGGTGAAAAATACACAGTTCTTCATGCTCTTTTAAGCAATTTGCAGGCTCCCAAACTTCACAGTTCTGACATCAAGAAAGGATAGCAGGACCAGCCACTGCCTCAAGTCATACTATTTAGCATTTACAAACACCACCACCATAATGAACAAATCACAAAAGTGGCCAAATCTCTGTTCAGAATCCATAAGGCTGACCAGTGATGGCAAACCATGTCTGAATTCTTGTGTGAGTCACCATGTGAGGAGGAAAATGGAGTTTCCAACTGTGGATTTTCCTCAAAAGGGAAATATGAAGATGAGGGTCACAGATACTAAATAATCCACCCTATTGTGTCAACTCACTGATTCTCTTCTCCAAATGCCACCAACGGTTTAATTGCTTACCCCCTTCTCCACTACTCAAGTAGGATGCAAGTCTAGCTTGGGGGATCTTATTATTGAGGAAGCATTTGAAGAATGAATCATTGGTCACAGATTTGTGGCTAAGCACCCATCCCTCTGATTCAGCTCTGTAAAACCACCTCCCCATTCAGGGGTGGCTGAATGTGTCAATTTTGATTTCTCTCAGTTTCTCATTTTCCTCATCTTAAGTTCAGTTCTCCACATTTCCATCTCAGTTTTCAACAGATTGCAACCAAAATTTCAGCATTTTTGTGTGAACCTTCCCTGCTGTACACATTTTTTTTGCAAAGCCACTTCCAGAACACAATGCATATTTGTGTTGTATTTTCACACAATGCATTTCTGTGCATATAACTGTATTTTTCGTTCTATAGGACGCACCCAACCATAGGACGCACCTTGTTTTAGAGGGGGAGAACAAGAAAAAAAATTCTCCCCCTCTCTGCTCAGCGCCCCTTCAGTGAAGCGTCAGGAGAAACGGAGCCCCTTCCATTTCTCCTCCTGCTTCGCTGAAGGGGCGCTGCGCAGCTCTCCCTCTCTGCTGAAGCCAGGAGAGTCTTGCTCTCCTGGCTTCAGCAAAAGGAACCCGAAGTCTTCAGGGTGCAGCGCGAGTTCCCGCTGTGCTCCGAAGACTTCAGGGATAGCCGCCGACCCCTCTCGCTCTCCAGGCTTCAGTGAAAGCCATGCGAAGCCTCCGGAGCACAGAGAGTTCCCTTTAATTTTTGGAGGGGAAAAGGTGCGTCCTATAGAGCGAAAAATGCGGTATTTGGTACTGCAAAGGAATCGTGTGAAATTGAGGGATGACTGCAGTGCTTTCTTTCTGGGGGTACACATTTTGTGAATCTTTGTACTTTTGTCCATTTACTGTATTTATTTTCCCCGATTTGAACTATAAAATGGTGATTTTCAAGAGTCAAAATGAGAGTATCCCTAAACACATTTTTTAAAGGGGGGCAAGCACTGGATGGCTGTCTTTAGGTTCTCCTGTTGTTTTGTGAAATGTAGGCAGAGTTAAATTCCTGAGTTAAATGTCTCTGCCATCCCAACATTCAAGTTGTCTTGGCAAATTAGGCTTTGAGAAATAGTATTTTGCTAAATTATTCTGTACCACCCTAATTGCATAAACTTATTCTGGAGTTGCACACAGCTCCTCTTCCTTCTTGACCTGAAATTTCTACATAAGGTGTCACCAGCATCAACTGATCAAAAAAAGCACGAATCTCCGATCTTGCATGGGCGGTTGTCCAACCTCTGCACAAATCTGAAGACCTCAGGACAACGCGGCAGCAATGTGTTTCTGAAATGTGTGAGAATTTTCTCCTTGTGTCAGCAAAACCCTGATAGGAGGCTCTGCAAGTTCACACCTTAAATTTAAGCTGTGTAACTTTCTCTGTAGATCAACCCTGATTCTCCAAAGTGATGAAAACCTTCTCTTGATAAAGAGTCACAAAGTTCTATTGACTTCCAAAGCTGTTAAGGGTAATCAACACTTTCTTTCTTTCTTTCTTTCTTTCTTTCTTTCTTTCTTTCTTTCTTTCTTTCTTTCTTTCTTTCTTTCTTTCTAAAACAACAGCTCACAAAAAGGAGGACCTGGGTTTTAATGAACCCACCAAGTGTACATCAACTTTGTTTTTTTGCCCAACTGTTACAGGGGCATCTTTTTCTTAATGCACTAATTAGGAGAGAAAATAAGAGCCAGGTAGGATAAATGGCTGGTTTTGCCTGTTAAGTGCACTGTGTGTGTTGAAACAGGGAAGAGATGTTTCTGAAAAGATGTAGGCGGTAAAGCTGTCCATGGATCAGCAACTTTTGAGAGTAAAAATATAACTTTGTATTTCCAAAATACTTTGTTTTCTCATATCTTGTTAATAAGTTAAGTTCTGTTGTACTGATCTATTAAGATCTGGAATGGAACTCTTAAATGGGGTGATGAACAAAGAGGGGATATTTTAGCTCAGTCTTCTTCCATAAAGTATTTGGCTTAACCTCATAGCCTTTGGCTTAACTCATCCCACATTGGAACTAAGCTTAAATATGTGTAAATGAGGCATAGGGAACCTGTGGCCCTCCATATGTTGTTGGACTTCCATCAGTCACAGAAGGAGTAATGGTCAGGAATGATGGAAAATGTAGTTCATCAACATCTGGAGGGCCACAGGTTCCCCAGCCCTGGTGCAACTATGCTAAGAAATAGGCTGCCCCTATTACTCTTCCATTCTTAAGGAAATCAGCCCTGAGTGCTCACTGGAAGGACAGATCCTGAAGCTGAGTCTCTAATACTTTGGCCACCTCAAGAGAAGAGAAGACTCCCTGGAAAAGACCCTGATGCTGGGAAAGATGGAGGGCACAAGGAGAAGGGGACGACAGAGGACAAGATGGTTGGATAGTGTTCTCGAAGCTACCAGCATGAGTTTGACCAAACTGCAGGAGGCAGTGGAAGACAGGAGTGCCTGGCGTGCTCTGGTCCATGGGGTCATGAAGAGTCAGACACAACTATACGACTAAACAACAACATTACTCTTGCCTCTATTATCTTCCTATCTATCATCTTATCACAGTCTCCACGTGTCCCCCTCCCCATAAATTAGATAGAAAGCTCTCCAGGTCAAGGCCTGCTACTGTTTTTATGCTGCTTTGTAAAGGGCCATGGGCATCTGGAATGATGATGATGTGTTAGCATTCTGTATTTTTCACTCCCGCAATTGATTCATATTTTTAGTGAATCTGCAATGTTCTGGGCTGATGTCAGATCCCACAGAGAAAGTGGGAAGGATGGAGGCAGGCTGTATGCTGGTGGAACATGGATAGCAACAAGTGAGCACAAGTTGGGAATAGACTGAGTCTTTTTAAGCCTCGGTCTCCAGCCTATCTCCTACAGGCTTCACCAGTGCTTTCTTCTTCTTCTTCTAAAAAGTGTTTAGGGGTAAAATAATAATAATAATAATAATAATAATAATAATAATAATAATAATAATAATAATAATAATAATAATTTATACCCCGCCCATCTGGCTGGGTTTCCCCAGCCACTCTGGGCGGCTTCCAAAAGAATATTAAAATACTATGATACATCAAACATTAAAAGCTTCCCTAAACAGGGCTGCCTTCAGATGTCTTCTAAAAGTCTGGTAGTTGTTGTTCTCTTTGACATCTGGTGGGAGGGCGTTCCACAGGGAGGGCGCCACTACCGAGAAGGCCCTCTGCCTGGTTCCCTGTAACTTGGCTTCTCGCAGTGAGGGAACCGCCAGAAGGCCCTCGGTGCTGGACCTCAGTATCCGGGTAGAACGATGGAGGTGGAGACGCTCCTTCAGGTATACTGGACTGAGGCCGTTTAGGGCTTTAAAGGTCAGCACCAACACTTTGAATTGTGCTCGGAAACATACTGGGAGCCAATGTAGGTCTTTCAAGACCGGTGTTATATGGTCTTGGCGGCCGTTCCCAGTCACCAGTCTGGCTGCTGCATTCTGGATTAGTTGTAGTTTCCGGGTCACCTTCAAAGGTAGCCCCACATAGAGCGCATTGCAGTATTCCAAGCGGGAGATAACCAGAGCATGCACCACTCTGGCGAGGCAGTCCGCGGGCAGATAGGGTCTCAGCCTACGTACCAGATGGAGCTGGTACACAGCTGCCCTGGACACGGATTTAACCTGTGCCTCCATGGACAGCTGTGAGTCCAAAATGACTCCCAGGCTGCGCACCTGGTCCTTCAGGGGCACGGTTACCCCATTCAGGACGAGGGAATCCCCCACACCTGCCCGCCTCCTGTCCCCCAGAAACAGTACTTCTGTCTTGTCAGGATTCAATCTCAATCTGTTTGCCGCCATCCATCCTCCAACCGCCTCCAGACACTCACACAGGACTGTCACCGCCTTCACTGGTTCTGATTTGAAAGAAAGGTAGAGCTGGGTATCATCTGCATACTGATGAACACCCAGCCCAAACCCCCTGATGATCTCTCCCAGCGGCTGCATGTAGATGTTGAAAAGCATGGGGGAGAGGACAGAACCCTGAGGCACCCCGCAAGTGAGAGCCCAGGGGTCTGAACACTCATCCCCCCCCCACCACTTTCTGAACACGGCCCAGGAGGAAGGAGCGGAACCACTGTATGACAGTGCCCCCAGCTCCCAGCCCCTCAAGACGGTCCAGAAGGATGTTATGGTCGATGGTATCAAACGCCGCTGAGAGATCCAGCAGAACTAGGAAACAGCTCTCACCTTTGTCCCTAGCCCGCCGGAGATCATCAACCAGTGCGACCAAGGCAGTTTCAGTCCCGTGATGAGGCCTGAATCCCGATTGGAAGGGATCCAAATGGTCCGCTTCTTCCAGGCGTGCCTGGAGTTGTTCAGCAACCACTCGCTCAATCACCTTGCCCAAGAATGGAAGATTTGAGACTGGGCGATAGTTGGCCATCGTGGCCGCATCTAAAGATGGTTTTTTAAGAAGCGGTTTAATAACCGCCTCTTTCAGCGGGTCTGGGAAGGCTCCCTCATGGAGGGAAGCATTCACCACCCCACGAAGCCCATCGTCCAGCCCTTCCCGGCTAGCTTTTATAAGCCAGGATGGGCAAGGATCAAGGAGACAGGTGGTTGGTTTCACTCGTCCAAGCAGCCTGTCCACATCCTCGGAGGTAACAGATTGGAATTGATCCCACGCAATTTGACTAGACAGGACTCTAGCACTCTCCTGCCCCAGCCCTGCTCCCACGGTGGCGTCTACCTCTTCCCGAATCTGAGCGACTTTATCTGCAAAAAAACTTTGCAAAATCATTGCAGGAGATCATGTGGCCCGTACTGGGCCCCGATGTAGCAGGTGGTTCCGCTAAATTGCGGACCACCTGAAAAAGTCTCCTGCTGCTGTTTTCTGCAGATGCAATAGAGGGGGCGAAGAAAGCCTTCTTCGCCGTCGCTACCGCCACTTGGTAGGCTCGACACTGAGCTCTAACCTGTGTCCGGTCAGCTTCAGAATGGGTCATCCGCCACCGGCGCCCTAGCCGTCTCAACGATTGTTTCATTGCCCTCAGATCAGTGGAAAACCACGGGGCTGTCCGGGCTCCATGCAATCGGAGAGGGCGCTTCGGAGCCAAATAGTCAATAGCCCTGGTTAACTCCACATTCCAGCGGGCCACCAGGGAATCAGCTGAAAGGCCATCAACATGGGATAAAGCATCCCCTACCGCTCTCTGGAAACCATTTGGATCCATTAAGTGGCGGGGGCGGACCATCCGAATCGGTCCCACCTCCCTGCAGAGGGGAAGGGTCGCGGAGAAGTCAAGTTGCACCAGGAAGTGGTCTGACCATGGCACTTCTTTTGTTTCGCTTTTACTTAGTGTCAGAACACCAACATCCATGGAGGTAAACACCAGGTCCAAGGCAAGTCCGTGGCTATGGGTTGGGCCAAACTTATTCAGGGACAGCCCCATGGAGGCCATGCTTTCCACGAAGTCCCGAGTGGCCCCTTGTAAGGTTGTGTCGGCAAGGATATTAAAATCCCCTAGGACAACCAAACTAGGTGTCTCCAGGAGGACATCCGCCACGACCTGAAGCAGCTCGGGCAGGGAATCCTTGGTGCAGCGGGGAGGTCGGTACACCAAAAGGAATCCTGTACTGCCCCTATTGCCCAACTTCCAGAACATGCACTCAGAGAACTGGGTCTTCCCAATAGGACGCCTGGTGCAAACTAATGACTTCCTAAAAATCACTGCAACCCCCCCTCCCCGCCCACAAGGCCTGGGTTGCTGTGCGTAAGAGAAGCCTGGTGGACAAGCAGCGGCAAGAACAGGCCCATCTGCTTCACCCAACCAAGTCTCTGTTACACAAGCCAGGTCAAATCCTCCATCCATGATCAAGTCATGGATGGCAGTGGTCTTATGAATCATTGACCTGGCATTGCACAGCAGCACCTTCAGGCTATGTGGGTATCCCTTGCTGATTCTAGTATCCGTCCGGACAGGACCAGACCCGGAGGCAGGGATAGTCCTCAGACAACGACTAAACCTGCCTCCTCTGTAATGACATGGTCTGGTCTTAGCGTAACTCCTCCTCCTACCCGTGATCACTGAGATCGGTTGTCCCAGCGCATCCCCCTCTGTGGAACATACCCCAGCCATTTTGTTGGCTGGGACCCACTCCCCGGCAGCCCTGACCCTTCCCCTTAAGAACAAAATAAGACCTTAAGACAATAAAAAACCCCAGAAAACAAAAAACAATACAAATGAAAAACTATAAAAATTACAAATCCATTAAAATCAAACAAATTCCCAACTAAACATCCATCCCACCCCCATCCCCATCCCCACATATACAAAAAATAAAAGGAAAGGGAAAAGGAACATTTTAAAACATTTTAAAAAGAACTCTGCACCCCTCCGGATCCCCCTGGGCCACAGCAGCAGTGACAGCAACCGTCCCTGTGAGGCCTGTCAGGCCCTGCCCTGGGCCAGGTGGTAAGTGGCAGGAAGGAGCAGGGCCCTCAGACACCCACACAGGAGAGTCCTCCTGGGCAGCAGAACGCAACAGTCCCTGTGAGTCCTTCAGGCCCCGCCCTGGGCCAGATGGTGAGTGGCAGGAAGGAGCAGGGCCCTCAGACACCCACACAGGAGAGTCCTCCTGGGCAGCAGAGTGCAGCAGTCCTTATGAGGCCTCAGGCCCCGCCCTGGGCCAGATGGTGAGTGGCAGGAAGGAGCAGGGCCCTCAGACACCCACACAGGAGAGTCCTCCTGGGCAGCAGAGCGCAGCAGTCCCTGTGAGTCCTTCAGGCCCCGCCCTGGGCCAGATGGTGAGTGGCAGGAAGGAGCAGGGCCCTCAGACACTCACACAGGGTACTCTCATTTTCCTACTCATATTGAAATACTGCCCCTCAATGAGGCCAAACTTAGATTCACAAAATGTTTTTTTATTATTATTATTTAATGGCAAACTGCCACATACAGCACGTTACTTGGATGTGTCTGGAGTCTTGGAAGCTTGACTACCCTACGTTCTCCTACAAATGGAGCTTGTTTGGAGGTTCTAGCAGGGGAGTACAGCTATCATATACCCTTGACTGAAGAACAGGACACTCCTTCTGTCTGGGATGATCGTCCTCTTCCACCGAGTGCACAGCTTCGGGAGGGACACACATGGAGCAGTGAGGGAGGAAAAGGACACCTGCCTAGCCAGCCAGATCAGCTGAATCAATCTTGGCGATCAATGGGGTGACCGATGTCACAGCCAGACAGCCCTCACATCCAGATTCACAAAATGTTTAGGGGTATGCGTACCCCTGAGTTCCCCCAGAAAAAAGCACTGGGCTCCACCCCCCTTCAGAGTCTTAATGGGCCATCCCTCTGACCGTACAATGTGCAATCTTCCTTCATTCCACAACCTCCCTTCTAGTGCTCTCTTTCCACTGCCAGACTGGTGATGTCTGGTGGGAGGCACCTACTTCTTCAGACTAGGAGGTAGGTGTTAGTGAGGGTCCAGGCTGTGGCCCTATAGGCCCCAGTACTCTTGGCTATCCCTCGGGGGGCCCTGTACAACCTCCAAAGGCACAACACTCTCCCTATCTTCAGCAGCCAGCTCTGAAACTCTGGTATCCCTGCAGTCTCTATGTGTCTGGATTACTGCTAGATTCAGGGCTTAACCTGGCCAGAGATGGGAAAGCTTTGGACTTCCAGGCCCTAGTGGACTACAACTCCCATCATCCCAGATCACTGGCCATAATGCCTGGGGCTGAAGGGCGTTGGAGTCCAACAACATCTGGAGGGCCAAAGGTTTTCTGTACCTGAGCTAGACCAGCCAGGTCCTTTAAGAGTCCATCTATGATTCATTTCCCCTCACCTGGCATTACAAATGATGGATTTTCTTTTACTCATAGTGAAAGTGCTGGTATTAATTTATGTTTCTCCTCACAGTAGCAAATATAATTATCACTATTAATTGATAAACTGTGGCTTCCTGGTGTGTGTGTGTGTGTGTGTGTGTGTGTGTGTGTGTGTGTGTGTTTCCTCTCCTTCTTCGGAAGCAAATACTTCAGGAACAAGCACTGAAGATCCCATCATTGGTGTGTGGTGGTTCCTCACACCTGTAACACATATTTTGCAGCTTTCTTTCTTGCTACCTTTCCGCAAACCTGGCGATGTGTCTTCCCACCTCTCCCTTTGGGGAAAAAAGTTCCATCTCACCATCTGGCAGCCCAGCATCACATTTGAATGAGGTGTTCCACCTAGCTACTTCAGATCTCTTGCGCTTCTTTCTATTGGATATCAAGTTGTAGACATTGGTTCCAATATGACTACCGTCATGGTCTCTAGAGCAGTGTGCAAATGGACTCTGGAAAATTCTCCATCATATTTGTGGGGAGAGAACTTGGGGAAGGAGAGGGGAGATGGACCATATCACCAAGTTTATCCAGGAGGAGGAAGAGAACCTCCCCATCCCTGGCATCCCCAGGCAGAGACCCATCTGAAATCCTGGAGAACCTCTGGCAGTCAGTGTAGGCAATATAAACCTGGATGGATGAAGGATCTGAGTCAAAATAAGAATAGCTCTGTTGGGTTAAGCCAAAGCTCTGCCTACTCCAGCTTCCTGTTCTCATAATGACTAATTAAATGCCTATGGGCAGCCCACAAGTTGGAACTGAGCACTAAAGCAATCTCTCCACCTGCAGTTTCCAGCAATTTGTATTCAAAGACATACTGCCTTCAACAGAGAAGGTAGAACAAAGCAGTTGCAGCTAGTAGTCATTGATAGTATAAGGCCGTTTCCTCTGCTCCTATTTTTCTTTGGTAGCTGGGCCCACCATTATCAGTAGCCATGGAAGAGCTCCCTTCTTTTTTCTTCAGGTCTTTGTGGGTTTTTTTTGCTTTCCCCCTGATCTTTTTGTTCTCTTCATGTGACAATTGTTTTTGTGTGCAGTCCCAGGAGGGATGCACCTTGTGATCTTTCTCTCTGAAGAAAATTCTCACCTGCCTCACAAATTTGCATCTCTGTAACAGAAGGCGTAGAGGGCATTCAAGGGTGCAAGACAGGCACTTGATTGCCTCTCTGTTACAAGAACAGAAGAAACTCAGGAAAATCCCAGGTCCACCCAGATACAACCAAGTCCAGAATCTCCCTGTGACATTGTCTGAACAATCTCCATGCTAATGGTCAACAGTGAAAAGCAGCTGCCTGTTATGCTCCCATCTCAAAGCACAATAAAGTGGTTACTTTTCTTTCTTTTATATATATATAATTTTTATTTATTTTCCATTTGATATTATACATTCTCATCATCATTATCCATTTTACCACTTTGGCTCTTTAGAGCCTATCGATTTCCTTCCCTCCCGCCTCATGGCTTTCAAAATTAACCTTTATATCATTGGATTTTGTACGCTTTCCAATTCTAATTACACTCATTGCAAAATAACTCAAAAATTAAATAAAAATAGAAAGATAGAAAATTTCTCATTACAAGTCTTCCGACAACCCTGCTAGTGATGTTAATTGCTTAGAATAATCTTTCAGGTATCGTATACATTTACTCCAGTTCTTTTGGAATATTTGATCATGCTGGTTTTGGATTTTTCCTGCCAGCTTCGCCAGTTATGCAAAGTCCATCATCTTCATCTGCCACTCTTTCGCACAACAAAGCAGTTCTTATTTGAGACTAAAGGAGATAATTTATAACAGTCAAGGCCTAGTAGCAAGCACTGGATACTCTTGCAGAGACAGTGCTCTTGTGCTCAGATCCTGCTTGGAGGTTCCCCATAGAAATTTGGTTAGCTACTGTGAGAACAGGATGTTGGACTAGATGCAGCGGCGTAGCGTGGGTTGTCAGCACCCGGGGCAAGGCAAGTAATTTGCGCCCCCTAACCCGGGGCAAGGCAAGTAATTTGTGCCCCCTAACCTGCCGCGTCAGGTGATCTGAGGTGAGTTGCCGCTGGCGCTGCCGCCCAAACGCCGCCGCTGCTTGCCCGGAGGAGGGCAGAGAGGCAAGGAAAATGCAACATGGCCCAGAAGCTGCAGCAGCAGCAGCGGCGGCGGGGCTGTGAGGAGGGGCTGCCTGGCGCGTCCTCCACGGCCCTGACACGCGGGGACCGCGGCGAGCGCTGAGAGCCGCTGCCAGCTCGTCGGTTCCGCGAGACATGGGGCTCTGCTACAGCCTGCGCCCGAGGCTCTTCGGCGACTCCGGAGGCGGTGAGAGCGCCCCCCCAGATGTTGCGCCCGGTGCGGCCGGCCCCCCTTGCACCCCCCACGCTACGCCACTGACTAGTTGGGCCATTGGCTGGATTCAGCATGACCTTCTAATGTTCTTATGTAGGGACATCAAGATTCCAAGATACATGAGCAAGGGAAGAGACACAAGAATTGAACTGAAGGAAGGAAGACGTCCCAACAGCCAGCATGTCCCTCCTCCCAAGCTTTTAAAGATGAGGTGGGACCACCACACATTCAGACATGCACTCCATCTGGGCAGCACCTAGTTCTCGGTAACAAGACAGTGTACTGCCCCCTGACTCCATCTCCTGCTCCTGCTTTGCCCTTCTCACTGGCTACTTGAAGTCCCCAATGAGGCCCATGGGAGGGGCAATGGGGGGTTGGAGAAGGCAAATCTGTTCTCCCCCTCTTCAATGTCTCAAATCACAATGGGAGGACCTCCATCACTGGGTGCCAGCCTTCAAGCACATCACCCTGGATCAGGCCAATGGCCCATATAGGTCAGCATCTTGTTCTCATAGTGGCCAACCAGATGCCTGTGGGAAACTCACAAGCATGATTCAGGCACAAGATCACTCTCCCTTCCAATGGTTTCCAGCAACTGGTATTCAGAAGCATTACTGCCTTCATTACTGTTGGGTAATAGCTATCATGGCTAGTAACCATCAATTCTCCTCATCTGCATGAATTTGTCTTTTGCTTTGTTTTGTTTAAAGCCATCTATGTTGGTGGCCATCACTGCCTGCTGTGGGAATGAGTTCCATAGTTTAACTATACACTGTGTAAACAATGACTTTCTTTTATCTGCCCTGAACCTTCCCTATTTTTTCTTCCTCCAGCTCCTCTTCTATCTGGGGCTGCCAAACCATGCCAGATCCTAACATGTCTGAGGAGCCCATGACAGAGCACAGCTAATCATCTTTCCGGCTCATTGATAACCAATAGATGATCTGATCCCAGAAGGTCTTTTACACCTTGAGCTGTTATGAAGATATGCTGCCGTTAAATGAGAAATAAATCCATTGAGCTCATTCTCAAGACATTTATTCATGATTTATTTGTCATAGCCATTTTTGTCTCTTTAAAAAACAACAACACAAAACCAAAATGGCTGACAAGAGTGGAAAACAGCAGCACAATAACAAAACAGCAATTAAAACTAAATACTTTAAGACCTGACAGCATATAAAACATATATAAAAGCCGCCATCCCCAATAAAACCAGCCATTAAATGTCTCGTGGAATGAAAAGAGCTTCAGAGCCCTTCTGAAAACATGAAGTCTTGGAGGAGATCCCCAGGGAAGAGTTAGAGTTGCTTTCTTGCTGATTTTATGAAGCTTATTCAGAAAGGAAATATATATCTTGGTGACTCCTCAACACACAGATGTATTCTGCTTTCTTTTTCTGCTTATTACACTGATATCCCACCTTTTTTCAGGAGCTCAAGGTGGCACACATGGTTCTCCCCCTTCCTTATTTAATCCCCACAACAACTCTGTGAGGTAGGTTAACTTGAGAGACAGTGACTGGCCCAAGGTCGCCCAGTGAGCTTCGTGGCTGAGTGAGGATTCCATATTGTCTTCCATATTGTGCTTATTAATATTATACATATGGAAGCAATGGAATGAATTAAAAAAAGACTATTCTCCAGTCCAAAAATAGGGTTCAAAGGTTTTACTAACAGAACTTGTTCTAAAACAGACACTTAAAACAAAAAATGTTACATCCAAATACATACATAATATGTGCTTGGCCAAGCACAGGCAGAGCATCTTAGAAATATGAAATTACTTTGTCTAGAACTAAAATCAAAGTTCTCCCTCTCTCACACACAGACTCCATTAGCCTGAGGCTGTGTTGTCCTAGAGAGAGATTAAGCACACATCCTTTCTCTTCCAATGCTTGAGAGAGAGAACAAAGACCAGCTCACACAAAATGGAGATTTACAACTGAATACTCTCCATGTGATCTAAAGTTAAACACCTCGTGTCAGAGTAGCAGAGATAAATTCTAAGTTAATTATCAACCTGTTAGGCTCTCAGCAACTCCTTTGCTTAGCTACTGCGGAAGTTTCCATGCTATGCATTTAGCAGTACACATAAAGAGTTGTTTTCCATTAAACAATTGTACTCAACATTCCAGGTTGTACTCTGACACTCTAACTGCTATGCCACACTGGCTCTTGGTTTAATATATTCTGCATTATCATTATGAATGACCCCATTCTGGGGGGGGGGGGAGGAATTTAGAGAAATGGTGGTATCACCAATGCATTGCAAAAATGAGGACTTGATTTGCATTTGCTAATGCATATGTATAGATGCAAATTTAGAGAAACTTTGTATAGAACTATCTCTCAACATAGAGAGTAAGACTTTGAGCAGGTGGCATTTGTACTTGCTCAGTTTTCTGTTCAAAGGCTTCCTACAGGTGTGCTGTTTCCACCACCACCGCTGCCACTTTCCTTTTTATGGTTTTTTAAATCTTTAAACTGCACCTGGACCAGACATCCCTTCAAGCAGAATGGCCCTCTGAAAGACCTTCTGATAGATTGCAGACACATGGCAACTGCCTTGGGGAGAGCCTATCAAGGGCTATTGTAAAACTGGCTGCACTGATCTATGGTCAAATGTGTACTGACTGTGTGTGTGTGTGTCATTTGCATGGAAACAACACAACATCAGTGCCCATTAATCAAACACTATGTATGTGAGAAGACTCCCTGGAAAAGACCCTGATGTTGGGAAAGATGGAGGGCACAAGGAGAAGGGGACGACAGAGAATGAGATGGTTGGATGGTGTTCTTGAAGCTACTAGCATGAGTTTGATCAAACTGTGGGAGGCAGTGGAGGACAGAAGTGCCTGGCGTGCTCTGGTCCATGGGGTCACGAAGAGTCGGACACGACTAAACGACTAAACAACAACAACATGTATGTGGGTGATTGTGACCAGATCCATGCATGCAAATGTATTGCCATCTATGATAGAGATAAATTGTGCATGCAAAATCATATATGAAAATCCTGAAATGGGCTACAAATGAAGCATCTGATTTATTTATCCATCAGTACTATTTATTTATACTTCTTCCCCCTTTACTAGGGTGGGTTGCAACAATAAAATGTGCAATTAATGAGCAAAGAAAATGGGGAAGCCACAAAACAAGAAAAAGGGTTAAAACCATTCCATATATAAATTATATAAAAACAATTCAACATCTAAAAACATTCTGAGTACAGATGCAGACTGGGATAATGAGCTCCATTTTAAAAAGTATTGTTGAAAGAGGGAGATTTTCAGTACGTGCCGAAAAGACAAAAGTAGTGGCACCACATGCCTGATATTTAAGGGGAGGGAATTCCTAAGGTATGTGCCACCACATGAAAAGCCTGATTCCTGGATCATACAGAAGTGATCTCCTGATAAGTAGTTATTTGATGGAGGCCCTCTCTGGCAGACTACAGTGAGACTATCTTTAAGGTGAAGGATAAAATATAAGGTAGTCAGAAGCTGGAAAAATTGAGGGTAGTATCAAAACTGCTCTTTAGCTGGTGTTCAGCTAGGTGTTTGCCATTCAGTTTCTGTGAGGGAAGGGGAAGTTGTCAGTTTGGCTGGCATCAGACTCCACACAGACCCATGGGGTCAGTGGCTTTTGGAATCAGGATGAAGACTGGAAAGGCAAGCCAGGAAGCTGAGAGGCTAAGAAAAAAGGAGCCCCAAAATGTGGCAGCTGCAGTGAGGGTGTGTATTAAACCAACAGAGAAATGGAAAGCCATGGTACCAGTGGTAAAGTAGGTCTGAGGGAAAGAAGGATGGAGACAGGCAACTGGGATGAGAAGGGGCTAACAAGAAAGTTAGTTTTCCCACATCGAGTTGAACTAATCAATGGTTCTTGCATGTAGGTGTGGGCGTTCTGAGATAACAAAGAGAGTGGGAGAAAATAAGGAAGATTTAAAAATATATTTCCAGCAGAGTTAATTCATAGTTCATTTTCCCTTTCTCTTTGGCGTGGTGGTAAGAATCTGGACCAGAGGTTCCTTTTCCTTGGCAGCCCTGAAGTAAGACTTTCTATAAAGTTTTGTAGCACAATCTATTGTAACCAGACAATGCAATACCATTGCACCAAAAACAAGATTATAAGTGATTTATTATTTATGGAATGAAACTCATAAGGTTTTCTATAAAAGTTGCTACATTCTAATAAAAACCATGTTCTGAAAACACATCATATATACAGAGAGAGAGAGGGGGGGGGGGAGAGAGAGAGAGAGAGAGAGAGAGAGAGAGAGAGAGAGAGAGAGAGAGGTGCCCAAAGTCTGAGTAGGGCATAAAGAATCCATGTTCAGGCATCTTGAGAACTTGGAATAGGTGAAAAAGGATTATGTAAGCCAGTCTTATCATGTCAGAAACTCAAAGAAAAGTGGGAAAGGAAGGTACTAGCTTCCATCCCTGGTTGTTTGCCCCCAGAAATAAGGGATTTTCTTTGGAACAAAAAACAGAGGCTATTAATTTTGGGGTCTGATCTCAAAGTCCAACACTTCCAGCCTTTGTGATCCATTTTAGTGATTAGCCATGGTAACGAAACATTGAGCCTCCAGGCTCAATAGCAGCATACCCCTGGTTACAAGAAGCTGGGGCCCAGAAAATTAGGAAGAGCTCTCTCCATCATGCTCGGCTTTGCCAACTCCTTAAGGGGACTCTGGCTGATATTTGTTAGAGGTGGACCACTGGCTCAGTGGCTGTTCTGTAGCTCACATCACGCAGACCATTGTATTTCAAGTTCTAAGCTCTGCATTTGCTTTCTTTTTCTCAGCTATTCATGCATGTCATCAGACTCCTTCGCAACTGATAATTTATTAATTTAACAAAATTAATATACCACTTGATTTTCTAATAATAATAATAATAATAATTTATTATTTATACCCCGCCCATCTGGCTGGGCCTCCCCAGCCACTCTGGGCGGCTTCCATAAAACCAAAAATACAGTAAAATCACACGTTAAAAACTTCCCTGAACAGGGCTGCCTTAAGATGTCTTCTGAATGTCAGGTAGTTGTTTATCGCTTTGACATCTGCTGGAAGGGCGTTCCACAGGGCGGGTGCCACTACCGAGAAGGCCCTCTGCCTGGTTCCCTGTAGCTTTGCTTCTCGCAATGAGGGAACCTCAAAGTGGTAGAATAATGTGGACTTTCAGGGAGAGAAGAGCACTTTGAGTAATTCTAGAACATCTGTACTTTCAAAAGGCATTCTTTTGTGCATCTTAGTTTTGTGAGAGCGCACTCTCTCTCTCTGAGGGAGAGAGACCAGACCACAATGCTTCTCTTTCTCTCTTAAGAAACCTGACTTTGTGGAGTGGCTGTAAATTTAAAAGAGAGTTGGGTGCTCTGGTGTGTCCTGTGAGCCACTTGGATGTAGCCTCTAGCAGGTTTCCTCCAAGGGAATTCAACTGTCAAGGTAAAAATGTTTGGCCACTTAAAATATACAGTGGTACCTTGTTTGCATACGTCTTGGTTTGCATATATTTTGGACTACAAACACGTCAAACCCGGAAGTGCATGTCCCGATTTGGAACCTTTTTTTGGATTACAACTCATTTATTTTTTTATTATGAACAAAAAAATTTTTGGAGGCCCCATTGGCGAAAGCCCACCTTGGGTTACAACCAGTTTTGGCTTACAAACAGACCTACGGAACGGATTATGGTTGTAAACCAAGGTACCATTGTATGCTGTTACATCTGCAGTGATCTATTTAAATATCCAGGGCATCACATGCAGTGTTTTTTTTAAAAAAAGGATTCATGAATGAGCACAAAGCTTGATGATCTCAGCCTCGACATTCAACTGCCAGTCATCAGGCGTCGAGCAAGCAAGTGCTGTGCGTCTCTGTGAGAATCAGTGCTCCATGTCATTCATTCATTCATTCATTCATTCATTCATTCATTCATTCATAACATGTTTTTAGCCGCAGTTCCAGTATTTGCTCAAGGTGACATCCAAGAGTAAAAATAGGCTGCAATAAACCTAACATTTCAAGCAAACAAATTGTTCATCAGACAATCAAAACATCCGCCGTGAAAAAATAAAATGCAGCAGAAAACGATCTCAAACAATGCTGGAAAAGCAATTAAAAGCCTTTGGGGAGCATGGTGCAGTTGAAGAAGCTGAATGCATGCATATATGGATGGAGAAATAGCACGCACTGCTCACAGCCACATGTCACTTCTTATGGTTGCAAAGGCCAGGGGAACTGAGTTCCAGGACAGTATGACTGTAATTTATTAATTGGACAAGAAGAAAGTCACAAAATGCCGGGCGGCACTCACGACAGGGCCTGCAGCGCACCCGAGCTGCAGGCCCTGTCGTGAGTGCCGCCCTCCTAGGAGTGACGTGGTGGCTTGGGCTCAGGCAGGCTCCGAGCTGCTCAAACGGCCTGCCCACTGCTTCCCCTCTGCTGTAGGGTGGGTGAGTGGAGGGAGGCAGGCAGACTCCAGAGGCCCCATGGGCACGCTGCCCCTAGTGCCTGAGCGGCTTCCTCTGCCGCTGCGTATAACCACGATCCTTTGTAGGGATGTACCAAGCTGTCAATTGTAGTTCCTCTTGGTTTTTCACCTTTCCAAGCTCCAGTTCAGTTCTCCACATTTCCATGTCAGTTTGTATGTAGAAACAGAAGTCCTCATAAAGAAATGCACCAGCATCTTGTTGACATTTCCATTCCACCTTAAGGAGCAGACATGAGATTGTTGTCTTTGTCCATGGGGTTTTCTTGGCAGGGATACTGGAGTGACTTGCCGGTTCCTGCTCCAGGTATGTATGGAAGTGAGAGCTGGACCATAAAGAAGGCTGATCGCCAAAGAATTGATGCTTTTGAATTATGGAGCTGGAGGAGACTCTTGAGAGTCCCATGGACTGCAAGAAGATCAAACCGATCCATTCTGAAGGAAATCAGCCCTGAGGGCTCACTGGAAGGACAGATCCTGAAGCTGAGGCTCCAATACTTTGGCCACCTCATGAGAAGAGAAGACTCCCTGGGAAAGACCCTGATGTTGGGAAAGATGGAGGGCAAAAGGAGAAGGGGACGACAGAGGACGAGATGGTTGGACAGTGTTTTTGAAGCTACCAACATGAGTTTGACCAAACTGCGGGAGGCAGTGGAAGACAGGAGTGCCTGGTGTGCTCTGGTCCACGAAGTGTCGGACACGACTAAATGACTAAACAACAACATGAGATTGTTGTGTGTCGCATGTCCATTTACATTCCAGCACAGTGTGCTGGGAACTTCCATTTGTGTATAGCTTTTGCTGTTCTCTCCAAGAGGACATGAGAGAGAGACAACATGTTTCTTTGTTCTGATTTATGCTTAATAAATCTTTAGCTGTTAGAATGACTTCACAAGCCTCACACCTACTTCTGTGTGTGCAGTACACTCTGCTAATTGCGTGCCCTGGCTTTTGAAGTCCGGATTGCTGAGTTACATTGGAGCATGGGCCAATGGAAGGAGACAGCACAGCTGGGGCTTATCAGCTGGCCTCCCGGCCCTCTGCATGTCGACACATCTAAGTGTGAATTTCTCTTATCATGCACATTTTTGCATGCAGAGCCACTTCCCCTGATCCAATGCTTTTTGTTTGTTATTTTCACTAATACGTGCATATATTTTTTTTGCACAATTTATCATAGTAGAAGCATAGTATCTGCACCGTACTATAGGCAGAGTGTAGCCATGGCTGGAGACAGAAATGCTTCTGAATGCAAGTTGCTGGAAAGCACAGGAGAGGGTGGTGTGTTCAGCTCCTGCTTACCAGCTTCTTACAGGCATCTGTTACGCTACTGTGAGAATAGGATGCTAGAGTACATGGGCCATTGGTCTGACCCAGCAGGCTGGTTCTATGTCCTTAAGTCACTGCATAGCAACAGCCAGGAGTCTTCAAACAAGCACCACATTGCTCCTTGGTAATGTGGCATAGCCAGTCCTTACTCAAAGAGGGAGATTCCGTAAGCACTGATCAGCTGATTTGTGCTTATAGCAAACCCCCTGCACCTGTCAAAATGGCCTGCAGGAGTTGAAGGAGTTCAGGATCTAGCCAAATCCTATTCCTCACACGCGGTGTATAGCAATGGGCAGTTCTCCTTGTTGTGCAGCAATAAAACTGCTGGCACACTTGCAAAGCTAAGCAGGGTCCAATATGGTTTTAGATTGGATGGGGGACCACGTGTTGAGATTTCCTGCATTTGCAGGGGGTTGGACTAGATGATTCTCAGGGCCCCTTCCAACTCTACAATTCTATGATTCTATGACCTGTCTTTAGGTGATGTTATTCCACCCACTACAGAGCAGCCCACTTTGCACAAACGGAATGGGAAAAGAGAGCTGTGTGTCTGACAGATTTTTCAATCTCTTTGTCAAATTCACATCCAACTTTGGAAGAAAAAGTAGCCAGAGGTGAAAATCTGAATTCTCATCTTTCTCTCATCTAGTCATGCTGTTTGTGCTTTAATGATATTTTGGCTGAAAGGGAACAGATGAGGTCATGTATCTATTCTTTGGCTCTTCTTGGATTTTGTATCCAACTTTCTCTCTGAAAACACTCAAGATCTGGCTTCGTTAAGAAGACCTGCTTCAAAGGAAGCCGTACATTTAAAAGTCCAGGTTTCCATTCTCTCTGTCCTTCCAGTCCTGGTAGGGAAGCGAAGTCACCTCATATGGTGCTTCAAATGGTGAGCTCTACTCCAGGCTCTTCAATACTCTCTGTCCTTCCCTCAGGGCAAGATGGTTCCTGGGTAACACTGTGGTGAAATTTGTGGAAGGGAAAGACTCCTGTCACTGCAACACCAGGAACCAGATGATGAATAGCCCTTTGGGCTGTTCCACCTTCTCTCTCCCCTGATGTCAGAACAAGATGGTCCTCAGATGTTTGTTTGTTTGCACTCTGAGAAGGAGGTAGGGAAATGGAAGGCTCCTTCAGAGCAGAAGAAAACTTTCTAGAAATTAGAGGATGGGTTTCAGCACAGCGCAAGAAAGAAAAACAGGAGGAAATGCTTCTGGCTGCTAAAAAGCTAGACACTGTGGTCTCCAGAACTCCTGGGAATGTGAGGAAAACATCTCTCACTTCCACAGCCTCATCCCTGGGCTGTGAAAGTGAGTTGCTGCTCTCTGGTCGGCCCTACAATGGGTCCCGTTCCCCTTTCACTCTGACTGCTTTGAGCAGCTGGCAGAACTTCATGACAAAGATACTGTTTTACATCTCATCTCCTCGCAGCCTGGAGCTGTGGGAACAATGGTAAATGTTAGCGTGGAAATCTCACTGTTTGCACATTGCATCTTGGCAAATGTCACTGTGCGGTGCTGGATTCCTTTTTGGCTTTCTCACAGCGCTTGTGATTCCCCCTCCAGTGGTAGCTACTGTACTGATGGCGGAAGGAAACAGGGTCAGCCCGACTGAACAAGCAGCCCAGGTGATCTCTTGGGCGTCACAGTAAATTCAGGGCAGCGGCAGAAAAAGTGTTTCTGGCCTGAAGCACATTTCAATCTGGGCAATCTTCTTAGTGGGGTGGGTGAGCAAATACTCATGGTCGAGTGAGAGGCGAAAACAGATGCAGTAAAGGATATGAATTGTACCTTCATAGAATGATAGAATTGTAGAGATGGAAGGGACCCCAAGGCCATCTAGCCCAACCCCCTGCAATGCAGGAATCACAGCCAGGCTACATTCCAACCTAATAATAATAATAATAATAATAATAATAATAATAATAATAATAATAATAATATATTACTTATACTCCATCCATCTGGATGGGTCTCCCCAGCCACTATGGACAGCTTCCAACAGAACATTAAAAACACAATAAAACACCAGATATGAAAAACTTCCCTAAACAGGGCTGCCTTCAGATGTCTTCTAAAAGTCAGATAGTTGTTTATTTCCTTGACATCTGGTGGGAGGGCGTTCCACAGGGCAGGCGCCACTACTGAGAAGGCCCTCTGCCTGGTTCCCTGTAACCTCACTTCTTGCAGTGAGGGAAGTGCCAGAAGGCCCTCAGTGCTGGACCTCAGTGTCTGGACTGGATGATGGGGGTGGAAACGCTCCTTCATTTATACTGGACCGAGGCCGTTTAGGGCTTTAAAGGTCAGCACCAACACTTTGGATTGTGCTCAGAAACGTACTGGGAGCCAATGTAGGTCTTTCAGGACCGGTGTTATGTGGTCCCGGCGGCTGCCCCCAGTCACCAGTCTAGCTGCCACATTCTGGATTAGTTGTAGCTTCCGGGTCACCTTCAAAGGTAGCCCCATGTAGAGCTCTTTGCAGTAATCCAAATGAGAGGTAACCAGAGCATGCACTCAGATGCAACATCCAGGCAACCAAGAGGCATTATCACAATTCAGGGACATATTGCAGCTGTTAATCGGGTGATACCCACCAAGCCAAATCCTGACCAATGCACTAACATTCGTGGGATCCCTGTTAAGTTTTGATTTTGCTCAGTAGAAACCCAGCGGAACAGGACATAAAGCTTATGGTCTCCCTCCCCGTGACTTTTGGATGTGACTGGGGGGGGGGTTGGTTTATTGATGTACAAAGCTTAATAGAAATGAAAAATGGGAATGATCTGAAATGATGTTGGATTTATATGGAAAATAGAAAATGGAATGTACAGGGATCCATACAAAATTAGGTAACATATGATTGGATAATTAGGAATTGGATATGACTTGCCTTGAATTAAAAAGCAGCATCCACAAAACAATCCATCAAAGTAAGTAACTGTCCTGAGAAAACCCAGCCCAAGGGGAACAAATGGGTGATAGCTTATTTATTATGGCAAAGCACTCAACTGCAGCAACTTGCAAGGGGCACAAGGGTATCCACACCTGCTGCTTATCTAGCTAGGCATCTAATCCCCAGGCTTGAGTCCTGAACTGGACCATTGGAGCAACAGCGTGACCATGTCTCTACTCTAACTTAACCCCCCTCAGCTGACGGGGTGCACACAAGCAACCTGAAAATTCTGCATAGCAGCTCCCACTGTGCCTGAACCCATCCTTGTCTTGGCTGCATATTTTTTTGATGTTTTGTTTATGTTTTGAATTCTGTGTTATCGTCGTTCCCCCCCCCCATGTTCCCTCAGCCGCCCTGAGCATGGTTTTAACTGTGGAAAGGTGGCATAGAAGTAAAATGATGTATGTATGATGGTGCCCCGTGACTCTGGACAAATAGAAACAAGGGAGAATGTGCTTCTACAGTGCCTGTATTCCAGAGACATTCGGACTACAGTAGCGCCATCTTACCATTACTGCATAACTACCCAGGGGGCAGAGGACAATTCCATACCTTCTTGGTGCTTTCAGATACCAACCCTGCGACAACATACAATGTTGCCAGATTCTGCACAGCAGCGCTCAAAATTCAACGAACGATGACCTGTGTCACAAACTAAATTTAATGAGCACTCATATCAGAGTGCTCTGTAGACTGATAGCTTATAGTCTTCTCAGGGCCGGATTTAGGTTTGATGAGGCCTAAGCTACTAAAGGTAATAGGGCCCTTTATATGTCCAGCTGTCCAAATCATCACTGTTTTTTGTCTTGAATATATGCTATATGGTAATTTATGGACCTAATAGGTAACGAAAGCCACTTGCACATAACAAAATATGTATTTTATCAAAGTAATTGTTGAACTGAAATATAATTAAAGGTAAAGGGACCCCTGACCATTAGGTCCAGTCACGGACGACTCTGGGGTTGCAGCGCTCATCTCGTTTTACTGGTTGAGGGAGCCGGCATACAGCTTCCAGGTCATGTGGCCAGCCTGACTAAGCCGCTTCTGGCGAACCAGAGCAGCGCATTTACCTTCCCACCAGAGTGGTACCTATTTATGTACTTGCACTTTGACATGCTTTTGAACTGCTAGGTTAGCAGGAGCAGGGACTGAGCAATGGGAGCTCACCCCATCATGGGGATTCAAACCGCCAACCTTCTGATCGGCAAGCCCTAGGCTCTGTGCCTTAACCCACAGCGCCACCCGTGACCCTTTTGAAATACAATTAAGAAGAAGTATATTAATAGTGAAATACAATTAAGAAGAAGTATATTGGGGGGGGGAGCCCCAAGAGAGTGGGGCCCTAAGCTATAGCTAGTTTAGCTTATACATAAATCTGGAGCTGACTGTTGTATATACTAACAACTTATGCGATGCCACTCCCGTCTAATGTTCCTAACTCTTTTTAAAGACTTTCCTTGCTTCCTTTAGATTTTTATAGACTTTTAATTCTAATAATAATAATAATAATAATAATAATAATAATAATAATAATAATAATTTATTATTTATACCCCGCCCATCTGGCTGGGTTTCCCCAGCCACTCTGGGCGGCTTCCAAAATAATATTAAAATACTATGATACATCAAACATTCAAAGCTTCCCTAAACAGGGCTGCCTTCAGATGTCTTCTAAAAGTCTGGTAGTTGTTGTTCTCTTTGACATCTGGTGGGAGGGCGTTCCACAGGGCGGGCGCCACTACCGAGAAGGCCCTCTGCCTGGTTCCCTGTAACTTGGCTTCTCGCAGTGAGGGAACCACCAGAAGGCCCTCGGCGCTGGACCTCAGTGTCCGGGTAGAACGATGGAGGTGGAGACGCTCCTTCAGGTATACTGGACCGAGGCCGTTTAGGGCTTTAAAGGTCAGCACCAACACTTTGAATTGTGCTTGGAAACGTACTGTTTTAGTTTTTAAAATCATTTTTTCAGATTTTAAATGACCGTAATAAAGATTTGATTTCATTTGATGTATATTTGTAGATTCATTGGACTGATTTCCGTTTTGGACATGGGACAAATAAGGAAACGCTGTCAGTTTCTGCTTCCGTTTCGGTTTTCATCAGACTCCACCAACATCCGTAGTTACAGGCCAGATAATTATGCTTTCTTCTTTTTGTTCTTTGCGCACAAGAAATCTCCGCTTCGGTTACCCTGCAGTCCTTCCTCAAGCTGTGCATGCAATAAAGGAGGAGATTCCAGCGCCCACAACCAAACGGCTTTGGGAACAAAGGAATAAGATTAACCAGCTTCCCATCTGTAAAACACAGGCATTGATATAATTATATCGGGACCAGATTGATTTAGAGGGCTGAGAAAACCACTCTTGATAACCCAATTAGCCAATCATCCTGGCAAGTGGAGCCAGCAGGGATCCTGACACATCATGAATCCCAACCCTGTCCAATTTGCCTCATCGGCTGCTTTATCGAAGTGGGTTTTGTGCTTGGTGTCCTCCGAGGGACAATCTGTGAATACATGATTAGCGGAATAGCCACATTTGTTTGATCGAGATGGAGTGAGCAAGATCAAATGCAAAGAAGAGTAGCTAAATCAGAGACTGGGGTGGGGGAAAAGTTTCTGGTTTAAAATGAGGAAGGAGGGAGAGAACTCTGACTCCTTTTGTGGAACTCACGATTTAAAATTCCACTGGATGCTCAAGATTGCCAGAATCAAATATGCTCCATGTCTGTGTTGTATTAAACCCCAGAACTGTCCTGATCAAGTATCCAGCTACTCCCTTCCCTCTTTTCCTTTCCCTCCGGCTAGGAGAAGCCACGCTGCAGGCCTGTGCTAGGAACCCTGTGTGATGGCCTGGGACTCGGGGTCGGACTCAGAACCAGAGGAGTCTCAGTCCGCACCGGATCCTCTGCCTCAGGCAGCATCTGAACCGAGTCTGGGGCCTGAATCTGAAGAGCCCCAGTCTGCACAGGTTTCCATGCAGCAACCCCCAGCTGGGCCGAGTCAGGGGCCTGAGCCTGCCCTGGCTCCAGATGCAGGGATGACCTCATTGCCTCCAGCTGGGCCATCGCTTACAGTTGCTCCACTACCGGTTGGATCAGAGGAGGCTGAGGCGGCCTCTGGGTCTAATAACCCACCGACGTCTCCCGAGCTGCAGAGACTCAGGTCTGAGAGAAGGAGAGGCCTGAGTACTTGCAGGAGGAGTGCTCTCCTTTGGGCGAGACAGGGAGGTGAGTCACCGGGGGATCAGGACCGGCTGTTACCCCAACAAAGATAAAAGGCTGTTAGACCCCGCCCCAGGTTGCGGGAGCAACATTGCTGCTTGCTGGAACCTGCCTGTTAACCTGTGCCTGACCTAGCCTGTTTTCCTGCCTTGGCCCTGTTGGACTGACTCCTTGTGGAATCCTTGGATTCGGGAACGGACCTGGACCGCGTTGCTCGAGTTAACCCCAGGGCCCAGCACACCCTGCCAGCAGCTGGGGTATATAACCTTGCAAATAAAGCGATGATGTTATGCACACCCTTGTGAAAATCCAATAGCCACGGTTCAACCAACAGTCCAGTGCCAAGTTTTCCAGTAGGCATAGCTAACATGGTGCCCTCCAAACAGCCCTGGAAAGGGGGTCATTGGTCAGGGATGATGGGGAATTCTTTCAGAAGTGGTGAATCATTTTTCAGTCTGATGGCCATGTTCCCTTCCGGGCTACTTCCCAGAGGCCACTTCCCTGCCTGGTGAGCAAGGTCAAAGGAAAAACATTTGTAGCTTTGCACTGTAGGCTAGCACAAACACATACACACACACACGCCAGGGGCGGAGGAAGGGGTGTGGTGGGGCGGGCCACCCCAGGTGTCATCACTGAGGGGGGTGCCAGGCAGCACTCACTGTGGGGCCTGCAGTATGCCCAAGCCATGCGTCTCTCCTGGGAGTGATGCAGTGACTTGGGGGCCCACAGGCTCTGCGTTGCCCCAAATGGTCCACCCACCTCCTCCCTCTCATGTCTAGGGTGGCTGAGTGGGAGGAGGCAGGCAGACTCCTTGGAAGCCCCGTGGAGTTTCCTACCACGGCTGGCCCTGCCCCGTAGGCGGCTGGCCCCGCCCCTGGGCACAGGGCACGCACGCTGCCCCAGGTGCCCGATCAGCTTGCTCCTCAGTGCGCGCACACACAAACACACATCATCGGTTGCCAGAGCCTGGGGTGGGTGGGTATTCACATACCAGATGTGGGATGTGCATGTGCCAGGAGGGGAGATGCCAGCCAAGACCTCGCTGTCGATGCCGCCCAGCCAAGCAAAGTGGGGCCGTACTGAGCTGCCAGCCCACCTACTCAAGGGGAGCCTGGCCAGCTGATGCAGCCCTTGGTGGGTGGAAAGGAGCACTGGGCTGGGGGCACCTGGTTTGTACCTACTCAGAAATTATGCCCCACAGCTCCCCTGGCATCCCCTTGGCTGTGGGTTGTAAGTTAACTGAATTTCCAAGTGGGAGGTGGAATGTTAGGGAGCTGCATCTAGAGTGAAAGAATGAATGCAGCGCATAAACATATAACCAGTGTGATTGGTGGGTATTTTGTGATGTTGCTCTTTTATTTTCGGATGGTTTATTCCATTTATTTTACTTTTATTGTGCATTTCTTTTGGGCCACATTAACATGCTGTTCAGGGCTTCGGGCCGAAAAGTGGAATGTAAATGAAGCGGTATATAACAATTAAGCAGTTTTCAGATGCAACTTTCAACTGTAGGTGATTTCCCAGTCGAAAGACACAAGGGTTATTCCTGCTCAAGAGCGCTTGCATTTTTCAAAGCACAAGGTGTTCTGTCTTTTCACGCCTCCTCCTTGAAGTATTTTCCAAGGGGGGGGGGGGAGCCATGGTGTTGAATGAGAACAGGACAAAATCTAATTTCTGAAGGATATGTTTGCACTGTGTTCCAAAGCGGACTTTGCTGTAGTGTTGGGAAACCAAGTTAGACATTTCCTTTCTGCAATCTCATTGGTATTCTCTTACCTTTGCACACAGAACTCGGTGAAAGGTATGTGCCATTAGCTTTAAAAGAGACAAATGAATGGATAGAGTTGTTTGCTCAAAACATCCAAGCTTTCGGCAATCTCTATAGTGACGTTGTACTTAGACGCTGAAACAAGTTTTTCGTTTGATGATTTAATCCAGCTTTCGAAAAGACAAAATAATTGTATTTGATGGCCGGGAATTCAATCTGTCAAGCCAAAAACATCCATTTTTGTTAGTGTTTACAGCTTCCAACAAGCAGCGTCCTTTATTTTGGTGAAATATTCAGTAGCGGATAAAAAAAGAAGCACAAATCATCAATTTATTGCATCTCCTCCTTTTTTTGACAATGCAGGTGGTGGTGAGGAGAAACACAATACAAAGTTTAAAACGTACCTAAGTCAGCTAGGCAAGTGGATTGACGTTAATTGTATTGCCTGCTTTGAAACCTATAACTAAGCTGTCAAAAGCTACGGCTCGGAACTCAGGGACATTTTCTTAAGGAAATTCCACCTTTTAAGCAATACTAATTCGTTGTTAAAATGCAAGTGTTTTGGCACCTGCACTGTGGGCAACATCTCTGAATAATTTTTAATGGTTTTAATATTTCCACCTTGCCACTTCAGTGTAATTAGAAATGGACTCATTGAATCATTGATTTGTACAGTTGGACGGGATCTTTAGGGTCATCTAGTCCAGCCCCCTGCAATGCAGGAATCTCAGCTAAAGCATCCATGACAGGTGACCATGCCAATACACTGGATAGCTAATGGGTGCTTTAAGTGCATTTATTTTCCAGATAATAGCTCCAGGGGATGGGAATTGGATTATTTAATTTTGATGGAGGAAATAACATTGGATAATTATGGATTCTTTTGCAGGGAAGGGCCATAGCTCAGTGGCGAAGCATCTATCTTGAATGCAGAAGGTCCCAGCTCAGTCCCCAGGATCTCCAGGTATGACCCTTTATAAAACCCCTGGAGAGTTGTTGCCAGTCAGTGCAGGTGATATTGAGCTAGATGGACCAACGTTTTGACTCAGCATAAAATAAACAATCGAATGCCAAATCCTTGCTTTCACAAAATTAAATAAATACTGCATGTGAGAATTGTCTTTTCCGAAAAGCATTGAGGTTACATAACTTTATTACCTGTGAAAGCCCATTTCACACTTGCAAGGTATTTCTTTGAGCTTGTCATCATCAATTGATCAATGTGCTGAACTCCTCAGAGGAGGGAGTGAAGTGGATTTGAGTAAAGAAGATCCTTTGCACGTGAACTAGTGGCAAGCCAGGTGTCTGCCGTCTTATATTTGTTTAATGGTTCTCCCTACCTAAGTGCAGAAACATTGAAAGTCATTTTGTTAGTTTGAGCCCAGTTTTCGAATCTGTTACAGTCATTTTGAATTGTGATTCTGTCTTCTGCGGCATTAGCTACCCCTCTGTCAGGGAATAGCAAGAACATGCAGTTTTGTCAGTACCCGGGGAGGGTTCAGAGCAGGAACTGGCAGAAGAGGAAGACAGGGAACTGAGGCACTAAGCAGAGCAGGGGGCAGGGCATAGTCAGGAGGAGCAGGGGGTCAGGGATGGTGAAGAGACCTACAACCTACCAGAGCCAGTAAGAGGAAGTTCAGACTCAGAAAAGGGGGCGGGGCTTTCATACCAGCACAGGCAAGGAGGGAAATGAAATGTAAAGAGCAAAGACGTATCGCGAGGTTTCCACACCTACTTTGTTGGGGCCGAAATCGAAGGAAGCCACTCCCCGAATCTGACTTGACAGGTTCAGATGTGTAATTCTGAACTTTTTACAGTGGTACCTCTGGATGTGAACCGGATCTGCACATGCGTGTGACGTCATTTTGACCATCTGCACATGTGCGAGTGGCGAAACCTGGAAGTAACGCGCTCCATTCCTTCCAGGTCGCCGCATCGCGCAACCTGAAAATACTTATTCCGAAGCTACTTCAACCCAAGGTATGACTGTATATATGTAATAAAGACTGTAAACATCACGCTGTGTGTGCTGGAGTTTTACTGCGAAGAGGGAACACCAACTTTACACCCTCCCGGTTTAGTGTCATCTGCAAATCTGATGAGCATCCCCTCAATTCCTTCATCCAAGTCATCTATAAAGACGTTGAAGAACAATGGGCCCAGGACAGAACCCTGCGGCACCCCACTTGCCACTTTTGTCTAGAAGGGTGAGGAACCACTAGTGAGCACTCTTTGGGTTCGGTCAGTCAACCAGCTACAAGTCTTCACCTCTTATTAACCCTTTCTCTAAACAAAGAAGTCTCAAGGGCTACAACCTTTTTCACATAGTGGAGTTACTGTCGCGAATTCTTTGCGGAGTTCCAGGTTCTTCAGTGCAGTATATTTATTGTGAGCTATATATACACAAATATCTACAGGCTATATAACACGAGCAGTTTGTATAGTCAAACAGAGTACCTGGCTGCACCTTAAGGCAAATAGGAAGACCTCTAACTCTCTCTCTCTGACCACACTCCTCTACATCACCACCTTACTGCTGGACAGGTTTCCCTTTTAAACCGATGACAGCCAATCAACTGACAGCACATTACTGGTGAGTCATTCTGCATCAGGCAGTTGCATCAGCTGGCAACCTCAAGTCTGCAGCCTTACTATCTCACACAGCATTCTGTGGATCCCAACAGTAACTCCATCCTGTTGATCTGAACCCTTTTCAACTATAAAGTACAGTACAGTGGTGCCTCGCAAGACGAAATTAATTCATTCCGCGAGTTTTTTTCGTCTAGCGAATTTTTCGTCTTGCGAAGCACGAAATCCCATAGGAATGCATTGAAATCCAATTAATGCGTTCCTATGGTCAAAAAAAGTCCAAACAAAGCCAAATTTGGTACAACAAGAGTTTATTAAGTGTTCTTTAAAGTCACACATACTGTAAAGAGCATTTCAAAAATTGAAGGAACAATAAATTAAGTTTATAAACATGACAGAAAAACATTTAAAAATCAACAAAGTGTACAGTACATTTTCTAAGACTCTGGGGGACAACTCGAAGAAGGTTCCTCTTCCACTCTTTGCTTCTTGCTGAAGAACCCCCTCCTCAACTGTTCCCCCAGCCACCCACCACACAGAAATTCAAATCCAGATTTTTTTTTAAAAAAACAGCAGAGTGGCCCAATGGTTACAGAAAATCATAAAAATGCAGAAAAAAACCACACAAGCTTCCAGATTCTTGCAACCCCTCCTCAACTGTTCCCCCAGCCACCCAGCCGCCCACCACACAGAAATTCAAATCCAGATTTTTTTAAAAAAAACAGCAGAGTGGCCCAATGGTCACAGAAAATCATAAAAATGCAGAAAAAACACACACAAGCTTCCAGAATTCTTGCAAACCCCTCCACAACACCATGTCCTTGAATTCCAAACACCCCAACCCAAAATCCAACCCCCCCAAAAAAAGTTTTAAAAGTTTAAAAGAAGTTTTGGAAAAGCTTCAAAAATCACCAAAGTCTTCAAAAACCTCAAAAAGGCTACCACACCGCGTTCTATGAGTTGCTTCTCGAAGTCAAGTCGCAACTGTATTAACGGTGTTAAGAAAAAGGAAACAAACTTGCAAGACGTTTTCGTTTTTCGTCTTGCGAAGCAAGCCCATAGGGAAATTCGTCTTGCGAAGCAGCTCAAAAAACGGAAAACCCTTTCGTCTAGCGAGTTTTCCGTCTTGCGAGGCATTCGTCTTGCGGGGAACCACTGTACCTTGGATCTCGAATGCCTTGGCTCCCGAACAAATTGGCTCCCGAATGATAGAAACCTGGAAGTGAGTGTTCCTGTTTTCGAATGTTCTTTTGGAAGCCGAATGCCCAATGGAGGTTCTGTAGCTTCCAATTGGCTGCAGGACCTTCCTGCAGCCAATCGGAAGCCGTACTTTGGTTTCCATAAGTTTTGGAAGTCAAACGGACTTCTGGAATGGATTCTGTTCAGCTTCCAAGGTATGAATGTATTCTTTTTGACCAGAACCATGCCCAGTATTCCATCTCCACTGACAATTATCATGACTTGCGTCTTGGAACGTTGTAAGCCCACAGGAGGGGAAAGCTCTAACACAAGGGTAAGCAACATCTCAGCTCCAGAGACTGTTGGCTTACAATTTCCATCCAGCCCAATAAGCACGGCCAATAGCCAGGGCTGATTAGAGTTGTGGCCCGATAGCATCAGGGGGCACCATGTTGTCAACCCCTGTTCTGCAGAGCTGGGGGAATCAGAGGATCATAGAGCAGGAAGGGACCCTGAGGGTCATCTAGTCCAACCCCCTGCAGTGCAGGAATTTGCAGCTCTCCCATATGGGGAGCGAACCTGTGACCTTGGTGTTATCAGCACCATGCTCTAACTGAACTATTCATGGTACATGGGGAGGGACAGTTCTCTTTGCCAGAAGGGGCTGCATAAAGCATGCACACACAATCCTTTTTTTAAAAAAATAATAATAAAAAGTCCATTAAATACTGGGAAAAGAGCAGTAGTAGATAGGTAGCCGTGTTGGTCTGCCATAGTCAAAATAAAAAAATTCCTTCCAGTAGCACCTTAAAGACCAACTAAGTTAGTTCTTGGTATGAGCTTTCGTGTGCATGCACACTTCTTCAGATACACTGAAACAGAAGTTGCCAGATCCTTCTATATAGTGAGAAGGTGGGGAGGGGTATTACTCAGGAGGGTGGTGGGAATGGGAGATAGGCAGATAGCTGGGAGAGCCTGTTGACGACTCTTAACGACTGTAATAGGTCTTACAGGAAAAGGCAAGGGGTGAGGAGGTGAGAAATGGTTTAGTCATGTATAGTGAGATAAGAATCCAATGTCTTTGTTCAGCCCAGGTTTTTCCATGGTTTTAAGTTTGGTAATTACAACTCATTACCAAACTTACAACTCATTACCAAACTCAAAACCATGGAGAGACCTGGTCTGAACAAAGACATTGGATTCTTATCTCATTATACATGACTAAGCCATTTTTCACCTTCTCACCCCTTGCCTTTTCCTGTAAGACCTATTGCAGTCGTTAAGAGTCGTCAACAGGCTCATCTCAGCTATCTGCCAATCACCCATTCCCACCACCCTTCTGAGTAATACCCCTCCCCACCTTCTCACTATATAGAAGGATCTGGCAACTTCTGTTTCAGTGTATCTGAAGAAGTGTGCATGCACACGAAAGCTCATACCAAGAACTAACTTAGTTGGTCTTTAAGGTGCTACTGGAAGGAATTTTTTTATTTTGGGAAAAGAGCAGTGAGACATATGATCCAACATGAGAAAAAGAAGCAAAGGGGAAAGTGTTTTACGGAATAACTAAAAAGGAGTAAGTGTGACAACAGGCCCTTTAGGGATGTATTCGCAGCTAAATAATGTGTGACGCTCATAATCTCAGCAGCCTGTTCCGAATCAATGAGCTGAGAGTCTTGTAATGTTGCTGTTAACACCTCCAATAAGGAGGCAAATATTTCCCCATTATCTTTCCTTAAGCATGAAAGAAAAGTATTCATTGGGTTATAATGGAGTTATGGCAAGGAGCCAGAGTTCTGCTACTACACCAACCATTATTTCCCCTTGGATCTTCAAGTACAGAACAGCTATTGGGGTGGGGCACTCAGAACATTAATTGCTTTTGCCAGTGCTTTTTTTTCTATTAAAAAAATGTTTAGGGGTACTCTCATTTTCCTACTCATATTGAAATACTGCCCCTCAACGTGGCCAAACTTAGATTCACAAAATGTTTAGGGGTATGCGTACCCCTGCGTACCCCTCAGGAAAAAAAGCACTGGCTTTTGCACAATCAATTTCACCTTTATAATTCCTATTCAGTGATATTGATTTCCTCTCTGCTGCTGCTCCATTTTGTTTCCTCCTGAAGGCTTTCATTTTCCTTCCCATATTACTCACACAATGGCCTTAGTCTGTCAGGGATACTATAAGAGACAAGGTATCGTGTTAGACCAGTCACTCAGATTTGTGCTGAAGGGAAGCCAAAAAGAATCCAAAATAACCTTATTCGGTTGTTCACACGCACACCTCCCCTCAAATAGAATTGAAGGAAGGGGAGAACAGGGATACCAAACCTATTGGCTCTACCAACTATGCTATGCATTCCTACTGCCCTCCATGTGTTGGAAAGATAACCTATGCCACAGGGAAGCTTCCCCACTTGTGATGTAGAAACCGGCCTAGGGAGTTGAATGGATTGTGGAGGATGCACAATTAGAGAAAGTTCCCCACGGCAGACATTCAGCCCCCAACATGTGGGGTGGCAGAGGATTACAAGGGTACAGCAGTTGGGAAAAATAACATCCAAAGAAGGCTAATGAGGACATTTATTGCTGCATTAGCCCCATAACCCCCATCCCGTCTAGTCCAGGATGAAGAACCAAGCAAGATGATGTAACACCACTATGTCACTAACAAGATATGGCAAGGTGCTAATGCCACAAATTAAATTGTTGCGGCAGTGGCAGCTGTTATATTTTATTAT
Source organism: Podarcis liolepis (assembly GCF_965112155.1). Taxonomy (NCBI): domain Eukaryota; kingdom Metazoa; phylum Chordata; class Lepidosauria; order Squamata; family Lacertidae; genus Podarcis; species Podarcis liolepis. Next base: position 6,953,746 of record NC_139564.1, read on the forward strand.
CCTCCCCCATCTGTCCTTCACGCTAAGGTCCTGGGCTGCGTTGCAGTCATTTAAAATACAACATTAAGAACAGCTTTAAAACACACACACTTTGCAAACACACACAAAAATAGCGTAGGTTCTCAGTTGTCAAAGGCCAGGGGTAAAAAGGTGCATTTCCAGCATTTGCCAAAAGCTGTTTAATGAAGTTGCCAGGTGCACCTTCCCACAACTTAGGGGACACCACAGAGAAGGCCCTGTCCCACCACCACACTTGAATCTCCGAGGAAAGCAGAACTACCAAAAGGGCCCCATCTGCTGATCTTTACACCTGAGGGGGTTTGTAGAGAAGGAAGCAGTCTCTCAGATATTCGGGGTCTGGGTCATATAGAGCTTTCAGCAGAATAAGGGCAGTGCATCCTTTTTGGTAACTGCAAAATCACTGAAAGTGGTGTTTTGTTTTTTGTTATCATTTTTGATGCTGTCACAAATGCAGAAAAGGTGAGTAATTTTGCCTTAGCCATACAATAAGATACTTGAAATGAATCCCCTACTTTGGAGATGGGTGCAACAAAAGATGCTATGAGCAGCAAGAATCTGGGGCACTTTCAAGTATAGGAAAAGTAGTTTAACTAGCAGTTTAACTATTTATAGTTCAGTGATGGCCAAACCTGGCCCTCCAGCTGTTTTGGGACTACAGTTCCCATCATCCCTGACCACTGGTCCTGTTAGTTAGGGGTGATGTGAGTTGTAGTTCCAAAACAGCTGGAGGGCCAGGTTTGGCCATCACTGCTATAGTTCAGCTACCCCACAGCACAGCAAACCATGACTTGCTGGATTCCAACCTAGGTTTTCCTAGGATCTACTAATGGATTCCTCAGGCAGAAGGTCATTGGCTATGTGCCACTGCTTATAAACTTCCCAGAGTCATAAGGCTGGATGCTGATAGAAGCAGGATGTTGGGCTAGATCAGGGCTGAGGAACTAGTGTTGCTTCCCAGATGTTGCTGTATCCCAACTTCCATCAGCCGCCCACAGCATGGTCAAAGGTCCGGGATGATGGGAATTGTAGTCCAGGAACATCTGGAGGGCTTGACAGGTTGGCTACCACTAGATTAGACAGTGGTTTGGTCTCTTCCAACAAAGCTCTCTTTAGGATTTAGGTCCTTTTGTTCTTACGAGACATTCTCAGCACATTGTGTCTCCATTCTTTTTAAAAAGAAAAACAGTTGATTGCAAAGCCGAAATACAATTAGGATTTGAAGTCTGGTAGTGTGCGTGTGTCTGTGTGTGTGTGTGTGTGTGTGTGTGTGTGTCTGTGTGTGTGGATCATACTGTGAGGAAATTAGAGAGACTTGAACAAATCCAGTAGGCTTAATTTACTGAAGAGCCTGCTTAATGCCAAAGCCGAAAGCATAAAAAAATTAAATTAAATTTGGACAGATTCATATTTGGTAATTTAGGGATAAGGAGAGAGAGAGAGAGAGAGAGAGAGAGAGAGAGAGAGAGAGAGAGGATGGTTTAATGAGTAGGTTAGTTATACATTCTCCCAATAGCCTGATTGGACAAACGAGACATTTGTTCAGGAAAGTCTTTAAGAAGTACTCTGTATCCATCTGCTCAGCAATCTTCTCTAATGTATATCTTTTCATTATTCCTGTGAAAGAAGAAAAATACAGATCACTTCTTTCAAAAACAATCACAACTTCAAAGAGGAAAACTTCATGTTACAAAACAGCACAAACAACTGGAAATGTCTGTATCGAAATTATGATTAAACTTCCAGAAACGGACGAATATGCAACAGCTTATGCCATCCCCCCCGCCCCCCATCTCCTATCTCAAAATCTTGTCAGTTGAGTAAGTTTTTGACTTTGGTGTGATAAGCCACCTTTTAGGCCAGACATCTTTTTACAGATAATATTTTAACACCAAGTCTGTTCTTCGTAAGTAACTGTCAGGAATGTGTCCCTCCACAGCGCTGCGGAAGGCACTGAGCTTCAGAAATTGAGTTAAGCGAGCAAGGGTCCGACTCTGCAGATGTAAATAAACATACATAAAACTGATGGAGAGTCATTGCTGCTTATCAGGCTGCTTGCCTGCCAAGAGATCATTATAGTAACTGTCTTAGCGGTTCAGGACTGTCAGATGCCAAAGAGTCATATTGGTTTCAAACAATGCAGCTCTGGATCCTCCAGGCAGCCAAATAAAGTTGTGAATGCTTGAAATAAAAAGAAGTGGAACCCAGCACAAAATCTGCTTGCCCATTTGTTGCCCTTACTACTTAGTGCTGGGCATCAAGCGATGCCACCCAGGCACAATGCCAGGCACTCACAGATCACAGCACACAACACCTGAACCGCCCCCACCAGCCTGAAAACAAATCATTGGTTATTAAAAAAAAAAATGAAAACAAATCATTGGTCATTCCTGCACCCGAGCTGTTGGACCAGATCTGCCAGCAGAAGGATGCAGCTCTATCCAAATCATTTCTTAGATGTTTCCTAATAACCCCTGCAAAGCTCGAGGCAACTGGCGAAGGAAAGAGCAAAACATTTCTCTGTGGAAAGTGCACATTTTCCATGTGTCCTGCTGTAGGAATCTTTCTTCCAGTTATTCCATCTCTTCATAACTGGCTTCTGTAGGTGAGGGGAGTTAACCTTATAAATTTGCAAAGCGCCCCTTGTGATATTAAAATTCTGCGGTTCCTAAATATTTAATATGTATCAGCTGCCTAGCAGAACTGGAGTTCAGAAGCTCGTGCCAATACATTGCTTTCCTTCAAGGAGATTGCAGATGCTGCTCACGACTGGCAAAACATTTTGTGTTCGGACCAAGCAGCTCAGTGCATAAGAGAATCTATGCATGTGCTTCTTCATTTTTCATTTAGATGCTCCAGTAAAGGTTACTGTGGGCTGTGTCCAACATTTTCAGCCCACTAGCACATGAGTTCTGGTGTGGTGTAGCGGTTAAAGTGTTGGACTGGGACTTGGGACACCAGGATCCAAATCACTACTGCCTCTCAGCCTAAGCTACCTCACAGGGTTGGTGTTGTGGGAATTAAAGGAAGAGAGGGAGAGCCATGTATGCAACCTCGCTCTCCTTGGAAAAAAGGGGTGGGATATAAATGCAAACAACAACAACAACCACAACCACAACAAAAACAACAGACAGCTGAGTTTTAATGTTGTGCAACAGAGGAAGCGAGCAGAGCGATTGCACTAGCAGAAACTCAGATTACAAATTACCTAAGAGAACACTGTAAACAACCAAAAACTTTGAGTAACGCTTGTAATGTACTAAAAACTAAGGTAAAAATGGGTTATTTTAAAAAAAATAGAGAAAATATATGACACAGTTGAAAAAGACTGAAAATGCAAGCCATGGAGGGGTGTCTAAAGATTCAGAGGATCCTAAATGATGATGATGTGTAATGTTTGAATTTAAATGTGTAGTGTAAAACTGAATAAAAAAAGTTTTTTTAAAAAAAGACAATACATAGATGGGTCTGACTTGGTGAAAGGCCTGTGTTCTTATGTTGTTCCTATGAGATCTTACTCATTTTCTCCTACATATTCAAGGAATTGAGCAACAGCAGGCTTGTTTCCTCACCGCTTAATCTCACCAGCATGCAAAAGCTGCAAAACAAATTCCAAGGAAACAAGGCAAAAGTTAAAAGCGCGGACGCGAAGGGGATGCCGCGACAACGAGGCATTGCCAAAAGAGGCTAAACTGAAGCAAACAAGTTATTTTTTCTTGGTCTAAGAGAGCAGGAAACGAATTGGTTTTTGAAGTGTGAGAAATGAAGTGGCTTGCACTTCCATCATTTAATAAGGGACAGAACGAGAACAGAAGAATTGCTTTGCTCGGTCACACAGAGCAAGGGCTGTCAAATCTAGCATTGGATTGCAACAAGAGACAGTTTGCTTTCCCCCCTCTTCGTTTTTCTCAGGGAGGCCGTAAAAGGAGGTGAGCCTCAACCACATGCACACAACAATTTCTACTCTTTGCACAGAGTAGACTGCCTCTGTAAATGAAGGTTTCATGTAGTGATCACAAATAACAGCCATTGCAGGTGTTGGGGAAACATTCTTTAAGAAACAGATGCAAGTTCCTGGAAGCTTTAAAGAGGTTTCCAGAATATTCTTCAGTGTGTAGGCTTGATTGGTGTCAGCTGAAGGTGCAAATAAAGGGAGGAAGTTGCAGGATGCAATTTCCACAAGAGGAAAGCACACACACACACACACACACACACACAATCAGCACACATGCTGACAAAAAGGTTGGAAGTAAGACAATGTGTGACAATGTGTGGAAGTAAGACAATGAGTTTTGCTGTGTCTGGATTGTTAACTACTGGACTGAGATTATACCGTGCTGGAGAGATAGAGAAGGAATGTAAATAGCTTGTATATAACAGTAACAGAAATGCTTGCGCAACCGGTCAAGCAATAAAGAACCTCTTTATTGAAGAATTTCAGCATGACTCCTGTTCTTGCCCTCTGCCTCCGGGAAAAACTCTGCTACAAACAGTAAGAAGTGGTTTTACCAAGGTGCCACCACACAAGCAGAAAAGTGCAGCGGAAGTGTGTGGGAGGCAACCTCTAATAGCAGGATCCCTCTTCTGTGAATAGATGCACCCTGTTTTTCAAACATGAGCATCAATCACTATGTCTTATGGCAGGCAGTTCTATAAGTTATTGGTTGAAGCAATAGATGCCATCATTTCTCAGCCCTCGATGTATTGCTGATCAGCTTCATTGTTTGGCCCTATACAGTTGTACCTCGGGTTACATACGCTTCAGGTTACAGATGCTTCAGGTTTCAGACTCCACTGTGTCCTATTTGAACCCATAAACAAAAATACTCTGTGTCAGTGTGATTTGTTGTTCTCCTGGGAACTTTGTGGCTCAGGTGCCTTGGCATGCAATGGGCAGTTCTTGGAAAGATGGCTCTGAACTCCTTTGAGGCATGGCTATGGACTCCCCTTGTATGTGTGTGGAGGGGTGTCTATAGCAGCAGTCAGGATGAATTCCTGCACGTCAACATTCACCACTACCCCAGTGGAATTCCAGGTGAGGCCAGCTCTGTTTCAAACCAGGTGGGAGGTTTCGCTTTCATGTACCCAACGCTGCGACGTCCCATTTTCTTGAGAAAAGGGGGAGGTTTCTCTTTCATGTACCCAACGCTGCTACGTCCCATTTTCTTGAGAAAAGAGGGGATAAATGTCCCATGCCTTAATTGCACTCTACTATTTGATGAGCATTAATGCCACATGCAGCCTTTGCTGTTTGTTGTGCACAATGGATAAATAGCAAATGTATCAACACAGAGAGGTTCAAGGCATAATTACTGAGTAATACTGCGACTGCTGCAACTGATTTTTTTTTGGGGGGGGGAGAGATGGGGGTTCTGCCAGGAAAAGATAGCATCAATTTCTTGATTCCCTGGGTCTCGTGACATACGATTTATGTCCAGCCAAACCAATTATTATATTAAATATGAAACTGCTCCCAAGAAATGATCTGACATCGTTGCCGGCGGTATGCCTTATGTTGTTTACTGCAATCAGGAAAGCAGGCTATGTAATTAAGGAAAGATGTGCGAGGACCAGCACATGAGCAGAGCACAGAACCAAAGACTGCCTTTTATGTCCATCAGTAAAGAGGAGCAGAATGGAATAAAAATCTGGAGCATTTTTGCTCCCGCTCCCACGCAGCCACCACAAAAGGCGACAAATTCCTCAGATTAGGCGGCTTTCCCCAGAAGGAATCTCAGCAGAGAACAAAAACCCCTGCAAGACTCTGTCTGTGATATAGTGGTAAAATTAAATGACTACAATATCTTCTTCTTTGGCGATCACTCATAGCTGAGTAAGATTGTCTTCCATAAACACGGTCTTAACAGTGAGTCCGTAAGTGACTGTGGAGGCCAATTCTGGATCCACACGTCCTTCCACAGTGAGGACTGAGATTTCCGAGCAGGAGTTGATCATGGTGAGGGTTTGCCAAACATACCTTCCTCTTAGCACATTTCTCCCTTTTGTCCTGAGTTCGAGCATCTTCAAAGTCCATGATACCTTTGGTAAAGGCTGTTCTCCAATTGGAGCGCTCACAGGCCAGTGTTTCCCAGTTGTCGGTGTTTATACTACATTTTTAAAGATTTGCCTTGAGAGAGTCTTTAAACCTCTTTTGTTGACCACCAGCATTACGCTTTCCATTTTAAAGTTTGGAATAGACCTTTGGAAGACGATAATCAGGCATCCGCACAACATGACCAGTCCAACAAAGTTGAGGTTGACGAATCATTGCTTTGACACTGGTGATCTTTGCTTCTTCCAATACACTGGCATTAGTTCGCCTGTCTTCCCAAGTGATGTGTAAAATTATTTGGAGACACCACTGATGGAATCTTTCGAGGAGTTGGAGGTGGTGTTTATAAGTGATCCATGTTTCACAAGCATATAGTAAGGTTGGTAGTACAATAGCTTTGTAAAGAAGCATTTTGGTTTCCCTGTGAATGTCCCGGTCCTCAAACACTCTGCACTTTAATTGGGAGAAAGCTGCACTCGCAGAGCTCAGGCGATGCTGGAGTTCGGCAGCAATGTTGGCCCTTGTGGAAAGATAACTGCCCAGGTAGGAGAAGTGACCGACATTTTCTAGAGTTACACCATTGAGTTGGATTTGTGGCTCTGCAGGGGGGTTGTTTTGTGCTTGTTGGTGCACCACTTTGCCAATAGTGGGAATACCTGTAGGGTAGGGTAGGGTAGGGTAGGGTAGGGTAGGGTAGGGTAGGGTAGGGATGGGGGAGTAACTTGTAGCTCAGTGGCAGAGCATCTGCTTTGCATGCAGAAGGTCCCCAGAATCTCCAGGTAGGGCTGGGAGAGGCTCCCTATCTAGAACAATAGAGAACTGCTGCCAGTCAGTGTAGACAATACTGAGCTAAATGGACCAATGGTCTGACTCAGCCTAAGGTAGTACCTTGTGTTCCTGTGATTTAGGAGCACACAGCCTGCTCTTTAAAAAGGAATCATGTGAACATGTGCATTTAATTCCAAAATACACATTTCTAAACATATTTCCCCTCAAAATAAAATTGCATTGGAAGTGCAAAGTGCAATGGGTATATCCATCAGTGGCGTAGCGTGGGTTGTCAGCACCCGGGGCAAGGCAAGTGATTCGCGCCCCCTAACCCGTGGATTTGCGCCCCCTAACCCTAACCCCCAGATGTTGCGCCCGGTGCGGCCGGCCCCCCCTGCACCCCCCACACTACGCCACTGATATCCATATTATTTGAAGCTTTCTTACCCTGCTCTTCAGTGACATTATGCATAGATCCCTGATGCAGAATGTAGAACTTCATCCCCAGTTAGTTAGTTATTTACCAGCAGTCTTGTACCTGATTTTTTCTGGGAATCCGAAGAAAGAAAAACAACTGTGCAGTTTTGAACTCAGTGGTGAAAATCACTGCAGTTTTGAAAGGTTCATTTTGCCATTTTGGTTCAAAATCGTGCCCAGTTGTATGCAAACATAGACAAAAATCTGTTCCTTGATTTCAGGAACCGTCATGCAATATTTGGTTACGATACCTCTAAAGGCAGAGTGAATTGACAAACAAATCACAACGGTCCAAAATATATAGTAGATAATTTGCTCCTAGATCCTACCCTTCACAGAATGTTCCCAGAGCTGGTTACAGAAACATCACAACTATAACAGGTAGATAGTATAATAAAATCATAAAACACAACCACAGAATTAACCAGCAACTCAGTTAATGCGTTGATGTGTGGAACATCAGTGAAAGAAGTGTGAAGACCACACCGTAAGCACAGATCTGGCTAAAGAGATGTGTCATGACCAATAGATGACGATGATGGTGCAAGAGAGATCCCAATTCCACAACCTGGGGGCCACCATAAAGAGGTCCCTGTATATGTTAAAAGTCCCATTGGCTCCTAATTTCCTTTGACGCATGGGTAGGCAAACTAAGGCCCGGGGGCCAGATCCAGCCCAATCGCCTTCTAAATCCGGTCTGCGGACGGTCTGGGGATCAGCGTGTTTTTACATGAGCAGAATGTGTCCTTTTATTTAAAATGCATCTCTGGGTTATTTGTGGGGCATAGGAATTTGTTCATTCACCCCCCCCCAAAAAAAATATAGTCTGGCCCACCACAAGGTCTGAGGGACAGTGGACCGGCCCCCTGCTGAAAAAGTTTGCTGACCCCTGCTTTGAGGCATAGGAGCCAAGTCCTAGGTGCCAAGGTCCCTTCGGACTCCCCAATAATATATTTGAGGGGCCCGGGGGCCCCCAAAGTTGATAAACATTGCCATTCAAATGTACCACCCCCCTCTCTCCACCACGCTCTCCTTCCCCCTCTCTTCCCCTTCAGCCCTATACTAGATACAACACGGTCTTACATTGAACGTAACTAAGGGACTCTATATTTGAGGGGTGAAAAGAGGAGAGACGTTGCACATTCTTTTGTAATTCAAGAAAATCTTCAATAAAAAATATTTCCCAAAAAATGGTTTGTGTGCATCGCAGATTGTGATTGATTATGTGGGGCAGGGCTTATCTCTCCCCTTGCCCCAATATTCTATTCAAGTTGGTACCCCTGCTCTGAGGCAACTACCAAATGAATACTTGTGTAATGTTCTTTTCATTTCTTTTCTTCCAAACTGATCACTGGTCATTTAAAGACTGAAGGGATGCACAGTGGTACCTTGGGTTACATACGCTTCAGGTTACATATGCTTCAGGTTACAGACTCCACTAACCCAGAAATAGTCCTTCAGGTTAAGAACTTTGCTTCAGGATGAGAACAGAAATCATGCTCTGGTGGTGCGGCGGCAGCAGCAAGAGGCCCCATTAGCTAAAGTGGTACCTCAGGTTAAGAACAGTTTCAGGTTAAGAACGGACCTCCGGAACGAATTAAGTACTTAACCTGAGGTACCACTGTGCGAGCTTTCCCTGTCCCCCCCTCCAGACGCACCTTCAAACCCGTAGCGCCAAATATCTTACATAACCCAGTAACATTTTATGTGCCAGTCTGAGACTCCACAATGCAAGGGGCTTGTTTTGATCTCCAAGAGCCCAGCTCCATTCAGGTCTCCTGTCCCATTTGGCACTGGAAAGGCAATTAAATATATTGTTTGTTTGCGCTTGGACAAAGCAATATGTCTACAGAAGAAAGCAGAGGCAGTATGGGGAGGGGGGAAGTGGGCTTATTCTCTCGGCCAAATGAAACTGGAAAAGTAAAAGTAGATTCTGTTTTGTTATCGAAAGGTACAGTCTTAAATAAACTTCATAAATCTCCTGGACTGGAACATTTCAATGCTGAAAGAACAAAGCAAAGGGCTTTGTTGGAGGTGTTCCCTCCCCCTATTATCCCTGCAGCTAAATTATCAAGGTGGTGAAAAGTAGCCAGCAAGAAGTTGTCAGAAGTGCAATAAATACTTTCCAGCAGAAAGACGCGTAAGTGCTTTCTATTTGATGTTAAATGTCAGTGATTGTATTAACATCCCGCTAGAAAACTGCAATAATTCTGTATGCAAGATGGGAAGAGTGGCACCCCCCCTCCAACAGGGCTATTCCTGCACACAGGGGCGTAGGAAGGGGGGGCGGGGGCGGTTCGCCCCAAGTTCCATTATGGAGGGGGTGACAAATCATAAAGGAACAATTACTGCCCTACCAGGGGGGTTCACAGAGCCTAGGGCTTGCCGATCAGAAGGTCAACGGTTTGAATCCCCACAACGGGGTGAGCTCCCATTGCTCGGTCCCAGCTCCTGCCCACCTAGCAGTTCAAAAGCATGTCAAGGAGCAAGTAGATAAATAGGTACCGCTACAGAGGGAAGGTAAGCAGCACTTCCGTGCGCTGCTCTGGTTCGCCAGAAGCGGCTTAGTCATGTTGGCCACATGACCCGGAAGCTGTACGCCGGCTCCCTCAGCCAATAATGCCAGATGAGCGCCGCAACCCCAGAGTCGGCCATGACTGGACCTAATGATCAGGGGTCCCTTTACCTTTACCTTTAGGGGGGTTCATAAAAAACTTTTTTTTGAAAATGCCTGCTCCAAAGGTCTTATCTTACTACACTAGGGATTATATAGCTATATATGAAACTTCATGCATATCAGTTAATATCTTGACCCTCCTCCACAAAAATAGCTGTTTACTTGGCCGTTTTCCTATGTCGTGAAGGCTGAAATTTCAATTCAGTGCAGCACTTACTGTTCCTAACCTTAACCCTGCAGAAAGCCATCTAATTAGACTTTAATTTGATTTTGACATGTTTTTAATTTAATTATTGTTTGATTTTATACCAATGTTACGTATCTGATGCTAGCCGCCCCGAGCCCGACTTTGGCCGGGGAGGGCGTGATATAAATAAAAGTTTATTATTATTATTTTTACTTATTATTATTCCTTTGTAACAAAATATGAAATAATGTAAAACCATTTTTGCAGCCAAAAATGAATAAATCAATCAATGGGGGGGGGGGTGACAAGAAATTTTCTGCACCGGGTACCACCTGACCTTCCTACGCCTCTGCTTGCACATCCCTCATAATGTTTAATCTGACAGAAGATTCAAACAAGCTGTTTCAAAAGTGGTACAGTCATCACATGGGCTGATACATCCTCTTATTACCATGGAGAATCCGAAAGCAGTCTGGATAAGGCTGCTAAGGATTAGACCGGGGATCCAAATGTTAGGGACATCATTTAGGAACTCAAGGCTGGGAACATGATTCTAATACTGGAGTTAAAAAAAAAAATGTTATTGTTTTATATTTATAGAAAACCAAACTGAAGCTCCAAACAGATTGCCACATCCAGCATAAATTATCTTTGGTTCAGGCTGTCCAAGCAGAAGCTGGCAGTCCTTAGCTAGGCATCCATCGGAAGGCAGGTGGCCAGAGATATGTGCCGTGCATTAGCACATGACTGATGAATGTATCAGTCTCCAGCTTGGAGACCTGTTCTTTCAAAAACACATTTAATTTTGCAACCAGCACAACACTGGATAGCAGTGAATCCAGTATGTCAGAGGTGCATTATGTGAAGAATTCATCCTTCCCCTTTCTAGGTATAGGTTCAGATGTTCACTGAGTGTATCCTCCTCCTTTCCTTAGCTTGAAAATTAAATTTTGCTGCATGAGCTTCTCCATGTTACAAACTGCTTTAATATTAAATCCCTTCTCCTTCCTCCCACAGAGTTCTGAGAATTGTTATTTCTTGATGTGGGGTAAAGGTCTTTCGCAGCACCCTACCGAATCCGAATTCCCTGGGGTTTTTTGCTGTTGAGGAGCTTGGATGCAGGGTTCAAGGAGACTATAAAACTGACAAATCTTTGTGGAAGAGATTGGACTTGTTTGGTTTTTGTTTTTTTGCCGGAACTGAGAATCCCTGCCAAGGGGGTAGTGAAAATTCCTGCAACCCCCCCCCCTTTAAAGACCCAATGTTGTTATACATCATAAAAAAATTGGCCTGCACCTAGAACTTGTGCCTGTTTTTAAAAAGTAAAGTACAAGCTGTCCACAACAGCTATTTGAAATGTGTGTGTTTCATTGTTGTGATATAAGTGCGTTGGCTGGAGATATGCGAGGCTGGGAGATTTTAAAAAAAGCAAAAATAGGAAATGGACCTAATTTTAGAGACAGAGCAGGGCCATTATGATTAGATTGCTTGCAGAATATTTTGTACCAGGGTCCTGCCTTGTTAATGATTTCTCTGAAGTAGCACAAAATCATTGATTATATCTGAGCAGGTGAATTTAACCACCGCAGCTTTGAGTGCCAAACATTACCTCTGATGGGGGGTAATTAATTCTATAATAATGCTTCAGTGTGCTTTATTACAAGGCTCCTAATAACCTCAGAAGAGCCTTGCCGGATCAGACAAAATGTTCAGCTAGAGCAGTGTCCTGCTTCCCACAATGCAAAACCAGGGATGTCCTTGAGACCTCCAAGCAGTTGTTGCAGGCAAAACTCTATACTTTTAGCTCTTTTGCAGTGCTTTGCATTGTACCCCCAAACTCACGGGAAGCAATTTTAACAGCAACTCTTTAAGCTCTGTTTCATGGACCTGTTCAGGGTATGGTTACCAGATTTTTTTCAATGAATCCCCCCCCCCTTTTCTTTTCTTTCTTTCTTTTTTTTTTTTTTTTGAAGCTGAGTAGCAACAGGGAGTCAGTAGTGGGGATGGTGAGGCAAAAGACCCTGGGCCCAAGCACACATGCATATTGTATAAAGGTGCAAAGCCCTTCTTTTGCACCCTGTGAAACATAAATGCGCAGAGTTTTTTTTAAAAAAAACTGGGCAATGGCTGCCTGCCTGCAGCTCCCGAGCCTCCCCCGATCTGTCAAAACAAAGGGGGAAGGGGGCAGGAGATTGGGGGAGGCTCAGGAGTCATGGGCAAGTGGTATGCCGTTGCCCAGTTTTTAAAAAACCTCTGTGCATTTATGTTTCATAGGGTGTGAAAGAAGGGCTTTGCATCTTGCCTGGCAGAGAAACCATGCGCCTTGCGCCCCTCCTGGGCAACAGCCACTCTCCTGTGACTCCCGAGCCTCCCTCAATCTATCAAAACAAAGGGGGAAGGGGGAAGGAGGTCTGAACCGCCAGACGTCCCCGGTTCCTTTTCGGCAGCGGCAATGGCAGTCAGCAGCCTGGAGCTAGCCAGAGCCAACTGTGCTACCAGGCTGAGGCTGCCGTTGCCACATTTCCCGGGGACAGATTTGCAAATCTGGGGACATTCCAGGGATGGAATTTGTCCAGGGACAGATTTACAAGTCCAGGGACTGTCCCTGGGAACCAGGGATGTCTGGTTACCCTAGTTCAGGGGATAGTCTATCTGCGGGGATTTTGTACTGCTAGAAATCCTGGAATTGTCATTCCACTGTATTGGGAATCTAATATATAAATGTTTGGTGAGGAACCTCAGGCCCAGGGGCTGAATGTGGCCCTCAAAGCCAGCAAAAACAAAATAACGAAGTTGAACATTGTCTTGCTATTTGTTGTTCCAGTACAGAACAAAAGGAACCCATCTGTCAACACAATCATGTCTTCATCCCACTGCGTCATCAGCTCTTACAATATAAGACAACATTGTCATTAACACAGTTGACCAGCTTCTTTTAAACCATCCCAAAATGGATTTTGCACAGTCAATAAATTTGCTCTCCCTTGGCTGCTAATGCAAAGCAGCTGTAACCTCCCAGGTGGCAGCATGCCACCATTTCCACATGTTATGACAGTGAGCGTTGTTACGTGCGCACTCCCTTGCACCATTGCCAGCAGAGAATTCTCCTTTCAGTGTTCATGAGGTCCTGGCCACAATGTAATCAGCCTGAGGGTTAGATTAATTAGATTCTATTGTGTAATTACATTCCGGCCGCTCTGGAAGAGAGGAGAAGGAAAGCAGGTGCATGCTTAGTGAAGAATCTACAAGTAACGGAGGGGGCGAGAAGCTATCTCTTTGATTATCACGATTCTATAAAGGTAAAGGTAAAGGTACCCCTGCCCGTACGGGCCAGTCTTGCCAGACTCTAGGGTTGTGCGCCCATCTCACTCAAGAGGCCGTGGGCCAGCGCTGTCCGAAGACACTTCCGGGTCACGTGGCCAGCGTGACATCGCTGCTCTGGCGAACCAGAGCCGCACACGGAAACGCCGTTTACCTTCCCGCTGGTAAGCGGTCCCTATTTATCTACTTGCACCCGGGGGTGCTTTCGAACTGCTAGGTTGGCAGGCGCTGGGACCGAACGACGGGAGCGCACCCCGCCGCAGGGATTCGAACCGCCGACCTTTCGATCGGCAAGCCCTAGGCGCTGAGGCTTTTACCCACAGCGCCACCTGCGTCCCCTTCACGATTCTATAGCATACTGTCAATAGTTGCCGGATCTCTGTACAGCTGCCCCGTGTGGCATATCTGTGAATTGCGCTTTGCCTTGAAGGACCTTCAAACCCAGGCTCCTCAGATTTTGTTGGACTATTACACTCTCCTTCTATCACCCTCAGTCGGCGTGGCTTCAACGGCCAGGAATTATGTGTAGCCCAACAACTGTTACTGATATAGGTCTAATTGGTCTTGCAAGCAAAGATTGATTCAAGGGAGATTTGCCTCTATGTTCATTGACTTGTCAAGTGACTCAGTGCTCAGGGTTTTGTTGTTGTTGCTCTAGTTTGATTAAAGATCGTATTAAAGTTGTATTCCTAAAGAGATGCTGAGGACCCTAGTGCTGCCCCCAGGCCTATCGTTTGCTCCCCATTGCTCAGTCAGAATGCAATTCTCTGCTAGCTGCATGCCCATTAATCTGCCCCCTTCCAATATCCTAATGATCGTCATTTATATATATAAACCACTGTATAACTGTGGAAAAATGCTTCCAGCATTCTCCCAGGACACCAAAACAAATCTTCAGTACAACGAGCTGAGCCTTCCGCTCAATCCAGTGGATTACTCCAGACTGTTAATTAAACTGGCAGGAACTATTAATTCTAAAAACTCATTCCTTCATCATGTTTTTTCCCCTTTGCTAAATGAGTGTGTGGCATATGTATACACTGAAGCTTAGGAAATAATCCATCACTAAGACACAGCTGAATACCTGGGTAGAAATCTACTTACATTTCAACAGAGCCCCCTTCTTTCCTCCCTCAAGATACACCAAAATAATAGAGTTGGGTTGTTTCAGGAGATCCAGAGGATCTCCAACAGATGGTTCTCCAGTCTCTGCTTGAAGATCTCAAGTGAGGGGAAGCTCCTTCCACTCTACATAATTAACTCCATTGCTGAACTGCTCTCAACATCAAGAGGTTTCTTCTAATACAGATAGGTAGCCATGTTGGTCTGCCATAGACAAAATAAAAAATTCCTTCCAGTAGCACCTTAAAGACCAACTAAGTTAGTTCTTGGTATGAGCTTTCATGTGCATGCACACTTCTTCAGATACACTGAAACAGAAGTTGCCAGACCCTTCTATATAGTGAGAAGGTGGGGAGGGGTATTACTCAGAAGGGTGGTGGGAATGGGAGATTGGCAGATAGCTGAGATGAGTCGTCAACAGGCTCATCTCAGCTATCTGCCAATCTCCCATTCCCACCACCCTTCTGAGTAATACCCCTCCCCACCTTCTCACTATATAGAAGGGTCTGGCAACTTCTGTTTCAGTGTATCTGAAGAAGTGTGCATGCACACGAAAGCTCATACCAAGAACTAACTTAGTTGGTCTTTAAGGTGCTACTGGGAGGAATTTTTTATTTCTTCTAATAGTCAACCAAAATGTACGCTCTTATAACCTAAGAGCATTTGATCTAGAGCTGGGATGAAGAACCAGGTCCAGCCAGTGGGCTTGATTTAGAACATCACCACCCTTTGGAGACCACCAGTGGCAGGAGGGTTGGACCACTGAATTCAGCACCAAATGGAAGCTCTTTGTTCAGCATGGATTGTATCCACTTGGGAGTTCTGATTGGGAACTCCCAAATGAATCTGGTCCCAGTGGGCCTTGTATTTGCTGCTGAATTTAAATACATGGCAGGGATCAACTCCACTTGGGAGCTGTCCAGTGGATCCCATCCTGATAGGGTTTGTATTTGGCACCAAATTTAAAACAGCCTCAGTCCAGTATACCTGAAGGAGCATCTCCATCCCCATCATTCTGCCCGGACTCTGAGGTCCAGTGCCGAGGGCCTTATGGAAGTTCTCCCGCTGCATGAAGCCAAGTTACAGGGAACCAGGCAGAGGGCCTTCTCAGTAGTGGCACCCGCCCTGTGGAACGCCCTCCCACCAGATGTCAAAGAGAAAAACAACTACCAGACTTTTAGAAGACATCTGAAGGCAGCCCTGTTTAGGGAAGCTTTTAAAGTTAAAAGACTACTGTATTTTAATATTCCGTTGGAAGTCGCCCAGAGTGGCTGGGGAAACCCAGCCAGATGGGCGGGGTATAAATAATAAATTATTATTATTATTATTATTATTATTATTATTATTATTATTAGGCAATGAAATCAAGCCCTGCTTGTAGAGAAACAACAGAGAGCACATTCCATGGCTCCTGGCTGTTCCTGTGCAGATTTACCTGTCCAGCACCTGACATCACATGCTGTTAGGTGTGGGGTAGGGTAGCATGGCTGGGGAAAGTGGGTTTCATGTACCAAATCTGGACCCTTGGTGGGTCTTAAATGGCCAATGAGCCAGAGGTTCCCCATCCCTGGTACCTGTGACAACCCTTCAGGTATTTCAAGTGCCCTCCATCCCCCCCATCCCTACCCCTCTAGAATATGCACAGCCATATCCTCATACTTTGCTTCCCATCCCCTTCACCATCTTCAATCCCCTCCTCAAAACCCGTTCCAATTTGCTTATACCCTTCTTAGAATTTGGACCCGGAATTGGGAAGAGTAGCTCTGATGCAGCTGGACTATTGCATAATAAAGTGTTTGTATTAACACAACGCAAAGCTTAGCTTGTGAAGCTTGTGATGGCCAATAATGCCAAGATTCATTTCTCATCTATTTATGCCAAATCAGATATCCTGAATTTTCTACCTGCGCATATGATTTCCATCCCAACAAATGCAGAACTTTGCACGAGTCTCAATTGACTAACATTATGTTATCTCCAGCCCAGATTTCCATTCTATCAAATTTATTTTGAATTTTATTCCAGGATCTTATGAGGGGTTAGCTGCTCCTCCTAGTTTTGCATTGTCTCAAAATTTACCGTATTTTTCGCCCTATAGGACGCACCGTCCCATAAGGCGCACCTAGTTTTTTTGGGGGGGAAATAAAGGGAAAAAAATATTTTCCCCCCAGGCACGGGGCTGGGGCGGCCCGAGCTTCCCCCGACCCCAGCCCCGAAACAGGCAGCTCTCTGCAAGCCGTGGGAGCCCAGCGCTGGCTCCCGCTGCTTGCGGAGAGGTCCGCGAAGCCTGGACGCGCTGATCTCAGCGCGCGCAGGCTTCGGGATGCCGGCAATTCTCCCCAAGCAGCGGGAGCGCTCCCGCTGCTTGCAGAGAGGTCCACGAAGCCTGGACGCGCTGATTTCAGCGCGCGCAGGCTTCGGGATGCCGGCAACTCTCCCCAAACAGTGGAAGTGCTCCCGCTGCTTGTGGAGAGGTCCGCAAAGCCTGGACGCGCTGAGATCAGCGCGCACAGGCTTTGGGATGCCAGCAACTCTCCCCAAGCAGCGGGAGCGCTCCCGCTGCTTGCAAAGAGGTCTGCGAAGCCTGGACGCGCTGATTTCAGCGCGCGCAGGTTTCGGGATGCCGGCAACTCTCCCCAAGCAGCGGGAGCGCTCCCGCTGCTTGCAGAGAGGTCTGCGAAGCCTGGACGCGCTGATTTCAGCGCACGCAGGTTTTGGGATGCCGGCAACTCTCCCCAAGCAGCAGGAGCACTCCCGCTGCTTGCAGAGAGGTCCGCGAAGCCTGGACGCGCTGAGATCAGCGCGCGCAGGCTTCGGGATGCCGGCAACTCTCCCCATGCAGTGGGAGTGCTCCCGCTGCTTGCGGAGAGGTCCGCGAAGCCTGGAGAGCGAGAGCGGTCGGTGTGCACCGATCGCTCTCGCTCTCCAGGCTTCAGCGAAAGCCTGCATTCGCCCCATAGGACGCACACACATTTCCCCTTCATTTTTGGAGGGGAAAAAGTGTGTCCTATAGGGCAAAAAATACGGTAATCATTACTGTCTACCACAGGAGCCAACTCCTAAGGGCTGAGGGGTCCCCCCCCAGCAAAATATTTGGGGGGGGCAGCCAGTTGATGGGCATTGCCATTCAATTGATGTGTGTGCACCACAGATTGTGATAAATTATGTGGGGTGGGGCTTACTCCCCCCCCCATATTTTATTCAAGATGGCACTCCTGTTCTCTATGGCTCTTCATCTAAGACACTGTAGAAATGATGAAGAACACGGTACCCAGAGCAGAACCATGTTTGAAACTTCCCTCCAGTATGATGAGTGCACAGTTCTCAAGTTAGGAGGTCCTTGCACACACCAGTGCATGTCCATTGAGGGCCAGATGGGGAGATGAAGAACTGAGAGTCCACTGAAGCCCATGCTGAGCACAGCTGCACCAGCAAAGATACGAACTGTGACCTCTACCAATAGTGTAGAGGGCCTCCTGCAGATACTCTTGTGTCATGGCTTGAACGCTGAGATGTAGCACAGTTCAGCAAAGGTGAGAGAGACATAGGGTCACACAGTGAACTTGGAGTTAATGGTTTTATTATAAAATCAGAACAGGAATATACAGAAACTTGTGAGATATGCTCTCTCACATAAGCTGGTGCTCAGAGTGGCTAGCTCTTCCCCTTCTGGACTATTTTATTTTTATATATGTATAATTTTTAAATTAAATTTTCTGTTTTACAATTTAAAGTACTAATTTTTACACCCTTAAGATATCAATGACTTCCTTTCTTCTCTTTCCACAGTTCATTTTGCATATCATAAATCCCTGCATATTTTACAAAAACTATACCATTCAGTATTCCATTATTACATCCATCAAAACTTATTTACACTGTTTAATTTATCTTAAGGCTGCCAGCGTTTTCAGCTGCAGCTACACAGTTATTTCCCTTATATTCAATAAATGTTTTCCAATCTTCTCTAAACGTATGTTCTTCTTGTTCTCTTATTCTATGGGTTAACTCTGCAAGCTGCGCATATTCTTAAGTTGCCATTCTTCTTTGGTTGGGACCTTGTTTGTTTTCCATTTGGGGGCTAGCAAAGCACGGGCTGTAGTAGTGGCACACATAAATAACCTTTTTTGACACCAGGGAACCCTTCTAGACTATTTTCTAACTGTCAGATCCCTCCCTCTGCCTCCAGGAACTTTCCTGTCTCTGTTTCGTTCTCGGTTACATGCAGTAAACACCTTGTTTGGTGAGGGAGGAGGTGCTAGCAGGCTTTGGGCAGACACACAGTCATCTGGTGCCAAGTCTGACTCCTGTCTTGACTGAGGGCTGGGGCATCTGCTTGGTGGCCCCTGTTTCTCACCTTCCAGTATCTCCCAGCTCCTCTTCTCCTCTGGAGTGTGTCCAGTTGCCCACCAGTCTGGACTTCCCCTGGTCAGGTGACTTCTACCACTCCTCCTCAGCAAGCCAGTCCTTGATACATTGTCATCAGGAGGTCCAGTCTATATGAGATAAGAACTGGGTCTTTAGTGTGGTGGCACCTACCCTCCAGAACTCCCTCCTGCTGCACATTAGAGAGGTGTGGTTAGGAAATGGGTGTGGCCTGGGGAGACTCTCGAGGGACAGACAGAAAGGCTTGAAGGGCATGCAAGCTTGTGGTTTCTTGCCCCTGGTTTAAGACTTTGTGGACAAGTAACAGAGAGCCAGTGTGGTGTAGTGGTTATGAGTGGTAGACTCGTAATCTGGTGAACCGGGTTCGTGTCTCCGCTCCTCCACATGCAGTTGCTGGGTGACCTTGGGCTAGTCACACTTCTCTGAAGTCTCTCAGCCCCACTCACCTCACAGAGTGTTTGTTGTGGGGGAGGAAGGGAAAGGAGAATGTTAGCCGCTTTGAGACTCCTTCGGATAGTGATGAAGCGGGATATCAAATCCAAATTCCTCTTCTTCTTCACATCCAAACAGCACCTTGAATCTGGCTCAGTAGCTTATAGGAAGCCAGCACAGCTGCTTCACAAAATTGTAGTCTGGTTAGCTCCAAACCACAACTTCACAGCAATATTTTATACCTACCATATTTTTCACTCCATAAGATGCACCTTTTTTCCTCCTAAAAAGTAAGGGGAAATGTCTGTGCGTCTTATGGAGCAAATGTGTGGTCGGTCGCTGGCTCCCTTTCTGGTCCCGGCCCCTTGCCCAGTGCTCCATTGTTGAATGTTCTGCAGACGGAGGCTGTTTGTTTCCCCAGCGACATGTGACTGGCTGATTAGATTATCTGTCTGGAAACAGCTCCCTTTCCTTTCCTAAAGAAGCTGCAGAACTGTGAGTTGAACCCCATAAAAACAGATTTTTTCCCCTTTGCAAAAGAAGCTGCACAACTTTGAACTGATCCTCAAAAATATGGGGCTTTCCTCCTCTAAAAACTAGGTGCGTCTTGTGGTCAGGTGTGTCTTATGGAGCAAAAAATATGGCACTGCAGCTTCTAGACCAACCTCAAGGGCAGCCCCACACTGTGTTCATTGCAGTAGTCAAGTCTTGAGGATACAGAGGCTTGATGTGCCTCCACAAACTTTTCTACGTGCCTTTTTCTTTCCCTTCCACCTGATCTAATCTGTTGTCTACTGTAAGGCACAGTAGGTCGATAGGCAGCATTCTTCCCTATAGACATTGTATCATGTTGATGCATATAATAACGAAGCTTTTGCACGATAGCTTTAACAATGGTAGAAATCAAGCATCCGTCCGACCTCCCCAAAGTTCCCAGATGTGTCACTGTAATTGGGTATTGTTCTGCCTCAGCCAGCTGTCACTATTGTAGGCCGTGACTAAATGAAACTACAGAGCTGGAAAGATCAAAAGGAATGTAATTGGCAAGGAGGACAGGATAGGGCTGTGTGCAGATGATCCTTTATTTCAGAAGGCAGAGCTGCAGGCAGGAGACTAGTGTGGTGATCAGGCATGAATTTGCCATTTTGAGACAAAAACAACAAAAAACACTGGCAGAACTCTGAAAGTGTGTGCCGAAAGAAATTCAGGGGAACGAAGAGCAATGTGAACTTCAGGCTCTGCCTTGTAAAACCAAGCAATGGTTTGGCAAGAACACAGAGCAAAAATCCTCCAGCAGCACATTTTTGTGGAACATAGGGACCATTGGTCCGTCTGAGCTCAATGTTGTCTACACTGGCTGGCAGAAGCTCTCCAGGGTTTCAGGCAGGAGACATGCCCGGCCCTACTTGGAGATGTCAGGATTCGAACCTGGGGCCTTCTACATGCCAGGCATATGTTCTGCGACTGAGCTGTGGCTCTGCACTGATGTGAGCCAAGACGAAAAAGGCAGTCACTTTGATGTGGCACAATTAAGCATATGGAATACAATTAAGATTCTCTCCTGTTTGTGAGTACAAGTGGTAATCTTTGCAGTGCAAACATTTGACGGTGGTTTTAATTAACAAGGCAAGGTTTAGTGACTCTAATGCCTCTATAATTAGTTTACAGGCTGCAGTAACTGTGTATTAGATATATGTGGCCATATATTCAGTTTATGGATGCTGGGATAGGGTAAACTGTTTTTTTTTTTCTTTCAAAAAGAGAGAGAGAAGGGTTTTGCTTGTAGATTTTAATATCAATGGAATAACAGAATCATTGAATTGTAGAGTTGTAAGGAACTCCTCTCCTGACAACCTAGCAGTTCGAAAGCACGTCAAAGTGCAAGTAGATAAATAGGTACCACTCCAGCGGGAAGGTAAACTGCATTTCCGTGCACTCCTCTGGTTCACCACAAGCAGCTTAGTCATGCTGACCACATGACCCGGAAGCTGTACGCCGGCTCCCTCAGCCAGTAAAGCAAGATGAGCGCTGCAACCCCAGAGTCGGTCACGACTGGACCTAATGGTCATGGGTCCCTTTACCTTTACCTTTAAGGAACCCCTGGGCCAGCCCCCTGCAATGCAGAAATCTCAACTAGATAATACATACAACCACTGCTCAAAAACATCTAAGGAAGGAGAGTCCACTGTCAAACAGCTCTTATTGTCAGAAAGTTCTTCCTAATATTTAGTCAGAATCTTGTTTCTTGCAACTTGAATCCATTGGATCATGCCCTACCCTCTGGAGCAGGAGAAAATAAGTTTGCTCCATCATGGCAGCCCTTGAGATATTTGAAGATGGCAATAATAATAATAATAATAATAATAATAATAATAATAATAATAATAATTTATTTATACCTCACCCATCTGGCTGAGTTTCCTTAGCCACTCTGGGCAGCTCCCAATCGTGTGTTAAAAACAATATAGCATTAAATATTAAAAGCTTCCCTAAACAGCGCTGCCGGGAAAGAAATTCCCTACATTGGCAGGTTTTGCCTTCCCCGTAGCAAAATGTCACAACTTTGGTGGTTTCAGGCCTTGGGTGGAATCCTTTAGTCTATCTTCCCTAAATGGGGGGGGGGCATGAAGCGGTTACCCATGCCCTCTCCCTGCGGCAACAATCCCAGGGTTCCCTGTTAAAGGAGTTGTTTTGAGGTGAGTCATTGGCCATACACCGATAGGTTGTCAGTGGTCTCGCCTGCATTGCGGCGAAATGGGGGGGTGGGCTCTCTGCTTAAACATATGTTTTCCAGAGTCAGCCCAATCCCCACACATTTTGGATAACCCTGGCTGGGAACTGGGAGGGATAAAAGGCCAGTGCCTAAGCCAAGGTCTCCCTACATCTGAAGCCAATTTTAATCCCATAACACGTTGTCATGAGTCATTATTCCACTGGGGAGTTGCCTAGGGTGGGGATGGGGGTCTCTGCCTGTCCCCGCAATGTAAGAAGTTACCTTATGCTGAGACCATTGGTCCATCCAGCCCAATCTTATCTACATTGACTGGTACCAACTCTCCAGGGTTTCAGACAGGCAGTTTCTCCCAGCCCTACCTGGAGTTGCTGAGGATTGGACCTGCAACCTTCTGCACGCAAAGCACATAGTCTACCACAGAGCAATGGTCCCTATTGATACCTTTAGGCCAATGCCTGGGGCCTTTCTTGGATACCTCATCTAAGGGAGGATCCAAGAATGGTGACAATGGACAGGGTCTTTTCAGCAGTAGTACTTACTCCATCTGTGGAATGCTCTCCACAGCAAGACCTGCCTGACACCGTCTTCATCATCTTCTCAGAGGTTCCTCTATTGCAGATATTAATATTGTGCAGCTTGAAGCAATAGGATGAATAAAAACACTCCTCTTGGAACAAAAAAAATTCAGACCAAAGACTATGGTTCCAGAGCTTTACTAACAGAACTTTCTTCAAACAGACATAAAACAATAGTAGTACATCCAAATAGTTGCATAAAATCATGTGCTTTCCCAAGCATAGGTTCAGCTCATTACAAATATGAAATACTATTTATAATCAGAGCTATAAAACAGAGCTCTGTATCTCCCGCAGACTCCATTAGCCTGCCTTCGAGCCTGAGGCTGTTCACTCACAGTGGCTTGAGAACAAAGGCCTCCCTCAAAACGGCAATTTACAACTGAATACCTTACTCATGTGATCTAAGGTTAAACATCATGTATAAGAGAAGTGGAGAGAGACATTAACAGTTAATCACCAACCCAAAAGGAGCTCAGAGAGCTCTTCTTAGCTTCAATAGAATTTCCCCAATGTTTAACCATTAGCAAAGTTGTTTTCCATTTCAATCTACAATTAAACAATTATACTTAACACTCTCTACTGCCAGAAATACGATGGTGTCGGATGGTTGCTTTTATATCTTTTAAAAGTTGATTATCCATGATTTAGGGGAGGGGACATGGCAGCTGCTTGGGTGGTGTGGTTATGACACTAAGTTATTGCCAATCCTGCTTTGTGTTACACTGCCTTGTTTTAATGTCTGTACATTTTAATTTGCTGTAAGATATTGTGAATGAGGTTTTTATATAAAAGGCATTTTAGAAACTACAGCAGTTATACAACCACTAAACAACCTTTTCTAACTTGGTGCCTTCCTGATAATTTGAACTGCAACTTTTGTCAGCTCTAGCCAGCACAATTTTCAAGCTTCAGGTGTAGAACGAATTCCATTTTGGGCACCCTTGTATTACAGAGGCAACAGATAAACATTGGTACTTGCAAAGCCAAGCAGAAGCCTCAACTGGCTTGCACAGCTCTCAGTTCTTAAGTTGGCAAGATCTAACATCTAGCAGGTTGATTGACAAGAAATGTTCTTGGCACATAGCATCTTGTTCCTGTATAATGAGGGTTTTAAAAATAAAATAAAATACAATAGCAGCAACCAGCCATTTATGTGCTCTCCCTTAGATTCTGGGTATCTAGTGAAAAATATATGGGCATTGTTTCTCAGGAGCTAGCCATCAATAATGTAACGATGACAGACAGAGTCGCAGGATCAGGGGCGAGTGCAATTGGGAAAGATGGGCGAGAGTGGGTAAACAATGACAAATTCACCAATCAGAAACTCACTCTTGTGGAATCGAGGCTCATTGCAGCATGTGGCAGATGGTGGGATTCACGGCTAAATGTAACCAAGTGTGGTATTTTTTTTTGGGGGGGCACTATCTGCTTCTTATAATGGCATCCTTGCTGGGAGCAGGTCCTCTCCCCACCCCCCCTCCGTCCAGTGCATAAACAGCTTGTGGGGAGAGGTGTAAAAAGCCTGGGAAGATCTGGAGCTGTTCAGCAGGTGCTCTGCTTTTCACTATAAAAATAAGCCTGGGATTTTATAAGACACACATTGCAAGCTTGGTGTCCAAGCACTGCAGTGGGGTGGGCGAGCCCCACCAGGAAACACCAACCATAACTGATGTGGATCATAGAATCATAGAATCATAGAGTTGGAAGAGACCACAAGGGCCATCGAGTCCAATCCCCTGCCAAGCAGGAAACCAGGAGACTTAAGTGCAAGGTGCTTCCAAAGCAACAAAGAGTTGAATAAAAGCTGGACATGGCCACAAGTAAAAACTCACCACCATCCTATGCTGCAGGGATGGGGGGGGGCGTGTTATTCAGCCACGTTCTAGTGGAGGGCAGGGCAAGATGATGGGAAAGTGGACTGAGCTGTCAGTTTGCATTTCCTGGTGCAGAAAGTATTGATCTGATGTGTAGGGATTTTTCCTGCTGTACTTAATTCAAGAGGGTTCTGGGAGCTTCTGGGAACTTCTCTGTGTGAAAGAAATCAGAAGAAACTTCATGATGCTTGGGTTATTCCTTTCAGTCAAGGTCATGCTGACCATA
Source organism: Podarcis liolepis (assembly GCF_965112155.1). Lineage (NCBI taxonomy): Eukaryota > Metazoa > Chordata > Lepidosauria > Squamata > Lacertidae > Podarcis > Podarcis liolepis. The sequence goes on from NC_139564.1 coordinate 6,978,598, forward strand.
AAAGTAAGGCCAGAAGGAGTCTGGGTTTCACCCTTTCTCTTTCTATCTCTTTTCCTTCTGGTGTGGTTTTCTGTACACAGTATGCTTAGTGTTAAGGTTAATAATAATAATAATAATAATAATAATAATAATAATATTTTATACCCCGTCCATCTGACAGAGCTTCCCCAGCCACTCTGGGCAGCTTCCAAAAAAATATTAAAAAACTGTAATACATCAAACATTAAAAGCTTCCCTAAAAAGGGCTGCCTTCAGGTGTCTTCTAAAAGTCTGGTAGTTGTTGTTCTCTTTGACATCTGGTGGGAGGGCATTCCAGAGGGAGGGCGCCACAACCGAGAAGGCCCTCTGCCTGGTTCCCTGTAACTTGGCTTCTCCCAGTGAGGGAACCACCAGAAGGCCCTTGGTGCGGTTTAGCCTTATTATAAGTTATTGTAAGTTTGAGTTAAGTCTGCTGCAACTGGATTTCTTATGGCCAGTACCAATCCTGACTGTATTGGATTTGTGACCATTATGGTCATTTGCCTTCAGTAACAGTAAAGCTCTGCTGGATGAACTACAATTGCCTCTGGTCTTTTTCTTCTTCTTCTTCTTTTTTGAACTCCTACAACGTGCTTAAGTTTTTACTCTGCTAACTATATGTCAGAGTTCTGCTCTAGATCAATATTGAGTAGAATTCAATGACATGAGCAACATATGTAAGTTTTACCATGGTACGGTAGGCTAGTTTATGCACATACTCTTCTCTGTCCCCCATTCAGACAAGCAGCTTATCAGAGTCCAAGGATACATGCCGATCATCATTATCATCATAGACTTTTATTGCACTAGCTATAGGCCATGGCATCATTCAGAAAAATAAAAAAAGGAAAAACAGCAATAACCATAAAAATCATCAGGCACCACACATACTGTACAATATAAACCACGGTTACAACTACTAAGATTGTTTGTTGCATAAAATAGAATAGCAGAAGATTCTCTAGTAAAATGTGGCAAATTAAATATGATATGATAGCCATGTTCAAATATATAAAAGGATGTCACATAGAGGAGGGAGAAAGGTTGTTTTCTGCTGCTCCAGAGAAGCGGACACGGAGCAATGGAGCCAAACTACAAGAAAGAAGATTCCACCTAAACATTAGGAAGAACTTCCTGACAGTAAGAGCTGTTCGACAGTGGAATTTGCTGCCAAGGAGTGTGGTGGAGCCTCCTACTTTGGAGGTCTTTAAGCAGAGGCTTGACAACCATATGTCAGGAGTGCTCTGATGGTGTTTCCTGCTTGGCAGGGGGTTGGACTCGTTGGCCCTTGTGGTCTCTTCCAACTCTATTCTAAATATCCGAATCCCCTTTGCAGTTGACCGCTATTTTATCTAGTTCTTTCCTCCTGATCTTCTTAGCTGCCAACGCATAGAGTGCTACTTTATAAGTTACAAAGTCATCAGTATCAGTCAGCAGCCATTTCACCCTTTCCACCCTATTCAAGTGAGTTCCATTCGGAAACAGGGGTTTTATGAATCAGCCACTTGGGTCTATATGTAACGGGCACTGCAATAAATAGTAGCACAGGTCCTCTACACAGTGTTGCCCATGTCAGTGACACAGCAACACTTGAGGTGTGGAGCAGGGTCAATGAAGAGCTGTGGCCTGCAGAGAGTTTTTGGGTTCTCCACAACTGCTATAATCTGATCACTGCTCCAGCAAAAATATACACACATGTTATGCCGTAAAAAAAACATTAGAGTTGGCACTTATTTATTTGCATTATTTATTGCATTTATAGTCCACCGTTTTCTCCAAAGAGCTTCGGGTGGCATACATGGTTGTCCTCCTTTAATCTCCACAACTACCCCATGAAGTAGTTTAGGCTGAGAGAAAGCAACTGGCCCAAGCTCACACAGTGAGCTCCATGGCTGCGTGGGGATTTGAACCCTGATCTCCCAGGTCGTGGTCTGACACTCTAGCCACTACACCAAACTGGCATTCTCTTCTGAGACTTTGTTGTCTTCTGGATGGTCTTCTGTTACTTGATGGGTTTGAAATCTGGCACTTTCATAGACACCATCCAGTAGATAATGCATGTCCCGTTTCCTGTTTTTAGCCCGTCAGATTCCCTTTTAAATAAGCTGTAGGATTTTGAGACTCATATTGATGAAACCTTGGTTTTGCCACTCACCTTTGCTTAGGAACACTGCTGTCCTCACTCTAGATAGATATAGACAGAATTGTTTGTTCTCCATCATAGTTCTGTATCAATACATGATGATCACAGTGCAAGCCTATATGCATCTACTCAGAAGCAAACTCCACTGAGTTCAATGGGAACTTACTCCCAGGTAAATGTGTATGGGATTGCAGCCTTATTGCTCCAGTGCCCGGGAAAAAAGCCTGCAACTAACACACCAATATTTAATGCTAGGAGGGTTTCATTCTCTCCCGTGAAGTCCGTACAAGTTAAATATCTATGAATATAAATGTATGATTTCTGCCTGGGTGATGAATGTTTTAAGTGGAGCACACAGCTAATATATGCTAAATCATTAACCTTGGCAAGGACCAAAGCAATTCCTAACTGTGCAGCTACATAGCTCCAAGTAGTCATAATGTTCCCCTCCAGAGATAGGCATAAGACGGCTGAAATTGACACCCACTTTAGGAAGGATAATTTACACTCTGGCATCACAGCAAGGAGAAGAGGGTGGCGGATGTGATTACTTTGAGGAAAAAAGGGAACAGTCTCAGTGGTGCTGGGATGTGGGGTCCAGGATGGATCCTGTCAGGCAGAAACTTGTATTCTTTCCCTACCTATGTTGCCACAACCTCACATTTCAGTGGGGCCAACTGTGTATAGGATGCTGTGCATAATCAAGAATTGATTCTGTTTCGAATAACATCAAATGGAGGATTCCTGTGGATTCTGATATAATCTGCACCTCCTGGGCCAGAGTGAAAATTGGAATTAATTTATCCATTGGCTTTCATACTTCCTGTATGTTCCATTGCAGTTCTTGGTTCAATAAGCATATCGAAAACCTTATAAAATGTGCATTTTGAGAGAAAATCCATTTAGAGAAGCTTAATTTGTGGGGAAACACATTTAGTAATGGTATTCAAATGTGCATTTTTCTGCACCGGGAAGAGGGAATCACAGCTTAATGTGTAAAGCAGGATGGATGGGTCAACAAATGTGAAAAGTGACATGAACTGCAAACAAGCTGATAGGAGGCATGAAACGTAACCCCGGAATTGCACATGGGGGGGGGATTCTGAAAATTGAGGTATACATTTCTGTGGGATGTCTAGCAGAGAATTAATGCATACAATTCATCCACATGCTCTAGTACACCTTACCTACAGCACGTACATAACTATACATGGAGATTCAAAGTCCACAAAATGTACCTGAACTTTGAGGAAAAGGAGAAGGTAGAAGGAATGAAAAGATGGAGGAGAAATATTAGCTGGCACCTGCAATTTCTGTAACATTCTGGCTGCTTCAAGCAGTGAGCATCATCCGAAAGAATATGAACACCCACGCTTAGCCACCCTTCAAAATTCTCCACATTTTACTCCAACCAAGCCATTTGTACAAAATTCACATCCTGGGTGGGGGAAGCGCACAAAATAATCTGTATAGGAGTGAAAGCAATGTACAATAACGTGTGTGTTTGGCAAAATGGCATAGAAACATGCATATTTGAGAAAATTCACACTAAAATGCTGATAAGTTTTCGTGAGGACTGTTTCTTAAAATTGCAAAATGTTGTGAAAATGTGGAGAACCAAACTTAAGACTGGAGAAAATGAGAAAAAGGGAGAATCTGAAATCGATAGTTTTACTCATCTTGAACCCAGGCCTGTAGAGTTAAGGCAAAATGAACCTAGTTAGAAGTCACTTTGGAGAACAGTAACCAACAGATATGGGGCGAAAAACCTTAGCTGGGCAGATATTACTGAACTACAGCTGTCATCATCCCTGGCCTTGGCCATGCTTGCTGGGGCTGATGGGAACTTTACATCAACAATATGTGGAGAGCCAAAGGTTGCCCATTCCTGATCTAGGTGGTTGGAGGCTCTGTTATCTAAAGCAAAATTCACAATCCTGAGTGATAGAAACCTAGTACTTTTGTAAAAGAAAGAAAGAAAGAAAGAAAGAAAGAAAGAAAGAAAGAAAGAAAGAAAACCCAGGAACTCCAAATTCTGCCTTGATGGAATCAAAGAGAGGGATAGCCCCATAGTATGAATATGCAGTGCATCTTTCATAATCTTTTTCAGAAGGGAATATCACCCACAAGGATGGGCCGCTTCATCACTGAGCATAAGTCGAGCAAATGAAACGTAAAGGAATTCGACATGCCGTTCTGCAGGCTGAAAGGCGAAGGAAGGAACACACAATTCTCAGCCAACCACATGCTGTAATATATTATCTTGCTCATTAGCCGTGCAAGCTATGACTATTATAAACAAGTTTTCAAGATCCTATTAAAGCCATTTCTGGCAAACTGCAAAAACTTTGTAGGAAGGGGGGAAAGAGAATATATATATCTCACTGTACGCATGACTGTCTGAGAGATTAAAGCTGCGAGGACAAAGTAAGTGGTACTTAGGAGTTATTAACTGCTGGCGATTAAATTAGCCAAGCGTGAGCAAGCAATTGCCGCGTAGCCATTGTGCAGAATGACAGCAAATCAGATAAGCAGATTATAGCGAGAGAGCAGGACGTTAATTAATGGTGTCAAGATATGAGGGACAACCCACACCCCAGCGGCAGCCAAGGCCTGCTTTGAGAGTAAGACATTCACCCATGCTTCCTTGCATAAAGGCATAAGAAAAGCCTGCTGGATTGGGCCAGTGGTCCATCGAGTCCAGCACCCTGTTCTCGTAGTGGTTACCCAGATGCATTGTGGGGAATCTTTAAGAGGAACCTGAGCACAAAAGCACTCTCCTCTCTTGTGGTTTCCAGCAACTAGCATTCAGAAGCATCTCTGTCTCTGTAGAAGCAGAACGTCAGGGCTGGACCACTCAAGAGGCAAGGTGAGGCAATTGCCCAAGGGTGGAGTGTAGAGGGAGATACACTGTGGGGCATTTGATTCCTTACACTGCCTTGCCAGCGATGCATCTCTTTGTGAGGCTTGGATCTGATTTGCTGGTGGTTTGCCTCAGGTTCCAAAATGGCTCGTAGCCATTGGTAGCCTTAGCATTGGGAGCGGCCACCAATACCATATAAAACCGGTCCTGAAAGACCTACATTGGCTCCCGGTACGTTTCCAAGCACAATTCAAAGTGTTAGTTCTGACCTTTAAAGCCTTAAATGGCCTCGGCCCAGTAAACCTGAAGGAGTGTCTCCACCCCCATTGTTCAGTCCGGACACTGAGGTCCTCCTCTGAGGGCCTTCTGGCGGTTCCATCACTGTGAGAAGTGAGGTTACAGGGAACCAGGCAGAGGGCCTTCTCGGTAGTGGCGCCCGCCCTGTGGAATGCCCTCCCATCAGATGTCAAGGAAATAAATAACTATCTGACTTTAAGAAGACATCTGAAGGTAGCCCTGTATTGGGAAATTTTGTATTGGGAAATATCTTTGTTGTTGTTGTTTAGTTGTTTAGTCGTGTCCGCCTCTTCGTGACCCCATGGACCAGAGCACGCCAGGCACTCCTGTCTTCCACTTCCTCCCGCAGTTTGGTCAAACTCATGCTGGTAGCTTAGAGAAGACTGTCCAACCATCTCGTCCTCTGTCGCCCCCTTCTTGTGCTCTCCATCTTTCCCAACATCAGGGTCTTTTCCAGGGAGTCTTCTCTTCTCATGAGGTGGCCAAAGTATTGGAGCCTCAGCTTCAGGATCTGTCCTTCCAGTGAGCACTCAGGGCTAATTTCCTGGATAGGTTTGATCTTCTTGCAGTCCATGGGACTCTCAAGAGTCTCCTCCAGCGCCATAATTCAAAAGCATCCATTCTTTGGCGATCAGCCATCTTTATGGTCCAGCTCTCACTTCCATACATCACTACTGGGAAAACCATAGTGTTAACTATACGAACCTTTGTCGGCAAGGTGATAATGTGCTTTAAGCCACCCAGAGTGGCTGGGGAAACACAGCCAGGTGGGAGGGATATAAATAATAAACAACAACTTCTTCTTCTTCTTCTTCTTCTTCTTCTTCTTCTTCTTCTTCTTCTTCTTCTTCTTCTTCTTCTCCATTAAGTTGCCCAACCCTCTTTTAAAGCCATCCAAGTTGGTGGCCATCACTGCTTCCTGCGGAAAGGAGTTCCACAGTTCAGCTATAGGCTACATGAAGAAGTACTTTCTGTTATCTGTCCTGGAACTTGCAACATTCAGCTTCATGAAATGCCCAGGACTTCTTCTTCAAGCATCACAGACCCCCTTGTGAGGATTTGTGATCTGCTCTCCATATCTGATTTACAGTGGAATCACAGCTAGCCCTACTCCATATTAATGCATTGAGGTGGGGGGGGGGGTTCTTTGCAAAACTTCTATATACAGTATTCATTGATGTTTCCACAAGGGATGTTTCTAAAATTCTCTTCATTCAGATCTCTCATCTGCAGAGCTTGGAGTTTCAGCTTGCCTTGCGACAGACATACGGGATGTTCTGGGAGGGAGAAGAAATTGCTGGGAGAGAAATAGCAACCTGTGACTCCAGGGCTGTGTGTGAGTCTCAGGATAATGTCATGCAGCTGGCAAAGTGGGTGGCAGAAAGACAGCGGGGGGATAAAGAGAGAAAGAAACTTTTACTTAAGAGCATGGTAACTGAAATATACTCGGAGTCGAGTGTGAATTTCATGCTCTTTATTCAGCTCATAGTAGCAATGAATGAATCTTTCCCCAGAACGTCTAGCTATATATACATTATTTACACAATGGGCCCCACGGGATTGGCTAATTCTGGGCTGCTCCTGTAGGCCAATCAGGTTGCAGATTCACTTCATCCAGGAGCCTGATTGATTCATTTCCACCTGCAGCTGAATTGGGTGGCTCCTGCGGACCAATCAGACTGCTGCATTCTGGATCCTATTGTTCTAGGAATCAGCTCAGTACATAACAGTAATTTTGGCTGTTCATGACAGCCTACGCAACCTGGAGCAACAGCACCTTAGGGTGCCAGGGCAGCATTTTGAGTCAGGGTGATAACTGGCAGCTCAATCCTATACACGCCTACTCAGAAGCAAGATCATTTTCTAATAGGCTTGCTCCTGAGTAAACAGGCACAGTCAACAACCTTATCAAAGCCATCTCCAAATATTTGGTGGTGGTCACATAGATGATGGAGCAAGTCTGGGGCAGGAATAAAACTGCCAGCACATTTTCAAAGCTAAGCAGGGTCTGGTATGGTTTCAAATTGGATGGGTAACCACATGCTGAGTTTCCTGCATTGCAGGGGAAAGATGGTTCCCCACCCTTAGTAGATAGAATAGAATACAGTAAAAAAACAAAACAATAAAGGTTCTTTCTCTACGGAACACTCCTTGACATCAGCACTGACTCTGTGGTAATTTTCTGTCCCAAGAGGTTTGAATGACAAAAAGTAGGTTTGGCAGAAACAAACATTAGGAAGGAAATCCTGATTGTATAGGTAGACTGCCTTGGAAGGTGATGTAAAGGTAAAGTTAAAGGGACCCCTGACAGTTAAGTCCAGTGGCGAACGACTCTGGGGTTGCAGCGCTCATCTTGCTTTACTGGCCAAGGGAGCCGGCGTTTGTCCACAGACAGTTTTTCTGGGTCATGTGGAAAGCATGACTAAGCCGCTTCTGGAGAAATCAGAGCAGTGCACGGAAATGCCGTTTACCTTCCCGCCGGAGCGGTACCTATTTATATACTTGCACTATGACGTGCTTTTGAACTGCTAGGTTGGCAGGAGCAGGGACCGAGCAACAGGAGCTCACCCCAACGCGGGGATTCGAACCGCCGACCTTCCGATCGGCAAGCCCTAGGCTCAGTGGTTTAGATCACAGCGCCACCCATGTCCTGGAAGGTGATGTACTTTCCTTTATTAGAGTTTTAAAAGTAAATGCCACCCATTAGAGGCACTGCAGCAGTGAGTTCCCTGCATCAGCCGGGGTGATGAACTTTTTGGTACCTGTCCATCTGATGATTCTACTCCATCCTTTCACCAGGTCCCTCACCGATGCTGCAATCCTATCCTCCCTTACCTGGGAGGAAGCACCATTTAAGTGAATGGGACTAACTACTGAGTAGATATGTAGAGAATGGTGCTACGCAATTGCCCTAACATTGTACCCATGTGCTGGTGGGTGGACAATAAAAATTAATTCAAGCTGTCCACCAATTAAGGAGTTTGTATTACTCACCAGCCGTCTACAAATGAGTCAGTTAATTAATCATTATCCTCAAATAAGCTGTTATATTGTCACTATGTAAACACAGGTGCCCTTTGAGATATTAAAGGGAGTATGAGAACATTTAATTATTTTTTAAGGGGGGGGGGGGAGAGAGAGAGAGAGAGAGAGAGAGAGACCACCTTATTTCAGTCATTATAGCAAAATATCAGGACAAAATTAACCTCAACAAGCAAGAGAAAATGCCCTTATTTCAGCCCCTGACAACGAAAGCTGACCTCCATCCATCCATCATTGTAAGTTTGAGTCAGCCTAGCAATTAGACCTCACAGCCCTGGAATTAATATGTCAACAAGTAGCCAACTTAATCTCTAGTGCAATTATTTGCAATGCATGGATCACAATGGCCAGTTCTGTGGCCAAACTTTCCCAGAATGCTTCGAGGGAAGGGAGGGTGACAACGCTCGAAGGAAGAGCAAAGGAGGAAATAACAGGCAAGCATCTTAGACAAGTCGCTATCTCTGTGACTTGGCACAATGCTAACAACAATTTATTATCGTCTTGGCTATTTCCCCCCTCAAGGGAACCTCATAAGGCAACCCGACCCAGCTCAGAGTGTTGCTTTGGGAACACAATTAGTCAAAGTGATATGTTTTAGCTAGTGCTTTTCCCCAAATGCTATGTTGGCTTTCTGCAAACGGAGTGCTAAAATATTTTTGGGGACTGCTATGAATTAGAGCCATGTTCTCAGTGATACAGTGGAAGGGAAGTATTATGGTACGTAATGCACCTTCTATGCTCTGGTGAATAATGAGGGAATAACAAGACTTTCAAAATTTACTATTGTTTGTGACAGATTAGCTCAGAGGAAATAATGAAGTTGGAGGTTGGATACGAGGAAGGGAGGAAGTCGTTGCCAACCATAGGATAGGTAAAAGGTAAAGGACCTCTGGACAGTTAAGTCCAGTCAAAGGTGACTAGGGGGTTGCGGCGCTCATCTCGCTTTCAGGCCGAGGGAGTTGGCGTTTGTCAACAGACAGCTTTCCAGGTCCTGTGGCCAGCATGACTAAACCGCTTCTGGCGAAGCAGGACATTGTGATGGAAACCAGAGTGCACGGAAACGCCGTTTACTTTCCTGCCACAGCAGTACCTATTTATCTACTTGCACTGGCATCCTTTCGAACTGGTAGGTTGGCAGGAGCTGGGACAGAGCAACAGGACATCACCCTGTTGCAGGGATTCGAACTGCCGACCTTCTGATCGGCAAGCCCAAGCAGCTCAGTAGTTTAGACCACAGTGCCACTCAAGTCCTAGGATAGTCATCTGGTGACTGGTGGCATAGTGGGATTTGTCTTTGGAGACCTCCTCTAAAATCTAACTCACATAGATCCAGGACCAACCCAAACTGTGTCCTGCTCTGAGCTCTTGAAATCTGCACCTCTCTTGCATCTGATAATTCATCTTTCCTGCGTGCCTTAAAGCGTAAACAGGGTGAAAAAGGAACCCACCCACCCTCATGGCTCATTCTTGTTCAAAGTCATTCAAATCCAATTGCACATCCTCATAGTTTAATCCCTTTAGGTTATAACATATTGGCCTCACACGGGGCTGCCAGTTCATGAAGCCCATTTTCTGGTGCGTCTTAATCAATTTAATTAGCTGCCATGTAATTTCCATCTGAACAGCTGGAATACGGCTTCCTCCATCAATTAAGCCTATCAAATCAATGGCATGGTATGGCTGAGCAGCCTCCTTTGAAGCGTGTAGCTTTGAGATCGTAAGCGTGAACAAATCCCTCTAATGCAAAAATGGCATTTTACAGGTGCCACATAATATCTGTTCAGCTTTTGTAAGAAATTGATCTTTTGGTGTGGCAGCACCCACACTTCGAAGCTCTCTGGCCGATGACTCGGAACAGGTTCCTTCTCTGTGTTCTTTTTGGTACCTCCTTAAAACATTTTTTAAAAAGGCGACATTTTTCCACCTTCGCCGCATCAAGCAGTTGGTCCCTTACCTTTCCCGCCCCGACCTGGCCACAGTGATCCATGCGACGGTCATCTCCAGGCTTGACTACTGTAATTCGCTCTACGCGGGGCTGCCCTTGAAGCTGTCCCAGAAACTCCAGCGGGTGCAGAATGCTGCAGCGAGGCTCCTCACGGGGTCTTTGCCATGGGAGCATATTTACCCAGTGCTTTTCAAGCTGCATTGGCTCCCGGTAGAGTACAGGGTCAGATTTAAGGTGCTGCTTTTGACCTTTAAAGCCCTTCACAGCCTAGGACCCTCGTACATACGGGACCACCTCTTCTGGTATGGCAACACCCTAGAGGTCTGGGGCCCTAAGGAAGTCAGATTAGCCTCAACCAGAAGCAGGGCCTTTTCAATGCTGGCTCCAGCCTGGTGGAACACTCTGCCTCATGAGACCAGGGCCCTGCAAGATCTGATTTCTTTCCGCAGGGCCTGTAAGACGGAGTTGTTCCGCCTGGCCTTTGGCTTGGAGTCAATTTGATTCCCTCCCCCTCTTTATTTTTTCCTTTCTCCTCCTGTGATGAGGCTGCATTTTAATGTTTAAATGTTCCATTATTTTAATGTTGTATTTTATTTTTGTTTTTAAGTTGTAATCATTCATCTTGTTTTTATTATTGCTTGTAAGCTGCTCTGAGCCCGGCCTTGGCTGGGGAGGGCGGGGTATAAATAAAAAATTATTATTATTATTATTATTATTATTATTATTATTATTATTATTAAAACATTTTTCTTTAGACAAGCCTAGCCAGATATGTAAAATGCCAACGTGTCTTAATTTGTTTTTAGCTTATCCTTGCTTTTAATTGGTTTTTTAAAATGTTTCAAATAGCCGCTTTTAACTGTTTTTACTTATAATTTTATTGTTTTGTCCTGTGTGCAAACTGCTTTATAGGTTGTTGTATTGTTTTTTACCATCAAACTGTGTAGATTCCTTTCATGAAATTAATAAATAAAACAATGCTGAAATTTGGGGGAGCATTCTTGTTGCTCAAAAAATCATTTCTATACTGCATTTCGAACCTTCTGTACTGCAGTTCGAGTCTATGAATGTGTCCTTCTTATTCTGTCGTTTCCATGCTGAAACTCATCAGCAGATGTTTGGCTCTTTGCTGGCCAGACTGCCAGGAAGGTCAGCTCAATTCTGTGTGAAACATTTGCTGTGAGATATAACCCCGTGGGTGCCATAGGATCATAGAATTCCACAGCTGGGAGGGACCCATGGGGTCATTTAGTCCAGCACCCTGCAATGCAGTAATTAATAGCAGCCAAATTTCTATCTGTGTCAGTGAGAATAAGGAGGCAATTGGAGCTGTAGAGGATTATTTCCAGTGAATTATCCGAGGCAATTGGTTATTTCACATAAAAATGAGCTGCTGTTTCTATGTTGTTGCACTCTTTTTATGTATTTTGTTCTATATTTAAGATTTTGCTGTACTTTGTGCCTTATTTCTAGGCTTGTTCAGATGCTGTTGGGCTGTAACTCCTATCGTCATCCCTGGCCATGTTGGGTGGGGTTGATTTGAGTTGGACTCAAGCGGCTATAGGTTCCCCTGAAGGGGAGGCTGCATCACGGGGGCTGAAACCCTAAACTTTAATGACTTGGGAGTCAATTTCAGCTTCCCTCAGTTTCTTATTTTTCAAATTTAAATCCAATTCTCCACATTCCCACATCAGTTTCCTATTTTTTTCCTTAAAGATGTGCTCATGAAAATCAATCAAGATTCTAGCGCAAGTTTCTCCTAATGAATACATGCATGCAACTTTGCCAAACGTACAGATGCTTTTGGAACCATTTTCCCGAATATAATGCATTCCGTGTATTATTTTAACTAAGCATTTTACGCACTTTTACATGTGTTACTGGGCTGGGGGAACCTCATTGTAAAATCTGGGGAAGTGAAAATTTCAAAGGACGGCAGTGTTTTTGGTTCTTGTATTGTATTCCTGTATTGTATTCTTGTATTCTTGAGTGGATTAGGTAGGTTTGCCTTTGAATGCACACTGAATTGAATTCATCCTCCATCCCTAATTTGGGAGCAACACACTCTGAGGAACTCAAATCAGCCCAGAAGCTTGGGCTGCACAACTTCAGTAGACGAGGGAGTTCTGCTCTCAAATGCACTTTTCTTCCCCGGCCCACCCGTGTTCCTCTTTCTAAGGCAAGGGAAAAGTGTTGCCTTGTTATTCCCTCTTTCATCTTCTGATAACATTGTCATTTCCCCCCACAAAGCCAAAATTATTTGTGGCTAATGGACTGCAGAGTAGTAGATTGCTGCTGTGTGGTCTCTGTAGCGTCAAAGAACATTTAGGCGGAACACACACACAATGCTCCACTGAACCAGGTAGCCGAAACAGAAATGTTATTCAATTACCTAAAGTAAATTCTGAGACATGCCTGGCTTGTGAATGTCCAGTGTGCCACTAACCAGCTGAAATGCACATTGTTTCTACCGTCTTCCATATTAAACGGATCCAGACCTCTCCCCAGCACTGTGGGTAATTCCCCCAGGAATGTAGATCTACAGTGGTACCTTGGTTGTCAAACTTAATCCATTCCAGGAGTCTGTTCCACTCCTGGAACCGTTCAAAAACCAAGGTGCAGCTTCCGATTGGCCGCAGGAGCTTCCTGCACTCAATCAGAAACCACGGAAGCCATGTCGGATGTTCGGCTTCCAAAAAAAGTTCGCAAATCAGAACACTCACTTCCGGGTTTGCGGCGTTTGGGAGCCGATTTGTACGGGAGCCAAGCCATTCAACAACCAAGGTAGCACTCTCTGAGATGCACAATTTTCAGGCTGAGGATATAGTATTTGTTTAACTGGAAGATTTGTAAAGTCCAGGTCCCATTTGCAATGATGTTCCTGTTTCTACATTCGTGCATAAGATGATGATGATGATGATTAAAATTTAACTGGTTAAAAAAAAATCACATTCTACAGGACTTCCCAAAGAGTATAGTTTTTAAAGAAAATAGCACACAGGCCTCAGGGTACTCACCATATACTGTATCAACCTCCCCCTATCCCCCCCCCCACACACGTACCAAGTGACCAAAGTCAATTAAATCAAGCCAGCTATTTTCCTAAGACCCATCACTAACTGCTCCCTACTCAACAATGCAGTGTGGACTGGGGGGGGGGATCTCTTCCGCTAGCCAAGCATATGTAAAGGTAAAGGGACCACTAACCATTAGGTCCAGTCGCAGACGACTAAGGGGTTGCGGCGCTCATCTTGCTTTGTTGGCTGAGGGAGCCGACATACAGCTTCCAGGTCATGTGGCCAGCATGACTATGCCACTTCTGGCGAACCAGAGCAGCACACGGAAATGCCATTTACCTTCCCCCCAGAGTGGTACCTATTCATCTACTTGCACTTTGATGTGTGTTCGAACTGCTAGGTGGGCAGGAGCAGGGACTGAGCAACAGGAGCTCACCCCGTCGTGGGGATTCGAACCACCGATCTTCTGATCAGCAAGTCCTAGGCTCTGTGGTTTAACCCACAGCGCCACCCGCATATGAAAGGATTAAAAAATCCCTACTTGCCTCCACTATGGCAGCCAGTTAAACCCACAAACTGTATACCAGGAGGGTGGAGCTGGGTGTCATGCTCCAAAAGGAGGAAGGGGAGGGTGGCCCAGCCTTCAATTTCTCCACCTGTCCCTCCCCCTACCTGGAGCTTTCCAGCTTCTGGTTTCATGCCAGTCACACAGCAAACACACTCCTGAGCAGACCTCTTTTAGATAGAGGGGCAATACTGTCTCATGCAAGAACCGTGTTGCATCCATCTGGAAGCAACGGATGATATATCCAATTTTGCTCCATCGGTCAAATGCCTTCTTAAAATTGGGTTCTTACACGGGAACGGCATCTTTCCCCCATAAGTGTTCATAGCTGCCTTATAAAGAGTCGGATAAGAGCAGTTCAATAGTGGAACGGACTCCCTTGGGAGGTGGTGGGCTCTCCTTCCTTGGAGATTTTTAAGCAGAGTTTGGGTGGCCATCTATCATGGTTGCTTTAGTTGAGATTCCTTCATTGCAGGAGGTTGGGCTAGAAGAGCATTAGGGTCGTTTTCAATTCTACGATTCTATGATTCTCTTCCCGGGAGCTCAAAGCAGCAGGTATGGTTGTCTCCCCTCGGTCCCCATTTTATCCCCACAAGAACTCTGTGAGGTAGGTTAGGCTGGGAGATAGTGACTGGCCCAGTGAGCTTTATGGGTCAGTGGGTGATTTGAACTCTGGTCTCCTATGGTCCTAGCCCAGGGGTCTGCAACCTTTAAGACAAAAAGAGCCACTTGGACCCGTTTCCAAAGGAAAAAAACAACTGGGAGCCGCAAAACTCGTCATTATAAAAATAACTTTTTTGTCACTTTTTTATTATTTCTTTGTTTGACCCCTCAGAATTACTCCTCCTCATAGAAATAAACGTTAAATTAACAAGTTACCTTTTTGTGTGTGTGTGTTCTTCACTCCCCTTCAAAACAGTGACCAGCGTACATGCCCCCTTTCAATGCAGTGACCAGAGTACATGCCCCTTACAATGTAGCGGGCGGGCGGGCGGGAAGGTGACGTCGGGACGGGGCGTGACTAACACACGCACCACCCCCATGCGATGTCACAGCCAGTACAGCGCCCACCACAGTGGGGAGTGTTAGGGCACACAATGCGCCTCCTCCCCTCGCTAGTATCCGCCCCGGAGCTGTGGCAAAGGTGTAAAAGAGCCACATGTGGCTCCGGAGCCGCGGGTTGCAGACCCCTGTCCTAGCCTGACGCTCTAACCACTACACCACCCTGGCTCTTAGTCCATCTGGCTCAGCCTTTGTAAACCCTAACTTCTGGGATACTTGCCATTCTGCCTCATTATATTTCATGTGAATGGCTCAGGCCATTTCTGCCCATTTCATTTTGTTTGCATCTTCGATAGGAGAAGCCGGGATGACTTATTCTCCTCCTGCTAAGCGCTTCTCATTGACTGCCTGGTGTCTTCCAAGCCAGCCTCTCTGCCCACTGCCAGCTGATCTCTGATCATGTCTTTCTCCGTTTATTTTGATGTCTCCATACGCAGCTGCCAGTAAGACTGGCACCGAGCCGCAGTTCTCTTTTAAGCAAGCGTCTGTAAAAGACAATTCCTCGGAGAGCCAATTCCCAAGTTTGTCGTGCTGCCTGTTCTCGCTCAGCGGGTGTTTGGCACTCCATCACAACACTGAGAAGCAATTGCCTCTCAGCCCTGTGTCTTTCAGACTTTCTGCTTCCAAGGGAAGCATTTCACACTGACTCATCGGCAACCGGACTCCAGAGGATTCTGGGACTCACGCTAGGGCACAAATTCAGTTCATGCAGGACTCACTGCTGCCCCACTTCAAATGAGAAAATCATCGATATGGGCAACATTCTCTCATGGTGAAACCATGCAGAGGAAGATTTGCAGGCGCGGGCAAGCTTAGAGAAGCTTGCCCACCATTATTGATCTTCTCATTGAGATCTTGAGAAACCTCAGAACCCCCCTGAACTAGAGTCTGGAATCACTGCTGTAAAGTTTAATCTCACCGGGCAATCATAAAATGTAGCTTTCTTCCATGTCCCACATCCGCATACTTCTGGTTTTGTTTCTGTTGTCCCAGTTCTGTTCGTATAGAGCAGGGTTTTCCAAACTTGGGTCTCCAGCTGTTTTTGGACTCCCATCATTCCTGATCACTGGTCCTGATAGCTAGGGATGATGGGAGCTGTAGTCCAAAAACAGCTGGAGACCCAAGTTTGGAAAACCCAGCTCTAATTGAACAGAATTGGGATGACAGAAACAAAGGGTTTGGCTGGTGTAGCGGGTTTTGTTCACCCTCCATGCACAGCCCTTGATCCTGCCTGGTACACATGCCCCGGGCGCCAATAAAGGATGTGACACCACTGCTCTAGGATATCAGTTTAAATAGTCATGGTTTCCCTGAAGAATTTTGGGAGCTGTAGTTTGTTAAAGTAGTTGTTAGGAGAACCTCTGCATTCCTCGCACAGAGCTACAATTCCCATAAGTCCCTGGGAAGAGGGATTGGCTATTAAACCACTATAGTTCTATAGTTCTGTGAGGGGAAGAGGGGTCCCCTGATGACCCTCAGTATCCTTAAGAAACTACAGCTCCCAAGATTCTTTGAGAGATGCCATAACTGTTTAACTTGGTATCCTGGTGCTCTAAATGTATGGTGTGATTTTGGCCTCGATGGGCATTTGACCTGATACAACAGCCAGGATCTTTTATGTAACAGGAGGACCTTCTGCTTTTCCAGGAACTTAATTTCAGAAGAAATCTGGTTGCACCTCTAAAACCAACATTAAATATCCCATTACAATCCAACGAAAACACAATCAAGCATTTCAAAAATAGCCTTGAAAGGGCAACTTTCACTATATTGCTTTTCCGCAGCGCAACATGCAGGTCTCCTGTTGAAAGCCGCCTGGAGGTAATACTAACAACAACAATGATAATCATGATAATCAAGCATAAATCCTTGAGGCCTCCAGCTCAATGTTATGAGCTGGAGCCTTCTGTTTTTCTCGTGATCCCATTTTGAGTTTCTTTTTATTAAATCCTCCATGCGACGGTTGACATTTCTACCTAACAGTTCTCCCCATTGTTCAGCTTTCTTTTGCAGCGGCAGTTTGGTGTTGCAGAGGAACGAAACCCCCACAAAAATCTGTCATGAAAATTCTCCTGGAAAGATTGTCCAAAACTTTTCGTTTACAAAAAAAAAAAAAAGCCCCCTCATCCATTTTCTATAAAATAAATAGGCCGTGGATTCACTCTATTATTTCCCTTGACAGTTCAATAATTATAAGAAGCTTTGCTGCGCCTGCTTGTCTTTAACTTAGGGCATAAATTTCCCATCCTTAACTTAAGGCACAAACTTTGGGAAGCTTAAGTGCTTCTCAGCATGTTAATGTGGAAACTTTGCCAGCTCCCAGGAGTTGTCCCAGCACTGAAAACAAGACATGGGAAAGGCAGGGATGAGAAAATGAGAGAATCAACAGCCCTCGGGGAAATGACACATTCCCAGAATTGTTTGGAGACGCCTGCCAAAAAAATGGAGCCCTGGTTCTTCTGATGCCATGAATGGTCCTCAGATGATGGGAGAGATGGTGGAACATCCCTCTGTTCTATAACTCACTTCAAAGTCTGGGTGAACCCAGACCCTCCATGACAATTGATGCCCAGCTGCAGTGATATCTGTGTTGGGTCAATCTACACTCATGGTTTTTAATGTTAAGGAATGGTATTGATATCGTGGATGGATACATGATGTCCTACTTTTTATGTTCAGAATGTGTTATTACCTTGTCTTTTTATCACTTCATTTTTAATTCTTTTATGCTGCTATATCGGTGAAATGCTGCTCATAGGTCCTTATGGAGCGTTTTACCTTTTTAAAATTGAATTCGAACTCTGACACACACACCCTTCAATGGTATTCAAGGGGCAGATAACAAAGAACATGGAGGGAGGGAGAATTATAATTTGACACCAGAGGGCAGAGCAGAGTAACCGGTGAGCAGCAGCAGGTAAAGAAACAGTGTTTTGGAAAATGGTGTGGCCAGGTATTACTTACATTTGATGGAAAAAACCAAAGTAAAAAGTGTTTTAATTAAGAAGTATATCCTGTGACATTTTAGAACAACATAGCTAATATCGTTCTAATAGGGGGGAATGATGTTAAACAGGTCAGTGTAGATCCAACCTTTGTATAATTTCTCTTCCTTTGTATTTGGTCAGAGTAAATCATACCTCTGGTGATTCTAAGCCTTGAGCCTTGATGTCAGAGGCAATATACTTCTGAATACCAGTTGAGTAGACCCACTGAAATTAATGGACGTAATTAACAAAGGCTCATTCACTCCAGTGGATATACTCTGAGCAGAACTTAGTTAGACTACAACTCCAAAGGTTTTGCAATTTGAATGTATGGCATACAGAAGGCGTGGCTAACCTGTGTCCCTCAATATGTTGCTGGAGTTCAACACCCATCAGCCTCAGTCAGGGTTGTGGTCCAGGAATATCTCGAGGTCCATGTGTTAACTATCCCTGACTGTCATGGACTGCTTGGGCACAGAGGAATGGTGGGAGGAACCAGCTGGGTGACCCTCTCCCAAAGAAAGAAGGCTCAGAGCTCAGGGTGTGGTGGTGGGACAACAAAGAGGGAGAAGAGAGAGCAGACTGGGAGGAGGAGATGTCAGAAGCTGGGGAGGCAACAAGGCTTTGTGAGCTGGGAGAGTCTGTGGCAGAGAGAAGTCCACAATCAGAGATAGAAACTGAAGCAGGAGCGTTGGATGAGGGACGCCAAGATGTCAGCATTTTCATTCTCCTGTTGCTGGATGGGTGATTGTTACATCACATGTCTGTGTTTATTTTCCAGGCTTGGAAAGTGTGAGAACAGAAGTCAGTCTTATCTCTTCCACTGTATTGTACTTTTGTACCTTCTCTCTCTCTCTTGGAGATGTGAGAGGACGCCATGATTGCTTTGTTCTGTATATATTGCTTAATAGATTACTTAGTGTGGTGAGAGAGCCAGTGTGGTGTAGTGGTTAAGAGCGGTAGATTCGTAATCTGGTGAACCGAGTTCACGTCTCCGCTCCTCCACATGCAGCTGCTGGGTGACCCTGGGTGAAGTTTCTCGGCCCCACTCACCTCACAGAGTGTTTGTTGTAGGGAAGGAAGGGAAAGGAGAATGTTAGCCACTTTGAGACTCCTTCGGGTAGTGATAAAGTGGGATATCAAATCCAAACTCCTCCTCCTCCTCCTCCTCTTCTTCTTAGAATGCCACACCTAAGCTCCACATCGTATCTGCTATACTCTGCTGATTGAGTGTGCTCATATCTCCGGATATGTGTCGCTGGTGCACACCGGGACTGAAGATTTATGAACATCCCGGGCTGCGCTTCACAAGGAAGACGCCCACACAGAGATGGGTCAGGCTTCTCTCTCCCTCCTGCTGTGGCCAGCTCCCAGAATCAGAAGAGGCTTGAAAAGGGCAGAGAAAGGATTGGCGATGCACGGGCACAGTCTCCAATTGGTTGGGGGGGGGGAACCCTGGAGAGGAGGGGACTTAGGCAGTTGTGGGAAGGTAGGGACCTTCCATCTCTGCAACTGCTTTATGGGAGCAAGACCTGCCAGAGAGGAGTTGCTGTGCTCATTAGCCCTGACATGCTTTTGTCAATTTTGTTTTTGCTTATAAAGAGTTAATTCAAACTTTCATGGTGTGATTTACTGCTGGCTTGCCTCTGACACTGATTTAAGGTGCATTCAGACATGGGGAATGTTGCATTAGTTTTCCTGATTATAACGCTAGTTCTTCTGTCCCATTTTCTAACATTCCTTTCACATTGTAGTACCTGCTGAGTTACATAACTGGCTTTTTGATTAGCATGCTGCACAAAATTTCATTCACACCAGTGAGTGTGGTGTGGCACAACAGTGAATGTCACTGGACAATGTCCTTACTCCCCAATGAACATGCATGCTTTTGTTTTTCCACAATTCACCCACAAAAACAACAAGAAAGTACTGTATGCTGGTATACAGCTCCAAATTTTGTCATTTTGCTTCTGTGATTTTCTGGGATGAATGGGGTTGCAAAAGGATTATTTCTGGAACCAATTAACATGGAAGTGATCTCTAAACTTCCACTGTATTCTGCTACATTTCCAGAAGTTGCTTTTGCAGCATGTAAAACCTCAAATGTAATATGGAAATTAGCAGTTAGGGAAACATCGGGGAAACAGAATGAACTGCCATGCGAAGACAGCCTTATATGGTCCTTCTCCTATCAGGAGAGACATACCGTGTCCAAAGAGGCAGCAGGAAGTAGGATGAGGGAAAGTAGTTCAGTCTTGACTTGATGTCTCTAGTTAAACTATGGTGCTGTTATTGAGAAACCTCAAGCCCAAAATGTCATTTTTTGCTTTGATTCCCCCCTCCCCAAGACATGTATCTGCCTTCTCCTAGACTCCCATTCAGTCAGTTGCATGACTATGATACAACATAATGGTGAGAAGAAACAGCCAAAGAGGATGAAGTTCAGGTGGGGTGAGGTTGGAGGTGAAACAACATGTGAGAAGCACTAATGCTTCTCTTTTAAATTAAGGATTTGGGATGGGGGAATCTGAGACTGACAACCATCTTGGGAGTAGGCACCAGAGTAACTCAACAGATGTTGACACAGATGTTTCAAAAGCAAAGTAAATAAATAAATAAATAAATCTTGGAGTCAATAGTGGAATGATTGAAGAAGAAATGGAAATCATTACCTATTTCATTTCAAAATACATAGTCATGGGGTTATCATTTCTATATATGAAAGGAAAAGGCTCCTTTGAGAATAGAGTACTCTGGGGCCTTACCAGGACAGGACAGATCTCTATTACCAGAGAGAGTCCGTCTAAGAATTGAGGGTGTTTGAAATGTACCTGGTCAGAGAAGGTCAGAATCTGAGCTGTCTTCCAGGCAAAGCCCTCACCTGGATGTATTTATGGCCAAACCAAGCCAGAGAGAACCAATGAATTGCCTCTGTGTGAAAAGCTACGGTGGAATCTGGGAGAATAGCATAACTGTTTGAAGTCTGAGTGGTTTGCCCCAAGGAGCAGAAGACCAGAAGCAAGGCCTGCGCACCACACCCTGCTTTGAATCCCCAGCTGCTCCCAAGTCCTGACAAATCCATGTTGTAGATGCTATATTCAACAATAGAAGTAGAAGTCATGTGCTATTTACAATGTGCGTTTAAGGTCTCGTTTTTGCATAATTAGGACTGCCCCAAGTCATTTGGCTGCCTGAGGTAAAAAACAAGATGACTTCCACTCTGTATTCCTTGTACAGAAGATTGTGCCTTAACTGAAAGCAAAATCATCATCATCAATAATAATAATAACAACAAATAATTGTGGTTGGATGCAGTGGTGGAAGAAGGTGGGCAGTGGGGCAGTCTGCTTCGGGTGCCATCTCTGAAGGGGTGACAATAAGGCACCTCGCGGGAGGCTTCCCCCGCCACCCCTGGGCGCGGTGGCATGACCCGCCACCATCACGCCGCCGCAGCCACGTGTGGAGGATCCCGCCACCACCGCTGCAGCCACAAGCACAGGATCCCACTGTGGTCCATACGGCGCTCTAGTGGCACCACCAGCAAACCGCCGGGTGGAGCGTGCGCAAGCTTCCCACAAGCTTCTTGGTAAAAACTGCAAAGACAGGGGTGGTGGATGGAAAGGAAGACTCCTGTTCTTCAAGCAGACTGCATCTGCTCCAGGTCTTAAGATGGAGTGTAGGAGGAAGGAACAGCTATTCAAATAAGGTCCTGGTTTGCAGGTTTTGAGGTTGATCCCAGGCCTCCAGGGAAGGAGAAGGTGGATTCCCTGGTCTCTGCAAATCCAGCAACCAGCTGTTACTCAGTTTTTAAGCATCATGTGAAAAAGCACAGATCAATTCAAAATGCTCAGTTTTAAAGCTTTTGTTGTCTCTGTAACCAATGTTATAGCTAGGATAGGGGAAGCTACTCTTTCTCACAAACAATCCTTGCAAAGGAAGGAAGGAAGGAAGGAAGGAAGGAAGGAAGGAAGGAAGGAAGGAAGGAATTAGCAGAGAAGACCTAGGCCTTTTCTCCCTAATGTGCTATACAGTGGTACCTGGGGTTACAGATGCTTCAGGTTATAGACGCTTCAGGTTACAGACTCCGCTAACCCAGAAATAGTACCTCGGGTTAAGAACTTTGCTTCAGGATGAGAATAGAAATTGTGCGGTGGCGGTGCGGCAGCAGGGGGGGTGGGCATTAGCTAAAGTGGTACCTCAGGTTAAGAACAGTTTCAGGTTAAGAACAGACCACTGGAACGAATTAAGTTCTTAACTCGAGGTACCACTGTATATGTTTTTCTTTTTCTTTTAACATAGGGATGCATTCAAAATAACATCCATTGACTTTGGCTTCAGGTGGTGCGGTCCTTTCTGCCCCCACATTATGCTGTATGTGCTGCAGATCTGTAAAGTAGTAAACTAGAGGCTCGGGAAGATGGCTATGCTAAAAAATATTCTTGAGTTGCATTGAAAGATGGTTTATTTTACCGTGGCCGAGAATTCAGAAAAGAAATCTCCCACTTGCCATCCAAAGTGGTATTGTCCAGAATTACACTGCTATCACTGGACTGAACAGCTCTTCCATCTGCATCCTGTCCTTCCCACAAGCACCTCACAGCTGCACACAAGGTTTCCCAACTGGTTTACCATCAATATCTAGGAAGCTGTATGATACACAGTCAGACCCTTGGTCTATCTAGGTAAAAGGTAAAGGACCCCCGGATGGTTAAGTCCAGTCAAAGGCGACTGTGGGGTTGTGGCGCTCATCTCGCTTTCAGGCTGAGGGAGCCGGTGTTTGCCCATGGTTTGCCTGGTCATGTGGCCAGCATGGCTAAACCGCTTCTGGTACAACAGAACACTGTGATGGAAACCAGAGCTCACGGAAACTCCGTTTACCTTCCCGCTGGAGTGGTACCTATTTATCTACTTGCACTGGTGTGCTTTTGAACTGCTAGGTTGGCAGGAGGTGGGACAGAGCAACGGGAGCTCACCCCATTGCGGGGATTTGAACTGCCAACCTTCTGATCAGCAAGCCCAAGAGGCTCAGTGGTTTAGACCACAGCGCCACTTGCGTCCCTATCTTGGTCTATCTAGTTCAGTACTGTCTACACTGACAGGTCGCAGCTCTTCAGGGTTTGGGGCAGGATTCTCTCCCTGCCCTACCTGGAGATGCCGAGAATTGAACCTGGGACCTTCTGCATGCAAGGCAGATGCTCT
This sequence comes from Podarcis liolepis, assembly GCF_965112155.1. Classification (NCBI taxonomy): domain Eukaryota; kingdom Metazoa; phylum Chordata; class Lepidosauria; order Squamata; family Lacertidae; genus Podarcis; species Podarcis liolepis. The sequence continues at coordinate 7,001,736 of NC_139564.1, forward strand.
GCAACTGAGCCACAGCACTTCCCTGCACATTGGCCAAACAAGAAACACTACTAAGCACTGTAGCCTGAACTGTATTGAGCTGTCATCAGGGCAGTCCCTTGTGGAGCTTCACACAAATTTAAGGAAGGAGGTCTAAGAACCTGGCAAAATAGTCCTTATCCAAGGGATAAAAATACACACATAAAATATTTGAGTCATGGGTCATAGTCACAATTTCCAGTCCACAATTTCCATAGTCACAATTTCCAATTTTCAAGATAAAATATTCAATTCATTTGCACTCACTTCAGACCATCCCAAATTAATGCTTAAATTCATCCCCCCAATTAATTTCTGAGCAGATCCTGTACCAAATCCATTCAGTTCCCAGTCAGTTCCCCCCACTCATTACTCCCCAGTTGAGATATCTTAAATGAATATTCTACCTAGTAATCCAGTTCTGGCATCTCTCAGGTGGGCACCATTGACAGAAGTGGGGTTGGAGGCAAACAAGAGATCAGAGGTCATGAGGGAAAGGAGAAATGGGTGAAATACTTCTGCACCTGCACGCATGAGCACACAGCCACATGATCGTGCACAAAGAACTCAACCAAGCCAATGGCTGGTGCTGGGTGGGGGGCAGAAAGTAGTCAGTTCAGAAGAAGCCACATAAAACATTAGCATAGTGTCACGCTTTGATCTGGCATTTCACGATTAAAGTTTCTCAAAATCTAAGATTCTAGGTTGGCACAAGAGATGAGGCACTGAATATTCCTATTATTATCCTGCCTTTTCCCCAGAACCAGGACTCAATGTGACTTACAAAAATTCAAACATGAGGAAAACAAAGAAAGCTGAGAATAGCTTTCAGTGCCATTCACACAGCAGATTATTCCATTTCTCTGTTAATTTTTGCATTATATTTGAACTTTCACATGATGTAAAAGCCACTTCTGGAAAACTATAGTGCCTGTTTAATGCTGTCAGAGCTGCTTGAAGATCCTAGCTCACAGAGGATCACGCTAGCCAGCGATCATTAAGTAAAAGTCTTTATTGAGTTACAGTTTCCATTCTCACGCTGCTGCGCGCAACTCTACGTCTAGTAGCTAGATCGGCGAAGCTCCGTCTGAGTCTCCGCCCCGTGTGCACCAACTTAATATCCTAGCCCGGCTCCACCTTTTCCGCCTGACTGTCCTCCTCTGGGTCCCTCTACCCCCCGGGGTCTCTTCCTTCCGGGATTCTTCTGACGCTGACCCCCCGGACCCTCCTGTCTCCTTGCGCCGGGCTTTAGGACCTGGCTCCCTTTCCGGGCTGCTTACTGCGTCACCTTCCTCTGCATTTGAACTTGGCGCGCGCGCCCAACCTTCCACTTTCCGCTTAACCGTTTCTTCGCTCCCCGATGGAGGTGTGGCCACTCCTGACTCGTGCCCTCCCTCCTGTGGTGAGCTGCCAGCGCTTGCCCCCTGGCTCCTTTCCTCTTCCCTGCTCTCTGGCGGTGACGCTGGTCCCGATTTCCAACTGCTCTCCTCTGAGTCCCAAACCCCTGACATCCATCCCCCCCTCGAAGCCCCCCATTCCCCCCTCCCCTCCTTCCGGTGCTGGAGCTGGGTGCTGCTGTTGCAAAGGGACGAACGTCGGATATCGTTCGCTTCCCGTGGCGGGTCTCCATCTGAAGTCTCCCGGGTCTTCCTCCCTGCTCTCGTCGACGACGGTCACCTCCGCTTCCATCTCTGTACCGCCGTGCTCGAAACCAGGGTCGTCCCCGAAAATGTCCATGTCCGTCTCTCCCTCACTTCCTCCTGGCGGCGTTGCTCGTCCTGAGCATTCCAGCCACTTTCTGCGGAACTGCTCCTCTGGCCTATCGTCCCACCAATACGAGGGTTCTGATGCAGATCCCGAGGGTGACCCCTCCGGGGAACGGACGTCTCGTGTCGGGTCCTCGTCCGAGTCGAACCCCCGGAACGTGCTGGCCGAAAGCGTGGGCGTGAAAAGCCAGTCGTCGAAAAAGTCTGCTGGCATAGGTCTATGTGGGAAGAGGGCATGAAACTCGTCTTTGAGCAGAGGTTCGTCCAAGGCGTAGCCCGGCACCCAGCTGTTCGCACTGGCCGGGGTGCCCTCCTTGGCGAGAAAGTATTCTACCCCCTCTTCCCCCCATCTGGAGTCCAAAATCTCCGTGACTTCATTGATGCGCTCCTTCTGTGCCACTCCCGCGTGCCCTGTTCTGTCTCTGACCGGACTCGGCGCCGTTCCGGGTTCCTGGAACCTGTGCGGTGCCTTGTAGGGAGTGAGCACCGATCTGTGGAATACCGGATGCATTCTGGAACCCTCCGGAAGTGCCAGTCTGAAAGCTACCGGGTTGACCTGCTCTTCGACTTGGTAGGGCCCCAGTTGTTTATGCCCTAGTTTCTTCTTGGCCAACGACCTGGCCGGCACTGCGTGGGCTGCTAACCAGACCCAGTCTCCCACGTGGAGCTCTTCGCCAACCCTTCTGTGTTTGTCCGCTTGTACCTTGTATGCGTGCTTGGCCAGCTCCAGGTGGCGCCTCAGCTGATCGTGGACTTCCTGCAGTTCCGACGCGAACGCATCTGCTGTCTGCGGCTCCCCCTCCCCCATTCTTTCCAGTCCCGGGAAGGTTCTGGGGTGCCTCCCGTTGTTGGCGAAGAACGGCGTGACCCCCGTGGACACGTGCTTCGTGTTGTTGTAGGCGAACTCGGCAAGCGGCAGGTAATCCACCCACGTCGCAGGCTGTTGATTTGCATAACATCTCAGGTACTGCTGCATGATGGCATTGACCCGCTCCGCTTGCCCGTTGGTCTGCGGGTGTCTCGCCGACGCCAGGTTGATCTTGACGCTCAGGAAGCCCATCAGCTTCTGCCAGAATTTCGAGATGAACTGCCGCCCCCGGTCGGACAGAATAGACCGTGGCAGACCGTGAACCTTGAACACGTGGTCTATGAACAGTTTGGCGGTTTGCTCCACCGTGGCCACCTTAGCACACGGAATGAAATGTGCCATCTTGGAAAACAGGTCCACCACCACCAGCACTGCCGTCTTGCCCCTCGAGCTGGGCAGATCCGTGACAAAGTCCAGGGCCACCCTTTCCCAAGGTTCGACCGGAGTTTGCAGCGGTTCCAACAGTCCGGCCGGTCGTCTGTGCACTGGCTTGGCCCTCTGGCAGGTGTCACACCTCGCCACGTAGTCTGCGACCTCCCCTCTCATTCCAGGCCACCAGAAATCCCTGGCTACTAATTCCACCGTCTTCTCCTTGCCGAAGTGCCCGGCAGTGGGCGCGTCGTGCAGCTGCTGCAGCACCTTGGCGCGAAGGTCGTCTCCCGGCACGTAAATGGCCCCTTTACGGATGAGCAAACCATCTCGTAGCTGGAAACCGTCGGCCGCTGCCTTGCCCCTTTGCACCTCTGCCATCTTTGCTTGCGCGAAGGAGTCATCCTGCAACGCTCGTCGCACCGCCTCCAGGTCCACGGTTGCCGCGGCGCACGCCCACACTGTTGGTGCGAAGATGTGCATGGCGGCTGCTGGCGTTGCGTCCTCCAGATACTGCGGCTTACGGGAGAGAGCGTCCGCCATGATGTTGGTGTCCCCCGGGACATACTCTATGCGGAAGTCGAAGTTCGCAAAGAACTCAGCCCAACGTATCTGCCTCTGGTTTAGGAACTGTGCCGTGCGCCAGTGCTCCAGATTCTTGTGGTCCGTGCAAACCTGCACCGTGTGCTTGGCGCCGATCAGGAAGTGCCTCCACGCTTTGAACGCTGCATGAATGGCCAGCAACTCCCTGTCCCAGATGGTGTAGTTCTGCTCGGACTTGCTGAGCTTCCTGGAGTAAAACGCTCCCGGTCGCCACACCCCCTGCGGGTCCTTTTGCAGCAGGACCGCCCCCACGGCTCTGTCCGAGGCGTCTGTCTCCACCCTCATCGGCCTGCTGGGGTTGACGTGAAGCAGCTGCTCTTCCGACGCGAAGAGACGCTTGAGTGCCTGAAAGGACTGCTCCGCCTGCTCTGTCCAAACGAACTTCTTTTTCTTGGAGCTAAGCGTGTCTGTGATGGCCGCTGTCTGCATAGCGAAGCCCTTGATAAACTTGCGATAGAAGTTCGCAAAGCCGACAAACCGTTGGACCTCCTTCCGGTTGCGTGGACTCTTCCAATCCGATACCGCTCGAACCTTGGCGCTGTCCATGGCGAGCCCCTTGTCAGACAACTTGTAGCCCAGAAAATCCACCTCCGTCACGTCAAATTGGCACTTCTCCAGCTTGGCGTAGAGCCTATGCTGCTTTAGCCTGCTCAGCACTTCCTTGACGTGTCCGTCATGCTCCTGCTGCGATTCCGAAAAGATCAGGATGTCATCTAAGAAACAGACGCACGTCTTGTAGAGAAGTCCCGCCAACACGTGATGCATGAAAGCTTGAAAAACGTGGGAGCCATTTTGCAATCCAAAAGGCATAACTCTATATTCGTAGGTACCCAGTGGCATGAACATGGCCGTCTTCCACTCATCTCCCTCCCGCATGCGAATGAGGTTGTACGCCCCTCGCAGGTCTAACTTGGTGAACACTTTTCCCTTGCGTACCTTTGCGAGGAGGTAGTCGATTCGGGGCATGGGGAAGTCCGATGGCTTGGTCCCATTGTTTAAAATGCGATAGTCCACTACCAGTCTTTTTTGGGGCGTGTCTCGCTTTTTAACAAAGAATACAGGACTGCCCCCCGCTGCCTTGGACTCTCGGATGAAACCGCGCTCCAAATTATGATCTATGAACTCTTTGAGTTCCTGCAGTTCATCCTCTGACATGGAATACAGTTTCCCTTTAGGCAGCGCCGCCCCCGGCAGCAGGTCAATTTTGCAGTCATATGGTCTGTGAGGGGGTAGCCTGTCTGCCTCCTTCTCGCAGAAAACTTCCAAAAATTCTGCGTACTTGTGGGGAATCGCTTGCAGCGTGCCTAGCAGCAGCTGTGACTCCTCTTCCTCTCCTTCCTGCCGGGGCACGATGCAGTGTTCAGCACAAAAGGAAGAGCCGAAGATCAGCTGCCTCTGGTACCAAGCCAGCGTTGGGCTGTGCTTGTCCAGCCAACTCATTCCCAATACAATGGGCGTATCCGATAGTTGAGTGACATTGAAGCTGATGATTTCTTTGTGATTCCCAAGTCGCATCGCCATCGGTGGCGTCTGCTTCACCACTTGCCCCCCTAGCAACTCCCTGCCATCCACCGTGACAACCTGCAGGGGCAGTGTGGCCGGCAGCAACTGTATAGCGTGTTTGTCGACAAAGTCCTGCCCTATAAAGTCCGCATTGCTGCCCGAGTCAACTGTGATTGGCACGTCCATGGTGATTCCATTGGGCAGCTGGAGAGATGCGGTGAGCCTCACTACTGGTTTGGGCGGGAGGGGGTCCACGGGCTGTAAAATCTCTGGGGACTGCGTCACTAACACGTCTGGCTGGGCCCCAGGGCCTCTTCCTCCAGCCAGACTGCGTCGTTTCCCTGCTGTGGTCCTCCTTGCTGCGTTGCTGCAGTCACCATTGCTGAGGCTGCAGTGAGCTTGTGGAGCCTCTGGGGACACTCTTTCGCCATATGCCCTGGCTCCTCACAGACGTAACACTTCCTGTTCCCTCTAGGAGGCTTCGCTTTCACTGCTGCCGGTGCTAGGGCTCTGGTTGCTGACTGAGCCCTTGCACCTCCAACCTCCATAGGTTCCACTCCTCCTCCTGGCGGAGGCGTGGATTGCGCACGCGCTGCTTCTCTGGGAAGGAAGGAGGAGCCCCTGGCTGGTTCGCGCCCTCCACGCCCTTCGTCCCTGCTCCACGGACGTTCTTCCAGCCGCACCCCCACTGCCAGTGCCCTCTGAATGACCTCCTGGGTGGTCCGGGGTCTCTCCCCCCTCGCGATCTCATCTTTAATCGAGCTGTGCAGCCCCTCCCAAAAGAGGTCTCTTACAGGGGCCGAATCTCTGTCCCATTCCAGGGCACTGACCAAAGCGAAAAAGCGGGCATGGTACTGCCTCACGCTGGCCCTCCCTTGCCTTAGTCCATGCACCTCCTTCCGGGCAAGATCCACGTCAATGCTTGATAAAAAACATCCATCCATCGCTTTAATAAAGGCATCCGCATTTTGGAGCGCCGGATCCTTATCTCTCCATAAATTGCGCAGCCATGCTTTAGCATCCCCATGCAAATGGGACATGATGAATCCCACTTTCTCTTGCTCATCTCTAAAGTCTTTATTCAGCAGTTGCAGTGCGCACAGTACGTCTGCTCTAAAGTTGGGATACTGTTGCAGGTTCCCATCGAAGTGAGAGACCAGACCGCCTGTTCGTCTCGCCAACCCAATTCCCTCCTGCCTGGGTGTCTGCTTTGTCAGCACGTCTAACCTGACCTGGAGATCCCTGCAGGCGGCAGCTGCCTCCTCCTCTCTCTTCCTGGATGCGAGAGCCTCGGCATTCAGTTGTGACACTGCTTTTCTGAGTTCCTCTATCTGCTGCTCAGCCGTCATGTCGTCTGCCGTTCGTGAGCTCGCTAGTAGGCACCTGCTTCTCTCCCCTCCTCGAGGCTGTAGATGCCCACAATTACGAGACGGAGCTTACTGTCAGAGCTGCTTGAAGATCCTAGCTCACAGAGGATCACGCTAGCCAGCGATCATTAAGTAAAAGTCTTTATTGAGTTACAGTTTCCATTCTCACGCTGCTGCGCGCAACTCTACGTCTAGTAGCTAGATCGGCGAAGCTCCGTCTGAGTCTCCGCCCCGTGTGCACCAACTTAATATCCTAGCCCGGCTCCACCTTTTCCGCCTGACTGTCCTCCTCTGGGTCCCTCTACCCCCCGGGGTCTCTTCCTTCCGGGATTCTTCTGACGCTGACCCCCCGGACCCTCCTGTCTCCTTGCGCCGGGCTTTAGGACCTGGCTCCCTTTCCGGGCTGCTTACTGCGTCACCTTCCTCTGCATTTGAACTTGGCGCGCGCGCCCAACCTTCCACTTTCCGCTTAACCGTTTCTTCGCTCCCCGATGGAGGTGTGGCCACTCCTGACTCGTGCCCTCCCTCCTGTGGTGAGCTGCCAGCGCTTGCCCCCTGGCTCCTTTCCTCTTCCCTGCTCTCTGGCGGTGACGCTGGTCCCGATTTCCAACTGCTCTCCTCTGAGTCCCAAACCCCTGACAAATGCTCATTTCCATGTTATTTGATTCTGGAACAATATTGAATACCCTCTTTAGTGATTGCACACACTATAGTGAGCAATTAAAGGTTGGGCAGTGCTGAGTAGCTTTCTTCTTGCTGTTCTGTCTTGCATTTAGAAGTGGGGTTTTTGCATTCATTTTCTTGATTATACTGCTAGCACCTCTGTCCCATTTTCTAACATTCCCTTCACCTTCAATACCTGCTGCATTATGGAACTGTAGCTTTTTGACCAATGTCCAGCTGTGTCATGCTAAATTTCCTTCGCACCAGCGGGCATGGTAGGGCAGAGACGTAGACGTCATCCAACATTTTCCAGCCCTCCATGCGCATGAACACTTTTGTTCCCCCGTGATTGGCCCATGAAAATGGCAGGAAAGAATTGTATGTCAGAATTCCACCCCAAATTTCACCACATGACACGATTCATGAAATTGGCGGGGAAATGACAGCGCAAAACTCCCACACTTTGGGGGGACTGACAATGGACTATTTCTGGAAGCAAATGGTATGGAAATGAGTGCTAAACATTCACTATGTTCCGCTAGTCTTTTCTGTTGTGCGGAAGATGAAATCAAGTGTGGAAATTACGGGGTAAGGAAATATTGGGAAGACAGAATAATCTCCCATGTGAACATGGGCTTAGAATTCTGAGAACCTCAAGTTCTCTAGGCCTCATTAAAAGCTACAAGGTGAAAGCTTTGCACTGAACAGGTTCAGAGTCGGTTTGCAGCATATCATTTCTCTATAGAGAGGTACATAGGAATCTTTCCTGCATCTTAACAACGTGAGCTTGGACTACCTGGGTTTCAGGCTTGTGTTTCTTGCACACCAGTTCACCGAGCTGCATGAAGAACACTGTGTGGAATTATAACATATACTTGCTGCAAACGATAATATGAGACCATGGGAGATTGAAACGTGGAACACAGTGAACTTCATTTAACTCTTGCAGCACCTACTTATCTCAAAATACCCACTGCTTTAGATTTCACTCCTCTGCTGATCTCCTCAAAATCTAAGTGCCTCTTCATCCACCCACTCAGGGAGCACTTTGATTCCTGCGGTAATGACAAAGGCAAGGGGCATGGGGAGGGCAGCAGGAGGAGGACTCAAATGCGATATTCCAGATCCCCACTGCAAAATCTGAAACGAGGTCTGTTTTTGAGATGTGGGAAAATTTTGATTTCTGTTCAGATTATCCTTATGAATTTTATTTTATTTTAATGTGTATTTCTTTCTTTTATTTGTGCTTCACAATTAGTTCAGGGTTGGCAAGGGGAACCTGTGAGCCCACCCCAAATGCTGCTGGATTCCAACTCCCATCAGCTCCAGCCATCAAGGCCAGTGCTTGGGTGTTGTAGTCCAAGGCCACAGATTCCCCATCCCTGATTTAGGCTGCATGCGGACATGCAATTTATTGCATTAATTTTCCTGGTTATAAAGCTAGCACTTCTGCTCAATGGTCCTTTTTTACATAGCGGTACCTGCTGTATTGTTGGGACACGGGTGGCGCTGTGGGTTAAACCACAGAGCCTAGGACTTGCCAATCAGAAGGTCGGCGGTTCGAATCCCCACGACGGCATGAGCTCTCGTTGCTCGGTCCCTGCTCCTGCCAACCTAGCAGTTCAAAAGCACATCAAAGTGCAAATAGATAAATAGGTACCGCTCTGGCGGGAAGGTAAACGGCATTTCCATGTGCTGCTCTGGTTCGCCAGAAGTGGCTTAGTCATGCTGGCCACATGACCCGGAAGCTGTATGCTGGCTCCCTCAGCCAATAAAGCGAGATGAGCGCCGCAACCCCAGAGTCGGTCATGACTGGACCTAATGGTCAGGGGGCCCTTTACCTTTACCTTTACCTGCTGTATTATGGAACTGTGGCTATACCTCCTACCTCTCCTACCCCCAACTCCCCCCCCCCCAACATGCTAGAGTTTTCAGTGTTTCTTTTGTTTCTCAAAAGAAGAAAATAGGTTGAGGCCACAAAGTAGCTCAGAAGCTCCATGAGCCTCCATTCTAAGTCAAGACAATTTGCTAATCCAACATACAAGGACCTTCCCAAAACCACCCCAATTCAGCTCACAATTTGGGCACACACAGAGCCGATGCACACCCCTATAGCACCCAGCGAAAAAGGTCAGCCACTAGTTGTGTTAGGTGGAAACTTTGCAATAGCCTGCTGCCACAACCACTGCTTCTTCCAGATGTCCAGGGATGGTTTTGACTCCAGGGATGCAAAAAATAATTGACCTGAGTGCCTCATCTCCACCACCTAAGCAGAGAAATTACATAAAAGGCTCCGATAAATTTTGACTGGATCTCACCCTGCTTTATTGAAAATGAACTTCAAAGCGCTTTTGAATTTCGTTTCCACTGTTCCCAAGCACCCCATGGCACTCATTCGTAACCTTCCCCTAAGACTACATCTGTCAGCATTTTTTAAAATGCAAAGCAAACACCTACAGTATAGCTTTGTCACTTAGCTCATGATTGAAACGTGGGTTGGTAAAAATGTCACTCCTCTATTGTTTGGAAGATGCTCAGAGATACCATCTTGGGAAGAAGTACAACAGACACACAAATTGCCCTATTTATTTGTGAAGTACTTGAAGAAGGTGGGAGGGAGGAGAGAGAGAGTTTGCTAACAAGGACTTGTTAGCAGTCGATCTCCTAACTCATGGGTAGGCAAACTTTTTCAGCAGGTGCCGGTCCACTGTCCCTCCCCTCAGACTTTCTGAGGGGATGGACTATACTTTTTTTGGGGGGGGGGAATGAACGAACTCCTATGCCCCACAAATAACCCAGAGATACATTTTAAATAAAACGGCACATTCTACTCATGTAAAAACATGCTGATTCAAAGACCATCCACTGGCCGGATTTAGAAGGCGATTGGGTCAGATCCGGCCCCCTTAGTTTGCCTACCCATGCCCTAAATCCATCCACTACAGTTGAGTAAGGACTAGGGATAGTTATTTTTAGTTCACATTTTCATGAAAAACAACCTGGTTTGCACTTCTTGAACCTTTATGTGGCCTGAAGCACCAGACAAAATGGGATACAAACAGCATCCCTTGGGGAAAACATGCACAGAAATGTGTACAGATTTCCTGGCAGAATCATTTTAGAAACATTTGCAAATGGATGTAGAAATTTGATGTAGAAACTTCAGGCTGGAAAAGTGGAGAAAGGGAGAGATACTGAAATTGGCAAATCTGTTCATTCCTATTCCCTGCCCAGATGGAGCAATGAAAAAGAAGCAATAAAGAGGAAATGATGGAAGAAAGAGGAAAAGGCAACAAGGAAACATATTTTGTTACATTTCCGGTGGCTTTTTTTGTTTGAATGCAGAAGCACTCCTGCAAACTTTTAGCAGTTTTCTCTTCCCAATACCTGACGGAGCTCAGCAACCCCACCCCCCAATCCATTAGGATATAAATAAACCTTCCGAGTTTTACTTCCCATCAGCTTTAATTACAAGCTTCACTTTCCCTCCTCCAGTTGTGTCCTGCCTCTCTTTAACAACTAATTTCTCACCGAACAGGAATCTAGGCTGAACAACACCTCTGATGGGGGTGGGTTGGGGAATGTACTTTCCTTGCTGAGTGATTCTTATTGTCAGGAATTCCACAGTCTCTCCTTCCTTGCTGCCTCCTTCCTCCCCCAAACCATGATGTTTTTAGGACCCTCCTTAATTTTATGATTGCATGTTGTCCTGAATAGCTTTTAGTTTGAAGAGTGGGAAGTAAATAAAGAAATGGCAGCCTTCAGGATCAGGCCAATGACCCACCTAGACCAGCATCCTGCTCTCACAGTGGCCAATCAGATGCCTGTAGGAAACCTACAAGAAGGAACCAACCACAAATACACTCTCCCCATCCTGTGATTTTCACCTGACAGTGGAGGCAAAGCATAACTCTTACGGCCAGCACAGGTCTCCAACATGACACTAGTGGGAACAAAGGTTCCCTTCCAGTCTTCCTCTGTCACTCACAACCCACCTCCCTGCCCTCCTCCTTCACTGCCTCCTTTGGTCATGAAGTACTGTTGGTGGTTATTTTTCCCTGCCTTGAAAACCACATAGAGATGAAGTAAGAAGTTCCTAGACTGGCAGTCTTTCCCACTTCCTCTTTCAGCTCTATGTGCTTTTCAGTACTCAGAATAATTCTACTGGATCCTACCCAGATCCTTTGGATAAGCAAAGTGTGAATACATGGGCATTTTTCACACTGTTTCTCAGTGGGGTGATCTGGCGAGCAGGGAGTGGCATGGCGGAAGGGCATGGCACCCACAGCACTTGCACAAAAACCCAAAGGTGCCCGCAGGTCTAAAGGTGTGGGCTCCTGCTCAAGAAAAATAGGGGCAAGTGAAGAAGGCCGGAGAATAGCAGCTTGAAATCAATTTGGTGGGGAACTGGCCAGGATCTGCAGGATGTGAGGAAGGCTGAAGTCTACGTATTGCTCTGGAAAACTGGCCAAATATCTGAGTACAGTGGTACCTCAAGTTAAGTCCGTTCTTAACCTGAAACTGTTCTTAACCTGAAGCACCACTTTAGCTAATGGGGCCTCCTGCTGCCGCTGCACCACCGGAGCACAATTTCTGTTCTTATCCTGAAGCAAAGTTCTTAACCCAAGGTACTATTTCTGGGTTAGCGGAGTCTGTAACCTGAAGTGTAGTTAACCCGAGGTACCACTGTATAGAGCCCAGCTCCATCTTTTATGCTGCTTTAGACTACAGTCGTACCTTGGCTCCCGAACGCCACAAACCTGGAAGTGAGTTTTCCGGTTTGCAAAAGTTATTTGGAACCCGAATGTCCTACAGGGCTTCCACGGCTTCCGATTGCCTGCAGGAACTTCATGCAGCCAATCAGAAGCCACACTTTGGTTTCCAAACATTTTGGAAGTCGAACGGACTTCCGGAACAGATTCTGTTCAACTTCCATGTTATGACTGTACTTGGCTCTTTCTTTCTTTCTTTTTTTAAAAAAGCAAATGAAGCAATAGCCTTTAGCAATTATGGCTTTATTGGAGGTGGGGGCAGAGAGGATTAAGAAATCTTACAAGGTGAAGCTCTTCGAATTAAGACAGATCAAGAATGTCAATTGGCAAGCTGTGATGAAATGCATTATACACTTGCCCCCAGATGACAGCATTTATACAGTCCATGTCTGAGGATCACTAATGGCTTCTTTTGCTTTCGGTGCCAAAAGAATGAATGATCATCTTCCCAGGGAAATGAAGGTGGGGTGAGAATATCATCCTTCTCTCCCTGTAGACCTTTCAATGAGCCATTGACACATTCAGTTCTCTTGGGGTATCAGAGCTCCAAGAGTTCATCTGCACAGACATTATATGGTTACATCATTGTCTCTGCGGAAGTGTGTGGCAGTTCAGTATTTTTCCTATCTCTTCAGATTTTTTTTTATCTTCTATGGCATACCGTCCAACTTATCTCCGATAAAAATAGGGACGTCCCAGTCCATAATGATAATTTTACTATTTATACCCCACACATCTGACTGGGATGCCCCAGCCACTCTAGGTGGCTTCCAACATATATAAAAACATAATAAAACATAAAACTTTTTTTAAAAAAACTTCCCTGTACAGAATTGCCTTCAGACAGCTCAGGAGTCAAATAACTCTACACCCTCCAAAATTTCTCCAATGAAAATAGGGATGTCCTAAGGAAACCTGGGACGGCTTCTCTAAATCAGGGACATCCCTGGAAAATAGGGACACTTGGAGGATCTGCTGTGACACCCTTGCATCTACAGTGGTACCTCGGGTTAAGTACTTAATTCATTCCAGAGGTCCGTTCTTAACCTGAAGCACCACTTTAGCTAATGGGGCCTCCCGCTGCCACTGCACCGCCAGAACACAATTTCTGTTCTCTTCCTGAGGCAAAGTTCTTAAGCCAAGTTACTATTTCTGGGTTAGCGGAGCCTGTAACCTGAAGCGTATGTAACCCGAGGTACCGCTGTATTTATTTTTAGTGATAAATTGTGCCAAATTCAATCAGCCCACTGTAATTTTGTCGGGCTCCCCAGTTTTTGCAATGCAGCACCATGTGGTCTGCAAAGCTCTGTAGCAAACTGCTCAGTCCTCTACCATCAGTCAGGAACAGGAAGACTCAGGAAACCCTGTTTAGGTGGTGGATTCTGACATAAAGCATGCATGGGTGTGCATTCACCAAAAATTGTATAGTGGAGGTACCAGGTGCACCTCTGTGGGGAGGGAATTCCACAACTTAGGGGCTGCCCCAGAGAAAGCCTTTTCTCAGGCTTGCCACCCCCTGAACTTCTGCAGGATTTGGAACCACAAAGAGACCCACTCTGCTGATCTGAACACCCAGGAGGACCTTCATTGAAGGAGGTGGTCTTTCAGATATTTGGGACCTAAGTTATTTAGGGTATTAAACACTAATGTGAGCACCATGAATTGGGCTCAGAAATGAACTGGCAGCCAATGCAGCTGTTTTAAAATATGAAATCTAAAGGGAACTGTAGTGGTTGGGAGTTACTCATGCGTAATCCGGCCCCGTTTGGGCGTTAGGTTGCCTGGTTAACCCTTCGGACTGCACAGCCCATCTCCGCATGGCTGCCCTTAGTCACTCGTAGAATCTGTCTGTGGGCGTTTCTTAAACCGCTGCCAACATAAGAGCTGTTTGACGCCCAATCGTCTCCGCCTCTCACTGCGTGGGAGTCTCCTGCACAGGGTGGGCGTGGGTAGCGGGGTGCCTGGGCTCTCCTCACTGACTTCCAGAGAAGAGTCCTGGAGCCCCTCCACCTCCTCGTCCCGTCACTCTCCTGGATCCCTGGTGTTACACTTATTTCCTTCCCCTTCTCCCAAGCTGCGTCTCCCCCTGGTGCTGGGACCTTCGCCTGCAGAATCAGAGACCCTCTCCTTCTCCCGTGTCTCTGATGTCAGTTCCCTGACAGGAACTGCAGCCAGGAATCAGGCTGCTGCATTTTAGACCAGTTGAAATTTCTGAGTCATCTTCAAGGGCAGCCCCATGCGGACCACATTGCAGTAATCCACTCTGAAAGTTACCAGAGCAGGGAGTACTGTGGCCAAGTCACCACTGTGCCAGAGGGGTCATAGCTGGTGAATCAGCTGAAAGAGGGTTATCCAGTGCGCTTCATAGTTTCATTAGCTGAGCAAGCACTGGAGCCATGCTCTCACCAGTTTAAGGCTGGATCTACAGTGATCTTCTGAATGTTATAAAGCTGAATGTTCTATAACGTTTAATGGCAGTTTCCCTTTGCCGGTGGCTCACTGCTCTGCAGCCCCCCATGGTGTCACATTTTAATAACACATTTTAAACGTTACAGTGGTGCCTCGCAAAACGAAAAGAATTTGTTCTGCGAGTCTTTTTGTCTTGCGATGTTTTTCGTCTTGCGAAGCATGGTCCATCGCAACTGCGCCTCTTCAAGCGGCTTTAAAAAAAAGTGCAAGATGTTTTCGTCTTGCGAAGCAAGCCCATTGGGAAATTCGTCTAGTGAAGCAACGCAAAACCGAAAAACCCTTTCGTCTAGCAAGTTTTTCGTCTTGTGAGGCATTTGTCTTGTGGGGCACCACTGTATAAACAATGAGTGTAGGTCCACTCTAAGTGTGATGCTAACTAGCCTACCTTTGGATAATGTGCTAGGTTCTTCCCATCCCCCTTCTCCTCCAAAAATAAAATAAAAATACATTCGAGTAAGAATTCTGCAGCAGGCAAGGCTAGCCAGCATGTTGGTTGCCAGATGTTGCTGGACTCCAGCACCAAAATAAGTCTTCTTTTGAGCATTTAATGAGAAACACCCTTTTAGAATTCTGGGTCTCACCTCTTCACCCTGCACACACGTCTTTCTTCTGCACACACGTCTAGACTATTCATCTGCTTTGTTTACTAACAAGGAATTTTTGTTTGCTCTGAATTGCTTTGATACGCATCTGACACCCCGTGTTCTAGCATTTTTAAATTGGAAGTGTAGACTATTAATCCCAAGCTGTTGGTGATTTTTTAAAAACAAAATATAATAAACAGCCACCCACAGGCTTGAAACCAAAAATTTTTAATCACTGATGTAACACTGTACAATGGGGGAAAGCTCCATTGTCTTCGCAACCATGTCATCAAGTGAGTCATAGCTGTCCCTATTATTAAAATCGGAAGCTGAGAGACCTTTTAATCTGTCAGGGGTGGGGAATTTTTTTCCAGCCCAGGGGCCACATTCTCTTGTGGGCAATCATCTGAGAGCCACATGCCGGGGTGGGTGGAGCCAGAGAGAAAAGAGAGTGGAGCAACTAAATTCAGCCTTTATGTAGTAGGTTTGTTTCTACACCCATTCACACAGTGTTGTTTGGAGACCCCTATATCCTCCCTCCCACCCGAGCTACAATTTTATACCCTCCAACATCCTGCAGGAGAAAAATCAGGATGTACATCTTTTGGGGCAAAATAAAGAAATTCCTTCCAGTAGCACCTTAAAGACCAACTAAGTTAGTTCTTGGTATGAGCTTTCGTGTGCATGCACACTTCTTCAGATACACTGAAACAGAAGTTGCCAGATCCTTCTATATAGTGAGAAGGTGGGGAGGGGTATTACTCAGAAGGGTGGTGGGAATAGGAGATTGGCAGATAGCTGAGATGAGCCTGTTGACGACTCTTAATGACTGCAATAGGTCTTACAGGAAAAGGCAAGGGGTGAGAAGGTGAAAAATGGCTTAGTCATGTATAATGAGATAAGAATCCAATGTCTTTGTTCAGACCAGGTCTCTCCATGGTTTTGAGTTTGGTAATGAGTTGCAATTCAGCAGCTTCTCTTTCCAGTCTATTTCTGAAATTCCTTTGTAGTAAAACAGCTACTTTGAGATCTTGTATAGAATGTCCTGGGAGATTGAAGTGTTCTCCTACTGGTTTCTCTGTTTTGTGATTCTTGATGTCAGATTTATGTCCGTTTATTCTAATATTTATTAGAATAAACGGACATAAATCTGACATCAAGAATCAAGAATCAACAGTTAAGAGTCGTCAACAGGCTCATCTCAGCTATCTGCCAATCTCCCATTCTGGCAACTTCTGTTTCAGTGTATCTGAAGAAGTGTGCATGCACACGAAAGCTCATACCAAGAACTAACTTAGTTGGTCTTTAAGGTGCTACTGGAAGGAATTTTTTTATTTTGACTATGGCAGACCAACACGGCTACCTATCTGTATCTTTTGGGGCCACACTCTTGCAGCAGCCAACTGACTTGCATGAGAACAAAGTCCCCCAAAACACGCATCACACAGGGCCATGCTCTCAGGAGAGCCAGGGGACTCATGTGAGAACATGGCTCCCTAAAATGGGCGTCTTTGGGGACAACAGTCTTGAGACAGCCAAAATGGGACATGCCGCCAGGGCGTCTCCTGTAATTCTGGGATGTTCCGCTTGGGACAGTTGATAGGTATGCAATTCCCAGAGTGGTTCAACTATCAATCCCTCTTCCCAGGGACCTCTGTGAACTGTACCTCTGGGAGAGTATCAGGGATCTTCTAACAGTGTTGTAGCATGGGTTGCCAGAGCCCGGGGCAGGCAAGCTGCTAATGCAGCCTGAGGGCCCCCATTGGAGCCAAGCTGGGCTGCGCTGTGCCATCTGCCTGCATACAGGGGGAGCCTGAACCTTGGCAGGGGAATCCCCCTGACATCCATGGAGAAGAGTACCGGGCCGGGCCTCTCTGGGGTCGTCCCTTACCCGATTCCCTCTATCCACACCCACTCACTGTGGGCCTGAGCTGCTCTGCCACTTTTGAGGTGGGGATCACCGTGGAAGCTGGCATCTGGGGGGGGGCACCTGGTTGCATCCCCTCAGAATGTTGCACCCGGGGCCATGGCTCCCCTGCCCTACTCACACTACACCACTGTCTCCTAATTATGCTCAGCATCCTGAACAAACTACAGCTCCCAGAATTCTCTGGGGGAAGCCATGACTGTTTAGTGTTGTATCATAGTGCTTTAAATGCATGGTGTGAAAGTGGCCTTGGTTGAATTAGTATAAGGCAGTTTCAAGCAGCTCATCCTGACTCAAAGCTGCTTCCTCGTTTGGATGGTGACTGGGAGTGGCTGCCGAGACTATATAACACTGGTCATGAAAGACCTACATTGGCTCCCAGTACGTTTCCAAGCACAATTCAAAGTGTTGGTGCTGACCTTGAAAGCCCTAAACGGCCTTGGCCCAGTATACCTGAAAGACTATCTCCACCCCCATCGTTCTGCCCAGACACTGAGGTCCAGCTCTGAGGGTCTTCTGGTGGTTCCCTCACTGTGAGAAGGGAGGTTACAGGGAACCAGGCAGAGGGCCTTCTCAGTGGTGGCACCCACAACTGTCTGTTTTAGAAGACATCTGAAGGCAGCCCTGTTTAGGGAAGTTTTTAATGTTTGATGTTTCATTGTGCTTTTAATATTCTGTTGGGAGCCACCCAGAGTGGCTGGGGAAACCCAGCCAGATGAGATGGGGTAGAAATAAACTATTATTATTATTATTAGGCATGATACCCCCTACAGCCTGCTTGCTTTTCCAAGCTCCCTCTGATGGGGAGGCAGCTCCATCCCTTTGAGTCCTTCCATTTCCATTAAGCGCTTCTCTTCCTTACCCAAACCTCCCCCTCTTATTTCAATTACTTCGGCGTCTCTCATGCTATTTAGATAATGAGGGTTTCTTTCCAGGGCCTGCTTAAGCATAATTCAATTACCTTGCAATGTGACACCAGAGACACATTGGAGAACCACATTTGATGATATCACCGAGAAGGGCAGCCCTCCTCTTGCCCTGGAGGCAACCACCTGCTCCGTGCAGCCTTGATTCAGGCTGCAGGCAACACCTTGGATGGTGGCTCCTTGCTTCTGTATGGTATTATGGATGTGCAGAAGGCTGCATGGACAATATCATAGGGAAATGTAGCGGGGGAGAACAGTGGACATGACATGTTTGTGGGAGGTAGGGAAGCGACATGGAGGGGAGAGGAGGTGACAGAGGCTTAGGAAGCTGGTTGGAGACCTCATGGATGCTCTTTGCTCTTTCATTAAAATAACTGAGGCTTTCTATTTGGGTTTTTAGGCTCTTTTTATATAGTGATGGCCAATGTAGATGGCCACTCTGGGTGGTTCAAACCCATGACCTTGAGGGTTAGAGTCTCCTGCTCTACCCACTGAGCTATCCCATACAGTGGTACCTCGGGTTAAGAACTGAATTCGTTCTGGAGGTCCATTCTTAACCTGAAACTGTTCTTAACCTGAAGCACCACTTTAGCTAATGGGGCCTCCCGCTGCCGCCACACCGCCGCTGCACGATTTCTGTTCTCATCCTGAAGCAAAGTTCTTAACCTAAGGTACTATTTTTGGGTTAGTGGAGACTGTAACCTGAAGCATATGTAACCTGAAGCATATGTAATCTGAGGTACCACTGTATAGAGCTTGTTGTTTAGTTGTTTAGTTGTGTCCGACTCTTCATGACCCCATGGACCAGAGCACACCAGGCACTCCTGTCTTCAACTGCTTCCCGCAGTTTGGCCAAATTCATGTTCTTAACTTCGAGAACACTGTCCAACCATCTCGTCCTCTGTTGTCCCCTTCTCCTTGTGCCCTCCATCTTTCCCAACATCAGGGTCTTTTCCAGGGAGTCTTCTCTTCTCATGAGGTGGCCAAAGTCTTGGAGCCTCAGCTTCTGGATCTGTCCTTCCAGTGAGCACTCAGGGCAGATTTCCTTCAGAATGGACATATAAGAGCTAATAACAACCAATTCCATCATTGTTCATATCAGTGTTACTAAGCATCACCAAAAGGACAAATTCCAGAAACTGAACTTCTTCTCAACTGCAGCTGGCTCAGCCTCAAACAACACAAAGCACTTTCTGATCTTTGTTAATCATATTTAGGTGGGGATGATACAAAGCTACTGATATATACAGACAAACAATCCGCCCACCAACCATCTGAAAACGGCAATAATAGGCTGTGGATCCACAATGCTTGCTTGTTCAAGGAGAATAAAGAGATGGGAGAAGAATAGACTGATAAGCTGTTGCTGCTGGAGGGAAAGATGGGCTATGCTTAAGTGCACTGGAGA
The DNA here is from genome assembly GCF_965112155.1 of Podarcis liolepis. NCBI lineage: Eukaryota > Metazoa > Chordata > Lepidosauria > Squamata > Lacertidae > Podarcis > Podarcis liolepis. The sequence continues at coordinate 7,020,979 of NC_139564.1, forward strand.
AATTGCTTCTGGGGAGCATTGCTTTGTGAAAATAATATGGGCATTTGAATGCAAGCGATTGTCTGCATGTTTGCATTGAAAGGAAGGAAGAGAGCGTGCAGGTGAAAAGTTTCTCTCTCTCTCCCTTGGAGTGGGTGAAGGAGGTGGCTCTCTCAGGACATGAAAGTTTGGAGTCAGTTGAGCACCAAGAAAAGTAGAACTCCTTTTGACAGATGCCTGGAGAATCCCTGGCATTTGCCAAAGGGAAATATATATATATGATTGGGCTCTTCACTGCTTAGTGCAATCAAGGACACAGCTAAATGAATTAAAAACTGCTTTGAATAGGGTTCTTTCTGAGCTGTGGTTTTATAGGTACTTATCAGGGCCATTTATTGCATTACTGTTGCCGTTGTGTGGTTTTATTGATATATCTTATTTCTATGGAATTATGTTTTCAGTTTCCTGTTTTTTTCAGCCATACAGAGGAAGGGTGGGGTATCAAAAACATCATATTTTTTTTTAAATGGGACAATGTTGTTGCCAGGGCCTCCTTAATGGGTCAAGAGTAGTGATGAGGGAGAAATGCATTTTAATGAAAACTTATCTACTTCACACCAATTCCCCAAACCACGCGTTAGCTGAAATGCAGCTAATTCTCACTCCTCTATTTGGTTGCAGTTTTCCAGCCAAATAATTCATAGAAAAATCTATTAAGGGAAATGTGCTTTCAAAACAGTGCTATTTTTCTAGAAAAAGAAATGCCGGAACTCACCTGTTTTCTTATCATGGCGATAGCGCCCTGCTGAGAGGTGCCACAACTAAGTTCTGGCAAGGTCAAGCTGAAAAAAATTCTACTTAAAAATATGTATGTTCATGAAAATAATGTGTGTGTTTGTGTGTATTTGTGGTGGGTGGATGTTAATGTGGAGATGTGGTGAAATGAAGCAAAAAATCAACAGGTTTTTCCATTCCTAGTCAAGAGAGTCCACTTGGTTGCCAAATAGCATGGGGAAAAGTCCTGTTGCAAAGCTGGAAAGCTGGAAAGCTGCAGTTGCAGTTGAATAGCCATTAGTCTTGTTCATTTGACTGGTGGATGATCTGTGAGTGGAAGAATGAGGACACAGATCTTCTTTAAATAGTAAATGGTTAAAGAGCTTCAGAATGTTGATGACAACGTAGTGTGTGTACACTCAGAGGAAGACCTCCAAATAATCCTAAATACCTTCACAGAAGCTTATGAAAACCTGGCCCATCACTCAACATCCAAAAAACCAAAGTGCTGCACCAACAAGCACAAAACAACCCCTCTGCAGTGCCACAAATCCAAGTCAATAGTGTAACATTGGAAAGTGTCAATCACGTCTCCTACCTGGGCAGTTATCTTTCCACAAGGGCCGACATTGATGCTGAAATCTAGCATCGCCTGAGCTCTGCAAATCCAGCTTTCTCCCGATTGAAGTGCAGATTCCATCAACAGTGTCTCTGAAATTTTTTACACATCACTTGGGAAGATAGGCGAACTAATGCCAGTGTACTGGAAGAAGCAAAGATCACCAGTGTCGAAGCAATGATTCTTCAACATCAACTTCATTGGACTGGTCATGTTGTGCAGATGCCTGATTATCATCTTCCAAAGCAACTACTCTATTCCAAACTTTAAAATGGAGAGTGTAATGCTGGTGGTCAACAAAAGAGGTTTAAAGACTGTCTCAACGCAAATCTAAAAAAATGTAGTATAAACACCGACAACTGGCAAACACTGGCCTGCAAGTGCTCCAATTGGAGAACAGCATTTACCAAAGGTGTCATGGGCTTTGAAGACACTCGAACTCAGGACGGAAGGGAGAAACGTCCTAAGAGGAAGGCATGCTTGGCAAACCTCACTGTGATCAACTCCCACCCAGAAACCTATGTCCCCACTGTGGAAGGAAGTGTGTGTCCAGAATTGGCCTCCACAGTCATGTATGGACTCACTGTTAAAACCATGATTATGGAAGACAATCTTACTCAGCTACGAGTGATTGCCAAAGAAGAAGAAGAAGAGTGAATGAATGGAATTTGCTCCCACATGCAGCAGCTGAGATAGCTCAGACAGTAGACCACGAGACTCTTAATCTCATGGTTGTGGTTTCAAGCCTCCTTTGGGTGAAATATTTCTGCATTGTTCGACTAGATGACCCTTGTGATTCTTCCAACTCTACAATTCTATGGTTCTATGAGGCATTGAGAGCCACCAACCTTGGTGACCATAGACACATTCCTGGAGGGAATGGGAAACCAGATATTGCAGGATTCCAACTTCCATACGCTCCAGCCAGCATGTCCAGTGGTCAGGGAGGAGGGGAGTTGTAGTCCAATTAGGCAGCAGTTGATGCTGCCACTTCAGGAGGAGGCAATACCAGGCTAGCTGGAGAAAATGTCTGGTCTGGTGTAGAGCAGCCTCCCAAAGTATGCATTGCATTATTGGGTATTGGATATGGCTTTACTGGATTTTATGTTAGTAGCTGACCTGGGAAAGTTGGGTTATATATTTTTAATGTTCCTTTTCATTTCCTCCATTTAAGTTTCCATTGCTATTTGGATCCCTGAGCATTTCAGTCAATCTCTTCAATTAAATAGCATATGGTATCTACTGGCAAATTGGGGGCAGCAGGTGTTTTACAGCCATGGGTGAAAGCAGACTTCTGTCAGTCAGGAGAAGTGGGGAGAGAGGAATCTTTTTAAAATGCAAATGTTGAGTCTTTTTTTAGGAGCCACAAGAAAAACCCACAGAGTAAACACATCTGTCTTTGGATGAGCTGGGAGAGTTTTAAGGCTCAGGAACACATTGAAGCCTGGATATTTGGAGAAAGTTTAATGGGTAAAGACTGGCTGCTTTCATCCTTATAGCCGAGAAAAGCAGCGCCCCCCCCCCAAATAAAGCATTAAGTATTGTCAATTTCTGATTTAAGGGGGGGGGCATAGTCCCCAGGTAGAGACAGAAACAAAGCAAAAGAAGTTGCACCATCCCCTACATACACACACACTGAGGTATTTGCAACCCCTTCATGGAATCATAGAATTGTAGAGTTGGAAGGGACCCCAAGGAATCTAAGGAACATCTAGTCCAGCCCCCTGCAATGCAAGAATTGAACCTACAACACTGAGATTCAGGGCCATCATGCTCTACCAGCTGAGCTGTCGTGAATGAATTCCTGCAGGATGTGCCACCCAGCTGAATTATTACTTGGCTAGTTGTGACAACTTTGCCCCTTCAATGCAATTAAGCAGGAGTAAGGATGGGCATTAAAAACAAATCTAGTGGTTCAGTTTTGTTGGAGAGAAAGCCACACACAACCTTGGCCAACCTTCCAAGGGCTGCATGTGTGTGACTGAAAGTGGGCATGGCCACTCAATGCTCTTTCAGAGAGGAGGCGCGAAGAAGAAGAAGAAGAAGAAGAAGAAGAAGAAGAAGAAGAAGAAGAAGAAGAAGAAGAAGGGGAGGAGTTTGGATTTGATACCCCGTTTTATCACTACCTGAAGGAGTCTCAAAGTGGCTAACATTCTCCTTTCCCTTCCTCCCCCACAACAAACACTCTGTGAGGTGAGTGGGGCTGAGAGACTTCACAGAAGTGTGACTAGCCCAAGGTCACCCAGCAGCTGCATGTGGAGGAGCGGAGACGCGAACCCGGTTCACCAGATTACGAGTCTACCGCTCTTAACCACTACACCACACTGGCTCTCTCACACAGAGTGAGAGATCAGCAGGAGAGGGAGTTAAGGGCTCCTTTCCCACTCATAAAGTGATCAGCCTGATGACTGAGGAGGAGGCAGCTTAAACCGCTATCAAGGCATTAGGATGGGCACAGAGGTTTGTATTTGTAACTAAATTCTCTCTCGCTCTGTTTTGCCATCACCAAAATCAATGGGGTCTTGGAGGGAGGTTACTTGAGAGGGAGACAGATCACCCCCCCCCCCAAGCTGAGAGTTAGCCACCCTGCTAGAAAATTGTGTAGAATTTGTCGTGGCAGGATGGCTGTTTCAGAAGAGCGGTGCTTCTTTTACTTTCAGTTCCCTGCTGGTTATCTGATGAAGACAGAGGCGGGGGTGGGCAGATTTGCAGATAACAGTACAAGAGCAATTTCATATTCCTCACACAGCTCACGCAATATTCTTATCCAGAAAGAGTGCTTCGATGCAGCTGAGTTAGACTGAGATTAAGCATAAAGGCATGCCATTCTTAATACCAAGATCAAAATGAAAATGAAAAGTCCAGTACCCAAAGTAGCATTTGTGGGCTGTGGGAATAATAGGTACCTGGAATATTATGCTTTCTTATTGATTGGAAGGACAGATAAAAGGAAGTACTTCTTAATGCAGTGCATAGTTAAACTATGGAACTCCTTCCACAAGAGGCCATGATGGCGTGATAGGAATTTTGAGGTCTTAGATATATGTTAAATGTTCATAAGTGTACCAACCAAGCACGTACATAGATCAGCACAGGAAGACCGACCTGGAACCATTTTTGATTCCCAAATGTTTTCTCTGCAAGGTCAAAGGAAAATGAAAAACCTCCCCATTGTCTTTTCCTTCACAAATCCTGTCTTAAGGGCACATTTCAGATATGAATAGGGTGTGAGCCTGTGACCTGGCTCAGAAACAAAGTATGTATCATTACAAAAGACTGGCCAGGCTCCCCAGGGTATCCAATCTAGTGAGCATTAACAGGTAACCTGTCAGACGAGATAAACAAGATAAACAACACACTCAGATTTCTGCTGTAAACCGCCTTTTCTGTGATGTAGGTATGATGTATCGGGGTGGTGGTGGTCTAGCCATGATGACTATGCTCTGCCGCCACAGTTGGGGACACTAGAACTTCTATTTACCATGGTCAGAAATACTCAAAGAAGGGAGGGAGTAAAAGATGGATAGGAATTTCTTCAAGCTGACATATTGAAGGCACAAATGCAGACAATTCAAAAGAAAAAAAGTGGCAAGTGGGGTGCTGCGGGGTTTTGTCCTGCTTCCTGTTGTTGATCAACATCTTTATAAGCGACTTGGGTGAAGGAATTGAGGGGGTGCTCATCCAATTTGCAAATGACAGCAAATTGGGAGAGGGAGCTAACACTGCAGAAGACAGAATTGGGATTCAAAATGACCTTAACAGATTGGACGACTGGGCTTAAAGTAACAGAATGAATTTCAATAGGGGCAAATGTCAGGTTCTGCACTCAGGCAGAAGAACTAGCTGCAGAAATATAAGATGGAGGGCACCTGGCTTGCTAGTAGTACATATGAAAAAGATCTAGGGGTCTTAGTAGACCACAAGTTTAAAATGAGTCTACAGCAGTGGTCCCTAACTAAGGTCCGCAGGCCGGATAAGGCCCGAGGGAGTCGTTTTTTCAGCCTGCAGCGCCCCCTGCCGCCCGCTCTTACCACCACTGCGCTGCATGGCTGCCCACTTCCGGGTTGGAGGAGGAGCACTGGAAATAGCTTGTGTGCATGTGTAAGCGTTATTTGCGCACGTGCAAGTGTTATTTCCAGTGCACATCTGGGTCGGAGGAGGCCCATGCACATGTGCACAAGCTATTTCCGGTGCTCCTCTGACCTGGAAGTGCGCCAGAAATAGCGTGTGCGCACGCGTATGGGCACGTGCTCTCTGGCCTGCTGCGCAATCGGCGTTGGAGACACCGGCTCGAGGCACAGTAAGTTTGCTGACCCCTGGTCTACAGTATGAAGCAGCAGCAGCAGCAGCAAAAACAACAACAACAAAATCTAATACTATTATAGGTTGCATCAACAGAAGTATAGTGTCTTGATCAAGGGAAGAGCTCTGTTTCTGGAACAAGAATGAGATCAGAATACAAAACAACAAAGTTAATGAGTAGCCAGGGGCTCAGATGAACTTCAAATCACAACACAAGGGAAGACCTCTCCTAAAGGGAGGACTTAGAACATAATTCAGCAACTTATTCAGAATTAGACAGTCCACATTTGGCATAATGCCTCCAACTCTGGGTACCGTAGTTTAAAAATGATGTTGATAGACTGGGACATATTCAGAGGAGTGTTAAAGCTGTGATAAAGGTTCTGGAAAACAAACCCCATAAAGGAAAAGCAAAGCAATTGGGTATGTTTATCTTAGGAAAATAAGCAAAACATGTTCCAAATACCCTGAAGGAAAGCTTAGAGAGAACACAAGGGGTACTGTTCCTATGAAATCCAATGCAAGAAAAGCTGTCATTTTTGAGAATTGCAATGTAACTGGGAAATTCCTGAAAAATGATTGATGCTGTTTACGGAAAGAATCCTTGGATACTGGATTCCCCATATTTTGGCAAGGATAAGGAACATGACATAAGAAGACCCTGCTGGATCTAGCCAATGGTCCACTTACTCCAGCATCCTGTTCACAGTGGCCAGCCACATGCCTATGGGCAATCCACAAGTAGGGCCTGAGTTCATCAGCAGGTCTCTCCCTTATGAGTTCCACCAACTGATATTCAGAAGCACTCCTGACAATGAAGGCAAGATCTTAGAGGCACAGCTATCATGACTAGTAGCCATGGGGGTGCCTCTACTAGGACTGTTGATTTATTGGATTAATCTTACCTGAATGTGTCTTCAAATGATTGAATATCAACTGATCTTCATATGTACACATTAGGACGTAAACACTTGTTTTGAAGAGGGAAACATACTTCAATGCATGCATATATTTCAGCAAGAACCATCGTGGGAGGGCAGTCTCTTTAGAGAGAACGCCATTTGAAAAATATACATGTCATCTGCAGTTTTTAAAATAAACATTTGTATTCAGGTGAATTAACCTTTTTTAAAATACTGCTCAATTAATCCAGGATGTGGTTTTAGTGAGTGCAAAAGGAATTGCAACTTTATTAATCTAACCAATAAATCAACTGAAGCTTGCAGTCCCAGTCTCACCCATATCGTAAAGACATAAATGCTACAGAACTGCTAAGAGGTGGTGGAAGCATGGCAAGTTTTTTTGCCCTTTGCTTCAGATGGCAAACTGTCTTGGTCTGGTCCAGGGCACAGGTATATAGATGCACTGGTGGGTCACCAGCTCCCCTTCTTGATGCACATGCTATCTGTATTTGATTAACTAAATTCACAGAAAAGCTCTTGATCTGGGCTGCTTTGAAGCAAAATGAAATGCATATGGCATAAACCATTCCAAAGGTGGTGGCAGCTGCATCTTGCATCTGCTGAGGTTGGCTTTAGGTCCTGAGCCTTTTCCTTGCTTCTGTGGCCTGTTCACCAGCCTTCTCCATGTGTCATTGCCCTGGACCAGGACTTCTCATGGTGGAGTCTGGAGACAGTGACTGATGGTTGGTCCACAGACTCTGGGGAATCAAGAAAGCCCAGAGGAGAGATACTCACTACTGGAAAGCCCATTACTTTGAAGGAGACGAGCTGCAGATGAAGGCACCAGTCATTTTAACTAAAAGGGTGGAGCATCCAGTCAGTGGCTTCCTATCATTGCTACAAAACTCAGCTAATTCCTGGGGAACCTTGCTGAGACAACTTGGATACTTGGCCTCAGCTGTAAGAACACTGTCCATGGTCCTGAAACCACACCTAATCCATGGGGCTGAAATTTGCCTTGTCTTGCACAGCCTTGCTCTCCTGCCTCCATTGGGGAACAGAAACCACTGACTTCCCTATGCTTGGACCATCAGCTCTCATCATTGTTGGGCATTCCCATAGATCACAACACTAAGTGAGTGATTGGGGATAGGGGCTAAAAAGAATGAGATGTAGCCTTGTTCCACCTTGCTCTCTCTGTTTTGGTAATGATGCAGATTGGTCCCACGTTGCGCCAAGTAACTCATTTCGTCAATGCAAGGATTCACACTTGTACAACAGAACACCCCCCCAAACTATTCTGAGTTTCCTCTCCCACAAAACCTACAAAACAGATTTAGGGAGAGCATAGGGTACAGGGAGAGGAGAAGGGGGAGTTTCATTATGCAAACATAAATCCTTGCACTAATGGAATGGATGCATCACATATTGCCCAGAGCAATATGTAGCAGCAGCAACAGTAACTAAGAAGTGGAGCTACTAGGGGTAGGGGGATCCCGAGGGCATGTTACTCCCCGTCTCCCCAAACCTGAAGTTGACACTGCCCATTCACAACATGCAGGTGACCACATGGTGTTGCAGCCAGGAAGCCATGAGCATCTATTTTTAGCTATTGTATGTTTCAAAGTATGGTTGGGATTTTTTCCCTCTCAATTTCATTGTTTTATCTATTTGTAAACAGCTTGGAGTTTTTCTTTTGCAATCAAGTGGTGTATAAATTTTACAAAATGATAAAAAAATGTGTGTGTGAACCTCCCTTTTGGCTCCCAAAGGCCACTTTCCATAAAGTAGGTACAAATGGTCCAATTGCTGCATGCAAGGTTCCAGAGATAATTTTGGATGCTTCCTTTTTGGGTTCCTTGCCTTTTGAAAGGCCACTTGAGCATCGCAGACCCCAACGCTGAAGCTCACTGCTTGAGTTCCATTTTATCTGAGAGCCAGAGAAATATGTGTCACATTTAAAATCTTTCACAGTTTGCTCCACTTTCTGTGCCAGATGCTACCCATTTTCCCTGGCAGCCAATCCCCAGGAGCCTGGCTTTCAACTCCCCAGGCTACTAGTTTTCAAACCAGGAATGTGGGATTGCTCCTAGCAACCCACTGGGCCTACCTACCATTTTCCCTCTCCAGGACAAATAACTCCTGTGCAGCAAAGGTCACCATATGCCCATTGTCTCCTTGCAATCTCCTATTATTCTTACAGAGAGAATTCAGCCTAAATGTGGAAGTCCAATTTAGCTTGGGTTCAGCTGCCTTCTAAGCTCAGGAGCAAAACCCCTGTGGAAATAATGATATAAGTGGCAGTTTTGCCCAAAGAACAGGTCCATTTATTGCTTTTTTTTTACTTGGTTAACCTTGTTTTCTGAAGCAGAATCAACAGCATCAGCCCTAGACTTGTCCTGTGATTGACCAGTTATAACTTCATAAAAGCATCCAGATTGCAGTTCATTCACAGGGTTTATCTAAAAAAGAGCATTATATAGAAAGCTGCTTCCCTCCCTGCCCCCAGGTGAGACTATTGATCCATCTTAGCACACCACTGTCTACACCTGTTAGCACTAACTCTGCAGGGTCTCAAACTGAGGACATTTCTTATCCCCTCCTTCCTTATACTTTTTAAACTAGAGAAGCTAGGGTTTGAACAGGAGACCTTTTTCATGCATTGTGGATCCTTGTCAAGAGCGCTGCACTGCTTTCAGGATGAGACTTCAGTAGACCACAAGCTTACCATGAGTCAACAGTGTGATGCAGCAGCAAAAAATAAGCTAATGCTATTCTAGGCTGCGTCAACAGAAGTATAATGTCCAGATCAAGCAAAGTAATAGTACCACTTTTGGAAAACTATGTCCAATCCCGGGTACCACAATTTAAGAAGGCTGTTGACAAGCTGGAACATGTGCAGAGGAGGGCGACCAAGATGATCAAGGGTCTGGAAACCAAGCCTTATGAAGAATGGTTGAGGGAGTTGGGTATATTTAGCCTGGAAAAGAGGAGATTGAGAGGACATATGATAGCCATCTTCAAATATCGAAAGAGCTGTCACATGGAAGAGGGCACAAGCTTCTTATCTCCTTCTCTGGGGGGGGGGGGTAGGACCCAAACCAATGGCTTCAAGTTACAAGAAAGGATGACCCTGGCCAAGTCACTGTCTAACCTCCAGTTTCTCTCACCTCAATATATAAAACAGGGGATATAATACTGGGTTAACATACAGAGTTGTTCTTGCTAATCTATCTTAAATGGTTGTTGCAAGGATTACTCAGACCACAAAAAGGCACTTTGAATTAGAGAAGATTCAAGACAATCGGGTATCTGAAGCAGAAAATGCAAATAATGTGTCCCTTTAGGGGAGGTAACAAAATAATGACAAATCCCCTTTTCGTATTCCAAAATCTAACTGTGCAAGATGGGTGGCTTTGCCCAGCCTAAGGCAAGATAAATACACACAGAGAGAGAGTGGACATTTTAAATCACTACATGAATGCAAAAATAATAAAAATTTAAGGATTGCAATCCTTATTCCTCAATAATGAGAAAAGATTTAACATCCCTCTCTACATGCACTCCAAAAATAACATTTGTCAAACAGAACAAAAACATGAAAACTAAGACACTTAATTTGGCTGCTTTACTTCAGCAACAAGGATTTGAGCTTTCTGTTTGCACAAATGGGCACGGGTAGGATAAATACAACTTTCTGGATCCCTGACAGAAGAAAAATGGACCTTATCACTTAAGTATGTAACTGTGGGATCCTTTTTGTATAATTCCCACCCCCACCCCATGCAAAAGTCTTTTACGCTGGAATGTATCTACAGTGGTACCTCAGGTTACAGAAGCTTCAGGTTACAGACTCCGCTAACCCACAAATAGTACCCTGGGTTAAGAACTTTGCTTCAGGATGAGAACAGAAATCATGCGGCAGTGGCAGCGGCAGCGGGAGGCCCCATTACCTAAAGTGGTACCTCAGGTTAAGAACAGTTTCAGGTTAAGAACAGGCCTCCAGAACGAATTAAGTTCTTTAACTCGAGGAAGAAACCCTGAGAGTCACCTACTTTAACCCACTATGGTGATCAAGGGTCTGGAAGTCAAGCCTTATGTGTATTGGTTGAAGGAGCTGGGTATGTTTAGCCTGAAAAGAAGAAGAAGAGGAGGAGGAGGAGGAGTTTGGATTTGATATACCGCTCTATCACTATGTGATGGCCTGGGATTCCGATTCGGAGGATGAAACAGAGGAATCCCAGCCTGCACAAGAGTCCCCGCCTCCAGGGCCGGCTGAACTGGGGCAAGGCCTAGATGCTGAAGAACCTGCACCTGTGGCAGTGCATCAGGAGCTGGCCCCAGGTGAAACCCTTCTGGCCCCAGAGAGGCTTGACGACTCAGTGGCCACAGGTGAGCCTCCTCCAGGGCCCAGTAACCCTTCGGCCTCTCCTGATCTGCAGAGGCTTAGGGCAGAGAGGCGAAGGGAACTGGTTGCCCCCAGGAGGAGTGCTCGCCTTAAGGCCAGAGGAGGCGGGGCTCCTGGGGGCCGGGACCGCCCCTGGCCTTAGAAAGAGGATAAAAGCCCAGTCAGCCCGGCCCCAGGTTGCGGGAGCAACGTCGTTGTTGGCTTCGGACCTTCCTGTGTTCCTGATCCCTGCTCGGCCTCCTGTTCCTGACTATCCGGTACACCTGTTCCCTGCTCGGCCTCCTGTTCCCGACCATCCGGTGTTCCTGTTCCCTGCACAGCCTCCTGTTCCAGCGTACCTGTTCCCCGCCCGGCTCTCTGCCTCGGACCTTGCCCCTCTTCGTGTGGACTCTGCTACGCCCAAGGTACCTTACCCCCGGGACCAGCACAGTTTGCTCCCGCCACACCCGCACTCCCCCTTCGTAGGGGTGCGTTCGGGAAGAGCCAGAGGCCATGGCTGCACAGGCGGCTACACTGGTGGCTGTGGCCCAGGAGAACCAGGCCTTGACTCACACCGTGCAGCAGCTCAGCGACGCGGTTGTGGCACTTCAGCAACGCTTGGAAGCCCTACTGGCTCCTGGGGCCGACGCCCCGGCTCCGGGCAAGTACCCAGTGGCTTTGCCTGAGAAATTTGATGGAGCCCCGGCCAGCTTTCCCATGTTCCTGGCCCAGGCCAAGCTGTATATTCAGGGGCGAGCCCGGAACTTTCCTGACGACCGCACCAAGGTGCACTTTTTGATTAGTTTGTTAAAGGACCAGGCGGCCAAGTGGGCGTTGCCGCTACTCAGGCAAGACTCCCCCTTGCTGGCAGACTATACGGGGTTTTGCAATCGTTTGGAGGCCGCGTTCGGCAACCCCCAGAAAGAGAGTCAAGCCAACCGGGCGATTCGGCGTTTGAAACAGGGCAAGTCCACGGTGGCCACATATACCACGGAGTTTCGGCTGTTGGCACAGGACTTGACCTGGAATGACTCGGCACTGCGGGACCAGTATCTCGAAGGGCTTTCGGACGAGGTACTGGACCAGTTGGCCACAATGGAACGCCCCACCACGCTGGACACTCTCATTCAACGGAGTCTACAAATAGACGACCGGTTGGAGGATCGTCGTCAGGCCCGGGGTCGCCGACACTCCCAGTTCACGGCACCAGCTTTTTCCGGCAGCCCCACGGTCACAACTGATTTAACGGAGGAGCCTATGCAGCTCGGGGCAGTGCGGCCACGCCTTTCCCCCGCAGAGAAGGCGCGGCGTCGGGAGGGAAATCTCTGTCTTTACTGTGGCGGAAGTGGACACTTCGCTCAGTCCTGCCCTGAGAAACGCCAGCCGCAGGGAAACCGCCAACCCCAGTAGCTGATGGCCCTAGCTACCGGGGGTCCCAAACCGTACAGAATGGGCCCGCACCAATGGACTTGCAACATCTTATGGTTTCGGTACGTTTATACCCTCCAGGGGGGCCCTGGATCCTCACCCATGCTTTGGTAGATTCAGGGGCAACCCGCTCCTATATGGACGCTGCTTTTGCCACCCATCATCAGGTGCCACTTCGGAACAAGCCAGTACCGATCCAGGTGGAAGCGATTGACGGACGACTTCTGCGTTCAGGTGCTGTTACTCAGGAGACCCAGCCCCTGGTCTTGTGTCTCCAGCAGCACCGGGAGTTGCGAACTTTGGACATTGCTTCTATGCCCCGCTTCCCCCTGGTGCTCGGGATGGACTGGCTGGAAGCCCACAATGTTCAGATTGACTGGGTCAAACGGACCGTGCACTTCCCAGACCCATGTTCCCATGCTCAATCCGGAACGCTGGCGGCCGCGCCCTCAGAGGAGGCAGCACCCACGCTCCCAGCCGTGTACCAGGACTATCAGGACGTGTTCGAGGAACGGGGGGCAGACCAGCTGCCGCCGCATCGGCCTTTTGACTGCGGCATAGACCTCCAACCCGGAGCGCCTTTACCAGTGAGTCGCTTATATTCCCTAACAGAGCCAGAGCGCGAGGCTTTGCAGGACTTCTTGCGCAAGAACCTGGAGCGTGGGTTCATTAGGCCTTCCACCTCGCCTACCGCGGCACCAGTGCTTTTCGTTAAGAAGAAATGTGGGGAACTCCGCCCTTGCCATGATTACCGAGCCCTGAACAAAATTACCGTCCCAGACCGGTACCCCTTACCCCTTATCTCGGAGCTGCTGGAGCGGGTGCAAGGGGCACAGGTGTTCACCAAGCTGGACCTCCGCGGGGCCTACAACTTGATTCGGATCCGAGCCGGGGATGAGTGGAAGACAGCGTTTGGGACCCGGTACGGGCAGTTCGAATATTTGGTTATGCCTTTCGGTTTGTGCAACGCGCCTGCTGTGTTCCAACGCTACATCAACCACGTGTTTCAGGACTTGTTAGACAAGTACGTGGTGGTGTATTTGGATGACATACTGATTTACTCCCGTGACCCGGCTCACCATGAGGGACATGTCCGGACCGTGCTGCAGCGCTTGCGTGAGCACCGTTTGTACGCAAAGCTCAGCAAGTGCGAGTTCCATCAGCGGACTGTGGACTTCCTTGGTCACCGGCTCTCTCCAGATGGGGTGCAAATGGACCCGGGGAAGGTGACAGCGGTTCGAGAATGGGCGGCACCCCGGAACCGCAAGGACCTACAGCGTTTCCTGGGGTTCGCCAATTACTACCGGACCTTCATCGCTGATTATGCTCATCGCACCACCCCGTTGACCCGGCTACTGCGCCCAAAGACGCCGTTTTCCTGGGACAAGGAGGCAGAGGAGGCGTTTCAGGGGTTGAAGGCCTGTTTCCAGAGGGCACCAATCTTACAACATCCTGACCCCTCTCGACCTTTTGTGGTGGAGACCGACGCCTCCAGTACGGCTCTCGGTGCCGTCTTGTCTCAACAGATTGGGCCTGAAGCGCCACTCTTACCCTGTGCCTTCTATTCCCGCCAGCTCCTACCAGCGGAGCGTAACTATACTGTGTGGGAGCGGGAACTACTGGCCATCAAGGTAGCCTTTGAGGTCTGGCGCCACCATCTTGAGGGGGCACGACATCCGGTGGAGGTGAGAACCGACCACCGGAACCTGGAGTACCTCCAGACCACACGCAAGCTGAACCAAAGACAGATCCGGTGGGCGTTGTTCTTTTCCCGGTTCCAGTTCCGGATCCGCTACATCCCTAGCTCTCAGAATCAGAAGGCGGATGCCCTGTCCCGGAAACCTGAAGACAACGCAGACACGGTACAGCAAGCAGAACCCACCACGATCCTACCTCCGGCTGCATTCCTGGCCACCCAGGAGGCGCAGCCACTGCAGGTTCGGGTGCGGGAACAGCAGCGGGTCGACGCTTGGGCCCAGGATCGGCTCCGGGAGCTGGCTGAAGGGTCCAGCCCACAGTATCCGGGACTGGTCCTGCATCAGGGCCTTCTGCTGCATCACGGTCGTCTGTACATCCCGCCAGGGCCACTACGGCTGGAGGTTCTCCGGATGGCCCATGATGCCCCAGCAGCGGGGCACTTTGGACGGTATCGGACCACCCATCTGGTCAGTCGAGAGTTTTGGTGGCCCCGCCTGAAGGCTGACGTGGCTCGCTACGTTGCTGGTTGTGATGTCTGTCGGCGCGCCAAGGGACCTACCGGGCGACCCCCTGGCCTACTTCAGCCATTGCCAGTTCCACCGCGTCCTTGGCACACGGTTTCATTGGACTTTATAGTGGACTTACCCTCGTCTCGTGGCTGTACCTGCCTTCTGGTTTTCTCCGACCATTTCACCAAGATGGTGCACTGCGCTCCCTGTCCATCTGTACCCACAGCCAAGGAAACTGCTCAGCTGTACCTTCAGCATGTCTTCCGCTTGCATGGCCTACCTGAGCGTGTGGTGTCCGACCGGGGCGTTCAGTTCACATCCCGGTTCTGGCGAGCATTACACCAGACCCTCGGGACAGAGGTCTGCCTCTCGTCAGCCTACCACCCACAGACCGATGGCCAGACGGAACGGGCGAACGCGGTGCTGGAGCAGTACCTCCGGTGTTACTGCAGCTACCAGCAGGATGACTGGGTCGACCACCTGGCATTGGCAGAGTTCGCCTATAACAACGCGGTGAATGCGTCCACCCAGCAGACCCCGTTCCAGGCCAGTTATGGTTATCATCCACGGCTGTTTCCAGAGGTGCTGCCGGCGTCCGCGGTCCCAGCGGTGACGGAGTGGCTTCAAGAGCTCCAGTCCCAGCAACAGCTTTTGGTGGAGCAACTGCACCAGGCCAAGGAAGCGTACAAAGCCCAGGCCGATCGCCACCGCCAGGTGGGGCCGGAACTTCGCGTCGGTGACCTGGTTTGGCTCTCCACTCGCCACCTCCACCCCTCTCGACCTTCGCGGAAGTTGGACGCCCGCTTCACTGGCCCGTTCCCTATCGTAGACCAAGTCTCTCCTGTGGCATTTCGTCTCCGGTTACCCGCAACCCTGAAGGTTCAGCCGGTCTTCCACAGGTCCCTTTTGAGTCCGGTGGCCCCACCCGACGAGTTCCACCCGAACCGTCCCCGACCGCAGCCAGTGTTGGTTCGGGGAGAGCCTGAGTACGAGGTGGAACGCATCCTGGACTCCCGATACCGCAGGGGAAAGCTGCAGTATCTCATTGACTGGAAGGGGTACGGACCGGAGGACCGTTCCTGGGAACCAGCGGCCAACGTCCACGCACCTGCCTGCCTCCGAGAGTTCCATGCGACGTACCCCGGCAAGCCGGGTCCGGACCCTCGGTTGAGGGGGGGGCCTGGGAGGGGGGATGGTGTGATGGCCTGGGATTCCGATTCGGAGGATGAAACAGAGGAATCCCAGCCTGCACAAGAGTCCCCGCCTCCAGGGCCGGCTGAACTGGGGCAAGGCCTAGATGCTGAAGAACCTGCACCTGTGGCAGTGCATCAGGAGCTGGCCCCAGGTGAAACCCTTCTGGCCCCAGAGAGGCTTGACGACTCAGTGGCCACAGGTGAGCCTCCTCCAGGGCCCAGTAACCCTTCGGCCTCTCCTGATCTGCAGAGGCTTAGGGCAGAGAGGCGAAGGGAACTGGTTGCCCCCAGGAGGAGTGCTCGCCTTAAGGCCAGAGGAGGCGGGGCTCCTGGGGGCCGGGACCGCCCCTGGCCTTAGAAAGAGGATAAAAGCCCAGTCAGCCCGGCCCCAGGTTGCGGGAGCAACGTCGTTGTTGGCTTCGGACCTTCCTGTGTTCCTGATCCCTGCTCGGCCTCCTGTTCCTGACTATCCGGTACACCTGTTCCCTGCTCGGCCTCCTGTTCCCGACCATCCGGTGTTCCTGTTCCCTGCACAGCCTCCTGTTCCAGCGTACCTGTTCCCCGCCCGGCTCTCTGCCTCGGACCTTGCCCCTCTTCGTGTGGACTCTGCTACGCCCAAGGTACCTTACCCCCGGGACCAGCACACACTACCTGAAGGAGTCTCAAAGCGGCTAACATTCTCCTTTCCCTTCCTCCCCCACAACAAATACTCTGTGAGGTGAGTGGGGCTGAGAGACTTCACAGAAGTGTGACTAGCCCAAGGTCACCCAGCAGCTACATGTGGAGGAGCGGAGACGCGAACCCAGTTCACCAGATTACGAGTCAAGCGCTCTTAACCACTACACCACACTGGCTCTCAGAACAGAGGAGACCGAGAGGAGATTTAATAGCCATCTTCAAATATCTAGAGGGCTGGTACATGGAAGTTGGAGCAAGCATGTGTTCTCTTGCCCTGGAGGGTAGGACCCAAACCAATGGATCCAAATGACAAGAAAGGAGACTCTGACTAAATATGAGGAAGAACTTTCTGGTGGTAAGAGCTGTTTGACAGTGGAACGGTCTCCTCAGGAAGTGGTGGACTCAGCTTCCTAGGAGGTTTTAAAGCAGAGGTTGGGTGGCCATCTGTCATGGATGCTTTAGCTGAGATTCCTGCATTTCAGGGGGATTGGACAAGGTAATCTTTTTGATCCCTTCCAACTCTATAATTCTATGATTCCATGAAATGCAGTAAAGATCCCCATTTAAAGCATCACTGGGGAGTCCAGGCATGAGGGAGAAATTTGACTCAGTGAACATCTTGGACCAGACACTGCCTCTCAGCCTAACCTACCTCACAGGGGTGTTGTGAGGATAAATAAAATGTGCAGGAAGAGGAACCAGATAGCCCACCTTGACTTCCCTGGAGAAAAGGGTGTGAGACAAATTCAATAAATAAATGAAATAAGTAAGATTGAAAAGTGAATTTATCTAATTCACACCTTTCCTCTGAAAGCTGCAATGCATATTTTGTGTGCTATTTTCACTAATGCATGTAAGTTTATGCACACTTTAATACAACGTGTGCAATTGTACACATTGCTGGGATGGAAAGCTTCTCTGCAAAATTCAGAGATGTGCAAATTTCGAAGGATGACTTGAGTTTTGATTTGCATATTCTTTCAGAAGGTGTGGGCTGGGTAGGTTCGGTTTTAAAGGTGAGCTGGGCCAAAATTCTCTCCCATCTGTAGCCTGCAATTTAATTCATTGTTCAGTCTTAAGAGTGGACTGAGATTTTTCCCCACATGTGGACTCTTAGACAATGGCAAAGCAAGTCAAATGCTCCCTCTGCAGGAAATGGCAGGGCAATGAATTTCTTTCTTTTTTATGCTAGAAACCCACTTACTTTCTGCTTTGATGTGGCAAGTAACAGAAATACATAATTGCCGACTCTGGCTTTTTGATTGCCAGGCATCTGATTTACGAAGTTATTTATTAGGGGCCATTTCATCTTCCTGCCTGCAACTCTAATGGACTTGCTGGAGAGCAGAGCTGTTTTGCAAAGTGTTTTGCTTTCATCTAGCACAGATGTAAGGAAGCAGTGGCCCTGTAGACCAGGGTTTCCTGAACGAGGCTCTTTAGCTGTTTTTGGACTACAACTCCCATCATCCCTAGCTAGCAGGACCACTGACCAGGGAGGGTGGCAGTCCAAAAATAGCTGGAGACCCAAATTCAGGAAACCCTGCTGTAGACATTGCTGGACTACAACTCCCATCAGCCTTAGCCACTAGCATGGCAAATGATGAAGCATGATGGGAATTGGAGGCTGGCAACATCTGGAGGGCCACATGTTCCCTACCCCTGATCTACTAACTCCACCACATTCTATATAATCTTCTGTGCATATGGTGTCCCCTATGATCCGATTCTCTTATATTCATTGAGTTCATGACCCAATCTATGGCCTAGTATCAGAAGCTGTATTCCTCTAAGTATCAGTTGAACTCATATTCTACTTGTGGGCTCCTCATATGTCTGACTGGCAACTGTGTTGACAGCGTGCTGGTTTAAATGCAAGGCTGTTCCTTTGTCCTTAAATTCCCCAGTAATTTCACAAGCAGAGCAGATACAAATGGACAGCAGAGGTCAACAGCACGGCTGTATGGTGGCAGCGAGAGTGTTTGCAGTGCTGGCTACTATCTTCATTTTCCCAGAATGCCTCTGGAGCATGTTACAGAGGATTTCTGGGAAAATAAAAAACATGGTGGCTGCTGCAGGCACTTTGCTAAGCACTTTCCTTATCAGCACTAGATAGCCTCTACATCTCTCCTCCTTCATATCTGTGTGCAAGAATAACACCAGGGACCCTCCTTTTTGGCAATTCTAGTCCAGTTCTTTTGTCTCAATTTCTTTGCCTCAAATGAAATGTAACTCTTTCCACAAACTAAAAGCAGAAATTGTCATGGGGCATTAACTCTGGTGCTTTCAAAAGCTTACATTACACACTGAGCAAAATCAATTACGATTAAGCTCTATCGTAATTGAGGGAGTCTTGTAGTTTTCATAATGATGATTCCTTACTTCTGCTTTATTTACGTTCAAAAGCAAAATGAGTACTTTCTTCCCCAATATATCTTGGTCGTGCTTGTGCTAGGGGAGGGCCACAGAGCCTTGGGGTCAGAAGTGGGTCTCAGGTAGGGATGGGTGGATCTTTCAACTTTGGTTTCTCTCCTCTTCATTTTTCCAACCTCAAGTTCAGTTCTCTACATTGTCCACATCAGTTTCTGATTTTTTAAAAGTCCTCATGAAAAATTATCAGAATTTAATTGTGAACTTCTCCTAATGTATACACAGTAATTTTCTGAGCACATTTCAAAGTGTTGGTGATGACCTTTAAAGCCCTAAACAGCCTCGGCCCAGTATACCTGAAGGAGCGTCTCCAGCCCCATTTTTCAGCCCAGACATGGAGGTCCAGCTCCAAGGGCCTTCTGGAGGTTCCCTCACTGCGAGAAGTGAGGTTACAGGGAACCAGGCAGAGGGCCTTCTTGGTAGTGGCGCCCACCCTGTGGAATGCCCTGCCATCAGATGTCAAGGAAATAAACAACTACAGTGGTGCCCCGCAAGACGAATGCCTCGCAAGACGGAAAACTCGCTAGACGAAAGAGTTTTCCGTTTTGGAGGTGCTTTGCAAAACGAATCTCCAATGGGCTTGCTTCGCAAGACGACAATGTCTTGCGAGTTCCTGCTGGTTTTTCCCCCTCCCCCCCTTTTTCTAAGCCGCTAAGCCGCTTATCAGCTGATCCGATCAGCCGATAAGCCGCTAAAAGCCGCTAATAGCGCTAATCCGCTAATCCGTCAATGGGCTTGCTTCGCAAGACGAAAAAACCGCTAGACGAAGAGAATCACAGAACGGATTCTTTTCGTCTTGCGAGGCACCACTGTACCTGACTTTTAGAAGACATCTGAAGGCAGCCCTGTTTAGGGAAGTTTTTAATGTTTGATGTTTTATCATGTTTTTAGTATTCTGTTGAGAGCCACCCAGAGTGGCAGGGGCAACCCAGCCAGATGGGAGGGGTATAAGTTGTTGTTGTTGTTATTATTATTATTATTATTATTATTATTATTATTATTATTATCCTGGAGAGAGCATTTTCTGTCAAAGCCCCTAAGTTTCCCCACTCAGGTGCACTTGCCACTTTAGTATGCAGTTTTGGTGTATGCTCTTTACCCTGCGCTTGACTGATTCCTTTTTAAAGCCATCTACCCTAGTGAACATCACCATATTGAAGGAATTTATGTCTATGTGAGATACTTTAAAATGTGGCCTCAGCACCCTTCAGCAAGTATTCCACCACCTTGCTTAAAGGTGCATTCCTGTAGCCTCTAGGAGCGCGCCATAACTTCACATGATTGTAAAGTTTTAACAAGCTACAACTGCAACAAACACATACAAAAGAATAAGCGACACATACGAAAGCACTGGATTATAATGGCCTCTTCGCTTGGGGTGTCAGGGGAGGGGCAGTACTTCTGGGGGACAACATGTCTTGCTCCTTCTGAGGCACTTTGTCCCAGTGGCGTAGCGTGGGTTGTCAGCACCCGGGGCAAGGCAAGTACTTTGCACCCCCTAACCCGTGGATTTGTGCCCCCTAACCCATGGATTTGCGCCCCCTAACCCCCAGATGTTGCGCCCGGTGCGGCCGGCCCCCCCTGCACCCCCCACGCTACGCCACTGCTTTGTCCACCTTTGGTCCCCACCCTGCACTCAGCTCTCTCCTAGGAGCTGTCAGGGATTCTTTCATTGTGTTGCCTGCCTTGCAGAGGGTTGGTCTAGATGACCCTTGGGGTCCCTTCCAACTCTACAATTAGAGGATTCTAGGAAGAGCTTCCTCAGTCACACTGGGCACTCCAGAGCAATGCATTCCACAAAAATGGTGAAAAACAAACTTCACATTTCAAGAAATTTTAGTCGTGATAGAGCAGGGATGGGGGGGGGGCATAGCTGGATAATTTCACCCACTGTGCTATCTTGCAATCTTCTTGTCCTCTAAATGCCTTCTCCAATTTGTCTCAGATCTCCCAGGAATTCCTCCCCACCCCCTTTATATAAGAACAGGCCTGCAAACCTTTAGGCACGCTGGTTTAGTGTTGTTGACACTGTGATTTGGCAGGGCCGGGGTGAAAGAAGTTAGGTTTCGTTGGAAAACAAATGGATATTTTTCTCAAACGTTTATTGTGCATGGCTTTGCGGGGGATAGCAACAGCATAAGTGGCACAATGCGGGTGCGGGAACAAGGGCTGCTGAGAAATTGCTTCCATCATTTGCTAACGGTGGCTCCAGACTGTCAGTACATTCACACCTCGGGTTGAAGTTGCTTCAGGTTCAGTGTTTTCAGGTTGCACTCCACGGCGACCCGGAAGTAACGGAACGCGTTACTTCTGGGTTTTGCCACTCACGCATGCGCAGACGGTCAAAATGACGTCACGTGCATGCGCAGAAGCAGCGAATCGCGACTCACGCATGAGCAGACGCGGGTTGCGTTCGCTTCAGGATGCGAATGGGGCTTCGGAATGGATCCTGTTCGTATCCAGAGGTGCCACTGCATTTTGTGGGAGAGATTCAAGTGCATTCTGGGAAATTCTGATTTGCACAATTGAAGTGGATCGAAGCACAAAAAACCCTCCTACATTTAAAAAGAAACAGACTTTGTAGAGCAATAGAAAAGTAAAGGGGTAATACATTCGCAAGTGTGACATGAAGAAATGATTAATAAGGCTTATAATCCACTTTTACAAAGAGGCAGACCTTTTGGGAAAGTAATGAGGAAATGCACTGAAAAATACAGAGTGATTGAGGAGAAGTCTTATAAATGGCCTGCAAACAAATCAGAACAAATGCTCAATAAAGACTTGATATAATCTAACCTCCATGGATACTGTGTGCAAGTAAATCAAGATTAATGCCCAATAAAAGTTTCTATTCTACCAGGCGATTAAGAACAGATCTTTTCATAATAGTTAGTTGATGGTCTTTGATTTTAAATTTAATGAATTTCTATTATGTATAGAGATATCATTGTAAACTGCTTTGATGTTTTTAAAATATGGTGACAATTGATTTTTAACAAATAAAAATAATGCGATGGCTGTATGAGCCCTGAGCCAGGTCCCCCTGCTCAGCCAGTGTGGTGTAGTGGTTAAGAGCGGTAGTCTCGTAATCTGGGGAACCGGGTTCGCATCCCTGCTCCTCCACATGCAGCTGCTGGGTGACCTTGGGCCAGTTACACTTCTCTGAAGTCTCTCAGCCCCACTCACCTCACAGAGTATTTGTTGTGGGGGAGGAAGGGAAAGGAGAATGTTAGCCGCTTTGAGACTCCTTAAAGGGAGTGAAAGGCGAGATATCAAATCCAAACTCTTCTTCTTCTTCTTAACCCCATTTAAGAGAAGTCTCCTAATTAGAGAAACAGCAAACCAGGAATTTATCTCAAACAGCAAAAAATAAAAATAAAATAAAATAAAATCCATCAGCTCAGCACTTAACCTTGCCAACTCCTCTCATTAAAACGTGGCTTATGATAGCACTTTCAAATAATCAGGTGCATTTGAAATGTCATTTGGAGAGAATGAAGAGCTTTTTCTGCAAATGCTGTAAATATATGGTTAATTACAAATTAATGAGTACTTCTTTTTTTTTTTTTTTGGTGCTGATCAAAATAGCACTGAGATCACAGCCAAGGGTGTTGATGGATTAATTGGCTCTCACTGTTGTGCTTTTTTCACTGCGGACAAAATGTATCAAATTCCTGTTAAGGCAGCTGACAGCACAATCTTGTGCATGTCTATCTGCTGAGAAGTAAATTTCACTGCGTTAAATGAGAGTTGCTCATGTGTAAATGGGTATAGCAGGAGTGGCTAACCCTTTTTTGGCTCAAGGGCAATAGCCACCCTTATGCAAATTTCTCCCTCCCTCCCTCCCTCCCTCCCTCCCTCCCTCCCTCCCTCTCTCTGTGTGTGGTAATAATATACAGTGGACCCTCTGGATACAAATTAAATTCGTTCCCGGGGTCCGTCCACAACCCGAAGAGTCCGCAGGCAGAGGCTCTGCTTCTGCACACGTGCGCGGTGCGATTGAGCGCTTCTGTGCACACATGCGCCGCTTAGAGCACTTCTGCGCATGTGCGCACAGTGAAACCTGGAAGTATACAATTCTGGGTTTGCCACATTCGTAACCCAAAAGTTATGTATCCAGAGTGGTACATAACTAGAGGGTCCACTGTATCACATCTCACTCGCTGGATCATCACCTTGTCATGGTGAGTGGGCTTGCACATTCCTATGACCCTTGTGAATGAAGCCGGCGGGAATCTCGTACTCCCAGCAGGGTCACCCAAGGTGGTAAGGTCAAAGGGGAAGAGCTAGACAAAGAATGATCCAAGAAGTCCTCAACAGGTGGATGATAACAAGCGGTATGTTACAATGGCTGTGAAGGAAGATGAAGGCTGCAGCAGATAAGAATCTACCGGTCATTGTGATACTCATGCCATCGGAATAGAGCCTTACTCCGAAGACTGTGCGTTGGTCAGTGTGCACTGATCTACACACATTAAAGAAATCCACACACAGGCGTCTTCCAAAAACCTATTCCAAACCCCCAAAGTCCCATGGCAATTGGCAAATGGTGGAAACCCTCACCATGATCAACTCCCACCTGGAAACCTATGTCCCCACTGTGGAAGGACGTGTGGATCCAGAATTGGCTTCCACAGTCACTTACGAGCCTGCTGTTAAAACCGTGTTTATGGAAGACAATCTTACTCGACTACAAGTGATTGAAGAAGAAAAAGAAGAGGAAGAGGAAGAGGAAGAGGAAGAGGAAGAGGAAGAGGAGGAGGAGGAGGAGGAGGAGGAGGAGGAGAAGAAGAAGAAGAAGAAGAAGAAGAAGAAGAAGAAGAAGAAGAAGAAGAAATCGCATGAAGTCCCTTGATCTATCACATCTATCCATAGCTGTCAACTTTTCCCTTTTCTTGCGAGGAATCCTATTCAAAGTAAGGGAATTTCCCCTTAAAAAAGGGAAACGTTGACAGCTATGCATCTATCACTCTGACCACATATACCAATGGCTCCATCCACCATTAGCATCTGGCCATCAGAGAGCTGCCTATGAGGAAATTTGGACCTTGGTCTAAAAAGCTTTTCCCTCCCTCCCTCCCTCCCCCCACATTGTTAAAACCAGCCCACCCCACAGTAATCCTGCATATGTAGCACAAATTAATGAGGACACAGCTGTTCCCATGAGGTCAAAAGATCCGAATTCTGAATCAGAAAAGTAGATCATTTTAATAGTACCTACAAAGCACTAAGGCTGTTTAAGCACTTCTCTTCGCATGAGAGGGGAGAACCTGGAACATTTGGAAGGGGGGTGTTTTTAAGTGAAATGTGGGATGGCCCATTCATTTCAGCTCCAGTTCAGGTGCTCTTTCTAATCAACTAGGGAGCAATCCATTTACATTGTCTTTTGAAAGCTTTGTTCCTGCTTTTAAAACTGGTGGTTTTCTCTACACCTCCTGATGAGCGGAGGCTTCCTGCTGTCTGAGGGACTTGGTGAATGAATTAATCCTGTTTCTGCTGGTAAGTCAATTAAACTTGTCTTGGCCGAAAAAAGCCCCTGGTGAAATAAAGCTCCGGTGTAGAGTACTGGAAAGTGTAGTTTAGAAGAAAATGCTTGGCTTTAGCCATCATGTGAAAATTCATGTGTATAGGTATGTACTAGGGATTCCGGCATAACAATTGAGCTATTTTTATGGAAATAGGCAAAAGGGACACTGCCATACATCCAGATTTCCCCAGATATTTTTAACGATTTACGCCCAGTTGCTGCTGCCATCCAGGAAATTCCAGACATATGGCAACCCTAGACTCCCCACGTTTTACAACTAACCCAAACCCCTACATCTCCTTCCATCCACAGCCAGCCCAACAGCTCCTCCTGTCCACCTGTCAATCGCCTGACATCATAGTGACACCAGGCAATGCTTCCCTTTGAAGCCCCAATTGTTGGGACTTCAGAGTGAACTGTGGGGTTTTCAAACTGCCATCGAAAAGCATCCTTTCAAGGGGATACCTAAAAAGAGCTTTCAGAGATCAGTGGGAATTTGAAGGAGATGGCGGGGGTTGGATGTGAGCTTCTATCCACCCATCAGCTTGCCAACCGCACCTGTAATAAGGTTTAATGGAAGGGAGCGCTTCACAGAACAGCTTGCCTCTCTCCGTTGCAGGCATTTTTAAGGGTGGGGCAGGCTCTTCTCCTAGTGGCTTACTAACCCACAGGGTGAAAACCCTCCCCATCCTTCCATTAAACCTCACTGTGGGCATGTTTGATGGAGAGGGGCAGGTGCTTCACACCTCCTGTTCCCCAGTCTGTTGAACAGCTTGCTGGGACTGTTCCGCATGCTGCCAATAGATGGCTACACTAAATGCAGAGTGTGATGACCTCTTATATTCCTATGCATAAAGGAAGAAACACTTCTCCCATTGCTAATGGGGTTTCTGTCAGGATCTTGTCCTACACTCAAGTAGGATCCTGGCAGAGACACATGCCCGACTGGCATGTTCCCTCTCTCCTGGCCGATCATCCGGGAGCTTCAAAAATTTTCTTCTGCCCGAACATCACAGCGACCGATGCCAACAGACACCAGCACACTTAGGGATCTGCAGAGCCTGCGCAGTTCGTGAGACAAATCACAGCAACTCAGCATTTTGGCTAATCTACTTTATTTACATATAAACACCCACGGAGCACTGCAACATGGCTCCCTCCCTCTCTAGCATCAGACAGCAAAGAGAAAAAAACGAAGGACAATAGTCCCACTTCACGGAACACAGTAACACAAACATCCTGTCTCCGTCACTTTCCACTTTGTGGTGTCAAAACTTACACCATCATGTGAAAGACAACAATCCCATGACTGCATTCATGGAGCAGGAATTCTAACAGTTTCTACCTCCACTTTTAAATGATTCCATATTCTAGCATCCTCTGGGGACCAGGAAGTGGTGGCTTTTTGTGATGCTCATTTCTGTACCCCACTGGCACCCCCTGAATTATTGTGCCCATGGGTAGGCAGATGGTACATTCATGGAATGCCACTTGTGAATAACTATGAGTGTACAGTGCAAGTATTTGTGGACACGGGTACACTAACTATACATGTGTTTGATGTAATGTGTGGAACAGTCTACAGGTGTTGCAGCTGCCAGCATTTTCTTCACATTTTGAAAGGGGGGAAAGAGCAGAGAAGTCCCACTCTACTCTAATAAAAAAAATATAATCGATAGTACTAGGCAAAAAAACCAACAGCTCTCTTCTAGAATCCAACCACTCAATATAATGTTCCCCTTAAGAAGACTTTAAGACAGCTGCAGGTCAATAAAGAGTGTGTATACTCTGGTCTAGTCTAAGGCGGGCTGCAAGAAACCTTAGTCCTCAGTATCCTTTTATTCCAAAGGGCAGTGTGACATGGCATGAATAGAATGTAATGAGTTGGAACAATTTGCCAGAGGAAATTCTAGTGGTCCATGAGGAAGACTGAAGATTGGAGCTCTTTTTAGCTGAGCGAAAAGTTCTCTGTTGGTTGGAATGAGTGAGCTTTGATGGGGGAGCGAGGTTTGGACACCACACCCCACAAGCCAACTGCAGCAAAACTAAAAGCATTCTCTGTTTGTTGTTCAAGTCTATGGCACTAATTGTAGCTCTGGCAGAACTGCAAAACACACATACACAAACCAAAAACCTGGAAGCTGGTTTTGAAGGTTTGGGGATATTTTGCAGTCCTCAACTAACCAAGAGAAATCTTAGTACAGGATGAGCTTCTCTACAGTGTTGCAATTCATGTGATTATATGTGGGGTTTGGGGGTGGCTCTTTT
The DNA here is from genome assembly GCF_965112155.1 of Podarcis liolepis. Classification (NCBI taxonomy): domain Eukaryota; kingdom Metazoa; phylum Chordata; class Lepidosauria; order Squamata; family Lacertidae; genus Podarcis; species Podarcis liolepis. Next base: position 7,047,670 of record NC_139564.1, read on the forward strand.
AAGGTCACATGACCTGTGGGAGGGCTCACAGAGAATATATAAAGGGAGTCTGCATAATCACTATCAGTTGGGCATCATTCACTTGTTTGCACCCAAGGTCAAGAAGCTTCCCTAAGGGGAAGCAGGAAGACTGAGGGATGCTCACAATTTTGTGGAGCAGGCAACTTCAGGCCTGGATCCAAAATATGGCCCTCCAGATCTCACTGCCTGGACGTTAGGATTCTCCCCAAACCACACCCTTCACTTCCCCTCTGCTTGTGTTTTTAACTGGCTGGAATGTATCTCTGAATTGAGGGGGGGGACACCTTTTGCATGCTCAGGTGGAAAGATGTCTTTAACAGGGATGTAGTAAAGCATTGTCTTCTGTTCCATACCGTATTTGTTGCATGTAACACTGTATCCATTCTGCTGAATATCATCTTCTGCAAAACAAAAAACCCCCACAATCCACACCTACATTAGCCATCCCACTGTCCTCTGTTGCGAAATTACATAAGTTACATGATTTGCATAATTAATTACATATTTTAGCCATTGTGGCTAATAGCCATTGGTAACCTTAGCCTCCATGAACAACAACAACAACAGCAACAACAACAACAACAACAACAACAACAACAACAACAACAACAACAACAACAACAGTTTCAGGTCAGGTAAGATGATTAGGAATGGTTTCTGAACTTTTGGATATTCCTCCCATTTAGCTTATGGAGTTCAAATCTCCTCTTTTGCTCCCCCACTCCATAATTCCAGCTCCTTCTTTGCTGAGTTGTCACCAAATTTTTCCTGAAGTGAAATTTCAAGGCATATTTGGAGGTTCCTATTCAAGCCAAAAAAATTATTATTATTATTATTCTACAAAAAAGCAAAGAGAACTTTGATAGGACGAGCCAAGCGAAAAGGAGGAGTGTTCCAAAATGATATCAACTCAAAATTAATACCCATTGAAATGCCAGGGCAGGCATCTGCTATCAATGCATAACAAAGAGGGACTGCCAGCTTTGTTGACATGCAAGTGCAAATAGTGGTCTGAAGCTGACTGGCAAGAATTGCATTTCCTTGGCAAATGACTGCACTGTGTACACATGATTAAGTTTCCAGCTTGAAATAATAAACCACGCTGAGTGGACATTTTTATTATTGCCAAAATTGGGGATTAATAGATTCCGAATGAAGTTGTAGCTAAATGCAAATGGCTTGGGGTCAGGAGATTGAAGGGTTGAAAGCTTCAGGGATTTCGCCAGCGAATTTTGCTGAAGCAAAGGTTTTGGGGTTTTTTGCAAGTCAAGAGTGTGTACAAAAGAGCACAAACACAGCCAATTTATACTACATGAATAAATTCAGTCCACATTCCTCATGCATAGATTTTTTTAATGCTTTATTTGCCATAATTGCATCCATACATCCAAGGCATATCATTTTCTATATATCAAAATTATCAAAATAAAACTCAAACAGAGAAATGTGAGTCTTCAAATCATAAGTTTGGTACATAGTTTGACTTCCCATCCTTTTAAACATCTTTTCACTCTAATAAACCTGTTGCCTTAAGTTATCAACGTATTAATAATAAACTAATAATATACATCTGTGTAAACAGATCTTATTCTTACCCTTATATCCTTAATTATTTACAGAGCTTACTCAAACGCTGTAACCAAATTCAAATTGCAAAACTTATTTTTTTAGAGGTCCCCAATAATCCTCATGCATAGAAATGCATTTTCGAATTCTAGAAATACCGCCAAGGGCAATTGAAGTATGTGACTGGGATATAGCTCAATCCATTGCTTGCCATGCCATCACCTGTCCAGTTTTCCGTTCCTCTGTTATGTTGACCTGAATAGAATGCTAGATATATTCAGTAGTTTTGCATTTTCAGACCTTGCTAGTAACTGTAGACTCATGACAACCATTGGCGCATTCTGTGTCAGATGCCTTGGTCCTTCGAGCTCAGTCTACGCGGTGCTAAACCACTGAGCATAATTAATTACATATTTTAGCCTAAACCACTGAGCCTCTTGGGCTTGCTGATCAGAAGGTTGGCGGTTTGAATCTGCACAATGGAGTGAGCTTCTGTTGCTCTGTCCCAGCTCCTGCCAACCTAGCAGTTTCAAAGCACGCCAGTGCAAATAGATAAATAGGTACCGCTGCAACGGAAAGGTAAACGGTGTTTCCGTGTGCTGCTCTGTTTTCTGTCATGGTGTTCAGTTGCACAAGAAGCGGTTTAGTCATGCTGGCCACATGACCCGGAAAGCTGTCTGTGGACAAACGCCAGCTCCCTCGGCCTGAAAGCGAGATGAGCGCTGCAACCTCATTGTCACCTTTGACTGGACTTAACCATCCAGTGGTCCTTTACCTTTACTTTTACCTACACGGATTGGGAGCACACTGGCTCCCCGCACCTTCAGATAGGGGGCATTCCCCACCCTAGTTGGAGAAGACGGGGACTGAACCTGGGACCTTCTGCAAACAAAGCGTCTGCTCTGCCACTGAGCTACAGCTCCCAGAAATATCAAACTTATTTAAAATCAGATGATTGATCCACCTAGTTCAATACATGCCCTCCATTTGAAGGACAGGTGTACACTCCCTGGTCACTCCCAGGTTGTATGTGTTCAAGTGTGGTAGCTGCTTCTCACGGTAATCTGGGAGGGGCGAAGGAAGGAGTTCGTTGGGAGTTGGGTGGTTGGTTGGAGTGGGAGTGAATTGGGGTAGAGTCTGTGGGTAGGTTGAGTTAGTGTAGCGAAATAAGCTGAGTCAGGAACATTTAGGGGCTAGGAAGACAAGTAAATATCTGAGAGGTGGTTTAGTGAGTGAGAGCAGGTAGCAGAAGTTATAGGTCTGGATAGGCACCCCATGATTGTAATTGACCGATACCGTTTATGAAACCACACGCTTGTTAAACTGCAATAAATAAACAGAAGTTTATGTTCTAATTTAACCCTGACTGGACTCAGTATTGTACCAGGTAGGGCCTGGGTGGTGGCAGCGAGAAATAAAGTGGTGGCACAGGGATCAGTAGATGGTGAAACACCCTGTGTGATCGCCACACCATGCAACAGCCACCTCACCACATCCTAGAAACAAGGAAGCAAAGGATAACATCATGTCCCATCTGCAACCAGCCATGCCTCCAGGGAGAGGTTAATCCCCTTAATTTGAGAGTCGCTGACCTCTGACAAAAACAACCATGCAGTTGTAGTGATTTTAACAGTGCCTCTGTAAATCCAAATTTGGTAGGAAGAGAATCTCCAGGTGGAGGGGGAGAAATCTTTTCCCTGTCTCTGTCATCATAATTGACTTGGCTGCAGATTAGATAAACTAACTTTGACAACATATTATTGTTTTCAGCCCTTGGCTGAAGACATGTTTATTTGCTCTCCCGCTGCTCTTGTGAGAATCACAATCTGCTTTCAATAGCATGCTTTGTGTGGTGCCTTTTTGCTACCCTATTTTATTTTAAATAGATTGCTAAGGAGAAAGAGAGCCTTGTGCCATGTGCTCCATTATCTCTGCACATAAATCAAAATAAACAACAATGGTGAATTAATTCAGCCACATGAGGCCTTTCAGTTCAAAGCGGAGATAGGAGGTTGGGGTGTATAGGAATGTTAGCCAGGAATCTTGAAGGCTTCTTTGCACAACCAGCTCAGTTTGTGTTGATCTCAGAAAAGAGCCAACCCAGGCTGACTTCTCATTGTTTTGGCCCAGAGTAAGGATGGGGAATAAATACAATTCAGCTTGCACTTAAAGGCAAATCTATCAAATTTTCATTTTCTGAAACAATAAGTGAAGCAAAACGTAAATTATCCTTTGAAATTTACGCTTTTCCACATTTTGCAATGCAGTTCTCCAGCCAACTAATCTGTGCATAGATTAGGGTAAAGGGTGCATATAAATCAATACCATAGCCAAAATAATATACAAAATGCATTATGTACTGCAAAATTGCAAATGCAAAAGTGCATATCAGGAGAAAATAACACCCAATGCTGATGAGAATTCATGAGGTCTTAAAAAAGAAAAGAAAAAGAAAACTGATGCAGACATGTAGAGAGCGGAATTTAGGACTGGGAAGATGAGAAACTGAGAGAAACTGAAATTTACAGATATGCCCACCCTAGCTCAGAGTAAGGCAATTGTGACACAGAACTGCTGAGGTTCCAAAAGCAAGCAGGGTGTGTAGTGGAGTGGCCGAAACCATGTTAGATGCTAGCATGTCTTGACAATTGCTCCTGCACAAACACGATGCTAATGAACCCTGGTTGCAACACAGGGATGCGAAACCTTGTCAGTCAGGACCACTGCTTAATTTGGGGACTCCTGCTTAATTCCTAAAAGGTGCCAGGTGCTACTGTAGATACAATAGGCTACCTGCTACAAACAGTCACCTTCCACAAGTTGAAAATTGACTGAAATTGGGAGGAGAGAAGGAGTGTGTTCATTTCCACATTCACCCACCCACCCACACATGAGTTAGTACTTTAAACCTAGCACCAGAAGAAGGCTAGAGTTTCTTCAGGTTTCACATGATGGGAGTGACTAGGGATGTATGAAGGCATCGTTTCCCCTTCCACTTTGCAGTCATCACATGCAACACTGTTTCCATTCCACTGCAGTTTGTCTTCTGCCAAAACCTATATTATTCATCTCCCATAAATTCCATTGCCGTTATGTTATTTCTCTCCACTCATTTCAGTGCAAAGGAAATGCAATGCAAATGGAAAAGTGGGGGATCATAATCAATAATGCCTTGTTTGTGAATGGAGAGCATCAATAACAGTGCATAAGTGGAGATCAGCCATTTTTGCTCCTATTTCCATTTCCATTGGAATTTTCTGACACTTATTTCACTTATTTTAAGATGTGGTAAGACAGTTCCAATGTATTTTGAGGGGCACTTCTTATTCTACTGAGGGGGGGCCTGGCCTTCTGCTCCCAAGGCCCAACCCGATGGAACCACTATCCTAAATGACATTTGAGAAGGGGCGGGTTTTGTCTAAAATTGTGAGCTGATGGGGCTTGTGGATTTCAGAAAAAGTTCCCCCTACTCTTTTCCTCCTACAATTCAACCACAGATCTACTACGGAAATTTCATTAAAGTCTCATATGCAGTCTTGTGACTTTTTTGTATGTCCGCTGACATTGCCTAAACGAAGCCCTCTGTCAACGCTACACGAACCAATTTTAGAGTCCTTGCAACTTAGCCAAAGAAACAGAATACTTTACTGCATTTTCTGCCCGTAATTCAGACCCTTTTATAGGTTTCAGCAGGATGATTGGTATACCAGTAAATTCACAAAGGCGAAGCATCTGAAAATTTTAATAAGCTGCACCCCAAGCATCTGATACCATAAATTCTTTTTATTTATAAAAGCCCTAGAATTAGTAAATGCTTTCTAGCTATGAGTCACATTCATTTCCCTTTCACTGGCAGGACGACTCATCAATTCTGTAGCACATATTACATTTACTAGCACGCAAGTCTCATATATATATATATACAGTACATTTTTTTTTAATCTTTTACCCAATTGTTTGAATCTGATATAATATTATGAACTTTTGGAATATAAAAACCCAAGGCTTTGGTTATCCACTGCATTGAATGAAAGGAAGACTGCAATGAAGTCATCAACTGGATGAAGCTGTCGAAAGGGATTCCAAAATCAATGGGGAAGTGGGAAAAGAGAAGGTTCATTGGCACTGAAAAGGGGGAATGGAAATCCATGAATATGTATAAGCTAAGAAATCAATTGAATGCCATGGAAGGACAAATTACATTGCCCAATATCTCAAAACGGTACAAGGTCAGCATGGAGCCCTAAATATAGTTTCATCAGTAATCAGGGGGCAATATGGGCTTCTAGAGGCAGAGATTAATTTAAGTGTACTCCCAGAACATGTTATTGTTCCATCAAGATTGCAGTCCATCCAGAAAAGGCAGTTTACCTAATTCCCAAGCATTAGAACTGCCTATCCACAGGACCTCTGACTCGCTGGGATTCAGCTTCAGTTTATTAGCCCACACCCAGACCATCCCTGCCTCTAGACACCAGTCCAACACTTCTGATTCAATGAATTGGAAAGGCAGAGCTGGGTATCACCAGCATCATGATGACATTGTGCTTCCAATCCTCTGATGATACCTTCCAGTGGCTTCACATAGATGACAAACAGCATGGAGACAGGATGTAGGCCTGTGAAACCACACTGTATAAATGTCATATGGCCAAGGAGAAGTACCCCTTTGCCACCTTCTGGAAATAGCCCTGCACATAGGAGTGGAATCCCCATGTGTACCTTCAACTCCCAAGTCCACAGAGGCAAGTCAAAGAGATACCATCTTCAATGGTTTCAGAAGCCACTGAGAGATCTAAGAGGGCAGGTCATCAATCAGGATGACTAACGTCATTTCAGTGCCCAAACAGGTTGAAATGGTTCTAGATCAGGTTCAGGAAACCTTTGGCCTTCTAGAGATAAACTGAACTAGAAGCTGAACTACAAATTCCATCATCCCTGGCCTTTGGCCATGCTTCCTGGGGATGACAGGAGTTGTAGTTCAGTAACATCTGGAGGACCAAAGTTTCCCCACACCTGGTCAAGGTAATACACTTCTTCCAAGTATGCTGCCCTGAACCCACAATCAGCTTCTCAAGCACTTCTACCTTAAGGCATTGCAGAGGATGGTATTCCTTGCATCTTGTGTCAAGATGTATTGCAGTGTTATGGACAGAGGATTTCATTTGGCACACACTTTTAAGAAAAGTAGTACAAAACTCACAGATGAATATACAGATTGGAACCCAAATAGCAATCTTCTCCAAAGATTGTTCTGTGAATCTGGAACAGAAATAATAATAATAATAATAATAATAATAATAATAATAATAATAATTGTACCCTGCCCTTCCCGGCCAGAGCTGGGCTCAGTGAGGCTAACATCATGGAGTTTCAAACTGGGAAACACGGGGTATGCATTAGCAAACCAAGTTTCTTATTAATGACAGAGATCATAAGAATTTTTAAGGGGCAAATCTATGGCGAAGAGTTCCAAAGAGGTGGACTGACACTTAGGTAGGCTTCTAAGCAGCAACATTCCCTGGTTTTTTCTCTCTCACACCTTCCCAAAGAGGAGGTCAGAACTTTCCCACATTCACTCCACTTAAGTACCGACAGTCAGCAGAGAATTCCCAGAAGATCCTTGAAGGCACAGAGGATTTGCATGTGGATGGTTGCCAAAGATGAGTTCCAAAGAGTGGAAGTTAAGCAAGACTTGAAAACTCCCAGCTTGGGCTCCTGAAATCTAGGACAAAGAAGACATCATGGGAAGGGATGTTTGCTGTTGCTGCGTTTGGCAGCAATCAGCTTCCAGTCACCACTGCTACAAGACTTGAGTCAAACTCCAGCCACCTGCGTCAGACCCAACAGTCTTCTTCCTTTGTTGACAGGCAACACAGGGCTTAAACCAGGAATCCTGAAGGAGAAGTGTGAGTTCCTTTCTCAATGCACCATTCTGAAAATTCATAGAATCCTAAAGTGGTCATGCCTGATGGGTTCCCCCCCCCCACACACCTTTTCCCTTCCCTTGTTCTGTCATATCCCACATTGCCCCTTTGTCCATAGCCTGCTGATCTGGTTTTAATCATTTACCTGTCCACAGGAGTGGATCTGCCTGTTTCAATCCCATGCCAGTGAAAAACCTGTCCCCAAATTGCAGTTAAACTGGATGATCCCCTAATATTGTGGGAGAGACACAGTTTAGCACTAGGGCATCCACTTTTCATTCATAAGTTCTTAGTTCAATCCCTGGCATCTCCAAGCAGGGCTAGGAATGACCCTTATCTGGAAACTCAGAGAACCACAGAGCTGTCTGATGGGGCTCGTTCATACTCCCATTTGCCACACTATTTCCCCCTGGAAAAACCTGCTATTTACCGCTGAAATGGATCAAATGGTTTTGCACACATTGCTGTTCATTCTGATTCAGTCATAAAGAATGTTTTCCAGGGAAAGCTGTGGGACAAATGCAAAACCGCTGGACTCACGCCTAGAAAGTATGGAACAAGTGGGAAACTGCTCAGATATGTGTTTTCTAGAAAAGCCCTTAGTCTAGGCAATACTGAGCTACAGTGGTACCTCAGGTTACATACGCTTCAGGTTACAGACTCCGCTGACCCAGAAATAGTACCTTGGGTTAAGAACTTTGATTCAGGATGAGAACAGAAATCGTGCAGCGGCAGCGCAGCGGCAGCAAGAGGCCCCATTAGCTAAAGTGGTGCTTCAGGTTAAGAACAGTTTCAGGTTAAGAACAGACCTCCAGAATGAATTAAGTTCTTAACCCAAGGTACTATGGATTCATATGAGCCAACTACTAGGGGTTGAGGTCCCTTCAGCCCCCCAATAAAATATTGCAGGGGGCTGGGTCCCCCCAAAGTTGATGGGCATTGCTATCCAAATATTGTGTGCAAGCGCCACATCATGTGAATGGTTATAGCCATCTTCAAAAAACTCACGGGCTGTCACATGGGAGAGAGAACAAGCTTGTTTTCTCCTGCTCTAGAGGGTAGGACTTGAACCAGTGACTTCAAGTTACAAGGAAGGAGATTGCGACTCAACATCACAAAGAACTTTCTGACAGTAAGAGCTGCTCAACAGTGGAATGGTCTCCCTCGGGTGATTGTGGACTCTCCTTCCTTGGGGGTTTATAAGCAAAGGTTGGGTGGCCATCTGTCATGGATGCTTTAGCTGAGATTCCTGGTTGGACTAGATGACCCTTAGTGTCCTTTCCAACACGACCATTCTCTGATTCTCTGATGCTTTAGCAGAGTTCCCTGCATTGCAGGAGGTTGGACTAGATCAGTGTTTTTCAACCACTGTTCCGCGGCACACTAGATGTTGCCTGGTGTGCCGTGGGAAAAATTGAAAAATTCGAAAGATTTTTTTTTTTAAATCAAATTTTCGCCCACTAGGCGGGCGCGGACTGTGTCCTGGCTATGGGGGGGGGTTGACCCCACCCTCAGCCAGCAGGGGCGCCAATTGGCGCTCCTCAGGGGGACACCCTCCACTTTTCTGATGTCCGGGCTGTGATTGGTCCAGACTCCAGCCTGGACCTATCACAGTAGGACATCATCTTCCGACTTCCTTCCCGCCCGAGCACAGTGTGCGCAGCAGCGGAGAGAAGAAGACGTTGCGACTCGAGTCACCAGGAGGACCGAAGAAGTTGTCATTTTATTTCTCTTCAGTCTCCGCTGAATGCCTTGACTGGGTTAGGGACCCTTATAGCTCAGCATCAGTTGGTGGAAAGGGCATGACTTTACAGGAGCAGGAGGAACTAACTGAACTGAGACAAAATCGTGGTTTCAAGCTAAGATTTGCTGATCTACCTTTGGACAGTTTTTGGTTGGATACTGCCAAGGAGTTCCCCCTTCTGGCAAACAAAGCTATTTTGACATTGCTCCCATTTTCCACTACATATCTGTGTGAGATGAGCTTTTCAAGTATGATTGCTATAAAAACTAAATACAGAGAGAGACTGGGAGCTGTTGACGAAGAGCTACGTGTGTGTCTTTCTTCGATTCCAGCCAGAATATCAGCTTTGTGTTCAGCCAAACAGGCCCACGGTGCGCACTGAATAAAGTATTTTATAATTTTTCATATTTCTGTTTACTTACTATTTCATAATAAAGTAATTATAAAATACTTTCTTTGTGTTTATTTGATTCCTATTCAAGAGAATTACTTTATATATAGTCAATATAGGCACAGAGTTAAATTTTTTAACATTTTCCAATGGTGGTGTGCCTCGTGATTTTTTTCATGAAACAAGTGTGCCTTTGCCCAAAAAAGGTTGAAAAACACTGGACTAGATGACCCTTGGAATCCCTTCCAACTATGCAATTCTATGAATCTATGTGGGGTGGGGCTTACCTCGGAGCATCTTCCACCCCCATCATTCTGCCCAGACACTGAGGTCCAGCACCGAGGGCCTTCTGGCGGTTCCCTCACTGCGAGAAGCCAAATTACAGGGAAGCAGGCAGAGGGCCTTCTCAGTAGTGGCACCCGCCCTGTGTAACACTCCCACCAGATGTCAAAGAACAACTACCAGACTTTTAGAAGACATCTGAAGGCAGCCCTGCTTAGGGAAGTTTTTAATGTTTAACAGACCACTGCATTTTAATACTTTGTTGGAAGCCGCCCAGAGTGGCTGGGGAAACCCAGCCAGATGGGTGGGGTATAAATAATAAATTCTATTCTATTCTATTCTATTCTATTCTATTCTATTCTATTCTATTCTATTCTATTATCTGCCCCCTCCCCAATATTTTATTCAAGTTGGCCCCCCTGCATGGATCAGTGATCTAATAAGTCAGCTTCATTTGTTCCTAATATATGCATTATTAAGGCACTTCCTTATAAAATAGTTTGTACACATTTCTGTCCAAAATATTAAGTTTGAGTATGCATTTTAAAATTCAGAGAAGTGTGCAATCCACTTGATAAGCACTATCTTATCTGTGTATATGTATCTGGGGACTGCAGATTAGGCCAGTTTCCCTTTAAAATGTGGGCAAAATTGCCCTCCATCCCTTTCTGCCCATGAACTTGCAAAGACTTGGCCCTATCCATCTTTGTCACCTAACTCCCTGGATCCTTGCAAAGGCTTGGAGATGGGAGCATCTGATGCTAGCCAGCCATCGCCTGCGATATTCTCAACTTGATTTTTGTATCTACTCTATGCAGAGGCTAAAAAAGATATCAATAAACTCAATCGACTCCTCTCTCGCTTTCTCTTTTTGGCACCACTTTTAGTAACTGACCTTTCAGCCATCCAGGATAATCAGTTCTGCAGTGCGATTGTGCAAAAGTGATTTTTCCCCCTTGCTTGAAACTTGCTCCCTGTTAAATGTCATCACACGTCCTTGAATTATGGAGAATGCTAAACAGTATCCACTAAAAGCACATGCAGAATGAAACGTGTCTTGTTATATTTAGGTAGTTAATGGAAGGAGGGAACGATAAGGACTTACAGTCCAATTTAGAGCAATTTAAATTAATCCCCCACCCCATGAACTAATATTAACTTGGAAGTGGTTTTAATTCCCTTGAAGCAATTAAAATACTGGATGCGGGAGTCATAAAAATGCATGGTTCAAAATAATTCCTCGTTGCTTCTGGAGAGATGAAAACAAAGTTATCAACCCTCAGATTCCTTCTCTCCCCCCCCCCATACCAAATGTTAGCAGTTAGGTGTGTACCACAAACCACAAAGGATGCTGTGTAGTGGAGACTCTTGCACTAGGGAGACAGCCCTCCAAATGAGAATATCACACAAATTTTTAAAAGCTGTCCCCCCCACAAAAAAAAAAGAAATCTCAAAGCCACACCTCTTTTCTGATGCACAGACCTTTTATACTCCCATTTGAGCTCCTGCATACATTTGAGTCCATCTTCTGTTCCCTCATATCTCTGCAACTCTCAGCCAATCCTAATATAAAAGTGGCTGGGGAAACCCAGCCAGGTGGACTGGGTTATAGCTATTGCAAAGAGATCCCTCCTATGTGTCTCTAGACAGAAAACCCATGTAAAATATGAATATAAGGATGACTGCCAATTTTTCAGCCCCAGATGTGCAGGTTCCCACTCCCTCCTGTTGCAGTGAGAGTAAGCCAGGGAGATTACATTGCCTGGGGAGGACTGAGGTACTTCCCATGCTATCAGGATCATACATCTGTTCTGAGCATGCTCAGAGCTGTTTCCTTGAAGGCCACACCCACAGAGCCACAGGAAACATGATGCAATAATGTTTGTCTAGAAAACACAGTAGGTGGGGGAGCCCTCTGGCATCTTAAGAGGAGAGTTACAGTGCAATTATATGCATGTCTACTCAGAAGTAAGTCTTCCTGGGGACTTATTCCCAGGTAAATGTGCATAGATCACAGAGTTGGAAAGAAGGATCATATGTGTTAGGGAAATTGATGAAGCCAATGCAGATTGATGACGGCATTGCAGGATGTGTCTTCAGTGTTGAGAGGATATAATTTGTGAATGAAGAAGATTGGTGTCCCTAAGCATACACAAAGTGCCTTTTCCTCAGTCCTGCAAAATTGCAATTCAGTGCCAGCCAGTGCCTACAATCACTGTACTGAACCACCCATGTTTTCTATTCATGGTTACAAATTTTCACTTCATAACTGTCACTTAAAACATACATTATCCTTTTCAACGACAAAATGGTTGTTGCAAATGTGCTCAGCAGGAGAAAATCTCATTTCATTCCTGCAGTCATGCCAGTGTGCTAGATTGAGTTAAGCAAGTTTAAATTGTGCAACTCTGTACGTGTGCCATGTCACTGTTAATATATATATATATATATCAGCAGAATTGTCATTGCTGTTATTGCTGCTGTCATAATTTTGTTGTGAGGAATGAAGCAGCATAAATCATGGAATGTGGGGCTGCTTGCCATTTCAAGTAAAGTGAAGCACATCATTATCTGGGACTAGAGTGGGGAGGTCTGTAAGACCACGGAGTCTAGGGTCAAAAATCGCCTAGCTGCCCCCTGGTCACAGATGCCAATTTACTTGTAGAATTTACATATATGAAGCAGCACTCCAAATTTGAAGAATAGTGGAGAGGTTACTTCTGGTGGGTAAGTGATCAGTTATACAGAGAAATTGCTGTTTGCAAATTGACTCGATATAGCCAGGAAGGGTGTATCGCAAAATTGGCCTGCAATTTTTACCTTGATAGGAGCTGAAATTTCTGGATAACGTCAGCCGAGGAAACAATCCAAGAGCTGGCTATTTCATGCTAACTGGGAAATTATAGGCACAGAAAATTCAATCCAGAGATGCCTATAAATGGTGCAGATTTGAATAATTTCCCTTCTTTTGCAAAATGCATTTTGTAGTTTGTTACTCTTTTGTAGATTCCCTCCTCCCTCCACCTTGCAGAAACTCTCTCCTCAATCCAGTGGTGCCTGGTGGCTGCTGGAACTGGTAGGGTGGATCTAAGGGAGCCCACCAGTAGGTGGCGCCGGAGTCAATGTCAGGCAGAGACAACTAATTCCCAGAGACAACTAATTCCTCCTCCCAGCAGAGTTCTAAAAGGGCAACACTGTCACTAAGGAAGAGGAAGGTGACCCGCAGGACTCGATGTGACTTAGAAGATAAGCAAGTGGGAGCTGGCTAAGGATAGGCTGGATTTTGTGGGGAATTGTCCAGTTTGCCATAATGGATCAAGCTCATCCTTCCAGCCATCTCTCTGGCTTCTGAGATTATCTGGACATATTTATCATATTATATTTATTTATATCCTGCCTTTTTCCTAGGACAGGACTCAATGAGGCTTACAGATAAAATAGGAGGAAAAAGCTAAAAACTCAGAGAAGATAGTAATTAAAAATCAATTAAACATTAGAACAATATATAAAAAAATCTGTTTAAAAAAACAGATAACAACAACAGAAATCACAGCAACTGTCCTTTCCAGGCATTTTCCAAACGTCTCTTGACCTAAAAAGGTCTTCACCTGCCAGTGGAAGGACAACAAGGAGGGAGTCCATCTAACGTCTCTAGGAAGAGAGTTCCAAAGTCTGGGAGCAACCACTGAGAAGGCCCTGATGTTTCCTTGATGTTTCCCTGTTAATTTCTGCATTATATTTGAGGTTTCACATGATGTAAAAGCCAGTTCTGGAAATCTAGTAAAATCTGGTGAAGGTTTAGTGCTAATTTCTGTGTTAACTGGTTCCAGAAAATTGTCAAGTAAAGTGATAAAATATGGGGCAGTATGCCAGTTTAGAGTCCTTTCCTACCATTTTCATGGAGGAACAGAAGCATGCATGTGTGGAAAGGTTAAAGGGGCAGGGACATTGTTCAGCGACATTCATTGCTGTGCTGCACCACACACACTGGTGTGAATGAAATTTAGTAGGGCATGTTGATAAATTGGTGAGAAAGCTACAGTTCCATAATGCAACAAGGACTGCAGCGAGAAAGAAATGTTAGAAAACAGGAGAGAAGCACTAAGTTATAATCAGGAAAACTAACACAATATTCCACATGATGGAATACACCCTGAGCGGTGGTGGCAGGAACCACGTACGCAAGACACTTCCTGTGAAGGTGAAAATAGGCACCTAATTCTTTGCTGCTTCCTCAAAATGGTCCTGTCCCATGTTGTTGTTAAGTGTTTAGTCATGTCCGACTCTTCATGACCCCATGGACCAGAGCATGGCAGGCACTCCTGTCCTCCACTGCCTCCTGCAGTTTATTCAAATTCATGCTGGTAGCTTCGAGAACACTGTCCAACCATCTCGTCCTCTGTCGTCCCCTTCTCCGTGTGCCCTCCATCTTTCTCAACATCAGGGTCTTTCCCAGGGAATCTTCTCTTCTCATGAGGTGACCAAAGTATTGGAGCCTCAGCTTCACGATCTGTCCTTCCAGTGAGCACTCAGGGCTGATTTCCTTCAGAATGGAGAGGTTTGATCTTCTTGCAGTCCATGGGCCAGTCCCATGTACACACTGTCAACTCCTTTTGCCTTGCAAAAGGAAAATGCAGAGAAACACTCTGTTTGGCAGGACAGGGTGTCAGGCAGCTCTGAGCCTTGCAGCCAAAGTTTTTCTCTGCCACATCTAAGCAAATATTTATGTCCAATTTTATCTATTAGCCAAACGGACCAAGAGTGACAGAAAGCACTTTGAAACCAAGCTGGGACGGACTCAGCTGCATCCCGAGAGATTGCTGGGGATTGTTTGTGCCGCCGGCGAAAAATAAAGCAAAACAACAAAGCCTCCAATGACAAACCTAATCTAGCAGCAAATTTTGAAATGTTCATGGTGCACAAGATTTGTATCGAAATTACTAATAAACAGAAGTACTGGCAGCACCCAGCACTGTCCCTGCAAGGCATGCAATGATGGCAGTTTGGTGTTCTTATTGTGGCCTCCAAGTTGGAATCCATTTCCATAAACTCAAGCCCCGAGGAGCTGAGCAAACTGGGACATTTTGCAGAACTGCAGAGCATTATGTGGTGTGACTTTATATCTCTACACCCCAGACGTAAACTGGCACAGACCGACATCCCTCTCTGCTCTGGAAGCCACAGGAACTGTACCTCTGGAAGGGTGCTCTAGAAACATAAAATTATCATCTAAGATCCTTTGTAGCACATTGCAACAGTAGGTAGAGCCGTAGGTGAAATACAAAAGCCTGAGGAGCTTACACGGGTTTACATTAAACTAGCATGTTGTTGATGTTTAGTCTTTCAGTCGTGTCCGACTCTTAATGACCCCCTGGACCAGAGCACACCAGGCACTTCTGTCTTCCACTGCCTCCCACAGTTTGGTCAAACTCATGCTGGTAGCTTTGAGAACACTGTCCAACCATCTCGTCCTCTGTCGTTCCCTTCTCCTTGTGCCCTCCATCTTTCCCAACATCAGGGTCTTTTCCAGGGAGTCTTCTCTTCTCATGAGGTGGCCAAAGTATTGGAGCCTCAGCTTCACGATCTGTCCTTCCGGTGAGCACTCAGGGCTGATTTCCTTCAGAATGGAGAGGTTTGATCTTCTTGCAGTCCATGGGACTCTCAAGAGTCTCCTCCAGCACCAGAATTCAAAAGCATCAATTCTTCAGTGATCAGCCTTCTTTATGGTCCAGCTCTCACTTCCATACATCACTATTGGGAAAACCATAGCTTTAACTATACGGACCTTTGTTGGCAAGGTGATGTCTCTGCTTTTTAAGATGCTGTATGGGTTTAAACTAGCACAGAACCATAGAATTGTAGACTTGGAAGGGACACCAAGGGTCATCTAGTCCAACCTCCTGCAATGCAGGATTCTCAGCCAAAGCATCCATGACAGACGGCCATTGAACCTCTGCTTAAAAGCCTCCAAGGAAGAAGAGTCCACTACCTCCCTAGGGAGACTGTTCCACCATCTCCCTTAGGAGGCGGTGGACTCTCCTTCCTTGAAGGTTTTTAAGCAGAGGTTCACAGCTCGGTTCTTAATTGCATTTTTATTGGTATTTATCCATGATATTTTTATGATGCTGCAAACCATTTAGAGCCTTCTTTGAAGTACGCCATGGTACATAAACAGCCTCAATAAATAAGTGGTGACTCATATAATTTGGATGCTTCTTCAGACAAAACAATTAATAAATCCATAGCTGTACCGCAGTGATTTGTCTACAAGACAGTTGGCAATAAGATGGGCTTCATATAGATCAATGAGAAACAGCTTCATCAAGTCTCTTGCACTAGGAAACCGACAGAGTTCAGCTGTAGTGAAGCAGGTCAGCTGTACTCAAGATGAAGCAAATACTTAAAATACCAAGGCGGGGGAGGGTTGACAGACAGAGAGAGAGAGAGAGAAAGAAAATGAATGAATGAATGAATGAATGAATGAATGAATGAATGCCAGGAGGAGGAGGACATTCTAATCTTCAAATAGGTTGAGCTTGAGAAAACAATTCCACCCTAGGAATGTCAGGTGTCCCCTTTTTCTCTGAATGGTTGATTTTTTAAATTTATTTTTTTTAAAAAAATATTTATATCCTGTTTTCTTGGAAAATTCAAGAATCGAAGGAGAGACAAAAAAGAGTTTCCTAAAGAAGAACATTAGAAAAGTAATGGAAGCAGTCACTGAAGCACTGTCAGGTTATAGACAGGTGATTTTAGTATTCTCAGAGGCCACTATCTGGACAGAAGATAGCCAACATGGTGACCGCCAGCTGTTGTCGAACTACAACTCCCATCAGACTCAGCATGGCCAATGGTAAAAAAAATGATGGGAGTTGTAGTACAACAACATTGGGAGGGCTCCACGTTGGGTATCCCCAGTCTATATGGTGTCCCAAGCCCTGGCTGTATCTTTTCCTGCATGGTGCAAGTTGGGCTTCAGGATACAACGGGTGCCACTTAGCAACAAGGGCATTGTACACACATATGATATTATATCAAATCCAAAAGAGAGATAGCACATTAAAAGTCAGTGTGGTATATTACTTAAAGTGTTGGACTGGGGCCCAAGAGACCCAGATTCAAATCCCCACTCAGCCATGAAGCTCCCAGGGTGATTTTGGGGCAGTCATTGTCTCTCACTCTAATCTACCTCCTAGGGTTGTTATGTAGAGAAAATATGGAGAGGGGAAGCCATGTGTTCTGCGTTGAACTCTTTGGAGAAACGGTGGGATATAAATGTAATGACAAATGTGTGTATGTTTAAAAATGTGACAATCTTTTCCTAATGACTGGAACTAGGGGATGATCTATTTATTTGAAAGAACTTATAAACCACTTCATATTTAAATTAATTCTAAGCAGTGTACAACCTATAAAAACAAAGAGGCATGAAAATGTTTAAACACCACAACATAAAACCAATAAAACAGCAGTATAAAAACACACAAAAGCAAATCAACCAAATTTCAAAAGACTCTTCCCCATGCTGGATTGCAGATTAACCCTTTTCCTTCCTTTGGGTTCTTCATGTTGATACACCAGTCCAGCCTTCCCCAAAATTAGACTACAACTCCCATCAGTCTGAAGCAATACAGTACAGTCATGTTGGCTGTGGCTGATGGAAGGTGTAGTCCAAAACAGATGGAGGGCACCAGGTTGACAAAGGCTGTTTGCTATGTTGCTATTGACATTGAGCAAGGCGTTGTCTCCCTTGACTTGCTAAGCTGCTTCAGAATTCAACTCCTGCTCTCAAAAGTTTCCAGCTGTCATGGTTGCACACACACACACATACACACACACCAAGGGGGGGGGAACGGGTGGGGGGGGGGAGAGGAAGAGACATGACAGCACTGCTGGCATCTGAGGCAACAAGGTGGAAGGCAAGCAACTCATTTTACTTTATATTTTAAAAATGCCACCCACCGATTCCAGACTTTTGAGCAAGGGTGAGTTCTGAAGTTGCTTCTTCAATAATTGGCTGCAGAGGTGCAGCAGCGCTTTGTTCCAGGGGAAGCTCTGTTTTGGTGTCTGAAACACCAGGGGTCCCCACAATTTGAGGTGGCGGGATGCCAATGGCCATTGTTAAGTGTACACAAACAATTCAGTCAGGGACAATCATCTTAGGCTGTGATTTTCTACAATCTTGTTTGATAGCATGTCCCATTTATTCAGACGTAAAAGTGGATATGCATGGCATTCAAATTACAAGAAAGGAAATTCTGATTTAGGACAAGGAGCCTGTTGGAGGCAGGCTCTGTTCACTCTCTGTGTGGGCTCCATATACACCCCCACCCTAGCTGCCCAGTTCATCAGGGGGGCACGACACTTGCCCTGGCCCGGCCTGGCAACCCATGCTATGCCAGGGAGATAGATATAGATATAGATATAGATATAGATATAGATATAGATATAGATATAGATATAGATATAGATATAGATATAGATATAGATATAGATATAGATATAGATATAGATATAGATATAGATATAGATATAGATATAGATATAGATATACACACGGGTGGCGCTGTGGGTTAAACCACTGTGCCACTTGGGCTTGCCAATCGGAAGGTCGGTGGTTCGAATCCCCGTGACGGGGTGAGCTCCCGTTGCTCGGTTCCAGCTCCTGCCAACCTAGCCGTTCAAAAGCACACAGTGCAAGTAGATAAATAGGTACCACTCTGGCGGGAAGGTAAACAGCATTTCCGTGCACAGTTCTGGTTTCAGAGCGGCTTAGTCATGCTGGCCACATGACCTGGAAAAACTCATGCGCATCCCTCAGTCTGTTAAGCAAGATGAGCACCACAACCCCAGAGTCGTTCGCGACTGGACTTAACTGTCAGGGGTCCCTTTACCATATATATATATATATATATATATATATATATATATATATATGCCGGGAGGTGGGGAGCTATAAAGGAAGCATGGTGGCAATTCTAACTCCAGTCTGCAAAGTTTACAGTTGTCATTCTCCCACTGTTTTTAATTCCAGTATATGAGAAAACCAAACAGTTTGAGGGAGAACACAGTCTGTGGTTTGCATTGCAGAGGGATTATCTGTATTTAATTCTCTAAAAAGGAAGAAAGATTCAAGGCAGGGAACTAAACAATACACATTTCCTCTCCCCATTCTGTAAATCTCTGTTTTAAACCTCATTTCAAAACTGCTTCTTGAAAGGCAGAAAGCAGATATAGATAGTGCCCAAATCCTCTACTATCCTGCCAACAGAGCATGAAATTTATGAGTGTTGGGCTGGAAAGGTCCCAGTTCTTATTTAAGAAATCCTTGGAGATAAAAAAATAAAAGATAAAGATAAAAAGAGCTGGCATAAAAAAGCACTGGTTTACAATTAGTGCAGTGAAGTAGAACTGTTATTTACTTACCTATTAGTGCAGGCTGTCTGAATGCATATAAATGGGGGAAATATAAGTTAAGTGGTTAATGTGCATAGGCATTGAACATAAAATCATAGAATTAGAAGGGATCCCCAAGGGTCATCTAGATTAACCCCCTGCAATGCAGGGATCACAGCTAAAAAAGCCCTAGCAGATGGCAATGCAAACTCTGCTTGAAAGCCTCCAATGAATGAGAGTCCATCACCTTCTGAGGGAGTCGCTCCCACCACTGAACTGTCAGAAAGTTCTTCTTAATGTTTAGCCAGAATCTGATTTCCTGTAACTTGAACCCATTGGTTTGGGTCCTACCCTCCAGAGAAGGAGAAAACAAGCTTGCTCCTTCTTCCATGGGGCGGACCTTCAGATATTTGAAGATGGCTATGGTATCTCCTCTCAGTCTTCTCTTATCCAGACTAAACATACCCAGCTCCTTCAACTGTTGCTCATAAGGCTTAGTTTCCAGAACTTTGATAATCTTGGTTCCTTCCTCTGCACACATTCCAGATAGTCAATATCCTTCTTGAATTGTGGTCCCTAGGACTGGACACAGTGTTTCAGGTGTGGTCAGATTAAGGCAGACTAGAGTAGTACTATTGTTTCCCTTGATCTGGACACCATACTTCTGTTGATGCAGCCTAGAATAGTATTATCTACTTTTGCTGTTGCATCACATTGTTGACTCATGTTAAGCATGTGGTCTACGGAGGCCCTGAGATGCTTTTCACATGCACCACTGGCAAGCAATGTATTCCCCATCCTATATTTGTGCATATGGTTACTCCTGCTTGCATTTGTCCCTATTGAATCCTCATCATCATATCTGTCAGGGGTTTAGGAGCAGAGGCACGGGCAAGGGAGGAAACAGAGAGCGAAGGGGAGGAGGCAGAAGAAAAGATGAGTGATGACGACGACCCGAGATCTCCTAGTCTTTCCAGTGAATCAGAGGATTCACAGAAAGGAGCACCAGTGGCCAGGGCAAGGGGGGAGTCTAGGGGGGCACCCCAGGAAGATAGAGCCAGAGGGGACTCAGGGGGGAGCAGCTGGAAATCGGGACCAGCGTCACTGCCAGGAAGCAGGGAAGAGGAAGGGAGCCAGGGGGGAAGCGCTGGCAGCTCACCACAGGAGGGAGGGCATGAGTCAGGAGTGGCCACACCTCCATCGGGGAGCGAAGAAACGGTTAAGAGGAAAGTGGAAGGTTGGGCGCGCGCGCCAAGTTCAAATGCAGAGGAAGGCGGCGCAGTAAGCAGCCCCGAAAGGGAGCCAGGTCCTAAAGCCCGGCGCAAGGAGGCAGGAGGGTCCGGGTCAGCGTCAGAAGAATCCCGGAAGGAAGAAGCCCCGGGGGGTGGAGGGACCCAGAGGAGGACAGTCAGGCGGAAAAGGTGGAGCAAGGCTAGGATATTAAGTTGGTGCACACGGGGCGGAGACTCAGACGGAGCTTCGCCGATCTAGCTACTAGACGTAGAGTTGCGCGCAGCAGCGTGAGAATGGAAACTGTAATTCAATAAAGACTTTTACTTAATGATCGCTGGCTAGCGTGATCCTCTGTGAGCTAGGATCTTCAAGCAGCTCTGACAGTAAGCTCCGTCTCCCGATTGTGGGCATCTACAGCCTCGAGGAGGGGAGAGAAACAGGTGCCTACTAGCGAGCTCACGAACGGCAGACGACATGACGGCTGAGCAGCAGATAGAGGAACTCAGAAAAGCAGTGGCACAACTGAATGCCGAGGCTCTCGCATCCAGGAAGAGAGAGGAGGAGGCAGCTGCCGCCTGCAGGGATCTCCAGGTCAGGTTAGACGTGCTGACAAAGCAGACACCCCGGCAGGAGGGAATTGGGTTGGCGAGACGAACAGGCGGGCTGGTCTCTCACTTCGATGGGAACCTGCAACAGTATCCCAACTTTAGAGCAGACGTACTGTGCGCACTGCAACTGCTGCATAAAGACTTTAGAGATGAGCAAGAGAGAGTGGGATTCATCATGTCCCATTTGCATGGGGATGCTAAAGCATGGCTACGCAATTTATGGAGAGATAAGGATCCGGCGCTCCAGAATGCAGATGCCTTTATTAAAGCGATGGATGGGTGTTTTTTATCAAGTATTGACGTGGATCTTGCACGGAAGGAGGTGCATGGGCTGAGACAAGGGAGGGCCAGCGTCAGGCAGTATCATGCCCGCTTTTTCGCCTTGGTCAGTGCCCTGGAATGGGACAGAGATTCGGCTCCTGTAAGAGACCTCTTTTGGGAGGGGCTGCACAACTCGATTAAAGATGAGATCGCGAGGGGGGAGAGACCCCGAACCACCCAGGAGGTCGTTCAGAGGGCACTGGCAGTGGAGGTGAGGCTGGAAGAACGTCCGTGGAGCAGGGACGAAGGGCGTGGAGGACGCGAACCAGCCAGGGGCCCCTCCTTCCTTCCCAGAGAAGCAGCGCGGGCGCAATCCACGCCTCCGCCAGGAGGAGGAGCCGAACCTATGGAGGTTGGAGGTGCAAGGGCTCAGTCAGCAACCAGAGCCCTAGCACCGGCAGCAGTGAAAGCGAAGCCTCCTAGAGGGAACAGGAAGTGTTACGTCTGTGAGGAGCCAGGGCATATGGCAAAAGAGTGTCCCCAGAGGCTCCACAAGCTTACTGCAGCCTCGGCAATGGTGACTGCAGCAACGCAGCAAGGGGGACCACAGCAGGGAAACGACGCAGTCTGGCTGGAGGAAGAGGCCCTGGGGCCCAGCCAGACGTGTTAGTGACGCAGTCCCCAGAGGTTTTACAGCCCGTGAACCCCCTCCCGCCCAAACCAGTGGTGAGGCTCACCGCATCTCTCCAGCTGCCCAATGGAATCACCACTGACGTGCCCATCACAGTTGACTCGGGCAGCAACGCGGACTTTATAGGGCAGGACTTTGTCGACAAGCACGCTATACAGTTGCTGCCGGCCACACTGCCCCTGCAGGTTGTCACGGTGGATGGCAGGGAGTTGCTAGGAGGGCAAGTGGTGAAGCAGACGCCGCCCATGGCGATGCGACTTGGAAATCACAAAGAAATCATCAGCTTCAATGTCACTCAACTATCGGATACGCCCATTGTATTGGGAATGAGTTGGCTGGACAAGCACAGCCCAACGCTGGCTTGGTACCAGAGGCAGCTGATCTTCGGCTCTTCCTTTTGTGCTGAACACTGCATCGTGCCCCGGCAGGAAGGAGAGGAAGAGGAGTCACAGCTGCTGCTAGGCACGCTGCAAGCGATTCCCCACAAGTACGCAGAATTTTTGGAAGTTTTCTGCGAGAAGGAGGCGGACAGGCTGCCCCCTCACAGACCATATGACTGCAAAATTGACCTGCTGCCGGGGGTGGCGCTGCCTAAGGGGAAACTGTATTCCATGTCAGAGGACGAGCTGCAGGAACTCAAACAGTTCATAGATCATAATTTGGAGCGCAGTTTCATCCGAGAGTCCAAGGCAGCGGGGGGCAGTCCAGTATTCTTTGTTAAAAAGCGGGACACGCCCCAAAAAAGACTGGTCGTGGACTATCGCATTTTAAACAATGGGACCAAGCCGTCGGACTTCCCCATGCCCCGAATCGACGACCTCCTGGCGAAGGTGCGGAAGGGGAAAGTGTTCACCAAGTTAGACCTGTGAGGGGCGTACAACCTCATTCGTATGCGGGAGGGAGATGAGTGGAAGACGGCCATGTTCACGCCACTGGGTACCTACGAATACAGAGTTATGCCCTTTGGATTACAAAATGGCTCCCACGTTTTTCAAGCTTTCATGCATCACGTGTTGGCGGGACTTCTCTACAAGACGTGCGTCTGTTTCTTAGATGACATCCTGATCTTTTCGGAATCGCAGCAGGAGCATGACAGACACGTCAAGGAAGTGCTGACCAGACTAAAGCAACATAGGCTCTACGCCAAGCTGGAGAAGTGCCAATTTGACGTGACGGAGGTGGATTTTCTGGGCTACAAGTTGTCTGACAAGGGGCTCGCCATGGACAGCGCCAAGGTTCGCGCGGTATTGGATTGGAAGAGTCCACGCAACCGGAAGGAGGTCCAGAGGTTTGTCGGCTTTGCGAACTTCTATCGCAAGTTTATCAAGGGCTTCGCTATGCAGACAGCGGCCATCACAGACACGCTTAGCTCCAAGAAAAAGAAGTTCGTTTGGACAGAGGAGGCGGAGCAGTCCTTTCAGGCACTCAAGCGTCTCTTCGCGTCGGAAGAGCAGCTGCTTCACGTCAACCCCAGCAGGCCGATGAGGGTGGAGACAGACGCCTCGGACAGAGCCGTGGGGGCGGTCCTGCTGCAAAAGGACCAGCAGGGGGTGTGGCGACCGGCAGCGTTTTACTCCAGGAAGCTCAGCAAGTCCGAGCAGAACTACACCATCTGGGACAGGGAGTTGCTGGCCATTCATGCAGCGTTCAAAGCGTGGAGGCACTTCCTGATCGGCGCCAAGCACACGGTGCAGGTTTGCACGGACCACAAGAATCTGGAGCACTGGCGCACGGCACAGTTCCTAAACCAGAGGCAGATACGTTGGGCTGAGTTTTTTGCGAACTTCGACTTCCGCATAGAGTATGTCCCGGGGGACACTAACATCATGGCGGACGCCCTCTCCCGTAAGCCACAGTATCTGGAGGACGCAACGCCAGCGGCCGCCATGCACATCTTCGCACCAACAGTATGGGCGTGCGCCGCGGCAACCGTGGACCTGGAGGCGGTGCGACGAGCGTTGCAGGATGACTCCTTCGCGCAAGCAAAGATGGCAGAGGTGCAAAGGGGCACGGCTGCGGCCGACGGTTTCCAGCTACGAGATGGATTGCTCATCCGTAAAGGGGCCATCTACGTGCCGGGAGACGACCTTCGCGCCAAGGTGCTGCAGCAGCTGCACGACGCGCCCACGGCCGGGCACTTTGGCAAGGAGAAGACGGGGGAATTAGTAGCCAGGGATTTCTGGTGGCCTGGAATGAGAGGGGAGGTCGCAGACTACGTGGCGAGGTGTGACACCTGCCAGAGGGCCAAACCAGTGCACAAACCGCCGGCCGGACTGTTGGAACCGCTGCAAACTCCGGTCGAACCTTGGGAAAGGGTGGCCCTGGACTTTGTCACGGATCTGCCCAGCTCGAGGGGCAAGACGGCAGTGCTGGTGGTGGTGGACCTGTTTTCCAAGATGGCGCATTTCATTCCGTGTGCTAAGGTGGCCACGGCGGAGCAAACCGCCAAACTGTTCATAGACCACGTGTTCAAGGTTCACGGTCTGCCACGGTCTATTCTGTCCGACCGGGGCCGGCAGTTCATCTCGAATTTCTGGCAGAAGCTGATGGGCTTCCTGAACGTCAAGATCAACCTGGCGTCGGCGAGACACCCGCAGACCAACGGGCAAGCGGAGCGGGTCAATGCCATCATGCAGCAGTACCTGAGATGTTATGCAAATCAACAGCCTGCGACGTGGGTGGATTACCTGCCGCTTGCCGAGTTCGCCTACAACAACACAAAGCACGTGTCCACGGGGGTCACGCCGTTCTTCGCCAACAACGGGAGGCACCCCAGAACCTTCCCGGGACTGGAAAGAATGGGGGAGGGGGAGCCGCAGACAGCAGATGCGTTCGCGTCGGAGCTGCAGGAAGTCCACGATCAGCTGAGGCGCCACCTGGAGCTGGCCAAGCACGCATACAAGGTACAAGCGGACAAGCACAGAAGGGTTGGCGAAGAGCTCCACGTGGGAGACTGGGTTTGGTTAGCAGCCCACGCAGTGCCGGCCAGGTCGTTGGCCAAGAAGAAACTAGGGCATAAACAACTGGGGCCCTACCAAGTCGAAGAGCAGGTCAACCCGGTAGCTTTCAGACTGGCACTTCCGGAGGGTTCCAGAATGCATCCGGTATTCCACAGATCGGTGCTCACTCCCTACAAGGCACCGCACAGGTTCCAGGAACCCGGAACGGCGCCGAGTCCGGTCAGAGACAGAACAGGGCACGCGGGAGTGGCACAGAGGGAGCGCATCAACGAAGTCACGGAGATTTTGGACTCCAGATGGGGGGAAGAGGGGGTAGAATACTTTCTCGCCAAGGAGGGCACCCCGGCCAGTGCGAACAGCTGGGTGCCGGGCTACGCCTTGGACGAACCTCTCCTCAAAGACGAGTTTCATGCCCTCTTCCCCCATAGACCTATGCCAGCAGACTTTTTCGACGACTGGCTTTTCACGCCCACGCTTTCGGCCAGCACTTTCCGGGGGTTCGACTCGGACGAGGACCCGACACAAGACGTCCGTTCCCCGGAGGGGTCACCCTCGGGATCTGCATCAGAACCCTCGTATTGGTGGGACGATAGACCAGAGGAGCAGTTCCGCAGACGGTGGCTGGAAGGCCCAGGACGAGCAACACCGCCAGGAGGAAGTGAGGGAGAGACGGACATGGACGTTTTCGGGGACGACCCTGGTTTCGAGCACGGCGGCACAGAGATGGAAGCGGAGGTGACCGTTGTCGACGAGAGCAGGGAGGAAGACCCGCGAGACTTCAGATGGAGGCCCGCCACGGGAAGCGACCGATATCCGACGTTCGTCCCTTTGCAACAGCAGCCCCCAGCTCCAGCACCGGAAGGAGGGGAGGGGGGAATGGGGGGCTTCGAGGGGGGGTGGATGTCAGGGGTTTAGGAGCAGAGGCACGGGCAAGGGAGGAAACAGAGAGCGAAGGGGAGGAGGCAGAAGAAAAGATGAGTGATGACGACGACCCGAGATCTCCTAGTCTTTCCAGTGAATCAGAGGATTCACAGAAAGGAGCACCAGTGACCAGGGCAAGGGGGGGAGTCTAGGGGGGCACCCCAGGAAGATAGAGCCAGAGGGGACTCAGGGGGGAGCAGCTGGAAATCGGGACCAGCGTCACTGCCAGGAAGCAGGGAAGAGGAAGGGAGCCAGGGGGGAAGCGCTGGCAGCTCACCACAGGAGGGAGGGCATGAGTCAGGAGTTGCCACACCTCCATCGGGGAGCGAAGAAACGGTTAAGAGGAAAGTGGAAGGTTGGGCGCGCGCGCCAAGTTCAAATGCAGAGGAAGGCGGCGCAGTAAGCAGCCCCGAAAGGGAGCCAGGTCCTAAAGCCCGGCGCAAGGAGGCAGGAGGGTCCGGGTCAGCGTCAGAAGAATCCCGGAAGGAAGAAGCCCCGGGGGGTAGAGGGACCCAGAGGAGGACAGTCAGGCGGAAAAGGTGGAGCAAGGCTAGGATATTAAGTTGGTGCACACGGGGCGGAGACTCAGACGGAGCTTCGCCGATCTAGCTACTAGACGTAGAGTTGCGCGCAGCAGCGTGAGAATGGAAACTGTAATTCAATAAAGACTTTTACTTAATGATCGCTGGC
Organism: Podarcis liolepis; assembly: GCF_965112155.1. Lineage (NCBI taxonomy): Eukaryota > Metazoa > Chordata > Lepidosauria > Squamata > Lacertidae > Podarcis > Podarcis liolepis. The sequence continues at coordinate 7,074,361 of NC_139564.1, forward strand.
TAGCGTGATCCTCTGTGAGCTAGGATCTTCAAGCAGCTCTGACAATATCATATGTGTTTCCATTCTGATTTTAGTTATAGCCCAACTCTTCAGTTTTTGTAATTGTCAATTGTTGATATAAAAACCTCAACCTGCCTGCCAGCTCTTCCCTTGCACAGCCTTCTTGTGTTCTATACAACATCAGCACACATGCTATAATCTTCACGCAGCTGCTAAATGTCAACAGCCTTGGAATTTGAAGCCTCTAGGATGCTGCAAACATGCATCCATCTGGACCAGTTCACAATTGCCTACAAGCTCCCATTTCCCACTGCTCTGTAGGTAACATAAAGCAATTCATCCTACAACTCTGACAACGGCTACTGAGCAATGCCCAGACTTTGAAGAGAGGTGTGAAGCTGCTTGTGCATGTGAGTAGACCCTCCAACATTTCCCCGATAAAAATAGAGACGTCCCATTCCATAATGATAATTTTACTATTTATACCCCACACATCAGTGGATTTGTAACTGGCTGACTGACCAAACCCAAAGGGTGCTCATCAATGGTTCCTCTTCATCCTGGAGAAGAGTGACTAGTGGTGTGCCACAGGGTTCTGTCTTGGGCCCGGTCTTATTCAACATCTTTATCAACGACTTGGATGATGGACTCAACGGCATCCTGATCAAATTTGCAGATGACACCAAACTGGGAGGGGTGGCTAACACCCCAGAGGACAGGGTCACACTTCAAAACGACCTTGACAGATTAGAGAACTGGGCCAAAACAAACAAGATGAATTTTAACAGGGAGAAATGTAAAGTATTGCACTTGGGCAAAAAAAATTAGAGGCACAAATACAAGATGGGTGACACCTGGCTTGAGAGCAGTACATGTGAAAAGGATCTAGGAGTCTTGGTTGACCACAAACTTGACATGAGCCAACAGTGTGACGCGGCAGCTAAAAAAGCCAATGCAATTCTGGGCCTCATCAATAGGAGTATAGCATCTAGATCAAGGGAAGTAATAGTGCCACTGTATTCTGCTCTAGTCAGACCTCACCTGGAGTACTGTGTCCAGTTCTGGGCACCACAGTTCAAGAAGGACACTGACAAACTGGAACGTGTCCAGAGGAGGGCAACCAAAATGGTCAAAGGCCTGGAAACGATGCCTTATGAGGAATGGCTAAGGGAGCTGGGCATGTTTAGCCTGGAGAAGAGGAGGTTAAGGGGTGATATGATAGCCATGTTCAAATATATAAAAGGATGTCACATAGAGGAGGGAGAAAGGTTGTTTTCTGCTGCACCAGAGAAGCGGACATGGAGCAATGGATCCAAACTACAAGAAAGAAGATTCCACCTAAACATTAGGAAGAACTTCCTGTCAGTAAGAGCTGTTCGACAGTGGAATTTGCTGCCAAGGAGTGTGGTGGAGTCTCCTACTTTGGAGGTCTTTAAGCAGAGGCTTGACAACCATATGTCAGGAGTGCTCTGATGGTGTTTCCTGCTTGGCAGGGGGTTGGACTTGATGGCCCTTGTGGTCTCTTCCAACTCTATGATTCTATGATCTTAGTGGGTTGCCCCAGCCACTCTGGGCAGCTTCCAACATATATAAAAACATAATAAAAATTAAACATTAAACAAACTTCCCTATACAGAATTGCCTTCAGATGGCTCGGGGATCAGATAAATCCATACCCTCCATTTCTCCAGTGAAAATAGGGACATTATATGGAAAAGTGGGACATTCCAGGATCAATTTAGAAACCGGGATAGCTTCTCTAAATCAGAGACGTCCCTGGAAAATAGGGACACTTGGAGGGTCAGGACATCCCATTTCATCATTATCATCATAAATTTTATTTATACCCCGCCCTCCTCAGCCAGAGCTGGGCTCAGGGCGGCTAACACCAGTAAAATTACAGTAAAAACATAATAGGGGGGGGGGAAAACCAATTTGAAATACAGGTTAAAATGCAATTTAAAATGCAGCCTCATTTTAAAAGTAGCCGATAGATCAAGACCATAAGGGGAGGGAAACATAAGAGTCCGAACCAAAGGCCAGGCGGAACAGCTCTGTCTTGCAGGCCCTGTGGAAAGATGTCAAGTCGCGCAGGGCCCTAGTCTCTTGTGACAGAGCATTCCATCAAGTCGGGGCCAGTACTGAAAAGGCCCTGGCCCTAGTTGAGACCAATCTAACCACCTTGCGACTTGGGACCTCCAAAATGTTGTCATTTGTGGACCTTAAGGTCCTCCGTGGGGCATACCAGGAGAGGCGGTCCCATAGGTACATGGGTCGTAGGCCGCATAGGGCTTTAAAGGTCAAAATCAGCACCTTAAACCTGACCCTGTACTCCACCGGGAGCCAGTACAGCTGGCAATGAAATTAATAATTTTATTATATGTACCCTGCCCTTCTGATTGAGTTACCCCAGCTACTCTAGGCCACTTCCAACATATATAAAACAGAATAAAACATTAAACATTAAAAAAGATTCCCCGTACAGGGCTGTCTTCTAAAGGTTGTAGTTACTTACCTGTTTGGTTCGGGGGTCACAAGACTCCACACCCCCTGATGAAAATAGAGATGTCCTAAGTGGGACATTCTGGGATCAAATCAGAAACTAGGACAGCTTCTGCCAATCCGGGATGGTCCCTGGAAAATAGGGACACTTGGAGGGTCTACACACACACACACACACACACACACAGAGAGAGAGAGAGAGAGAGAGAGAGAGAGAGAGAGAGAGAGAGAGAATATATCTGCTAATGAGAACTTAAGAACTATGTGATTGACATTATCCACTTGCTTATTTCACTAACTTAATTAGGACTGTCTGATAAACACACACACATTCATGCACACACAGAGAGAGAACCAGGTCTCTCTCACACACAATGGGGAAAAGACAGGCTTCGAGCTTGGATATTTAGCATGAGGACCTCTTGCACTAATGGTGCAATGCTACATTGAAGTACTTTCTGGCAAGAAGATGAGGTGAGGACAGATGTGGGGTAGCCTTCCAGCGTCCCTAGGAGTGACAATGTCTACCATATCTCTAATCTCCACATTTGTTAATAATAATAATAATAATAATAATAATAATAATAATAATAATAATAATAAAATAAAAAAATTTATTTATATCCCGCCCTCCCCAGCCGAAGCCGGGCTCAGGGCGGCTAACAACAATCAAATAATCAAACAGTAAAATAGTTACACAATCTAAAAATATTTCATTATAAAAATTAATTAAATCAAATTGAAGGCAACCAGTTAAGCAAAATTCTGTGCAGGTTGCCAGAGGAGGGAGTCAGGCTGCGCCCTGACCAAAGGCCTGGCGGAACAACTCTGTCTTGCAGGCCCTGCGGAAAGATGTCAGGTCCCGCAGGGCCCTAGTCTCTTGTGACAGAGCATTCCACCAGATTGGAGCCGCAGCCGAGAAGGCCCTGGCTCTAGTTGAGGCCAGCCTAACCTCTCTGAGGCCTGGGACCTTGAGGATGTTATTATTTGCAGACCGTAGGTTTCTCTGTGGGGCATACCAGGAGAGGCGGTCCCGTAGGTACGAGGGTCCTAGGCCGTATAGGGCTTTAAAGGTTAAAACCAGCACCTTAAACCTGATCCTGTACTCCACCGGGAGCCAGTGCAGCTGGTATAGTACCGGGTGAATGTGATCTTGCAGCGAAGACCCCATAAGGAGTCTCGCCGCGGCATTCTGCACCCGCTGGAGTTTCTGGGTCAGTCTCAAGGGCAGCCCCACGTAGAGCGAGTTACAATAATCCAGTATGGAGGTGACCGTCGCATGGATCACAGTGGCTAGGTCAGGGTGAGAGAGATAAGGGGCCAACTGCTTAGCTTGGCGGAGATGAAAAAATGCCGCCTTTGTTATAGCTGTAATCTGCACCTCCATAGAGAGGGAGGTATCGAAGATTACACCCAAACTCTTCACGGACGGTGCTGGCACTAATTGCACCCCCGCAAAAGATGGGAGTTGCCCCCTCAATCCCATATCGTCCCGCCCCAGCCAGAGGACCTCTGTCTTCGAAGGGTTTAACTTCAACCGGCTCCCACGTACCCATCCAGCCACAGCTTCCAGACATCTGGTCAGTGTATCTGGGGCCGAGTCAGGATGGCCATCCATCAACAGATAGAGTTGGGTGTCATCGGCATACTGATGGCAACCCAGCCCAAAACTCCGGACAAGCTGGGTGAGGGGGCGCATAAAGATGTTAAAAAGCATCGGGGAGAGAATCGCACCCTGAGGCACTCCACACACCAAGGAGTGGCGCGATGACAATTCCCCCCCAAGCGCCACCCTCTGTCCCCGACCAGAGAGAAACGAGCGCAGCCATTGAAGGACTGTGCCCTGGATCCCCACGCCGGCAAGGCGGTGGTCCAGGAGTTCGTGATCGACCATGTCAAAGGCTGCTGACAGATCTAGAAGAATCAGCAGCCCCGACCCGCCTCAATCCAGCTGCCTACGGAGATCATCTGTTAGGGCGACCAGAGCCGTCTCGGTCCCATGACCAGCGCGGAAGCCGGACTGGAATGGATCCAAAGCAGATGTTTCATCCAGAAACCTACCAAGCTGTTCAGCAACCACTCTCTCAATCACCTTACCCAGGAATGGAAGATTCGAGACCGGGCGGTAATTGGATAGATCTGAGGGATCTAATGATGTTTTCCTTCCTACTTGGCCCCTGTCCCAAAACAGGCGACTCACACAAAGTCCAAAGCAAGGCTGAGAACCTACACTAAGGGCGGGAGGGCGGGTGTTCAGCAGCACCAATCAAGTGCCTAGGGAACTCTTGCACTAATGCTTATATCATTCCTTAACCACCCCCACCCCTTTCCTGATTGGCTGTGACCAATGATGCCTATTTAGAGAAATGAAACTTAGACCTAGAAATGAAACCTATTTAGTCAGGGGTGTGTGTAGGGACCCAGTCACAAGAAGGACCACCTTCTGAGGACGATCCCGTTTGCATTTGCTTTGGAAGCTTCTTCCCTTAAAATTTTAGATCTCACAGAGATGGCAGATCTTCTTACTACAGAAGATCTGCAGAAGTGGCTCCATGATGGACTGTCCAAAAGGAGGGGATAAATTATGACCACTGGGGTCCCTTCCAACAGTACAATTTCACGATTCTATGGAATAATAAAGGCTTGGATCCAATGCCAGGCCTGTGTGGAGCTGACCACTGAAATTAATAGGCATGTTTAACATATTCCCATTAATTTCAATGGCCTGCTACGAACAGGATTTTGTTGAATGCAATCCAAAAGTCATGCATTCCTCAAATTCCATTTAACACATTCCTATTCACATCTGATTGCTAGGATATTTAATAGCAGCCTTTGCTCCAGACCTTGATGTGGGCAT